>NW_026636792.1:740000-1340000 GCF_028554395.1 Pezoporus wallicus
AAATGCAACAGAAAACAGTGCTTCTGAATGAAGTTACAATTTTTAAAGCCACAATTTCTATACTTTCTCTTGCCCTTACCTATGCTTTATATGGCAAAGAGTCACAGAACAGATGCAGCTGCTAAACTAGGTGGTTTAGTAAATGAAGTCAACTTCTGCAAAGAAAAGCAGTAGGAAGTTACAGGACATGACTGAATTAACTTCAGAAGCCAAGTGAAGTTTTGAGTCATTGCTGACTCAGGTAAAATTCCAATTTAATACAACACCTCTAAAATGTAACCTTGTCTAGATAAGTCAACAATAATCAACCAGCCAAATATACTCAGAAGAGAAAGGGAAATTCTGAGTAAGAGTACAAAAATGAATCATTATTCTGATAATGGTTATTATTTTTGCAGATGAATCTGAAAGCTCTCAGGACTCAATTAAGTTACCACTGCCAATAAAGACAAAAAGCAAAATCAGAGCAGATACTTTCTGCCTAGGCATCATGGTGATGGGCACATTAGAAATGAGGTAGATTAGATAGATGAACTAGACAGATACATCTAACTGTCTTCCAGTGCACTCATTTGTTTGACAGACTGGAAAATGCCAACATTCCTGGGATTAAATGAAAATAGAAAATTGCATTTTCAATGTGAAGTATACACAGAACTTTACTATGTCAGTTTTCCTTGGTTAAAATAAACCAGGGCCCAACCTCGTCCTCCCAGACTGACCCAAAGCACAGTAAGATAAATGAAACAGTAACCAAGATGCAGCCAACTGAAAGCCTTTGTGTTGCTACCTTTCTACCCATGATATTAGTGGAGTGATAACAACCTGCACATACTTTGATACATTAATTTTTCCTGAGATAAACACCACCAAAGATGCTAAATAGCCCATCTTGCATTGCTGGTTTGATATCGTTTTTCTTTTCTTCATTACTTCCAGCTACTTTACCTTTATGAGCTGCTCAATTTTTGTACTGTGGTGCCTTTTCCCCCCACTTTGTTCTTCAAGACAGTAAAAGTAAACAAATATCTTGGAGATAAAAAATAAAGAACAACAATAACTGGAGTGATTCTCCCCAGAGGTTTCTGGTCTAGGCTGCAGATGTATCGGTGTGGCTTTTGCTTTGGCACACATAAAAACACATGCATACGCAACAACACACGGTTAGCACTTGTGTTCACATTTGACAGCTCTCTATTTTTCCCTAGCACCAGAAACTGCACTAGAGCTGCACTTGCACTCTGCACAAGTACAGACGTAGATTTGGCAGTATGCAATTTGGCAATTTCAGAGCCAGATCCTGCTCTTGCCCACTCCAGCTTTGACACAAGTGCCGGCTGCAGCCCGAGGAGCTGTGCGACAGCCCAGTGGTGTTGGGGAGAACAGAATCCAGCTCCTTGTGACAGTTTTCCCCACACAATACCACAATCAGCCAAACACATTTGTAATCTACTGCAGTTGGTGTTTCTATAATTGATAGAGATATAAAAGCCCTTTTTGCTAAAGTTGTACTTTTGTATTTTTTTTTCCTTGGGGGAGTTGTGAGAAAGCAGCTACAAAAAGCAAGCTTTAAATCTCAGATAATGTAGCTCCCTTTAGAATCCCAAGCTTAAAGCAAGTAGTTGCGAGTTTTAGCAATGCAAAAAAAAAGAGAGCTAAAAACAAACATTTATTTCACTTGACATAGCAAAACAGTGGATTAAAAAGTTAAATCAATGCACCGTCTGAATGGTTCCTGCTGTAGCTGCAATTTCAAATGAAATAAGAATGTTATAAAAACTCGCGCATATTAGGCACATTTGGAAATGTCTCCTTGTAACTGTTCTTTAAGTGTTCTGTCTATGAGCACTAACAGGTCACTGCACAGGAAATGCAAAAATATGTTACGTTTTAATCAGGGAATATAAAACACTCTCTAGAATGTTACATTGCCCTTGGGAATGTGTAGTAAGTAGAACTTTTACAAAGTCCAGGTCACTCTCCCCATTACATCACTGTAAAAAAAAATACAAATTATTAGGTTAAATTATATAGACGACGTATTAGAACTTTCCCAGTTGTAGGATGATGTCTAAGAGATGCTTATTTCCTTGGAGGAATTCATAATCACTCCCGTGTTCCCCTGCACATACTTTGTATATTGAAAATAGTGCATTTTAACAGAATCAAAATGTTTCCAAACAATTATAATGGAAGAGGGCAAATACAAAAATCAGACTGTTTGTATGCTCACTCTACCAAAAAATTTCAGCACTTCACCCTAACACACAGACACACATTGAAAACCTGCCGGGCTATACCTCATAGGTGATAAAAAAATGAAAAAAGGGATTTTAGCAGAGATGTTTGGGAATGATTAAGGTAAAATATCCCTAATCCAAACAAGTGGAAACCCAGATGTCAATGGCATCATTAACATCCCTTTGCCCCCACGCAAATATTTCTCCACATGATTTACCTCTGTTTAACTGAAATCACAAGTTTATAAAATCTCTGGTAAGTTCACAGAAACAGCAAAAAGTAATGCAAGGGTGACTGGTTTTGAGATCAACATTCTCAGGATTTTAGTTATTTAATGTACAAATTTTGGAGGTGACACAAAACTCTGTAATATTCTGAATGCAACCTCCTCTGCTCTTGCTGATCCTCAGTCAAGTTTTGTCACTGACTTCGGAGAAAAATATTCAATGTCTATGAAAGATCTCCCACAGGGAAGTAAAATTAAAAGGACATGAAATGAAATAAATAAAAAAAATAATAAAATTAATAAAAAATAAAAATAAAATCCCCTACCCCAAGTGAAAATCTACGTCAGAGTCACAAGGGCCCAGCGCTTGCTGAAGCAAATGGCAGTTACACAGCGACATAGGGCTCAGCCCTTTGCAATTTGCATGTTGCAGCATGAGATCTTAGGCTAACAGGCCCTTTTTATCTAAACAGATACCTGTGGTTGAAACTCCTGGCATTATTCTTTGTACTTTCTCCTGAGCTGCTTGCTTTTATACGACAGCTACTTAACTGCCAGTAACTTCCACACTTTGTTCCAGCCTACCGGAGGCAGTGGGCACCCACCAGCCCTGCGCCAGCCCAGCCACTGACCAGGCAGCTCCAGCAGCACAACACAACAATATGCAACTGCCCCATATATATTCTTATTGCTATAGGTTGTGTATGGTTTAAACAAACCTCTCAGCGTGCTGCCTGAACTCTTCAATACCTCTGTTTAGCTCTCGCCAGTGAAGGTGTGGCCCTGACCCTCGCTGCCCCCACATCTCCTCCGGACTCCTAGCAGGGGATCGGGATTTTCCTTGTTTCGACGGTTCCTCCGTGAATTGCCTGCACAATTCCTCAGGTATGAGACATCACCACCACCATTTAACACATGGGGGGCACAGCTCCGGCAAATTTTAGGTGAGTTTTTGTCCTTTCTCCACACAAAAGGGCTGCGGGGCTCAGCGGCCACCTCAGCACACCCTCAGCTAGCGGCTCCTCACGCTCCACAGTCCCACCGCACACCCGCAGATGCAGACAGCACCTTTCCTCCCAGCGGAGGCAGATTAACTTCCGGCACACATCCATCCCTGGCCTGCCGTGAAGCCAGGGCCTGGCCAGGCTTTCCAAAAGCAAGCAGAGGACAGCCTGGAACCGCACGTGTGGAACCGCACTTATTTCCACAAAGGTCTTAATCTAGACAGAAACTGCTGGATGAATTCACTGCAAGAGCTAATACTGAATACCATGCTCTACTCTGACCAGGCAAAAGAGTCAATTATACATTTTTACCACCATTTCCTACAGATATTTGTTAAGTTTATACTCTTTGCTCCTGTCTTTACTCCTGCTTGTCTATGCCCTGCTTCCTAAGTTTCCCTGCTTCCCATGTCAGGGCCTGGGCCCCAGCTGAACACATAACACAGACCATTTCCTCATTCTCCTTCGACTGCTCAGACCCATCGGTGTCCCTGCAGCAGGGAAAGAAATTGTCCTACTTATCCCCAGCTAAAACGTATTTTAAGGGAATGTAATTGAAAAAGATGAACTGAGAACAGAGCATGCGTGGTGGGGATGGCACGTTGGGGAATGCTGTGTCACCTTCTAAAAATTCTTCGGCAATGCAACTTTTAGAGTTTATAAGTCAGACAAATATGGGTGGATTTTCTCAGGGAAAGCAGAAGACATCTCTGAGAAATGTTCACGTCACTGCCAGAAAGCACAGTGGTCCCACAGCTTTGAAATAAACTCTGATGTATGTCTTCTAATTTTCTGCCAAATAACATCCTACCCTAAATTACAGGAAGAACATTTTAAGAAGGAAAACACAGATTTTGATAGTGGAAATGGAGCAGCTTAGAACTGGAAACATGAGAATCAGTGGAAATCAAACGTCTCAACAGAAAACCCCAAACAATCTGGACTGTAGGAACTGTTGCGCCCATAACACAGATGTTATTGTTGACATGTCCAGGCTATGCAGTGCTCCAGCATCCACACAACACTGCTCTAAAGTCCTCTGCTGGCTTTTTGCTCTTTTCAAGATCTTTCCTGTTATTTTTCACCCTTTTCGTTATCACACAGCTGAGCTTTTAGCACATTAAAAGGCTGCCAGGCAGGTGAAGGCACTGAGCCCTGTGCAGCTATGTTGGCTACTTGTTCTGCCCCATCCACAGCATGTTGCCCCTCCAGTTCAAACAACACATTCGCCTAGAGGGATCATCAGACAAAACCAACAAAATAAATCTATAATTCTGAACACAGAAAAGGTTGATGGCTTGCTCTGTGTTATTTGAGCTGTTTTTTTTTCTCATGCACAAGTGAGACAATAACCGGCTGAGGCTATGCAACCCAAGTCTGAGTTCCTGATTCAGGCAGGCAAAGGGGCTCTTGACTGTAAATTTCAGCACAGACTTAAAAATTGTTAGAAACTCCTTTTTAATCATCAAATATTCAGCTGCTCATTACTGATATGTGCTTTAATGATGTCCCCTTAAATTTTGGGATAGTTTTAAAAATCCAGTTTCCTCAAGTTCAGTACAAAATCCAGGGCTGTGAAATGGGGCCCCATAATTTTGTTCAAAGGCTTTTTCAATTGTAAGGTATGTTTGAAATATGAAATTTAAGGAGTTTGCTATGTCAGGTGACGTTTTGTTAGCTTTTGACAAGGGAAAATATTTAATACCCTCATTTTTTTCCCTGCTCTGAATATTAGTTTAATTGTCACAAATAATTAAACACTTATGAGTAAAAGACATCTTCAGACATTTTGACAATACATATTAAGAGACACTTTAAGGGAAATCTGCACTGATCGGCTTTTATTTGTTATGCTAAACGATGATGCATCCTGATTGCATTTGTTCCTTACTTGTGTGTGCAACAGGAGATGTACTGTGAATGATCTGTAAGGAATAAAATGACAGTATTTGACAGGCTAGGAAATGTCTGGGCAAGGATACAGGATAAGGAACCCTAAAAGGGCATTGCTTATGAAAGGGCAATGGGACAGAGACTATCCTTTCATTCTAAGGCACCAACAACTAAATTACAGTTAATAACAATAAGAAATAAATATAAATTACACATACAAGGATCAAGCTCAAGGACTTCGGACCACTAAAAATATATATTATTATATCAATTATCAAAGAGAGACAAATTCCCATCCTGGGAATTTGCATACGAACTCTAATAACCTACTATTCAGAAATAGAGGCAAGCATTAATTTCCACATGAAAAGGAGCCACGGGAGAGCATCCCAAGTCCCCAGCTCCAGAGGAGAAAGCCCTACCTGGTGATTCAGCACCAAACGATCTGGCCTCTGTTCCAGAGGGTAGCAGGTGGTCTCCCAGGTATGGCAGATTAGCCCTATATTACCTAAGATTTATTCTGAGCTCTTGTCAATGTAATGGCTGAAACAACCATTCCTGAAAGGTAATACAGTGTGAAAATAAACATAAACAATCCTTAATGAATCCATAGGCTATTACATGCAGCATATTTCTTCAAGGGGCAATACATACATCTCCACTTTAGAAAAACAACACTGCCCTTGATTGAGGCTTTACAATTCCAGTTTACACAAGAGAGAGGCCTGAGGAAGGTCCATGGGAACTGCTTGGTGCTAAAAGCTTTTGAAAACTCAGGTCTTTCTTTAGATGCCCATATGAGGATTTAGACCCTTTAGGACCTGACTTACGAAAGTTAGAGCCTCAAACTCTATTAGCAGAGATTTCCAAGCACCAGGGAAGGTGAAGAAAAAATGCATTCGTCCTGTTTAGCTACAATTAAATCAGTTTCTTCATATTTCTCAGGGCCACGCATTATATATTCTCAGAAGTACAAAAGCAAGATCCCAGGTCTGAGAAAGAAATGTAGAACAATATACAGGGGGAAAAGTAACTGACCAAAAATGCATCTAAAGATAATTTAAGGAAGGTAAAAGACTTAAAATTATTCTGCCTAAAACTCCTGCCTAGTAAAGCTCACTTGGCTTGTTAACAGAGTTAACACAGCTCTCTTTCTCTGACTGAGTCCTCCCATTTTTGGGAGCTCCTGGACACAATCAAAGTGCTGCTTTGCCATAGGGAGTTGCACAGAAAGGATAAAAATGCCTTTCCAGCCCCATTCAGGGCCGATTCCCTGGTGTCCCAGCTGGGCTACTCCCTCTTCTCACCCCAGCAGCAGACATGTGGATGCCTTGAGCCTCCAGCCCGGCTTTCTCTCCTGGAAGTGTACCTATAGTAAAAATGTGACCTAGCACCTTGAGGAGGTAATGAGGAGCAAGTGCTGTTTTACCTTGAGGAAAACAGTTAAAATCTCCTGTATTCAATTTGCTTTTCTGTAAAATGGGGAAAAAAATATTCTACTTCACTGGCATTATTCTGAGGAGTAGATAGCATTAGTAGGAAACCCTTGGAAGAAAGGTGTTAAGTGTGAGAAATGTTACTCCACTTCCTAACAAAGCACGTACATATGAGCAGGGACCACACAGCTAATCAAAAGCACTAGAAAGCTTTTAATATTTTTAGCATTTAATGCTACAGATGATCAATACAACTACTTAGCTTCTTCCTCCTTTTACATGTTAAATGTTTCACATGCTACTTGTACTGTGCTTATGTATGTTACGACATGGCTGAAAAACACATTAAAAATATTTTTTGGCACACCAATACACCAGGTAGCATGGGGTTGTTTTTTTGATACAAACTGAGCATCACGAAAAGATCCAGCTCTTGTGTGTGAAGTTCACTCATGCTGCAGGAAGTAAATGAGTTCTTCCTCTATGTACAAAGAAAATTGCAGGCCTTATGAATTGTGCTGGTGATTCCCAGTGTAATTCAGATGAAATTATTTGTATATGGAAAATTCAGAGTAAAATCTTTCTACCAAAAAAAGATTATTTCCATTCAAGTAAACGATAAGTGATAGAAACAGACTTGCTGTCTGCACATACCAAACTGCACCAATGTGCAGGTTTTCATTCCGATCTCCTGCATGCAGAGTTCCAATAGAAAAAAATCTTTATTATCAAGGTATTGCAGATAATTTAATTTTTTTCATTAAAAACAAGAACTGCGCTGCTTCTTTTCAATAGAAATTCTGCACTGATTCCACATAACAGACCAAATATTGCTTCAGCAAAGCTGCTCTGGGAATATGTAACAGCATTTTTTAAGCTATGAAAGCAATATTGAAAGAGATTTACTACAATTTAAGATAAGTGGGTCTTAATTTTATATGAACATAGAGACTTAAAAAGCAACCAGAAAGAGTTCCGATTACATTGTGCTGGAATATTAGGCCTTGTGCAAAATTGCTCCTTTTCCCTTATAAATGCATAAAACCAAGCACAACAGGCTTTCCAATTAAATGAGTCTTTTGAGAGAGATGCAGGAAGAGCCAGAAAGCGCCTTAAAACTTTATTGCTTTTTATCTTTGTCAGGTAGGGATGTGTATGTATTAAAAACAACCTGTTCTTTCCAGTACACAGTCCTTCCTCAAAGATTTTTCTTCCTGTTTGACCTACTAATATTAAAGGTTTCCCAAAACAGGAATGGAAGGATTGATGTGGGTTAGTTTTTCCCATATACTCAGTAGTTTTGCTTTTCTGTAGGCATCTCAAGCTAAGGATGCTTCCACAGTCTCTTTAGCATTGTGAGTAACTTTAATGAGCCTCAGTATCATTAGATGATAGCAGTTCACAGAACACAGGGAGAAAAGATACAGAAAGGACTAAGATACAGCTATAATAGATACAAGCCATGGAGATGAAAGAAAGAAGTCAGCATCTCATTTGCATTAATACAATAAAAATACAGCATTAATGTTGCTAGTTGCCAATTTTTTTTCAATAAAGTTGAGCCTGATTACATCTGAAAAAAGGTTGGCTGTGCATTCGTTGTAGGTCCTGCAAGTGTCTAGACTTTAAAGAACAGTTACTGGCTATTAACTTTCTCAATCTAATTGACACTAAAAACAATCTCCACAAAACTTCAATTGAAAGCCACTCCTCAAGAACGGATGGTCTGATCTCTCACAACTGCTTTGTTTATAGCAAAACAAATCCAGAGCTACTATTCACATAACTCCACTCCATCGTTATATTATGGATTTTGTTTACTGGTATTATGTGTGTGTACAGATATAATTATATACGCAGACACACACACCAGTTCATCATTACAATCAGTCAAAAGCAATATTGCCAACCTTGTTTATTCAAAAATCACAAGGCACCACCTCAGAAATTGTGAGACCTGAAAATTATGAGACGATACAGTCACTTTGAGAATTATGGCATTTTTTTTCTGGCATAAGAATTTTTAGGCTGAATGTTTCCAAGCTCCTTAGTTCTCCACAGTATGGTGTTTAAAATAATTTTTCCTTTTAAAATGCATATTGGGTGCTTATACAATCACCAGACTCCAAGACCTGGAGGTTTAAAGAAAATAAACACTAGCAAAGGACTTTCAGTGGACACAACTCCTAACATCACAGGAATTTTAACATTTAGGCAAATATTAGTGGAATAATCAAAAACTACTCTGAAAAACAGGGCTTTCCAGCTTCTGTCAATAAGAATGGTGCATCCCTCTCCCAAGCAGGCACTTGTCTCCTTTTTGCAGGTATGTGTGCATACATATGTGTATGTATGTGTGCATACATATGTGTATGTATGTGTGCATACCTGAAGAGGATCTGTTTCAAATACATTTAGTACTGTTTGTTCTATTTAACTGTTGAATTTTACCAATACTTGGGACTATCGGGCTCTGCATGTTATAAACTCTGTATTTTCCACAATCAAATCCTGTCATTTTGAAGCTATTGTTGTGACTTTCTTGTTCCTAGGGTAAAAGGGGAAAACATTTCTTTTAGGGAAACAAAGATTCTCTTCATTTTTCTAAATGAAACACTTAATGCAACACTTAGATCATAAGACCAGTTTTTCCACTTCTTTTTGCCTGAAAAAACCTCACAAGGTAACAGATGAAAAGCCAGCAACAGTTAAGAGGGATGTGTAAATCTAATGGGAAACAGTGTGCTTCTATGATGCGTTTCTCCTTGAAACCTTAAAAAATACACGGTTCGCTGTCAAGAATTTCTCAGTTGCAAGAGCCGTTATTAAAACATGGTAAAAATTACTCGGTGCCAAGATCCAACAGTCTCAAGGGAGAGGTCACCTTAATAAGAAAGAACTGGTTTTAGTCCCTAAAACTACATGGAACTTTAGGATTCCAATTTGCAAAACCATCTTCATGCATTTACTTGAGAGCTGCTGCTCTTGTGCACATTAACACTGCCAGTTAAAAAGGATTCCTTAAAAGACTGTATCATCTGCCGGTACCAAGAAAGTGTGCAATAATTAACACAGAGAATGGAAACATGTTTGAGAAGTCAGGCTAGCCCAGCAAGCAAAATATCTCAGTCACACAGGCTTCAGAAAAGAATAGCATACAACCACTAGTAACACAAGTTACAAGCAGAATTCTCCCTAGATTTAAAACTTAATGACAGAATCTGGTCCCTCTTCAGAGGCAAAACATTAGAGAAGAAACATGTATATTTAATTTTGTAGCTAAACAGCCCAGTCCTACATAGACAGTCTTTACACAGGCCAGTTACCCACTGAAGCAAAGTGCTGAGTAAGAGCCGCAGAACAGGACCCACTCTCATGTAAATTATTGTAATTAAATAGGTAATGAAAAATCACTGCTCTTGCACAAATGAAATATAAGACTTCAGCTGAGAATGTAATGTGTTTGCAGTTGACTCCTATATCAGGTTCGGAGACAGATGAAAATGTCTCTGCTTTCATGAGTATGCTTTAAAGGTAAAACTTCTCAAATATTTTCATTTTGAAGACAAAGGCTTATTTTAGCAGTAAAATCAATAGGATCCCCCTTTTTTAAGGGATAATATGGTACACATATGTCTCAACCCGAGAGGCATTAAATGGAATATGAATAATTTTACCGTGCATTTGCTAATACGTCATCCAGTAGAAGAGCCAGGCCTTATTCTCCCCTCCACTAGCTGACATGATATTTTTTTTACATTTGAGCTCTTAAGATCTGCACAATAGCTTAACACAATAAGTGTTTAGCCTCTGGTTCCAACTGTAATTGATAGAGTACAGTTCCATTCCCTCTGCTGCTGCTAAGTTGGGAATTGCAGCCACAGCAACTGACAGCTTTTTTTTTCCCGCAAGTCTGGAGTTGCTCTCTGGGAGTGATGTCCTCATCGGGATGGGAAGTTAAATCACAGGAGAAAAGCTCACCCTGGCTCTGTGCTACAGAGGAACTACAGGGACCTCTTCTAGGGGAAACAGTTGCGTGAGGCGGGTGCTACTAATGAGAGGGAAAATCAGGAGAAGCAAGCTTCGGGAAGAAATACCAAAATCCTGTCGTTTTGAAGAAAATGAGCTTTTCAATTAGAGAGCACAGAAGAGGGAGCGCATTTATGCAAAAGAATTTCTGACAATGAACATGTTTTTAAAAGTGCTATAAAATTGTGTCATTTACTGATGGAAATATCTTTTCTTTCACAGTCACAGGGGCTGAACTCTTGGCGAGTCCCACTCTTTATATAGTGATAATACACTGTGTTTTGATATGTGAGAGTAAAACTGAAATAGGGAAACAGTAACTAAAATGAATGTGATTTCAAATTGCCCTTTTCAGGCCAGAGTTTTAACATGGGGAAAAAATTACATAGTAACTTTGGACTTAGTAGCCAATTACAGAACTTATGCGCAGATAGCGACTTATTTTGGTGCCTCTTTAGTTGTAAAAGTATATTTTGGAATATATTTAATTAACCAGGATTTACAGACTCCTCTTATTTGTGAACACCTTGGCTTTTCTGTCATCTGTCAGCACTGTGATGTGCACAGTAACTGAAAGGTTCTGAGGCACGAGCTATTTAGGTGGTTTTGATGTGCACTTGCTTTTCTAGAGGATGGTTAAACAAAACAGCGCTGCCATTTCTACATTTTCACTCAGTACTGCTTGCTTGAAACCTGCTTCTATTGCCCCTATAATTAAAGGATACAAGTAATACTCGAAAAGCCACAGCACTCTTGGTTATTTATACATATATATATCGTTTAATCACAGAAATATACATATGAGACCTAGCTGGTCATTCACTGTGCTCTCTGCAGATGCAAAATTTCACTTTCTAAAGATGTTTCTGTTTTAAATAACCTTTTTACTACTAAGGTGCAAACTGCAGCTGTAAAGAACTGACTGCTAACCGTCCTCTGCTTGCTGCTCTACAAGGACTCTTCCTTCCAACAACAAAACTGTGCTATTCTACAGCTCCAATAAACAAAATACATGTGACTGATATCTGACTGATAGCTGTACTTTTCCTGAGCTTTGGTCCTCAGATAGCCTGCTGGAGCTGAGAGAGAAAGAAAAGAAATACAAAATTGCAGCCAGAAAAGGTGTTAAGTTCAGATTCCTCTTTCCAGGGTTTAAAAAAGCAAACTAGCAATTCATGATCACAAAATAAAATATGCACATTTAAACAAGCTGCAGGGGAAAGGAGAGTTTAATCCAGTGAAATTGTGTTTGAAAGCTATTTCATACCCCTAGGAATAAAATCTGAATAGCAATTCTGCTTTGCTCCCACCCTTTTTCCATCCTTCTGTTAATATATTACCATTTGTTATGGAATCGTTACAAGACTTCCACCCCAGAGGTGGCTGCATTTCATTGAAGGATGAAGTACTTTCTGGGCCTAAGTCTCTTCTTACTCGCAGGAGCAGACAGTACTCACTGCAACTGCATTGATGCTGCTAGTAAAGCTATTTTTGATTTGCACCTGAGCAAGAGGAGAATTAGGCCCAGAGGTTGTAAAGCCCTTCTGCTGAAAGCTACAGCACAAATGGGTTGTTTATTGTAAACAGAAGCATGATACTAAAGCAGGCACTGATATAAAGAGCTGGAACTATCTGCTTCAAGAATTACCGAAATGGAAATGACGATCTCAAAAAGGAATGACGATTCAGAAAAGATTCGGCCCTGGAAAGATCAAAATGCATTCGACATAGTTTTGGTGTTGATGTGAAACAAAGTGTCTTTAAAAGTGTAATTTGAGATCAAAAATCCCCATCATGGAACATAAATAGTGCCCCATTTATCCAATTACACTACCTTGTTTCATTACAATGGTCGGTAATATATTTCTTAGGAATACACGGCTTAAAATTAATAATAGAAAAGGACAAAATTGCCATGTATATTTCTCTAGACAGATTTTCATCTAGCAGCAGGACTTCACTTCTGATTCACTCGCTGGTTCTGTCTAACCTTTACATTATTCATTAATCAAACTAGAAACCTGCTTTCAAAGTCAGTGCATGGTAGTAATTATTTACAGTTGTGCATAGTATTTAATTTTAAGCAATGACAAAAGCAGGCATGTCCAGAATCATAAGGCTTATCATTTTTCTTCTGTTAGAGGTGAACTATCTAAAGAAGCTAAAAGTTGCAAACTTCTCTTCAATATCTCTGCTGCCATCAAGACAGAATGCATTGCAACTGATATGTTTGAACTTGTTCAACTAAAAATAAATAAAAGTGAAAATTAAGTAATATATAATGTATTAACTCCTTTAAATAAAAGGAATAAGGAGCTTTGCTATCAGCTCTGATGAGCAACTCATTTCTTATTGTACAGTCTGTCTACTGTCACTTCGAGGTATCTTTCACTATAGAAAACAGAACCTCAGTACTATCCCTGAAAATGAAAGTCAGTTTTAAGAACTAGATACAACAGGCACATCTACTATTTGAGACCACCCCACCCCCCCAACACACGAAAGCAACTTCAAAGCAGAACTATAGCAAATGTATAAATCTACTTCAGATCAGTTATGCTGGTTGAAACTGGACTGCATTTGCAGTTTTTTGCTCACCTGAAACAACATTGATCTGAGGACAAATATAATCAAAGAAATGCACCACTGAAGATCAATGCACATTTTATACTGAGAATTAGGGAGGGGGAATGTAATTGTGGCCATTCAAATTTCTCCCTCATCATTAAGATTCTCAAAAATACTGTGGCATTCTGGATAAAAACATATCTTACTGTCTTCTCAGCAGGGAAATCCCGGGAAACAACAGCATGGGCTTTGCTCGCAAAAATTTACTTACTCTGTAGTCTACGCCTCTAAAAAGAACAGGGTCCCCCTTGTACAAAAAGATACTACATGCATTGCACGTGAAAATTCTACTTTGAAAGCAAAATAAAATGCTCTTGACAGAGAGAAAAAAAGGAGCAATTCTAGCACTGTCACTGTGATGATCAGCATCCATGAAAAAAATTGCTATTTATCCTGCAAGTTGAGAATGTTAATGCCTTATTCAGCTATAACCTCTTTGTGAATAAAACAATAATAGCAACCCATCAGGGAATATATGTGTGTGCATATATATATATATGCATTTCTAGCTCAACTATTATTTATGGTTCAAGGGGATCTTTGCTGCCAAGAATCATATGAGCAACCTGCATAGGTACATTCATTGGTCACGTCCCAAAAGGCACTGCCTGCACACCACTGTCCTACACCTACGTGAACACGGCAAAATAGGCAAGTTTATAAAAGTTACGCGTGTCCCAGATTCTCTGAAACATCATTTACCCCGAACAAATCCTGAGCACTACTTTTCAAAGTTTATTCAAGTATGCCACTAAAGTTGTCCATACATTTTGTCCCACACATAATACTCCACACCTAGAAAATATTCGGAAGGGGGAGGAAAAATTAGCAAACCGTTTTTAAACTGAAACCATAAAATATGAGTTTTCTCTAAAGAGCTAATCTGATGAAGAACACAAAGGGGAAAAAAAAAAAGGGGGGGGGGGGGGGAACCCGCCTACATTAAAAGCCAAACAAGATAATAATTGTGCATGTCTGGCTAAGAGAATCTAGAGGGCAAGCCTTACGTCATTGGCACTTGGGTTACCATGGTGAGTGATTTATTGATATATATCAAGAATGAATAGATCAAAGGCAGCAAGATGACAGGTGATCAATCAAATGTCAAATCAAAGCTGGCAATCAACTGGAAAGCTGATTTTTCAGTGGGTGGGTCTGGCAGAAGAAAAATGAACTTCCATATTGCGCTTCCCAGAAACAAAACCCCACCACACTATTAAAAAAAAAAAAAAAAAAAAGCAATTAAGCAGCCTGAAAGAAAACTCTTTGAAAAGATTTACTATGCAGGCCCACTCATCTTTTTCTTGGCCCCCAAAAGAAGAACTCCCTATAAACGACAAAACAAAACACTTACAAAGTTACAAACTATTTTGTTCTTTAAGAAGAAAAAAATAAAAGCTAAATTGCAAAACCACTTGGCATGTGCAAATATATCAACTCGGCTACAAAACAAAAGAAGGATTTGGTTTGAAAATGCGGATTGTCTTCTAGCAGTCAGAACGTTTCATTTTATTTCCTGTTGCAATTTTCACCACTGATGATCAAAGGCTGAACTTCCCCACCGGGTTCATCAGCAGAGACAGTCCCTGTACTATTTCAGGCAGACACAACGTTCACACACACACGCAGACACACACACACACACACACACGGCCAGCGCTGCCACCAGAAACACGGCGAAATAAAAGATTAACCGCACCGACCCACTTGGCGAAACACGCTTTTTAAAACCAAAAACCACCGGGAGGGGGGAATTAGAAACGGGGAAAAAAAACCAAACGACGGTAGGGACTGGAGCGGGAAGCAGATGGGAGGCTCGGGAAGGGAGAGGGGCCGGGGGGAAGGGGCGCCGAGTGGAAGAAAGTTGGGGGGAAAAGTTTGGCCGGGGCAGGAGGGGCTCGGGGCGGGAGGCACCGGAGGTACCGGAGGTACCAGCAGCACCGGGGCAGCGGAACGAGCGCTGCGGGAGCGGCGGGCGGCGGAGGGGCCAGCCCGTATCAGAGCAAAGCTCTTGGCAATCGGGACCGAAACTGGCTCCGCGGAGTTAGGAAGGGAAAGGGAGGGGGAGGGGGGATAAATAAATAAAGATCCAGCCCGGAAAAGCAAGGGTGACCCTAAATAATAATAAAGATGGGGGGAAGGATCGGAAGGAGCGGAGAGACAGAGGCTGTGCAGTGGATGGCTTCTCCTTACCTGCAGCCCGTTTGGGTGCTTGCTGTTTCCTCCTTGGCATCGCTCTACTTTCTCCAATCTCACTTCTGTCCCCAGATCCGAGAGCCCTGAGACGCTCCTGAGCCGTGTTCCTCTGCCTCAGCCGCTTCCCTCGGCACCCCCTCAAGCCTCCCCTGCCCCCCTCCTTCCCACTTCACTGATAGGAACCTGTTTGGTTTTTATTTTATTTTAGAGATCTAGGTTTCTTTCTTTCTCTCTCGCTTTTTTTTTTGGTTGGCTTTTTTCTTTTCTTTTTTTTTTTTTTTTTTTTAACTGTTGCAACACTTGCTTTGCTTTGATTCAAACATCCAAGCTCAGGAGCAAATGAAAGGCGCCCACAGTGCCAGAGGATGGCAATAAATAAATAACAAAATAGATACGTATATATTAAAAAAGGCAGCTCTGGAAAGACTGTGGGGCTGGCTGCTTCCTCCCTTTCCTCTCCTCTCCTCCTCCTCGCAGAGCTGTATGGCGGAGCGGTGCCCGGGTGTGTGTGTGTGTGTGTGCGTGTGCGCGGAGCGCTGCAGGTTCCGTGCTGTCAGATGCCAGGCGGTGAGTGATATGGGAGAGGACAGGGAGGCTTTGGATGGGAGGAAATCTGCTGTTCACACGCACACACACACTGCACAGGCACACACACGCACACACACGCACACACACACACACACACCCGCACACACACACATACACAGGCAGGGCGAGGCGATGCCAGCAAACATCGATCCACCGAGCAAACTGAACATTAACAAACTCCTCCTCCGCGACCCGGTGACAGGACGCGATCCGCTCCGCGCACCGCCACAAGCCGCGCCGTTAAAGAGACAGGGCCCGCGGAGTTCGGCTCCCGAGGGAGGCGCTGCCGGGAGCGCCGACGGCTGGGAGCTGGGGGGAGCCGCGACGGGGCGGCCCCGAGCGGGGTGATTTGGGGTGGGGGGGGGTCAGCGCCCCTCGCCCTGCGTCACTGCAGATTTAACAAGCGGATAACGGGGATCTACGGCGGGGCGGGCGGGTGGCGGGGACCGCGGAGGGTGCTCCCCCCGTGCGGCGGCACCACCGGCTGGCGAGCGCTGCTCCGGGGCCGTGTGCCCGCGAGGAGCTGGAGCTGGGGAGCGGAGCGCTTTCCCCGCGGATCTTCCTCCTCCTCCTCGTCCTCCTTCTCCTCCTCACCCGAACGGGCACCCCGCGGTTAGGAGCGGCGTGGCTGGACGTACACGGGAAGTTGGGTGAAGTTCAGGTGAAGCGCAGGGCTGCAGTAGGGAGCGCCTGCACGCCATGGCCCGGCAGAGCGGGGTCGGCCCGGCAGAGCGGGGTCAGCCCGACCGGGACAAGCCCCCGCAGCTCCCCGACTTTCCCCCGGCACCTGGATCAGGGGGAATCGGGAACTTCCATCGAGTGCTGCTGCACCCTCCTGGTAACCCAGAGCGAGGTCTCGTCCCACTACACCGGCTGTCTCGTCCTTCCAGAGAGGCCAACAAGCGGCCAGCCCAAAGAGGGAGACGGGACATGGGAACTCTGAGCAGCGTTGTTCCACAAGAGACAGGGAGATAACTTCCCTGCCCCATTTATTCATTTCGGTTTATTCCCCACGACTGCTGTTAACACCTTGAGGGTTTAAAAGCGATTTGGGGCTGAAAAGATGGATTAATTTCTATATATTCAACTACAGTTTGTGTAAGACCTCTTAAAAGTGGATGCTGCAATACTCCATAGCCCAGTCCCAGAGTTTGCTATGAAACCAAGTTCGTAGACACTTTTTCTGTTTTGGCATTTGTATCTTTCTAATGGAACTCTTGGGTTTAATAGGAATCATTTGCAATCCTCTAAAATCAGTGTTCAACCAGGCTCTGTTACAAAGCACCAGTGAGAGCTGCTGTGTTGTAGCCGGTGGCACTGGAGATTCGCAGTCGCCCTGCTCAGGCAGGGAATGAGTTTCCACGGGAAGACCCCTAAGTGACCTTTATATTTAGCAGTCTAATAGGAGATCGTGTTTATGAAAGTGTCCACCTAACTGATTTCACTTAAATTGTTTGATAGGTTTGCCTGTACGAACTCTAGCAATTTTTGCAAGCAATTTGAAAGTATTTATTGGTGCAAGCAAATGCTTAGTTTGAAAGATAAAATAGGATAACAGTACTATAAAATGCGCATTTTTCCACTTCTGCCTAGCATAACTCACTCAGAAGTGAACAGCTCTGCTTCAATCAGTCGGAATTGCACAGCTCTCTTCTACCTGCATGCAGCACGTGTAAAATGCAGTTGGTGCACACCAGGGGATTTCTGCTGTGTCCCCAGCTCAGGCAGGGTTAAATGTGGGGCCAAGAGGGGCAACGACATCCACAGCAGTGGGGCAGTTACCCCAGCACTGTGTGAGAAGGGTGACACATTGAGTGTGGCCCTGGCCCTGGATCAGGTAGTTCAGGGGCAGGATGGCAAACCAGGATTTTCTTTTCACATTTCATCTAGCAGTGATTTGTGATTTTGATCCCTTCAGTTTCTGTGTCCTGGTTCCCAAATCAAGCAAATGGAGACACTTGTAGTTGGTTTTATATTCCCTCTCCTCCCTGGCAGTGCAGAAAGATACTGCACCTCTGATTATGATAGTTTATTTTGAAGGATTGGGTACTAAATGCTGCTTTAACACATGCTTCTTTTACTAACAATTCTCCCAAACCATTGTACAGTATTGTAATGTGCTGGAAAACTAGCAGGCATCAGGGGGGAGAAGGAGGAGGCAAGTGTCAGAGCCCCCTCAGATTTTAACCTTTCCATCTGGTATCTGCTACTCCTGTGCAAGTTGAAAAGATACAAGCTCTAGATGTAAGCGAAGCAGCAATTCAATGTAGTCTGGGATCAGCAAGTAGTGGCTATTGTTCTCCAGAGTCATGGCTTAAATCCAAATGCTACACACTGGGTATGGTATTTGTATCAGTGGCGTTTTCAGTCTCAACATGCAAGATGAGAAAGTCACTGTTTTAAATGGTTACTCCTTTGGGAAGGGGAAATTGAGAAGATGGACTTGTGAGTAGAGCACTAGTGAGATGGCACCCTATCCTCGGTGATAAATGGGAGTATTAACAAGGCTTGGTCGAGAGGAACCCTACAGATTTATGGCTTCCTGTCTCCACCAGCAGATGCCATTATGGCTGACAGAACAGAATGCCTTTCAAGAGGGAACTGGGGTGGGATTATGAAGAAGGGGAAAAAAAAGCAAGCAGAATCTGGTGTCCATTTTTATCCACTGGTCAGAATTTGCTGATAGGTTTGAATAGAGCTGAAACTACACAGCATTTGTGTGCTCCCTGCTTCTGTTATTTATAACTAAGTTGGTGAAGGTCATTTAGCATCTCTTCTAGCACAGGAAGAACCCATAATATTTACCGAAAGCATTTTTGCACAGTTGAAAATTAGAGATAATAAAATGAACAGATAGTACTGGAGGCTTCCTTGGCTTATCCAATGGAATAATCTTGATGGGTGCTTAATGTTTACTTTGGAAACGTAGCAAATGATTCTGAAGCTATATTGAATTTTATCTATTTTTATTGCATTGCAGAATAATATTTCTCTTTCCTGACAAAATGTTATGACCAGTAATAGCAATGGCAGTTATGCATGTTCAAAAAAGAGTAATCAAATCTTGTGCTTCAGGGCATGAGCTGAATTCCCCACTGGGATCCGGGAGGAATTTTCTCCCCCCCCCCCCCCATCTAGCAATATACAGTCAACCTGGTCTGCTCTTAGAGGTTTTTCAGTTTCTTGGTTAGGTGCAGATTACATGGAACAGGAGTGTGATCGGGGATAGTGAAAATCCTCTATTGTATAGCTTTGGAGTGGTTTGGGTCTGGTTTTTCAAAGTAACGTGTGTGATTCGGTATACATTAAAGTTCACAGATATTTTTGTGCACAATAAAGGGCTGAATATGCTTTGTGTACTTGACTTTGATAACAGTTCCCATCATGAGTAGTCACAGCAAACTCAGCTGTGTTACTTGAAGTGTCTCTTATCTTACTTTTGTTGTCTGTCTGTCTTTCTGTGGCTGCTATGCTGATAATTAAATGGGGTTGGGTTTTATTTTCTTTCCTTTTCTTCTTCTTCCCTTCCACTCCCTGAAGTTATAAACATGTAGGTATATAACTCATAAGGTGAGTTGATGACCCACCCCCCCCACACACACACACTTCACACTTTGCCTATCACTTTAGAGAAGGAAAAAGTAGAAATCCTGACAAGTGCTATAAAAAAAAAAAACAAGCAAAAAAGTTAGGAATTATTTGGGTTTGATAAATGAAAATGTTTCAATATGTAGTAATATTGCCAGCCAATGACATTGTCAGCTTCGGTGTTTACTTCTTATTCAAAATTACTGGCAAAAAATGATTAAAAATAATTGCGATTACAGTGGTTGTAAAAGAATCTTGACAGACAGAGTGAGGATTCCTTACAGAAAAGAGAGCAGCTGGTGAGTGGTCTGGTCAGTCCTCTCTCTGCCCAGTGGTACGATTAACTCTACTTGTTTCCCTTTTGAGGAACATTTGGCCAATGTGATACACATTCAATAGTTCTGGGCAATCTATTCTAGCAGCTTTACCATTAGAAATTTTCCCTACTCTTGAACACTTCATGACTTCATGGAAACCTGTTTCTTTTTATGGTGTTCTCAAATGAAATGGAGAACAGTTTCTTTCCCTCCCCTCCGCCCAGCAGCAATTTTTAATCTGTTTGAAGACTTATGACATCTACTCACCAAACACCCTCGATTTCTTCAGTCATTCCTTGTAGGTCATGTTTTCTGGACCTGGCACCATTTTCATTGTTCCGTGGCTGGACAACATATGTTTTGAAGTGCAGCGCCAAAACCCGGATGCTGTATTGCATTTGAAATCTTCCCAGCACCAAGTGGGATTACGTCACATGTACAACATATGACACTTGTTTATATGTCCCAGTTTGACATATGCCCTTTTTGCAGGAGCACAACATTATTGACTCACGTACAGCTTCTGGTTCACTGTAATGCCAGACTCTTTCTTGTAGAACTGCTTTGTAATCAGTTGTCCCCATCCTATATTTGAACAGCTGATTATGCGTCAGTGACAACTTCGCACTGATTCATCTTGAATTGCATCCTATTTTTTCAGACTTTCTGCATTTTGTCAGGATCATTGTGTGTTACAATGCTGTCTTCAAAGGCTGTTGCTGTTCCCTCTAGCTTGGAACCATCTGCAGATACCTTGCAAAATGTTTTCCACCTTCAAAGATATTAATAGAAGTATTGGATATTGCAAAGCCCAGAACCCACTCCAGACGTTATTCCAGCCTGACAATGGGGCCATGAAGTTATAATTTTGGAGTCGGGTTTTCTGACCTTTTCCAGCCAGCTACAGTAATGTCATCTGAAGGACACCCCATAGCTCGCTCATGTGAGACTGATATGTGAGACAGTGGTAGAAGTTAACAGAAGTCAACATATATGACTTCTCTGTTCACAAGGTCTGTCACACTGTCATGGAATGTGATTAGGTAGGTTTGACATAATTTATCCTTAATAATTCCATGTTGCCTGTTACTCATCTCCGAAAGTCTTGTTCTAGGTTCTTATGGATAGTTTTGTTTTGGTATTTTTCTATGAACAGAAACCAAGATGATGCAATGGTCCCTTCCCACTCTTCCATCTTAAAGATGTGTTTGCACTAGTCTGAGCCTTCTGGAAACCATTGGTCCTCCAGAAGTTTTCAGGGATGATCCCTGTAGTTCTGAAATTCTTCTAAGATGAGTTTAATGGCCTGACCTTATCTGTGTGTTTTCTGAGTGCTCTTGAAACTCTTTTTCCTACTGTAGCCAGAGCTCCCACCATCCTAATGCTGGTCTTGATTATTTTTTGCAATCTGATCACAGCTGATTCCTGTAGTGAAGATGAAAGTAAAAAAGGCTTTCTTAGGGTGATCTGTCAAAAGCTTTCTCTCTTTGCTGAGTGACAGATGTAATCTTTCCTAGGTCTTTTCCTGTGTAAAGAGGGCACTTACCAAACACTTTCTTCTTATTATGTTCCTCACTAGTTGTATCTCATTTTGTGACTTTATACTTTTCCCCTGTGTGTTCATGGGCATTAAAAGGAACTCTTTTTTTCACATTTTTCACGTTTAGACAAGTATTAATTTGTTCATAGAATATATATTTCGATTTTTTTTTTTTTTCAAAGTATTCCTTGTCATGCAATACAAAGTCTTTTTCCCTACAAAGGGGTAGAACAGCAGCACTGGGGCAAAATCTGTTTCCTCCCTTTCAGGCATTTCTGTGCACATAGTTCAGTTACTCCAGTGTGGGGGGGTGGTAGGGGAGGTTAAATTTCACCTCCTGGGATGAAATCCTGGTATTGCTAATCATTTATACTTTGAGTAACAGCAGGCAGCATTTCCAGAGCCCCTTGCCTTCTAATCTTCAGCTAAAGGATTCCCTCTTCGGCTGCAAAAAAAGGCATTTGTGTTTGAACTCCCATCTAACTACAAAAAATAATCTTTTGTGGCCAAGTAACGAGAATTTAAAACAGTGCAATGGTTTGCACAGCTCTGGCTGCAGCTACCTTCTCCAGCCACATCTGTGGTTCATCTTCCATCACAATGTCATCAGCTAAAATATCCCATAAGATCTCATTCAGGACTGTACATAAGGCTCGCCATGCATTTTTTAACTATGACATCCTATTTCCAGAATTTATAATTAAGTCTTGCATACCTACTGCAGACTGAAGCAGCCTGGAAGCTCTCATTTTAGGAACTGAATTTTCCTTCTTGAAATCCCAACAAATCTGCTTAAAAGAACAGCAATAAACACGCCACTTTCTCTGAACCAAGCACAGTAATGCTGTAATACCATTCCCTGACCAAACCAGCAAAAGCAGCTAATTGAATTAGTTTGATCTAGAAGTTACTCATGCCGCAATCCACAAACCTCCTATTTTCTTCAGTGGATTTTGAGTTAAGTCCCTAATCAGCTGGCACATCGGATGAGTGGATTTATTTTCTTTTCTAAATAATAACAACGTCTTTAGAATCTTTTGAATTAGTAACAGTTAGCTGGAACTGGGCAGGAAATGGATTGTAGTCTTCAAAGAGTCCTTGGAAAAAGACAGAACTGAAAATAAAAGGAAAAGAAGAACTGAAACCGGCCGTTTTTAGGGTGAAAAGGCAACATTGAGAAATCAGTGTTCTTCCAAAACTTTTTTCCTAAATTACCATATTTCGTTGAAAAATTTTAATGGATTTTTTTTAAAACATGCTATGAATGTTAAAATTAAAAAATGGACATGTTTTGTTCAAAGCTGCATAACTGCTGAAATTTGAGGATGATACCAGGGTGGGTTTTTTCTGTGACTCTGCACTGCTGTAATTGGAAGGGAGGGGAATGAAAACCACAAGGACTGCATTTGGTTCATTCTTTTAGAGAGCCATGTTGCTAAAGAATCCTGTGCCCATAGGAAATTCACACTTTGAAAGGTCTGGTCTGTTAGCTGCCAGTAGCTAAGAGGTTGTGAGGTTGCATCTTCTGGAGAGGCACAAAAAGAAAGCAGAAGCAGGTTTCTTCTGGAAAGTAGAACGTCTTTCCTCTTTTGAAAACACTGAGGGGATGGGAGAGGCCAAACCACTTACAAAGACAGGTAAGTAAATACTGGGAGCTCTTTGATGCTGTTTTTCCCCCTTCTGTTTAAAGATCGAGTGGCCATCCAAATAAAGAGAGCAGATAAACCAGGGGAAATGTATTACAGAGTTGACAAAAACAGATAATCACCTACAGGAAAGTTTGGTAAGAAGATACATGTCCTGAGCAGAAAGCAAGGCAAAGATGTCTGGGACTAAAATTGCATTTTCAAATGGCCACAGCCATATCCCATCTCTCTGGACAATTTCATTATAAAACACCCAGTCACTGTGGTATTTGATTGTAAGCTATCCATGCTTCAAATAAATGATTGCTTGTGCAGTGTAAGCCTATTCTTACTTTTATTGGTATGATTATTTTTTATTGTTATTTATAGTTAGAAAATAAAATTATGCTGGCAAATGGAATAATTGATGTAAAATGATACGGGCGCTAAAATGATACTGGTACTTTCTAAAGCCTCTGGTGTTCTGTCTCCGCTAATGGTTGGGTAAAAGGTGAGGCACTAAATACTGTAAGAATCTGTAATACTGTACCTTGCCACTTGTACCATGTCACCCACTGAGCCTCACTGGGACAAACTCAGTTTGCACATACCAAGCCCATTTGTTTAATAAGCAGTGCAGAGGAAGTATAACTGAAATGCTAAAGCTACTAAATAGGACTTTAACTGAAATATAATTTTAATAAAGTGAACCTCTGATTTTTTGATATAGGGGATGGAGCTTTTGTACTTTGTCCGTTTGTCCCCTATGTATTTATATAGCAAAAAGCAATAATGAAAATTGAAAGATAGGAAAGAAAAAAAAAAGGAATTTTTTTTTTCTTTCAACAGAAGAACTTGCAAAAGTTCGTGCGTGTTTAAGTGCAAACACTTGTGCCCAGGAGACTGACTTTGCCTTCCCCGTGGACTCACCCACTCTTCTTCAGGTGTTCCCAATCAGATGCTGCAAATCACCCTCATGAGCAGCAGCTGCTTAGGTGAGGTGCTCCACCACCTTGACTTGCAGCAGTCACATTCAGCAGCCTGGCTATAGTTGGTGTTGTCTGAGTACAGGGTTTGTTTGGGTTTTCTCTGTAGGTGCCTTTTTTCAGGTAAGTGGTTATCAGTTATGTTTTTTCTTGTATTTGTGGTGTAGTCTGTTTGATATGTGCTGTGAAAGTGTTTCTCTGAAGGAAACAATCTCTTTTTGTCTCTCCTGAAGTGGACACTGTAACCTGCAAACTCAAGTACCTAATAACTTACACCTAAGGTAAATGTCCATGCCTAGTGTTTTATCTACAACTAATGTGTAAGCTTCTTTGGGTTATATAAAATGGAGTTTTAGCAGTGAATCACTCACGATTGAGAAGCTGAAGATAAAAGCAAAGAGTAGTCTGTGTAAATGGCTGCCAGGTACAAAAGAAGTATATCCAAAACACTGGAGTTTTTTAGAAGTCTAAACTGATAAGGATAACAACTGTGAGCCTCAGTAGGCAATATCCTTTCTGTTTGGAAATTTAGGAACAAAAAGGAGGGGTTTCTGAAACAAGAAAGACTTATTGCTCAACAGTAGTAGTTGGGTTTGTATTAAAAGCGTCAGGAAGAAGTGATAACAAACCTAGAAAACTACTATTTTTGGAGTCTGGAGGCTAGCAGTGGAGAGTAATAATGCTGTATTTATGCTTACTCAGGAAAAATACTTTTTGGTGCTTTCTTTGATTAAAAAAATGCTAGGTTTTTAATGGCTGTTACTGATCAGGCCCTTTTTTCCCTTTGTTCCTCAGTAATCAGGTATTTCTAAAGCATTTGTGTCAGTCGTGGCCAAGTTCTAGTTCTTTGCCTCATTGTGTGCTGCCTCACACCTGTGTCAGAGGAGACTGAACGAGTTCTTGCAAACTCTGCTTTACTCAGGGTTGTAGATCTCAAATTCAGGTTCTGATCCACCCCATCCTTAGCTTATGGGGAAGTGGTGAGACTGTGTTAGGTTGATACCTCATCCCCATGGAACTGAGCCTTGTTGTCTACTACTAGCTAGAAAACATATTTGATTATGCTACTTGTTGCTGCCTTGTGAAGGTGCTTGTTGTTCAAGTGGAGAAACACTTTCATGTTCATGATATGTCTCCATTTCTGAAGAAAGAAGTGTGAGGCTGTTCAGTTTGGCTTCAAGAGTCTTCCATAAAAAGCAGGATACTTAATGGAGGAATGGAGTCCTAGTTTTGTGGAACAGTATTACAAAAGGAGACATCACGCCATTTTCATGGAAATTGAATGACACTTTTCTGGTCCTTTCTCTACTTCTGCTTTTAATATAAATTGAATAGTAAATACAGGTGAAGAGAAAAAAAGCCCACCTGTCAAAATATAGCTCTGTTTGGTTACCTCTGTCCATGGGACAATTTTAGTAACCTGCCAATCAATGGGCTGCTAAATAGCCTCTCCAAAGCACAATCTGCTATTTCAGACGACATCAGTGTGTCAATCATTTATTGAATCAAAGCCAAATTTGAAGCAAAGCAAGCCCAGTTTGTCAATCACTTCTCAGTATTCTCTCCACTAACCACCTGACAGCTTTTAACTTTTCACTTTTATATTCCATGCAGCTAGTTAAGATTCTTTCATTTTTAATTGGGCTGCTTTTATGATTGGTAGCTAAGCAACTAATATGTTGTTTTATATGGTAATAATGGGCCCAAACTTGAGAGCTTTCTTGACCATTCCTATTTGTTGTTGGGAAATTATTTTCCTTCAAGTTGCTAAATAGCAGATGTAGCAGAAACGGTTATTTAATTATGGGTTGTCCTGTTGTTTCTATCTATAAACAGTTTTGGCACTGTTTAAAAATAAATACTGCATGCGCTGGCAAATATATACTGAATGATTTTAACTCCTGATAGAGTCCCTTGGAATTTCACTGCTCATTTACAGGGAAAACTGGGTAAAAAAAAAAAAAAAAATAGTGAAAGGATTGCCAAAAAGCAGTTTGGAAAAATATTAGCGAAGGACAGAGTGAGAAATCTCTGTCCACAGTCCCACCAGGCTTTAATCCAACCTGATCAGTTTTCAGTCTTAATTTAGGTACAATTAAATTTCTGAGGCCAAGTACTATGCTCTGAACCACCATCTCTCAAAACAAGCCAGAAGTCCTTCCTGAACAGTTTGCTTTTCAGTCCAAAGCAGTGTTTTGAGTTAAGATTTTCCGTACCTGAGATGTGAAACTTCTGGGTCAGAGCTGGGGTTCCCCAAAGGTGACCACAAATCCTGGTGTGATTTCAGTCCCATCTCCCCCATCGTGCACAAGATGAGCACTGCTTTCACATTTGTAAAATCATCTCACAGCTAGTAGTAAATGTTCTTGCCTTTCTGTTTCTAAAGATTGTCATCAGCATAGCCAATGTGTTGTTTTCAGACAGAAAGAATTAACTTTCTGTCCTTTCCATGGAAGGAAGTTTGGAAAAAGAACTATTTTTGTGTTATATAAAATTCTATTTTGGGTTCAAAAGAGTTTTCTTAATTTAATTCTTTTGCATAACTATTTGATGGGCTCCTAGCTGTCTTTTGACAGACTGCTGTCATCTGGTTTGATCCAAAACTGTGAAACTCCAGATGTGCCCAAGAACTTGGGAGAACATGGATATACTTTTGCAAAAAGCTGCAATAGGCTTCAAGGCAATCTGATACTAAATGTACTTCCCAGTCCTATTTGAATTTTACATTGTTTTTTGTATTTCTTTTTACCAAAGACTCAGGAAAAGCAAGTGACAGTGCATGAGGATTGACAGTGCCGAGGCAAATGGTGGCTTCTTGTCTATGGTGTATCAGAAATCCAGTCCAGATGCTAAATGTTGGTTCCCTAGAGCACAGGGAAAGATGCTGGTACTGTGACTAAGTGCCCCTCTCTTAGGAGGAAGATCCTAGAAGACTGAGATTGGAAAATTAATAAACTAAAAGAAAAGCTATAAAGCAGATCATTCTTTGAAATCTGATGAAAATAGCAGCTACTCCTAGCTTGCAAATGAGTTCTTAAGGAAGTGCCAAAAAATACGGTTTTGTTCTTTTTTTTTTTTCCCTCTTTATGGTGTTTCTGATGCCTTCCATTGAAATCAATGTAGTTAAGTAATAATGAATTACTATGAGATCAAGGATGGGCACCTACTATTCTTGACGTTCTGACAAATGAGGTATAAGTTTGCCTGACTGCATAAGTGATTAAAAGAGATTTTATGGACAGATTTGTACTATTTATATAACCAGATATTAAGGAAAGTTTTAAAAAGGTGCTTTGATCCCAAGCTGCCACCATAGTTTGGCACAGATTGTTAATCTTGGCTCAAAGGGTGTTCAGGCCTGGCTGAACATGATGCTTAGCTCTTGTAGTTCAGGCATCTGAGCAGAGGGGAAACCCACACAGCACCCACCTACACAGCACCTGGTCTGTGAATCGGCTTAAGACTCTCAATGGAAGAATTAAGATACAGAAGATCATAAATATTATACCAATAAAAGAAGGGCAGGGTCAAGAAAGCCAGAAATACTTGCAGGGGTTTTGTTTTGTTTTTTTTTTTTTTCCAAATGGCTCCATTTTGATCATTCACATAAAACAATACTAAGAAATTACCATCTGTGTGCAAAAATGTCAGTCTGTCTGTATACCTGTTACTATTGCTGTCCTATAACTTTTCTTAAGGACCCTTTGGACCTAAATAAATGATACTTTTAAGTGTATTCAAACATATGAATTGTACGGTGGCATTTTTGTTAGATAAAACCTGTTGGTCAAGAGCAACTCCAAAGCACCTACTTGGTTGAAATTCCTACCTGAGCAGAAATACTGAAGTCTCTGCATATCAGTGTAGTAGTTCGCTCAGTCTTCAGTGCAGCCACTGAAAGTCACAATGCAGTTTACAGCAGTCAGAGCATCTTCAGGAGCACAGAAAAGAGGCTGCAGTTACAATCCATTTCTATAGTCTAGAATTTAGAAGTTGAAGGCTGTAACTGCTGTCATTTAGAAGTACTAACTGCTAAAACTGCTAGCTTTCAAAACAAAAGCAAGGCTTAACACACAGTTACACAGGTATTTCAAATGCAGAGTGAGTTTTTCCTTGTTTTCAGGTGGAAAGGTAGCATTCAAGATGTGCTTTGTTCAGAGCAATGTTTGTTCTGTAGGACTAGAACCCAGAACAAAATGGGCCAGTATACACACATTATGCTTGATGCCATGTAAGGAATTTAAAACCATGGAAAATGACCCTTAGAGATTTCAAAATAGTAGCAAGAAATTAGGATTGCTGAATTTTAAAACCTGGCTATTATTTGTCTTAGCTAGCAAAGTAAGCCGTGGGGTTTTATAAACACGAGTATGAACCAGCAGTGTGCTCAGGTGGCCAAGAAGGCAGGTGGCATCCTGGCTTGTACTGGAAATGGTGTGGCCAGCAGGACTGGGGAAGTGGTGATCTCCTGTACTCAGCATTGATGAGGCTGCACCTTGAATCCTGTGTTCAGTTCTGGGCCCCTCACTAAAAGAAAGTCATTGAGGTACTGGAGTGGGGCCAGAGAAGGGCAAAAAAAATGGTGATGGGCCTGAAGCATTAATGTGATGAGGAATGGCTGAGAGACCTGGGGTTGCTTAGAAAAGGAGGCTCAGGGAGACTTCATTGTCCTCTACAATTGCCTGAAAGGATGTTACAGTGATGTGGAATTTGGTCTCTTCTCCCAGGGAACAAGTGATGGGACAAGAGGAAACAGCCTCAAGTTGTGCCAGGCCAGGTTTAGATTGGATATGAGGAAAAAATTCTTCACCAAAAGGGTTGTCAAGCACTGAACAAGCTGCCCAAGGAAGTGGTGGAGTTGCCGTCCCTGGAGGTATTTAAGCAATGTGTAGATGTGGTGCTTAGGTTCATGGTTTAGTGGTGGACTTGGCAGCTCTGGGTGAGTGGTCAGACTTTATCTTAAAGGTCCTTTCCAACCTAAATGCTTCTAGGATTCTATAAATCCTAGAAGATATGCAGGATTTCATACACCTACAACCCCACTTTTTTGTTAGTAATGGCTTTCTGATTAATTGCATATGTTCTGTATTCACAAAGCTGGGGAGTATTTGAGTGCCTGAAATTATGAGCACTTCAGCAAACCGGTGAAGATATCTGCAGTATAAACTTTAGACATACATGGTCTGCCCTGCCAATGACCTTAATCTCATTCTAGCAGGGGAACACTGCATGTAATGCAGTCAGTGTTAGCTTTTCCCTGATCCCTTTTTAAGCACATACTAATAACATTCACGTAAGTGTAGATGCTGTTATGAGCTTGGGTCACTAGAGGATATAGTGAATTAAAATCATTTGACCTCAGAAGAAGGTGCTTCTTTGAACAGGTAACACTCAAGTAACCCACATCTTCTATACCATTCTGTATTCCAAGGTTTTTATAACACTTGATGAAGAATGTAAGGGCTATGGTACCATTAGGACTTCCACGTAGGTGAGCTGAATTGCTGATGTTGAGGCAAGCAGAGATACATCAGCCTGAAAATAATTCTGCATTACTTCATGCCTCAGTTTCTCTGGAAATAAATATTGATATGATGTTTTTCAGGACTTGTTCCAGGACGGTATGAAACTTTATTTTCACTATATTTTGACGACTTTTGATCGTCTGGTAAAAGGCAGATTCATTTCAAAATGCTATAACTATGCTGTAAAACATTGTGCGAGCTACCAAATCTTGTTTCTTTTTAAAGAACAGATCATAAACTCTTTGGTACGATTCGGTATTAGCACCCATTTCAAAATTATCAGGGAATGCCTAGCAAAAATCTTGTGCTGTTCTTTGCAATTACTTAAAACTCAGAACTTAAGCTTTCATTCTCATGAGAAAAGCCAGGTGTTTTATTGACAGCATGGGTGCTATATTGGGGAAGCTGGTTTGCTTTATCGTAAATGACTCCTTTATCTTGATATTTTTTGGTAGCTGTAGAACTGTGCTTCATAGTATTCAAAGTGGTTTAATAAAAAGTATCCACAACTCTAACTTAATTTACTGGCAAAGCACGATTTCTTAAATTATGGAGAGAAATTGGAATCACAGCTTTATGCCTATGCCTTTCCACACATTGCAGATTGATATCATAATGCATGAAATATTGAATACACTACTCTAGCCAGTCATGGAGACCCTGAGGTTATCCTTTTTTACAGATTTACTTAAGTCTGTCCTCAGCTTGGGTTATTTGTTTACTTGTGTTTTGGAAGTCATTCACTCCTGTTTCCAAATGCTCCATGCCCTTTTGTTCCATTGTAGGTGCTTGTCTCTTCAAAGTGATTCTACTTTGAAGAGACAAAGTGGGGTCTAACTGCAGGAAAAATGCTTCCAATATCAATAAAAGCATTATATATAAGGAAACCAGTTTAACACTTAAATTTAGCTACGTACTGAACAGATCCTGCAGTGGAGGAAATCTGCTGCATGTTGCCCTCATTGGCTAACTCTGATTCAATCCTGATTTCAAGGAGATGAATTCTGTGGGCCCTTACTGTCATCCATTGGCTTATGGCTTGTACTAAGAGATACAGAGAAATGCCAGTAGTGTTTTCTGCAGGTATTAGTGTCATCCAGACTTTTAGTGCTCTCATGTTGTAGATCCTAGGAGGATAACTGCCCAAGGGTCTATTATTGGGCACTGTCAACAGAAAAAGCGTGCTGCTGTGTTCTTATTCTGGTGTTGCCTAACTGAATTGCAAAGGTCATGCTTTGTAACATCACTTGTATTAAAAGTAGCCCATGTATGGAGACTACTTTTCTGTATTTAGTCCTTGGAAAATGGGAATCAGCTAGGGGGCTGATTATGGGGTTGCATTGTGATAGGTACAAGTTGAAGAGGTTTTGGGTTTCTGTAGCATGTGCAGGCAGCATGTGAGCCCTGTGCTGAGTGGGATCAGTGGTGGGATAGTTTACTCGCTCCAGAGGCAGCTCTGCAATGTGTGCAGGGATGTTTCCTTGCAAGCAGAGGGGGACTCTCTGGGTGCTGTGTCAGAAATCAGTCCTGATATGTTCACACTGCTGTCTGCTCTGTTCGGTGCTGTCCCCACTGTCTGTGCATCCCCACACAACAAATGACAAGCCTCCTTCATTTATTCATGCTATGGCTGATGTTTGCTGCGAGGAAAGGGAGAGGAAACTTTTACTGGGAAGAATGGTCCTTGATTTGAGGCAGGTGCTGCTAGTGTGCTGTGTAGAGCTGTTGTCTGTTTTCATGTCTGTTACAGTTCTCCTAATTGTGAAGGATATGGTGGTGGTTGGCATATAGACAATAACCAAATATTGCTCTTTACACAACCACATAGACTGTCAGTTTGATCAGATGCTGATTTCCCCCCCCCCGACTTATTTCACAAGTCTCTTGAAAAATTAACTTTTGAAAACGTAACTGAATACTTCATAGAAACTCCCTTTATCACTCCTATGGACAAATTTCATCGACTTGGAATTTAAGAGCTAATTCTGCTGCTTAAGTTATATTCTCTTCAACTCACATTGGCAGCTAATGAAATAAGAGAACACTAAGGAAATAATTAAATGTTGTGCAATTAGGGCTACCACACATCAGGATATAAATAAATGCAAGCCAATATATCCTTTCATAGATTAAACTTGTCTTTATTTTGCAGCCTTTCAGCTGTGCACCACAAACTGGAATCTCTTGGAGTGTGATTGTCTGATCCTAGGACCCTATGTAATTCGTTTGTGCAGGGGTTCAGTGTGCATGTACAGATATTAAAAGCTGCAGGGGTATGCTGATTGCAGGTATGTGAAACAATGATCAGAGGAGAGGCAGCAAAGTCCAATTCTATGCTCATGATATACTTAGTTATTGCAGGGGCCTTTGAGCTTCATATGGGTTACAAATTTATCCTGAATTCCTGCAACAGATTAGGGTTTATAAAAAGCAAACCAGTAAAGAAATGCTCAGATATTCAATATATTTTCTTTCCTGAAACCAGTTTGTGGTCTGTGGGCTGCTTTCTGCCTCTCCCATTTTCCAGAGTGCCCTGTGGCCTGCTGGACCACTGCTTGGAAAGATCTTTTCAAAATGGGGAACAGTGATGCTTACCAAATATTAGGTTAATTCCAGCCAGGCTAGCTTTCATGAGAGGTCCCTGACGTTGAACAAACCTGTTTCCTTCACTAGGATGTGTCAGTTAGAAACACCAACTGCAAGGATTTCTTATGTTCTCACGAAAAAGGAAGGAAACAGCTGGTAAATGTTTCACAGATGGTAAAGCTCTTGGCATCTCTCAGGAGAGGGCCACCCATACAGATGGCTCATTATTTTAACATTTGGATTTTCATCTTATTAAAACATCTTTTTTTTTTTTTCCTGGTTTTATTTAGCATCATAAATTCTCTTACACTTAACAACTCAGTGATTTGGGGAAAGTGTGTGCGCTGTAAGGAACATCATTTGGCTAAAACGCGTATCTGCATCATTATTCTCAGCTCTGATGTGCAGTGAGTGGACTTGAACCTGATTAAAAATACCAAATGCAAGCAAGTGTTTAGAAATATGACTTTATCAAGAAAAGGTCAGCTAAGCCTTTCTAGAAGCTGAATTATTCAGCAAATGAAGAAATGTACGGAGTGAAACAAGCAAGTATTTCTGTCTTGGGCATTACATCAATTAATGCTACAATGCTTTCTGCATGCACCATAATAGACAGGCGCTGTGTGTGCCGAGTGTTAGTAAATGTTTTGTGTTTATAGTATCACTAAATGTACAAAATACTACTTTTAAAAAGATCTGGTCAGTCACTCAGATGATGCTCACGTTTTCAGAAATGTCTGTAAAATGATGTGTTTGCAAAGGCAGTTCTACCTTGCATTTATGATGGCATGTGCAATCATAAACATGCAAATAAATGGTATGTTTCGCATATGTCATACATAAATCCCAGCTCCACACACAGTTTAATAAATATCATTAGTCCCATTTGGCTTTATGGCAGGGGGAAGGGAGGAAAACTGTGCCAAAAGGTGACAGAACTTGCCCTATGTGGCAGAGGAAACTGGGGCAGACTTAAATTGAGCTTGGATGTTCTGGCTTTTGGCTTTAGTGCCTTACCGTGCTTGCTCCCTTGATACTAGCAGGTCTCTTCAGTAGCTGATGCTCTGCACATGCATGGGTTGAAGAAGCTGAGGTAGGGACATTTAGCCCTTTCTGCAACACAAAGCAAGCAGCAGGTAGGAGGTAGTGTTGGGGAAAGGAGGAAGGAAGAGAAAGTCCTGAATGTAATCCAAATCTTTGGCCTCTTTTTTTGGAGATTTTTTTGTTTTCAGCATGGTCTCATGTGAAATTACTAAACTATATGCTTGTAGTGTAAATACGGATCAACAATAAAACAGATTGCCGTATGGATCAGTATAGAAAGATTAAAAAGTAGCAGTTGATGCATGGCCTACAGCTGCCTTGTAAATCTCATTATAGCCTCAACCAAGATATGCAATGCCTTAAACACTCTGGGTTCTCTATGATTACGCTTGTACTCTGCAATTTTGTTTTAATTAAAAATTAAATAATCAGGAGTGCAGAAAAGAAACCTAAGTCCTTTTCTGCATGTATATGTGCAACTCCCCATTGATTCCAGTAGGTTACATCAACAGCAAAGATTTGACCCAAAAGCTAACTACAAATATTCCATTGATAAATACAGGGACAGATTTGTAGCATGTAAATCACTGGAGCTCCACTGATGCCAGTGTAGTTATGCTGATTTACATCAGCTGAAGAGTTGGCCTGTGGAATTCACATTCCTTCTAAGATCAAAGATGTGTCAGCAAATGGTAAACTTCATTTGTATTTTTCAGCCTTCTGATTTAAAAATAGCCAAACTGATTTATTATTAAACGGCTGGGCTCTTATGGCGAGACTTTGTATGCCACGTTTCAGCCAGACGCCACTCTCGCAGCCAAGCTGTAAATCCTTCCAAAATGGGGTTTTTAGCTGAAATGCTGAAAACTCTGTAATGCTTGTGGGTACTGCTGTGTCATATTTATAATGGATGGGCTAATCTAACCATATCCTAAAAAATGAAAGACATGAGGGGCCGGATGGCTCAGAGGGTTGGCAGAATTGCCAACTTAAATTCAGTCATAGCCAGAAGTGACAAAGTTGTTACCATTTTTGGAAGCCTATGACATGCATTCTTGAGGCTTAGTCAATTTGTTGTCTTTCTCTCCTTTAAGAGGTCAAAGAGTGAGCAAGCCATGGAAGAAACTGGTGTTCCACCTAGCTGCTTTTTTGTTTTGGTTTACATGGTGCTGCAACTGGTGCTTTCAGAAGTACTGCAAAGGTGCCCTAAAAAACTGTGCTCATGTGCTGGGGGGGGGGGGGGGGGGGGGTAGCATGGATAGGTAGTGAATAACCTGACACAAATTGTTCATTAACCATTGGGTGGTTGCTGTAATATGGAGAGGGAAGTATTTCCAACATGCTTCCTCACCTGCATCCAGCATCTGTTGTACTATTTATTAGTAAAATTTACGATAGGACTCAATTTAGGTGTCCGAATACTGTGGGAAGCTTATCAGAACTGCTCGGAACTGTTGACCCTACTAGGAGCATAACAAACTTAAATTGGAAGGTATTTCTAAGCTCATCTGGTATAGCCTACCTGCTGAAAGGAGACACTAGCTTTGAAGTCCAAATTTGAAGTCGTATCCATTTGTTCAGGATCCTACTCAAAACTCAGTTGAAGATCTTAGTGAATGGAGAATTTGCAGTCTCTCTGGGAAACCTGTTTGCATTGCAGTGATGATTGAGGAAGTGGGCCAAGAAAGGAAAGGTGTAAAGTTTGTCCTTTTGTTTGATTTCTGGTGGAAATGCACTAAATGCAATAATACTGTTGGTGGCTAATAAATTCAAGCAGATGTCAACAAAAAACTGCGGGTGCTGAAGTGACAACAGGGCCTTAAGTTGTATAAAAATGGGTGGCCAAATGGAGGGGGAAGAGATCACGGTTAAAGGACAGACTGTTGCATAAACTCTTTGAGCATAAGAAAATGGGGGAATCCTTTGTGGATGTTCCAGCAGCAGGGTTAGCTTCAGGTGGATCTTGCAGCCTTTTGGGTTTCAGTTGGCCACAAGATAAAAATAAAAAGGAGACTTTCTTAGTTCTTGTCAGGGAAATTGCTGGGATCTGTTTTTTATTTTTTATTTTTTTAAGTCTTTAATTGTGGTATTTGGTTGATAACTAAAGAGGTGCAGTCTCTAGCTGAGACTGAAACCTGGGTTTTACCATTAATGATTTGGGATTTTTTTTGTAATTCTGAGGTTTGGGTGCACTAAACTCTCTAGAAAAGGGCATAGTGGAAATAGTGATACAGAAGGTGAAATAAGGAAGATTTTTCTCTTGAGAGCTTGTATTTGTTGAATTAATGGCACCATTACTTTCAAGCTCTTCTAGAATGAGAGTTTCTAATCATGCACAGTAACAGGTATTCTAAGGGAATCCTACTTGACCATAACACAAAAACAAGTAGTGAAATGGAAAAATAGCTGATGAAGTACATGAGGTAAAATGCACATTTCTCTCTTGGGACTTACGGCTACAAAGCATCACTGAAACAGTTTTCTTAAGTCGCATTATGTATTTGCATGCAGGCTGAGGGTATCCAGACAGCATTTGCTTTAAAAACAGTTTGAGCTATATGGCCCTTTCTCCTCTATGAAAGGTTGATCGCAAGCTATCAGAATTGAGAAGGGGCTTGTGCTGTACATGTGCATGATGCAGTGTCTGGTGATGGTGGATTGTCATTGTCACAAACAGGCTAGTGGAGAGGATGGACTAGCAGCCTTTGTGTAATGTAATATAGCAGACTTTTTTATATTTGTTTTACCTTTCAGACATGCACATCCTAATTTTGTGTAAGCTCAGATGTTACTAGCTTGCAAGGGAGTGTGGATAGCACTTCTGAAATCTAATGGGGGCATGGGGCTCTCTTTTTGATCATTACAGGGTATGAGTGTTTTGTAATTCTTCTAGTGCAAAAGAAGCTGTTTGGTGACAGGCATCAAGTCAAATTCCTGCAAGAGGCTGGCAGCAGAATACATTTGTCTATTTAACTGCATGCAAAACACTTGTCAAGACAGATTCTGGTACCCTCTCCTAAGCAGGGACTCTCACTACCTTGTGTTCCAGATAACCTGGCAGAGAGGCTAGTGCAGAAGCACATGCTGAGCTGTTAGCAGGGCTTTTACCATGTCTCCTGTTCCAGCATCTGCCAGATAGAAACCTTGCTAGCACATTACAGTGGGAGCAGAATGAAAGGCAGAAACATTCACATCTGGAGATAGACTAAAGCAGAACAGTCTTTCTTCAGACTCTCTAAAAGATGTCGGGTTGTCTCATTCTTTCATATGTTTGCCACTAGGTTGCCACATTTGGCAAGAAGCAACAGGGGTAAACAACTTCCTTTGGGAAAGGAGAGAGGGTGAAAGACTATAGGAAGCATGGTGGTGCTGAGACTTCTTGAATGTGCATGGGTGGTGGGAAAAAGAGAACAAAAGCTTGGAAATGAAGCTTCAGCTTGCTATCTGTTGAAGGATATCAGTTCTGCTTTGTTTCCCATCCCATTTCACTTAGTTGTAGTATAAAGGTTTTTCACACTTGGTAGCTTTGGAATATGCTATAAACTTGGTTTAAAAAGTAAAGGCATAGAAGGACAGGGCAGAGGCTGCAACTCATTGTTAGAACTTTGGGGGTTTTTTGGACCCTCTCTGCTACTGAAATAACTCTCATCTTCATGCTGTGCCTCCTTATTTCTGCTTGCTATCTTTGCTTCCCCTATACATGTTACCCTTCTTCCCATTCTCCTCACTTTCATCTCCTGTTGTCTTGATTCCTCCCCTTCCTCCTGTGTGTATTTCTCTCTGCCCCTTTGCCCATTCAGAAGTGTTATTCTATCATTTCAAGTGCTTCAAGATACCTCTGAGGCTGTCTCCCCCCTCAGCCCTAGCTGACCTTTTCTGAAAGCCAGCCTTACCTCTTCAGCATCCAACTTCAGAGGCTAAAGAGACAGGCAGGCTTTAGCACGTGATGGTCAGCTCTGCAGAAGAGTGTATGTGTTTTGGAAGGGGAGGAGGGAAAGACAAGATGAGGTTGAGACAGCTGAAATGATAAACCTGTCACAAACCTTATTTCTGAAAACTGCAAAAATATTGAAATATCAGAAAGAATAAGCCCCCACCCTTGAATTCATACCTTTGTCCAGCCTGTGGTTTTACAGAATTCCTTTTTGCTATGTTGTCATGGCACAGATGCTTTGTACTGCCTTTTTGTTTTTGTTTCAGCACATTGAGAAATCTGTGCTATCTTAATTATTAACCTGTTATGCTTAAGTTTCATTACCTATATATTTTTTAATGTCTTCTGTTGAGGTGACAAATGACAGTGGTAGTTCTGCTACTGCTGCACTGCTTTAACTTCAGGCTCTGCACTGACTGTGTTCCTGTAGTAATGACTCTCAATAAAAGTCCTTTGATTGTTCTCTGATGCAAATTGAGATCAGCAATAATGTACCATTCTCTTTATAACAATTGTATACTGCTCAGCTTCTTTGGACACCTTATTGAAGCATAAGTCAACATTAGGATAGGTTAATAAATACTGTGGTAAAAATTTAAACACTTGCAAAAAGCATACATCCCTCTGTGCTGCTGGAAGAAGCAGAATAAGCATTATCTCATTGACTCAGATTGGTTTGAGCCTAACCCCTTTGGGGAGGATCTGGGGAGAGCACCAAAGTAGGATGTGCTGGTGGTAGGGTAAAAAGGGCTCAAACCACAACAGCTACTGCTACAAGTCATCCTCACTTGAGTCAGGGCAGAATCTTTCTGCCTGCATGTCTGCTGGGCACTTAGTTTACAGCTGAGCTATTCCAGCCTATTTGCAGGTCCAGCAGCTACAACAATGAAACTTCAGTGAAAATAAGGTTGCTATAAATTTGCATCTCCTTTTTCTACTCGTATATCTGATGGGGGAGAATGTTGGTGGTGATGGCATGAGTAAGGAAACATAATGAGGGGGGGATTTATCACTGTGTTCTGTGACTGTTTTCTGACTGAATTACACCACTTCACCATTACAGCAGCGTTGTGGGAGACTGAATTCAGTAGTGTTTGTAAAGCACAAATGCAAAATAATAATTATCCTCTTACAGACCCTTATTTGTATATCCACTTCCATGTAGAAATGTCCTCAGACTGAGTAAACATACAGACGAGCATTAAAATGAACCTGTCAGGAGCAGAGACTCAGCTCACCTTTTGCAATCACCCTTTGTCATGCTCACCCTTACATGTTCAATACCCACCCAAGGCCATTTGTCGGGGCTGGGGTAGGAGTTCCAGCTTCTGTCTAGCTTTTTTCTTTGTTTGCTTAGTTCTTTGTTTCCAGAGCTCCTGTGTGTTCAGTAGAATTTAGCAATAGCCACAGCATCTTGGAAAAAAAACACTATTTCATCCTTTTTATGAAAGCTCTAAATATAACTATTGAAGCAAAACAATGCAGTCAGATAAACAAAGAAATGCAGGCAGTGTAAGCAAAAGCCTCTTCAGCAGGTCTCAAGTCAGCCAGTCTTCCTTTCTTTTGTATGTTTTAGCTAACAGCCCATTGAACTAACAATGAGAAAAAAGGGAACAGAGATTTAATGCTACTTGTCACTGCTCTTTTTAAGATATTAATACTGGTATAAAAAGTATGATTTGAAGGAACTAAACCAAGGATGTTCAGCTAGGACTGCTGGTTTCCTTGAGTGTTCCCTGAAGAATAGTTATGGAATAGGGTGATCAGGGCAGTTGGGTCATCTGTGATTGAGGGCCGTATGACACTTCATAGCAGTGCTGCTCTAAGGGGGCTAAACTAGTTTAAACAGCTCCTATCCTTTTGCTATAACCACTGCTCTTAACTTCATATACAGTCTCTACCATTGTAGCACGCAGGGAAACAGACCTAGGAAGTGATGTGGCTGAAAAACAACCTGCCCAGAAGGAGAGTTGAAAAAAAGGTGGATTTACATTTCCTGAACTTGCCCTGCAGTCACATCAGTAACCAGGCTGCAAGGGAGGTGAAGGTGATCTGGAGGCAGAATAAGCTGTTGATGGAGGAGTACTTAAGCCAAAGCTGCCATTAGAAAATTTCTGGCATAACTACAACCTCACAAAAGGCTTTCAGGGTGCAATATCATTCCCAATAGCAAACCCAATACATTTGCAACAGAACGAGGGACAAACCCCTCAATTTCTTATTCCCCTTTGCTACTTTTATTGTTAGTCTGTGTGCCATGGTTTGCAAGGATGGGGGGAAATCTATTAGCTTTTAAATGCAAGTAATGTTGCATGTTAGCAATGCATTTTAAATTATCTAATTGAATAAGTATAGAAGGACATAATTCAGCAAACCATTGCTCTGTGAGGGACAGTTCTTGAAGGGTGAGAAAGGGAGTGTAAGGTTAAACCCAGGGACTGAACTGCTCACAAAATACACAAGACTTTTAGAAGCACTAAGTATTGGTCTTGTTTTTCCTTCGAAGTTATGCAGAACAGAAGTAGCCTTTCCTGATCACTTTTGAATGTCCCAGTGACAGGGCAGTCAGCATTTTTTATACAGGTTGGACAGCATGCATGAGTCTGTTTCCCCACAGAAATCGCTGTGTAAGTGGTTCTGATGCATAATACATAGCAGGTTGCTGTGCCTACACCATGGATGCATTCAGTAATTGATATTTTAAACATCTGTCTGTTGTCATATTTGGCCCCTTGGAAGTTCTGGCCCGTGTGATTCAGCATTGACACTGGATGGCTCTCTGTTCCTTTAGAGGATGAGCTTGTACCAAGAGGTTAAATCCATAGTGGATGCTGGTGCCACTCAGGGCATGTGCTGCACAGTCGTACTAAAAACCCAGATAACATATGCTTTTAAATTTCTCTGCTATTTAAAAGCCTGCCTCAGGATTTTTTGAAGTGATAAGTAGGTGATAAAATAACAAGTGGGGTTGGCTTTGGATGCTGTCTGGCACATGCAGAACAGTATTTTGTTAGCAAGCACCTGAGCAGTGGTTGTATTTGAGGGAGACAACTTCTGAAGGGCACTGCAGGGCTACCACGGACCTGGCTGTGAGGTCTGTGTGGCTGTAAATGGTGACAGCAGACACAAAATCTGCACGTCTGAGAAATAGATATAATGCACAGGTGAGTCTTATGCTTTATTTGGGACAGGATCCTCTGTAATAGAAACCTGGAAAGAAGTGAGATCCCATTAAACTTCTGCCTGTAACAGATATTTTCCTGGTGAAAATCTGAGTGTGCTGAATCATGCCAGCAATGTGTGGCAGTGCCTCACAGAGAGATTGGCAAAGGGAATATTGCTCCCTAAAATAGCATGTCTTGACATTATACATAGCAAAGGCCAACTCTATATTACTGCACAACAAATGCGTCTGAATAACTGATTAGCATTTCTGAAACATTCAACTTCTATTCTAAATTACTTGGAAACGAGGGATTTGGGGAACTTGATCCTTTAGGGTAGCTCTAAATATCCTTTTCCTTCAGCTTCTTTATTAAATAAATGGAAGCTTTCCTTCAAGTCAATCCTTCTTTCTGTTCACTGACAAATAGAAATGGAGTGCAAGGTCTGAGGCTGGAGAATTGAGCTCCTTTGGAGCTGGTTGCTTTGCAAAGGTCAAGGAGCACAAGAGAAACCTCTGGCAAATTGCTGACATGGGAGAACTCCTAGGGGTTGCCCATCTGGCTATGGAGCCCATGTTTCTGCACCTGCCAGAACAAGGAACATGCTGGGGTTGAGACAGGAGAAAGAGAAGTAAATACAGTTGGCAAAACATCCAACACATCAGGAAGAGCATCCCTGTGCTGCGCCTGCTGTGCAAATGTTGGCACCAGCCTGGAAATCGGAGCAGCATAACTGCTTCCCTGGAGGATTCTGATGCTTTGCTTCACCTTAAATTTGGCCTATTATTAATATCCCCCATCTCCCTTGTAGAAATGATCCATTGCTTTTTATGTCATTTCTTATTTAGGATAATACCATCTGATGTGTCTGGGATGGACCTGTAATTAGTATTGCTTCCTTGCTAAATCCTTGACCAGCTACATGAGAATGATTTAACTTCCTCGCCGTGCACGTGATGTATCTGTCTCCTTCGTGGAATAGAGCAAATTTTCCTCATTGGAGCACTATTTTCATGTGAGTATTTACCCAAAGTAGAGCCTGGTATGCAACCATTTTCTACTGGTGTGAAACCTGCTGGTTAGAGAATTCAATATAAAGTATTCTTGGCTAATCATTAATTCGTCTGCTTGCAATTCATTCATCTTTATTTGACCATTTACTTAACAAGGATAATAGGAAGCATCAAAATCTGAAGACTGATCATTTTTTAAGAGCAAGCATCTGATGATAATTAATTAATAATAGCAACAACAATAACCTTAATTTTCCAGGTATTCCCCAAAGAGAGCTGTATTTTAATTATAGTTGCACGAGGACAAATGAAATCTCGTGGATTCAAGCTTTGGGTTATGGCATTCACTTCACAAGAGTGAGGAGAAAGCTATCTTCATGTAAAAAAATAATTTCTTGGAAGCTTCTACAAATGGCAGAGATGAAGAGAAGATAAATACTGTTGATGGTATTTGGTATGACATTGGTAATTCTCAGAGGAACTCCACAGTGTAGTGTGCCAGTGTACATGTTCTTTGCTTTTATGAAGGTGACAGACTTGACCTGTGATGTACTAGTTACACCCTGGACAGACTAGAAATGTCACAAACTGCTAACAGTTACTATATAAGATATAAAAGCTTCTCTTTGGAAAGCTGTTACACTTAAAAAGGTGGGGGGCAAGGCACTTCCTTACACTAAGGTTTTGCTTTTTTTTGCTCTCTCCTCCGATATGACAGTATACATGCCAGAAATTATGGGGGCAGAAAAAGCAGTTTTAGCAGGCTTAAAAATTAAATCCAATGGCAGTGAATAGATGTAGCATTTTGTTGCTGTTTAAAAGGGTTTGTGGTGTATGAGCTTGAGTGGGACTGGGAGAAATATATAAGAATTTCTTATACATAAAGGTGTGGATGTTGGGAAGGTGTGTGACTAGTAAATTCTGTACTGATTTATCACGGTGAGCACTTAGTGTAAGAGCACTTCAGTCACTGCAGCTCAGCTGTGCACTGGGCTTCTCCAGTTTAAACTCATTGTGGCACATAACGGGAAGGGGTTGGTTACTAGAAAGATATTTATGCATCAGTCTTTTGCCCTAGATGAACCTGTATGCTAGATATAAATGCACCGCATGTATATGAGATACACACTGAACATGGGTGAATTCTGCCCTTCAGAGATCCGTGCCCAGCCTGATGAGCCCAGCCATACATTGATCTCCCAGTTCTGCTTTAGTCCCACTCGCGTGTTGGATCCTAGTGTAGGATGTGTTTCTACAGCAGCCAGAGGCAAATTTTGTTCTTGGAGTTGGTGGCATACATACCATTAGGCTGTCTTTGGTGCTCTACAACTTTGCTTTGCACTTGGCTAGGGAATGGCCACTGTACACAATGCTTAAATTGCAGGATTTCTTTTTGAGATCAAGTACTTTGTCTATAAAATATTATCATGTCTATAAAACATTATCAAGCTTCATGATGAATGAGGAGCTTTTATTTACTCTTTCCTAGGTGTTTTATAGGATGATCTAAAGTTAGTGGTGAAAATGAAGGAAATGCATGTAGGTGAATCTTTCATTAAAACTTTGTTTCAGTAAACTGGGAAGTAAAACAGCTGAGTATCTGGTTGGTTTGAGTGCACTTTTAACTTCAGCTTGAGCACTTTTGAAACATTTTTAGGCAGTTAATATGTGGATTTGCAGTTGTTTTATATGGCTGTTTGTTTTCAGAGGAAGTCCATCTCTGAGCAAAACAGTCTGGCTTGCCCACCCCAAATACACACTAGTGTCTTAGTCTGTATCTAAAGTGCTTCCACAATGCAGAGGATTAATGCATGAGTCTGTGTTCTTTGTAGGTTGGTGTACAGTGTAAAATGCTACTGTGTTCAAACACAACTGTAGAGCCCTGAGCACAGTGCACCCTGCTCTGCAGCCGCTGGCTTCTTGGGAACACCATTGCTGATTGCTGCCCTGTTCTTTGTGAGTGTATTTGACTATGATAACATTGTCTGGTAAAGAAAAGCCATTAGACTCGCTCTTGGAAAGTTTTAGTCAGATTGTTTTGATCTTAAAGTCAAATATGCTTGGATCAAACCCTTCCAGGGTTGACTTTGGTGCAGTTCGATTTATTACAATGGAGCTGCATTATTTAACGATATCACCTCCAGTCTTCAAAGTCAACAACTGCTGCACTGGAGGCAAGCATTGGTAATTGATGTTTGAAATATTAGCTGGTCAAAGGCATGTATTTACTAAAATATAGTTCAAGTTTGCCCTTGCTTGTCTATACTTCCAGGGAGCTTTTCACTTGCTTATCACTTGATCCCATTTTTTGTTGCACTGTTCAGCAAGCCCCAGCAATATACCAAATCTTGAGCAATAATTAATCTAGTTTATCTCTTGAAGTGAAAGCTGCCACTTCAGAGTAGTGCCAATCTGAAGTCTGTTGCTGCTGGACCCTCTCACTATGTCATTTCATAGTTACAGGATATCAACCTCCATTAAATTGTGTTCTTTTTGCCTCCACAATAAAGTTCTCTGGCAAGTCTTAGTTTGTGGGTTTTTTTTTGCATGACTCCAAAGTGTCAGGCGGTTGGATCTGGCTGTAATTTCTAGGAAGAAAGAGTTCAACTGCCACTGTGGGTACAGAGAAACGCTTTAAGGAAGTTACAATTAATCAACATTTAAAAGATTAAGGAAAGCTTAAGAGAGCCCTGAACAGAAGGGTGTTGATGGGAACCTGCTCACCTTGTCTCCTGTAATGCTGGAAGGTCCTAGAGGAGAAAGATCCCAAAGAGAGCAGTTGCCAGATTGCCTTGGTAAGGAAGCTGAAATTGCCAGGAAGCAGTTTAGGGATTTGCCCAGAATGAGTTAAAACTTAGGGGGGCTTCTATCTCTTTCTGTAGCTTGTGGAAGATATTGGAAATACTTGAAGATTATGAAGTGTTTGCTGACAACTCTGCTACTTGAGGAATATCCTGCTAGCTGAAAATGATACCAACTATTTGTTTTGAGTCATCTTTATTAGCATACTAACTAACCTTTGCCTTCACTTACATATGCTGACTTACTTAGAGGACTCATTTATATCAGATAACCTGGGATCTGATTGCTGTGTCTTAATCTCGTACCACTTCCACTGGGGCTGCTGAGAGCCCCTTAGTGACTGTAGTGAGAAGCAGAGCATGTAGCTCTAGACATTTTCTGAAATAGGCTATTTCTGAAGGCTCCTTTTGGAGCCTTATACTTTAAATGAAGTATCAAGGAGAAAGTGTTCTGGGAAAATAAGTGTCTAATGACAGCTAAAACTGTCTATGAGGTGCTGTAGGACCTTTATCACTTGTTTACATATATAAACAGGGGTTTAGAAGCAGACTAGTCAAACTGTACACATTGGTAATGCTGCCTTGTAATACACAGCACATGAGAACTGAGGGTAAGCTGTACATAGTCTTGATTTTCCCTTCTTTTTCTGCCTTTTAAATAGACACTGAAGGAAAAGAGTCCAGCATCCACTTAAAGGAAATGTAGAGGTAGTCATTAGCACTGGCTTGGCTTTTAGCACTTTGTTGCAGGTACCTACTGGTCTCAAGAGGCATGACAAGATGTTTTCATCCTCTAATTTACAGGAGAGCTGAAATGTGCAGCCCACTTCACATTAGGTGAATCTGTAATTTAAGCCTTCAGTCTTTGCTCTGTCAAAATTTTTCTTGGGGAAGAAAATGCCCGTATAAAGATTTTCTGTGACTGTGGTCCAACTGTTATCATTGTCTCAGAGCATGTAACTTGCTTGCTTACTAGCAACGACACCTATGTAGTAAATGCCCAAGTAACTTGGAGATAATGAAGAAAGGAAAAATCATCAGTTATTATGAACACATCAAGGCTGCTTATTTTATTTGTTCTTCCTGAGTTCCACATGTGACAAGCAGCGTCATGACATGTCAGGTCAGGCTGCATCAATCATGTCGTCCTGCATTACATCATGTGTGCGGGATGGTGGAAACTACTTATGGGTGAGACAAGAGACTGAAGAAACAGTTTTGCTGTAGCTTGAATAGGGGGGGAAAGGGAGGGAACTGCAGTGAAGCACAGGATTTTTTCTTTCCCCTGAACAGATGGCTAGCCCACCCACCATCAGGTGAAGTCAGATAGGGCTGGGGATACAAACCTCATCAGATGGATTGTTAATTCCTAATGCTGTAGGAAACCAAGACGCAGAAGTGTACTAGCTTCAGGAGGGAAAACCTTTCAATTAAGAGTCAGAAAAACTTTTGACACAATTCTTCAATTTCTGGGGGGAGAATCCAGTTTGGATTTTTGTGGAATTTGCTGAATTTAAAGGGGATAGAAAACAAAAAACTTAGACCCTGTCAGGGGAAAAAAATGTTATAAACAGGAGAATTCTTGGAAAAGTACTCTTTTTGTCAAAAGTTTTTTCTAATATATACTGTAATAGAAGTAACATGTCGTTGATGTTGAAATTAACTTGGTGAAATTTTTATCCCTGCAACTTGTAATGATATTAATTTCTTTTAATAGAGACATGATTTTGGAAATTGCCTATTTGTAAATAAGAATGATCACCCTCAGTAAAACACTCTTTTTAAAGACAAGGCCATTAGTGGGAACATCTTGACTTCTGGTGCTTTCTGAGAAAGTTTATAATCCAGAAAATGGATGCTCCAGGGTCATTTGAGGCTCAACTCTGCAATAGAAAGCCAAGTGTAACATACAGCAACTGTTTGTTATTTTCTTGTTGGTATCTGGGTCATAGAATCAAAACAGATTTCGGCAGATTTTGGCTTTATCTGTTTGTTTTTTTTTCCTAAGACTTTGCTTCTGTTCTTGTCGATAACAGATGTGAATTTCTCTCTGCTGAGGTCTGATTCATATGGCTGTTCAGAATCTTAGAAAACAAAGCTTCATCCCAACCCTGTTAGGCCAAAATTAAAGCTGACTAAGTTTTTCTCGTTTTCCACGCATTTGAGCAGTAGAATTAAGGTAAAAATGTCCATCTTCATAGTTTTTCAGGAAATGAAATCAAGTTGAATTCTTAGTCAAATATTCCATGTAGGCTTTGCCCTTTGTTTCCTTTTCACTTTAAACATAAGTTCTTGGGGTTTGTTGGTTTTTTTTAACACTCTATTTCAAACACTTTGTTAAAAAATAATCAGCCTGACCTTTTTATTTATTTTTTTTTTTGCATAACTTTATATGTATATTCCTCTGGAATATATTTTAATGGTACCTGTTGTGATCACTTCCTAGCAATGCCATTGTTGCTACAGTTTGCAAGACATTGGTTTTTTATGCTCATGCATCCTTCAAGCTTTGGGGATTATTTGACTTTCTTGGATACTTTAGGCTGTCTTTATTTGCTTGCCAAATATGGTGGAAAATAAATGCATGCTAGAAGAATGATTTTAGCAGTTCTTGCTGCTCCATCCAAAAAGCCAAAACACCAACCGAAAAAACCCGACTCCTCGTTTCCTTCTCAAGCTACTGCTTGCTTGAATGGGCAGGGTAAGAACCAAAGAAAAGCTGTTGGCTCAGAGGTCTTAGTTGGCACAAAGTGGAATTTCTTTTTAAAATGCTTATTGAATTCAATTATTGGAGGTACTGAAATTATATACAGTAAGTGCTTGGTATGTCAGCTGGGTATGTAGCTCCTTGAATGAAGAATAAATTTGATATGTGGAAGTCAGTGTTGCCCAATGGCCTCAAGAAAGGACAGATGGGAAAGGGGAGTAGTTAACCTTGTGGCTGTCAAGACAGTACAGAGACAAGTACTTCATGTAAACATGTGCTCAGGCAGGAAGCCTAGAAGATCTAGCAGTGCTCAATATTGAAATTCTTGTTTCATATGTCTCTTCTTACAATATGTAGTATAAATGTGTATACCTTAAGCTATATAGTGCAGCTGAATCTGACATATCTTGTCTAGACTCAGTTTGTCATAATAAATGCTGTTTCCTTGAGTTAGAATGAGTTAGCTGTTGAAAGAAAGGAAAATAAAAGAATAACTGAGCATTTTTTCTTTCTTCCCTTCACATTAGTGAGACTTTCTGCTCAAAAAGAGTTCTTGAAGCACTCCTTGAAACTTGCCTCAGCTCTTCATGTTTGTTTTTCAAAGTAATAATTGTGTGGGACTCTTTTATGGGTTGAGCTACTTAAATCTCAACTCTGCCTTCTCTCTACCTATTTTTTGACCTTTCATTCAAGGTTTTCCTATTTCTTTTCTCTCTTTGTAATCTGGCTCCATTAGAAGATAAAGGGTGAGCTCTTCCTCCAGTCGTAAATTGGGCTTCACTTGTGCAATGTTAGCTGGCACAGATCTGACTTCTGAATCTTCCTGGGAATAATATCTGTCCAAACCCAGAGCTCTACAAAGATGAGATCATCCCTGAGTTTACAGAGCAGAAATAAGAACTGACTCAAACTTTCAACTATGATTAGAGGTGAACTTACAGGAGAGAAAAACATGAGAACAACCTAGTTGTGATTGGCAAATGCCTGGCTCAGACTTTTAGCCTTGTTTCCGCTGTCAGTATAGCATCTCTTGGAACACCATGTAATTCCAAACCTTGTATCTTACTTTCTGAAGTTTTAAATAATTCCTGATTTTAAAAACTGCATCTCTATATGGGAACTTTTCCTCAGTTTGTTCCCTCTAGAATAAAATGTGCCCACTGAAGTAGGTAACCATTGCAACATATCAACATAACATAGCAAACTGAGAAAACTGCTGTCATTAAGTAGCTTGAAGAGCAACCAACCAACCAAAGAACGTGTGTACTACAGTGTGCTTAATATGAATCCATGATAGTGTTCAGTTTAATTAGGTGCTCTGAAAGTACTGTCCATAGTCTCATTGGTCATGTTACGAAAATGATTATCTGAGATGTGACAGAATAAGTGGGGTAACTATGAAGTGGTTTTTAATGGTCCATTCCCATACAGAAGACTTGTGCCTGCACAAGCATGCTTGGAGTACCTTGAGGCTCTCAGAGTAATCACTTTAACTCTTAAACTCTACATGAATAAAAATGGTATATGTCTGTATAGTGGTGGTTTTTTGTTGCTTTTTTTTTTTTGGATGGGTGTTTTCCTCCTTTCCAGAAAGTATTAATATTGCAGACAAGTTTAGAGGATGTTAAGTCTTGGCTTGCTAACAGAAGGCTCAAAGATACTGCAATCTGGACTCAGTATAATGAGCCCCTTTGTTATATTTAAATACTATCATACTATCCTATACACAGCAAAGCATTGGGATGTTTTATATTAACAATGCACCAGCACTAAAACCTCAGACAACTCTAAAAAGGCGCTAATTATTATTATTAGTGTTTTATACTAACAATAAATGTCAAATGGAACCCTGCAAACAAATAACTACCTGTCACTAAGTGAATGAAAAGCAATCTTAGTAAAGTGAATTAAAACCCAAACAACAGAAAACTCAACAGGCAGGCACTACTAGGGTGACTTAGCTGGGTGGCTGGTGCAGCTCCTGTTACAAGCAGCAGCAGTGTGTTCTTGATTGTGATAGTCATGTCTTTCCCTTGACATGTAAGGCACCTGGTTAGTGGGAGGTATATGAGCTCATATCAGCTGAAGTGCATCAGCTGTAGGAGACACTTAGTCATGGGAAATGGAAATTGGATGCTAGTGAGGATTTAGCTGTTTTATTTATTGTACTGTTTGCATTGCTTGGAGTTTGATCAGTAAAGAACTTGGACAGTAGAGAATGTATTTGTTTTGGTGATGTATTTCTCAAGTTTCTTTCAAGGTACTTTAAGTGTGTCTCCAAAAGACTTATTTTTATAAATTGTACATTTTATTTTTCAATCTTCATGTATCTTTGATACCTGATTGACATTTTCAGGACGCTCTAATCCTTCCTACTGAAGGAAGCTCTCACAGTGGCAGTTCTTGCAATCAGCTTCACAGAGAGCTCCTCAGTCTGTTTTTATGATGGGGATGAGGTCTATGACTGAAGAGCTGAAAGGAATTGAGATCTGGTGAGTGGCAGGACAGGCTTTCATAGTGACAGAGTTTTTCTTCTGTAGACCTGTTCATAAAATAGGGATTTGTGGACCCTGAGTTCACACCAGTTTGAGTCTAACAGTCCACTAGAGTCAGCTGAATTGCAGGGATATAAGGAAGGAACAGACAAGATGAGAATTGGCCCAAAACCCTCGATTCAGGCAGTTTGGAATCACAGGCAGCAGTAAAAGTTTGCACACTTTTAATACAGATTATCTGAGCGGCTTTTCTGCAAAAGGTGAGAAAAGTGGGCAGGGTTCAAAAGGCAATGGCTTTCAGAACTAGGTAGCTTACAAAATTTCATGCCTCTGCTGAGCTAGTCCAACAAGTTGAAGTGGGTGAAAATTAAATTGATATAAAACCAGTAGTTAGTGCTCAGTAGATTGTCCTGATTTGTGGACAACAGTCTAAATCAGTTCCAATTACATTTTAGTGAGATTATCTAGCTCAGCTTTTCCTTCTTGCTTTAAAAAGTAAACAAACCCAAAATACCCCAATCTCACAGATGTACAGAGGTGATGCTCAGTATTAACAGAAACTGATATGTGTAATCACTTACCTATATGAAGTACAATACCCAGCACAGGTAAGTATCTCTCCTTATATATCCTCTTTCCAGATTCGTCATCTTTCTCTTAAACTCTACATGCTGGAAATAAATACATTAAAAATCATTCAGAATGGGTTCATTCTGCAGCGATCTGTTCTGATTTATCTTTAGTACTTGCCAAAGCATTATTGGTAGGCTTGCTTCTTTTGGATATGAATAATGAGGAGATATCTACAATCCATCTAAGAATGAAACTGTGGATTACTGTATTCACATTTAAAAGGGAAAAATTCTACAAAAGTGGTTTTATTTGCTTTCGACATTCAATGAATATGTGGGTTGCATGGTGATTTTTGTACTGCTTTTTGAGCTTCAAATCGGGACACATTGGGTCATGCACAGAAGTGTAGGCTTTCCGGTAATGATCCTGGCAACTCTAGTTTTATTTTTCCCTGATCTTACCAAAAGGTTGCATGCCTTGGAGCCATCAGGTGGGATACATTTTGGACACTATTCAGATTCTTGTATTCCAATATTATATATTAAAACTTGGAGGGGTTTCCTTCACAGTATCACACAGTATCACAGTATGCTAGAGATCGGAAGGGACCTCAAAAGATCATCTAGTCCAATCCCCCTGCCGGAGCAGGAACACCTAGATAATGTTACACAGGAATGTGTCCAGGCGGGTTTTGAATGTCTCCAGGGAGGGAGACTCCACAACTTCCCTGGGCAGCCTGTTCCAGTGTTCCGTCACCCTCACTGAGAAGAAGTTTCTTCTCAAGTTTAAGTGGAACCTCTTGTGTTCCAGTTTGTACCCATTACCCCTTGTCCTATTGTTGTTTGCCACTGAGTAAAGCCTGGCTTCATCCTCATGACACTCCCCCTTTATATATTTATATACACTAATAAGGTCACCCCTCAGTCTCCTCTTCTCTAAACTATAGAGACCCAGCTCCCTCAGTCTTTCCTCATAAGGGAGATGCTGGATCCAAGAAGAAATGAGATGTAGACTTGCTGCATTAACTAAAAAAGTTCAGTTAAACTCAGACTAACCTATCTAAAGATTTCCTAAACCTTGAAGTAGCTCTGCTGCAGAACTCAGCTGCTGTGGACTGAATTTCCTCATGAATACTGGTGAAGGATTTGTGACTTCAGTCAGCGTGAGTGTGTGCAATGGTTTTTTGGGGTGTTTCTCAGTAGTCATTGATAACTTGTAGATGCTAGCTTGGATGTTTGCTTAAACACCAAACTTTTAACTTCAAATCAAAAAATGCAAATCTCAAACTGAATTATTCTAAATTTAACAAAGCTTTGTTACTTTGTACTTTTTATCTATGACAGTGCAACCTGCTGGAAGCTAAGGTAGTGATGGGGCTGCAAGTCGGGGAGAGCAGTTTGAACAGGTAATTGGTGTGGGGTTTTGCCCAGAAATGCTGAGAGCAGAAAGAGAGTCATTCAGCATTCTGTCTGTGGCTTGAGGAATAACTAATTGCAATTAAGAATACAAGGATATTGCATCCTTATATCTGTATCTTCTCTGAGACAGAGGCTTGTGTGTCAATAAGTGGCAGATGGATGTAAACACTTGTAAAGCAAAGTTAGTGGGTCAAATTGGACTGAAAGTAGTTTGTGTTTGTGTTAAACAGCCAAATCCACTTCTTGGAAGCTGCTTCTTCTGCAGATTGAGAGGGAAGAAAAGCTTAGAGATAGACTCATGCAGAGGATTGCTTTCGAACAGAGAACTCTTTCAAAATTTCCCACCAGGCGTCAGCAGCTCTTTAAGCCATGCTGTCTATTTTGAGTTTTATTTAGATTAACAAATTCCACACCCTCGCATACAAAAGCAGAATAGAGTGAAAACACAAGCTGCCCTAACAGAGCAATATCCAACAAACATTATGCTACTCAGAAATATTTGCTGTACAATCCTCCCCACAAAAGGGACTTGTTCAGCCAAAAGATGTCAGATAGCATCTTGCTAAAAGCAATGGTGCCAGTGGAGCTTGCTTCCAAGTTCATGCAGCTGATTTTTCTTTTTTTTTTCTCCCCTCTGCTTGCTTTATGCTAAGTATCTCAGCTATTTATTTCTCTGAATCTCTGAACTTAAAGAAATGAGAGAGACGGACTTTATACAGGACTGTATCTGCTGAGGAAATGGACTCTTGTGAAAACAGAAGATTGTGTAGTGTGCAGGAGAGCCTGCTGCTCTCTATTTAACAGATATATTCCATTCCACAGGTTGGTTTATAAATACATGTTGCTGCTCTTGCTTATTTTTACTCTACTGGGCCTCCAGGAGCTAATAGAGTAGAATAGTTAGAAATATGCTCTGTGGCAGTGGTTTGTTTTTCTGAGATCTGGGCAATTTATGTACTGAAATCTCAGTGACTTGAGCTGTGAGGACATGCTTCATATGTTAAGGCACAGACCCTTTTCTCTATAGTCTTTTGTGCAGCAGTTTTGTCCTGTATACACGTTGGAAATGATGTGATTAGAATGGTTTGATTTTATTTTTACATTAAAACTTGGCGATGAGGGAAGAGAAAAAGAAGAAAGGAAGGGCTTGTATGCTTTTGACTACCTTTAGATAATCAATTTTGCTTTTACTACTGGGGCTAGACTTTTGCTAATGAGGGGGAAGTAATCGCTCAAGTGAACTAGTTGTGTGAGAAGTCTAGTGTTATTTCTTTGATTTACAGAGAAATACTTGTGTAAGAATCTGTCATGTAGCATTTCAAGTGGGGAGGACACAGGTACTTATACAGAAGCTACTGTAAAGCTAAGCATTTCAATCCATTTATCAAAATACTCATCGTTTCCATCTGAAGACAGGGCAAATAATAAATATTGAGCAAAGAAACCTCAACTAGACCCAAGCCATTTCATTAAAGGAAAACTTTTCTAAGTTACTATCTTTCAGCTCTTGCCAACTTGCTTAATAATTAAAGCATATACCCATCTATCTGCTGACCATGGCAGGCTTCTGCAAAGGTTGTTGATCAGAAATGTGATATTCAGATGATACTCCTTTGACTTATTTCTTAGCTTCTCAAACAATGTGTTGCAGAAATGACATTAAAAAGTTGGAGTTTTTTTCTTAAGGTTTGTTTATAGATGTAACTTAAAAATCATTACCCTTCAAGGACTCAAAAACTGTCAGGTATTTGTGTAACTATAATACCACTAATTTAATTGGGGTAATAGTTATGATGCCGGGGAGAAAGCAGCAGAATTAATTCTTGGTATGGCCTCTGTTAATGAGAGGAAGAATCTCAAAGAATCTCATTCTGATCTTGAGTGTGATCTTTGTAAATGTCTGTACTGTGATATCCTGGCAGAGGCAGAAGAATCACTTCTCAAACTCTATGCTCTGATTTAATATATTAATTTGGAAGGGTACAGGGAAACAAACATAATTGCTGTTAGCTTTGCAGTGAATCCAGGAGCATTCCCCCTTCCACCCAAAAAGTGTAAAAGCATTAGAGGCTTATACTTCTAAGCTGTGTGCAGTTGCTTCCTCCGAAAGCACAGTCCAGTCTTGCGAGGAAATGCCATCCCACAGGTGGCAATCTGCATGTCAGGTAGGAATGAACTGGGGCATGGATGATATGGGATGGCAGGGCAATAAGTTCTCACCAATATATTGAGGAGTAATGCAGTAGTTATAGTCTATTCTGCTATTTCTTGCTTTCTGCTGTCATTTAGCAAAGTTATATATATATATTGGAGCTAGTGGTAGGCTAATCTAGTGTAAGATTATCTCATAAGTTTAAGAATAAGCGCTGTTATCAAGATGATCATGCACCAACCGAGCAACACTTTCCTCTTCATATGGGCCTTCTGAAAATACCAATGATTTTACATTTACTTATTGAAAGTGCTGAAACTCATTTTAGCTGCAATCTACATTCAAAGGCAAGAGCTGGGTCCCCCCTGTGTGCATCATCATATTAGGATCCTTAAGCTTTTTTTCACTGCAGGTTCCTAGTGAGCTTAATACCTGATCCTCTGTCCCTTCTTCCTGTTCCCAGCTTCTTTCTATAGCATCACATCTTGGACTAAGCTGGTTCTGGTTTTAGCAAAGGTGGCTTTTTTCCTAGTTTAAATCTCAGTTTCAGAGGAATCTGTTACCAGAGCTGTCAATCTTGATTTGTGTATCAATAGTGTTGTGTCAGTAGCCAAAGGGTATGGCACAGGGATTTCCATGAGCTTTTATTGGTTGTGATGTTGGAGGATTGTTTCACATTAGCTTCAATCTCCTAAAAGTACAGTATAATGTTATTTCCCACTTGTAAAGAAAATGGTGACTAATTAATTACTGCAGTACGCAAAATTGGATGGCTTGCTTGTTCCAGAGTTTCAGCAGAGCTCTGACTCCACAAATGTCTGAATGCTGTAAGTCACCTTTTCCTCACAGTTTTAAGGCCAAATACACCACAGGCATATTGGAGAGGAGCATGCTTAGAGCAGTAATGAATTTGGCTGTCTGTATATGTCTTTCTTGTCCTTGAAAAGAAAGTTATTTAATGCTGCCTCATTTGAGAGAGGAAAAAAAAAAAGTATATGGGACAGTTAGTGGAGACTGGCTAATTTCATGAAACTTAGATTCATAATGAGAGACAAGCAACTCCAAAGTTAATTAGTGCTTCAATCTAAAGATTTATTGTAGCTCATTATAGATACGCAAGCTGTTTGCGAGATGCAGGGAGCAGATTTGGTTGGAATATAGCATTACTTTCCTTGCCATTTTTGAAGCCATGAAGGATTTGGGTTTTTAAATATCAATGGATATTTCTAGAAGGTTACAAAATACTTGTGATTCAATAATTTTAATATAACTTTTGTGGGGTACATCTTCAAAATATTTTCATTGAAAACATAAAGATACTTTTTTTAGGGAGGGGGAAGAACCTTCTCTCTCGAGAGGGGAAGTTAAAAGGCCTTTTGAGTGTTCCATTTTTAGGTACAAGGATGTACAGCATGTCATGCACGAGGCTTAGCAGTAGTATAAAGCAAGTGTGCAAATTTTACTGGAACAGTAGCACTTTATATCCTCTTCGTATCAACTTAAGCAACTGCAGAAGACGGAGGGCAAATAGAGAAAAAAGATCCAACATAAAGGCAGAAAACAGCAGGAAGCTGATTGATCTTCTGCTATCTTACAACTTCATATTAGTAGTTTCTCTTATCACACATATTTATAATCCAATACCCTGTGTAATTCAATTGCAGCTAACTTGTACTTTCCAAATGCCAAATCCAGGAAAGCTACCTTGCTGATGTCCCTTTAAAATCAGCTTAAACTGACATTGTAATTTACACCACTGTTTGTCACTGTTTAATTTCCTCTGACACTGCCATTAGTTATACCTGTTCACATCTGTTCTGAATTTATCCCTTTCAATTTAATTTATTATTACTTTCAATGCATAAAAATCTGAACCAGTAACAAATTGTCCAGGTAATAAGTCCCATCCTCTGGCATGCCTATAGCCAAGAATTTGTTGACATTTCCATTATATATCCTGGGGTGCAGGTGTAGGTAGGGAGGAAGCAGTTTAATACACTGACAACCAGAAGACTCAAAGTGCAAGGAAGGTTAAGGCCAGGATAAGAACTAGATAGGTTTCTGAAGAGACGGGATGCTTTTCTTGAGGGAACAGTAATAATTAATACATTGCACTTATACAGACTGGAAAGACCTTCAGGAAGAAAAGGATTTACAGTGTTCTAGATAGTGTCTGCTCAATAAGTTCGCATAAGGAGGCTGGAATGCAGCTGTTGAATCAATAGAATTGGGAAGCCAACTCTGGAAGGCATGTTTTTGAGTGCAAGGAAGGAGAAGCAATAGAAGAACCATTGAGATATGTGGCCCAGGAAGAAAATAAATGTGGGCTGTTTTCCCGTTAGACAACAGAAATCTGAACTGAAGTTTCATGAAAATGGTGGGGCAAAAAGCTGAAGAAACAAAACCCCTGTGATTGCTGAACCTGTACTGGGGGGGGGGGCAGTGGCACAGAATTGCATTGGGTTTTTGCTCATGATCATTCACGATCCCAGTATTTTGGTGGGATCTGATAAGCCCTGTAAGGCAACAAGAATTTTGAGGTTTTAATGTGTTGTATTTTCAGGATAGCTGTATCCAGTCCTTAATAAGTAATGTCTGTCTCTAAGCTCCATTCAGTCACTTAAGGATAGGGCTGTGTGACAGAGAAACCCAAGATCAGCACATGAGAGACCACCAGCTTGTCAGGAGTTTCTAAAGCAACAGATTTGATCTTAACTTCTGGATCTGGAATGTGAAAAGAGAACTTGAGGCTCCTCTGGAAGACATTCCTCACTGCAGTAGCTTGCAGGTCTGCACTCACCTATTAAGAAGCGAGGTGGAAGATCCCAGTGCTGGATGGGAAGGTTTGGATGCATGGAAGAACTCCCACTGGTGATGTTTGGACTGGGCAAGTAGGATTTGAAGATAGAAAATTGCTATTGGAAAATCACCTGGTGACTGCTTCAGCAGAGTACACTGGATTATTCATTCTGTGGGAAGGTGAAAGCCTTTGCTTTTGAAATTGTGCCTTAGTGAATAATCTGGAACATTATGAAAACAGTGAATTCATCTGTTCATGAATAGTGTGGATATTTTTGCTTTTCTGCCATACCCATCCACAGCAATATTTTTTGTATTAAATACTATGAATCCACTTCACCTGTCAGCACTATTCAAAACACAAAATGCTGCATGAATAGGAAGGATGTTCTGGGATCTCTCAGATGATTACTGTTGCTAGGAAAACCACTTCCTGATATCTTTGTGCTCAGTGTCTGTGTCGCTCTTTGTGTACAGCCTTCGGTGACAGGCAAATTCGTATCAAGGCACAGGGAAGAAATAGGAAAACTTTAGAAATGTTTAAAGAACACTCCTTAAAGTTAAAAGGCGGATGTCATCGCAAATAATAGTTAAGAGTTATGATTTCTTTCCTATGTGGGATTATTGGTATTAAATTGGAGAGAATTGCAGTGCTGGTTATGCTGTGACTGTGAATCTGATGCAGACTTGGGCTGCATTAAAGCTGAAAATTGTTAGGACCTATAAAATGCAGTTAATGTTTTGTATTGTAACAGCAAAGAGGCTTATACCAAAGGGTCACAAATGCTGACTTCTCATCCCTATTTGTCTGGTTGAGGGCTTACTTATTTTGATTTTTATTTTTTTAAAGGAAATTTCTGACAGCTATGTATCTGTTGGCCAGACGCTTTTAGAGGTTAGTAGTTTTTTCTTATACGCACTTGCAAGCAGTCTTTAATCTGCTGTGATATGATGTGTCAAATGCTAACAACTGTCAGATAATGTGAAGAACTAATATTCAGAAAGTCATGGTGGGACCATAAACTCAGATTTATATTATAAAAAGGCATTGAGACTTGTATGCCATATTCTCGGGATAGTGATGCTTTGGCTGTTCGAGGACCACCCTTTAAGTTGTGCTCTTATATCATGCATCCTAAATGAGGGGGCTGGTATTATGCTCATTAAAGAGTGAAACTAGTACAGAAAGTTAGTTTTGGACAGAAGAAATAAATCGGTTCTCCAAGCTTCTGCTATCACCAGTCTCTTTGTTACTACTATTGCTGCCTGACTGGATTTTTACACTGGTGAGGTAGGTGTGTGTTATGTTCCCTTCTGCTAGATTTTAGGACTTATTGGGGTAAAACCAAATTGTCCAAGTTAAAATATAATAATGAGCTAAACTGTTGTTTTTAAGGGAGTTTGGGATAGCTATGGTTAGTAAGAACATCTATAACTGGCTAAAAAAATGCTTAAACCCTCTGCATTTTTATGCACATCCTTCATATGCTTGGTATTTGGTACCTCCATCCTGTCAGTGTTTTCTAAATGCAGACGAAAAAGGAGTCTTTCAAATAGTTTCTCTCTGAACAGAATAGCTGGGTTGTGTAGGTGCAAGCCAGCAGATGAGCAGCAGGAGCACTGTGGTTGAACCTTTAAAACCTTTCACCTGACTAATGTCTACAGGTTGGCCATTGCTAGTGATGTGTAAGGTTCCCCTCCCAGGCCCATCTATGGAGTTTATCCATCACAGGTTGTGGAGATTTGGACTCTTTATCTGAAATACTTGTGATCTTTTTATCTTCTTGTCTTTAGAAGCTGCCTATGTAAGAAACTGGTGTGCTGAACAAAAGGGCATCTGTCACACGCCTTTGCCCAGGTGTTAGCACTGATTCTTTTCTATTGATGGCAAATTTACTGCTAAGCTGTGCTGAATTTGTCAGTCCTACCAGCTGAATAAGAAGATGCAGCTGTACAGGGCAGATTTGGCTACTTGATGGATAGATTAGTTTTTATCTCCTGCGCTTGGCTGGAATAAGTCTGAATGTACCATTCCCTCCCAAACTGGATGTGTAGTTCTGCTGCCTGCCCTAAGGAGAACAATGGCTCCCACTGGATGCTTTGTCCTATTTTTTTCCACTCTCTAGCTGCAACATCCTTTTAATAAACCAGCTCCCAGCCAAGTACAGTCTTTCCCCAGCACTTTCTAATTCTTTAAAATAGCAGAAAATTTATTCTGTTCTCCTGGGTTTTTAAGTCCATGTTTTAAAATTTGAATGGAGTAAGCAGAGTATCCTCTGCTGTGATACAGCCAAAAAAGAGGATATATTCTATTTTCTAAAAGGAACAAGCTTAACAGTTTAAATGATTGGGGGGGTAGGACATGACACCCAAACCCATAGTAGTTATTAAAGGGAAAAGTTTATGGGCAGTAACTATGGATGAAACAAAGGTTTTCTGACTTTTCCACATAAGTGCTTCGCTTTCTTTCTCCTTTACTTTTACCATTATTTATATTTATTTGTTTTGCAGTCTAGTGGACTCGGAGGATAAATTCTTTTATGTGCTTGGTGCTATAGAAGAAACATGTTAAAACATAACTCCTGATTTATTTGTAGTGTAGGGAAGACAAACAAGCAGAAAACGGCAGCGTTGGCATTACAGATGGCTAAATGAGGACCAGTGGCGATAAGCAACAAGCCTGGGGTTGTAGGAGGAGTCGGTGTCAGAGGCTGAAATTAGACCTTGGATTTTCATGCCATAGCTCAATAGGTCTGTGGGGTTTTGGTTTTTTTTTTCTAAGATATCTTTGCTTTTCTTTCCCTGCCACTTCCTTTGTTCATGTTTTTTTTCCAATTTGTCCATTCTTCTTTGTCTTCTTCAGGGTGCCAGAAAAGAACTGAAACCCCATCAAATAATATAAGTAGTTTCCCTGGGATGGCCTAATGAATATGTGATGAAATAATCTAAGTAGACATTTAGTCTCCTAGAATTTCACAGTCTGAATGACAAAATTCCTTCCTCACCCCCCCCCCCCCCCCCCCATGTGCAGGAGTCCAAAACTTTTAAATCATTATGTGGTAAATTTACCCCCACCCACCTATTGCTTTTGCTCCCACTTTTCCTTTTTTCTGTTAATGAGTCATGATATGTAATTACCTTCTGTCTTTTCTGCATTTAGTGAATATGCCAGCACAGAATGATTTAAGAAAATAAAGAAGGCTTAAAAAAAAAAGAGATGAGGAAACAAGCAAGCATCCAGGACTGCTTTGGCTCCCACTCACCATTCTTGCTCTTGCCAAGTGTAATGAATATCGCTTTTTCTCTATGGCACTCTGAAGCAGGATTAAGTAAACTTATATCTATATTATTACGTTTTAATGAATGTTTGTGTATTAGCATGGTTTTTTTTTTTTAGTGAGTTATCTTTACTGGGCACTTAGGAAGGTGGTGAAATTCAAATAATCTGATTTCTCCCTGAAACACTTTGTCTTTACATCTATTATTCAGGCTTGCAATGTATGCTAGTGCAAAATATCCTGTGTGAAATAAGCAGAGGCTGCGGCATACCGTAGGAAGGGCTGACTGTGGGCTGTGGCATGCTTTTATCATGGCCCCCTCTACAAGAGCTGATTTCAGTTCTGGAAGAACTGGGTTATCTTAGACCCCCTAAACCTCAACCTGAGTTGGGGAAGTGCACATCAAAGTAAAGGCACCTCAGAAGTGCCCTACTTGCCAGATGCCTGTCTTTAAAGTGCTTTTGCTGTGGCAGCATGTCCTGAAGAGAGAGATGTTTAGGGCTGCTTAATAAATAGTGGGAACCAGAAGTTCATTGTCACTTTAGGAATTTGTTTTTAAGGATTGTTACTTCTTACTGATGTGGGGAAGAATGTGAAAGCCAGCTCTCTCAGCCACTGAATAATAAATGACTGCATAGCAGAAATTCAATAGGGCTTTTTTTCCATGAGTAAAATGGCAAAGAAAATAACCATTTCTTTGGGATAACTCATCCATTCATGGATAGCTTCTTCTGGTAAATAAATATCTTGCCACCTGCAACTCTACTCCTAAAGCTGTTGTGTAATTTCCAGTGTTTTCTGATGGCTTCTGAAATGAGTTTTAAGAAGCTTGTTGTTTAAAGTAAACAAAAAGAAAGTAAAGAAAAAACTTACATCAAAGATATCAACAATTCTCCTCTCTCTGCATGTTTCCCCTGAATATGGAGTTGGCAAACTCTCAAATCACTTTATCATGTTTGAACTTGGAAAAATGTATGATAATACCAGCTGAGCTAATATTTAAAGAGCTCTTCACTTCAGAATTTTATTGTCTCTTTCTCAGTTCTTCTAGTCTTCTGACAGGCATGGTGGTGGGGCTGCGAATGGCGGAGGCAAAAAGATGTTTGCACCTGAACCTGGATCAACTGGGTCTGAAACAGCCCCTTCAGAATTTCTTGGAGATTAAATTTAGTGCAGTAGTCTTGAAGACTGCTTAGTAGCCAAGTCTCAAGCAGAGTACCATGTACTCTGGCTTTCCCTGCCAGCTCTCCACTTCTGCAGGATCCTCTGGTGTCTACAGGAGCCTGGTTGAGTCCTTGGAGATGTGGTGCACCAGTAGTTGTGACAGTGCACTGGAGTTCTCAGTATCTGGTTAGAATGAAAAGATCCCCCTTGCACAGATAAAACTGTAAACTCGGAGCTTTGTATTTCACCCACGCCAGTGCTTTGGGGTCTTGTTTGTGTGTGTCATGGTGGTAACTTCATCTAGTTGCAGATTTCTGACAGGCTCAAGGAAAGATGGGAAGTGGCACTTCGACATTAAGTGATGTGCAGTAAGAGGGGTTATCAGCGCGTTAGTGACATTTTATTTTAGACCATTATTTACAGCTTCCTTACTGTCCTCCTATGTGACTTGAATTGATTTGAATTTCCCACCCATTAGGAAGAATGGGTGGGAAAGAATAATTCTGAGGATCTTGGAGGTCCTTAAGGGCCTTAAACATTTAAGGCCTGCTTTGAAAATGCTCTAAGGCTTTGCAGTGCGTGAGTAGCAAGTGCCCTTCTGTGGCTTTGGTGGGCTTTTACCTGGTTTTACCCTACTTGCCACTGCGCCATAGAGGCAAATCGGGCTTTGGCAAGTGATCTCTGAAGGCATTTCTCAAAAATGCTTAAAGGTTTATATATCCTTAAAACCAAGTGGGCCAGAAAGATAAGGAGGTTTTGGCTTTCCTGTCTGACCCTGGGAAGTCCTGGGTATTAACTCCCTCAGTATGTCAAGTAATGAATATGTTGGCATGGCTTTAGGATGCTTGACCCTTATCAGACCCAAGCCATAGGGTTGGTATTTCTGGGTCTGAAGTCAATGGATACTTAGGGGTTAGCTTGGTCATCTGTAGGTGAGGTTCTCCTTACAACTATTCTATACTTTAATCCCAATTTGTGGGAGTGAAACTGTGGCAACCTTAAGTGTATAATTTCCTTCCTATTACGTTATTTCTTCCAGTACAGGAGGTACCCAGTGTTTGTCATTTAGGAGTGTCATATCATTACATTGCATATTGCAGTGTAATGATGTGAAATGATTAAATGACAAAATGCCAGTTCACTGCCAAAAATCTTAAGTAGTATACTTTTATTCGCAGATGGGAAAGCTATTATTAATTTCAGTATAGGCTTTGCCAGATGAAATAACATAAGCAGACTAAAAGGGAGGTGGGTTTAATCCTTTTTCTAATTTGAACATGAGTAGTAGGAGTTATGTCCACCTCTAGTCCTCATTTCAGAGCATATGTCCTGTGCCAGTGGTATATTGCCTACATCAACCTAGTCTACTGTCAAAAAATGACAGCAGATATCAAGAGAAGAACAGGCTGGCATTTATGAGGGGGAAATACTCAGCTTCAAAGAATGCCATGTTAAGCTGTGTAAGCTGTTTTGTTCAATATTGTTTCTTAGTATTCAAAAATGCTTCTTTCTAGATTAAAGATAAGTATGGCAACAAAATTAGATGAGTGTGCCTGTGGTTTCAAAAAAGGTTGATGGGACCAAAGACAGCATGGATAAGTAGAGAAGGTGCTTAGAATTTGAAATTACTATATCCAAGGTGAAAACAAAATTTGGAGGACTTAATGTGTATAAGGCAGGAGGAACTGGAAAACTTCACCCTAGTGTGCTGAAATAACTAGCATGAAAGTGTAGAATTCTAACAACAAGGATTTTCATCTAATCATTTTGGGGCTGCCAAGCTGTGTGTATGGGCCTGTTTTCCTATTTAATAGTATTCTAATCTTCCTACTTTTTTGTAGGAATACCTTGCTCAATAAGGCGAGGGTCTAGGATAGGCAGATCAGCCAAAGGTTCAAAGTGAAATGTTTGGGTTTCTTTAAAAGTGGAAACACAAGGGGGAGCAAGGGGAGAGAAGTTTGCATCAAAAATGGGAATTCCTATCTTGTAAGGACAGTATTATTTGAGTATTATGTAAATCTGTGTAGTGAAAAACATTAGGTACCATTGGGTGTAACAAAATGAAATAAGTGAGAACTAAACCGTGTGGAAATTTCTGGTGGGCCTCAAGAGCTCATCTAGCTTGTTTTCCTGCTGGAGACCAGTAATGAGCGGTGTCCCTCAGGAACTGGTGTTGGGACCGGTCTTGTTTAACATCTTTGTTGCTGACATGGACAGTGGGATTGAGTGCGCCCTCAGCAAGTTTGCCGATGACACCAAGCTGTGTGGTTCGGTTGATACCCTGCAGGGAAGGAATGCCATCCCGAGGGACCTTGACACACTTGTGAGGTGGGCTGATGCCAACCTTATGAGGTTTAACCATGACAAGTGCAAGGTCCTACACCTGGGTCGGAGCAATCCCAGGCACAGCTACAGGTTGGGCAGAGAAGAGATTCAGAGCAGCCCTGCGGAGAAGGACTTGGGGATGCTGGTTGATGAGAAAATGAACATGAGCTGGCTTTAGTGCGTGCTCACAGCACAGAAAGCCAACAGTATCCTGGGCTGCATCAAGAGGAGCGTGACCAGCAGGTTGAAGGAGGTGATCCTGCCCCTCTGCTCTCGTGAGACCTCACTTGGAGCATTGTGTGCAGTTCTGGTGTCCTCAACATAGAAAGGACATGGAACTGTTGGAACAAGTCCAGAAGAGGCCACAGGGATGATCAGGGGCTGGAGCACCTCCTGTATGAAGACAGGCTGAGGAAGTTGGGGCTGTTCAGCCTGGAGAAGAGAAGGCTGCGTGGAGACCTCATAGCAGCCTTCCAGTATCTGAAGGGGACCTATAGGGATGCTGGGGAGGGTCTGTTCATTAGGGACTGTAGTGATAGGACAAGGGGTAACGGGTTCAAACTTAAACAGGGGAAGTTTAGATTGGATGTAAAGAAGAAGTTCTTTACTGTGAGGGTGGTGAGGCCCTGGAATGGGTTGCCCAGGGAGGTTGTGAATGCTCCATCCCTGGCAGTGTTCAAGGACAGGTTGGACAGAGCCTTGGGTGACATGGTTTAGTGTGAGGTGTCCCTGCCCATGGCAGGGGATTGGAACTGGATGATCTGAAGGTCCTTCCCAATCCTAACTGTTCTATGATTCTAATGCAAAGGTAATTGTGAAATATTCATGTCTGGCTCTCAGCTTTTTGAGGAACTCTTTGGATCTTACCTCTGAACAATATTGCTTTGATAGTCCCTCCAGGTTTACTTCAAGCTGAGTCTCTAGGGTGAAGTACCAGTAGATGAGTGAAAAGAAATTCTGAATGGATGGTCATTGGCAGAGAAGCACGCTTCTCTACCTGGGTCACACAAACCCATCTTGGTTGCAAAGGCACATCATTAGGCTGGTTTCTCCTCTGACTTTTGCCTGAGGGGAAGATTACTGATTGATACACAGGTTAAAGCTGACCCAGTGACACTGTTTGTGTGCCTACAGCTACACATATGTTTGTGCTTTGTTGTACTGGGGCCTTAGCCAGCAAGTCCTGTATAGTGCTTTTCATGATATAGATAAGATTCTTGTAAAGTAAAACTTAATAAACACAAAGGATTTCTGCCTGTTCTCTACTAAAACTCTGGTTGTTATATTTTGCACTCTTATTTTGATTTTGCTTTGTTGGTGTAATCTGTGCTCAAGGTGAAAGGGCAAAAAACAGGCAAACGGTCTGCATTTATATCTTATTAGGTTTCACTGACACATTGCAAGTCACTTATCTATTACAAAAAGTAAGGTAACAGAAACCATCCCAAAACAGTAATAACTTTATGGATTTATAAACAATAGTAGCATGTTTGCCAAGATGGCTAGTTGACTGTTTGGACCTGTCTTCTTAGCCTGTCATTTTTATTTTTTTTTTAAGAAAAGAAAACACAAGAGACAAGTTTCCACTCCTAGCACATTGGCAGAAGTACAGAAACCCCATTCTTAATGTGATGGGACTCATAAATGGACAACTATTCAACTAAAAACTGTCAAAAGCACTCATTGTACATGCGGCTAAAAGGTTAGACGTTTGAAAGGCATTGCCATGCCAAATATACAGCTATATAGACTGACTTCCCATTAATTTATTTATCAAATAGGTGCAATACAGCACATGTGATGGACTTGATTTTCAATTGCCCTTCTCTAGGTTTAAGCATAAGAACTCAATGACAACCCTTACTTTTGTTGTTGAGTCTCTTTTCCCATGGCTCGCCAGTGTAGAAAATATTTTCTGAAGGCCAAATTCAGTTCTAGATCCTGATCTTACCAGTATGGTTTCAAACCACTAGATCTCTAAAATTCAATGGTTCACACTCACAGGTTTACATTATACACAAATGGTAGGTGAGGATAAGTGATGCTGCAGTCCAGGACCACAGGCGCATATTTCCAGATGCAGTGATGAGTTCCACGTGCTGACCCATCCCAGGTACCCAAGCAGCCTCTGCTTCTGCAGCTAGTCTGTCATTTGATCCAGATTGTCACACTGTATAGAAATGCTTGGGTCTTTGATAGGAAAAAGCTGCTGCTAATTTCAGTGAAGTGATCTAGCATTGAGCTGAGAATATGCTCCCTTGTCTGTTCTGGGATTTGCTTCTGATAAGTGCCTGCCTTTCTCAGTTCACTTTCCATCATACAAGAATAGAAAGTGTTCAATAACTTAAAGAATCAAAGTATGAAGGATGAGAGAGAACCATTAATTTCTCTTGCCTCTTTTTGGTAGAAATGAATGACACTGACTTAAAGAAAATGGGATGTATCTATCCCTGCCATAATTCTGCTGGTTCTAGTAGCTGTAGAGCAGAAGCAAAGCAGTCTTCCTGCCATTAAGGACTAAGTGGTAATAAATGGCTTAACCATAGTTAGCCTTGCTTTCCTCCCTGATACTGAAAAGTCAGTGTGACATTTTACAGTCTATTTCACTGTAAAACTCAAGAGGGAAAGAAATAAGACTATTCCTACCAACTTCTGTATGTTATGACCAGTAGACTGTTACGGTGAGAAGGAAAAAAGAAAGAGGAAACAAATCCCTCTCCCAGACAGCCTGGCAAAGTGATACTGTATTCCAGACAATCCCATTCTGATCCAGGAAGACACCTGCAGTCACTTTCACCTATAGTTTAGTGAAATCATTGCCATACAGCTGAGTTTTTCTGCCATTAAATTAAAAAAGATACTTTATTTTGAAATAGTGTTGGTTCTTGTTCTGTTTGCTTTGGGATTATTTTGTTTGGTTTGTTTCTGGTTTAGGTTTCGGGGTGTTTCTGCTTTTTTGTGACAAACTTTAAAGAAAAAATTGTGTTTTCTGCATACTCATTTTCGGCTGTAAAATAAGTGTAAAACTCATTTTACCTGGAGCTTATGTCAGCTGAGCAATCACTCACTAGCTTACAATATTCTTAAAGTATTAGGTGAGTTGGGTTATAGATGACTCTAAACAGCAGATTTGTATGTTTTGCTGCTACTTAATGGCCTTAATATACAAGAATTAGATTTCAGTGGATTTTTTTTTGGTACTGATGTCTCTGGCCATAGTAGGGAAACAATATCCTGGAAAAATACTTTACAGAAGGATGATGTTCTTCCTTCTCTTCAACAGAATGTGCAGGTCTTGAGTTACGATTCAATTATTTTTCTCTAAGATATATACTTTCATTATCACTTAAGAGTAACTTTGAGCTGAAGTTTTCAGTTAGCTGGTGGGTGGGAGCCCTCGCTCCTTGTTCTTCCTCTCTGTACTGATCTAGCAGCAGAGGAGGACAGAAGCCAGGGCTGTCTCATGGAACCAGCAACCAGTCACCTTTCTGCTTGCTTGGATTTTAGCGCCAGATGGGTCAGAAGCCTGCGCTAGCCATGAGCTATGGAGCACATACATGCCTCATGTCTGTTGTTACACTTAATGCCTCTTCCACTGTATTTTGTGTTAGTCTGTGCACAGTACTGCTCTTTCCTAGCATTTTTTGATTATTAGTTCATCTTAGGGAAAGGTAACAAATGGAACTATAACATTCAAAGAGCTAGACGGAGTTTTATTAAAATAAGTATTTTTATAGTAATAACTTTCTGTGCGTGTGTATATAGTTACTGGGGTGTTGATCTGCTTTTTAAAAACACACTTGTTTATGGGGGTCTGAGAGCTCGCATCCCTAAAAGCAATGCTCAACTTAAAGCAATGCATTATATTTGAACACTGTATGTTTGACAATACATTTCATGCCTCATTTCCTGCCAGTTGTGAGCTCTAGTAAACACAAAGAGCAAATTCACATTTTTCATGTCAAAAAGCCCTACAGTTTGTTCCCTCTAGGATATCACTAGTTAAATAGATTCCTGTAAGGACATACTCTGTTCACACTATAATCTGTTGTGACACTAAATCTTAATCCGTCTTCAAATTTCTATTGTTTTTGTATGAAAAGATTATTTCTAAAATATTTTATATCTCACATTCATTTTCTTTGCTAAGAATTAATTGCATAAGCAGTGGGTATCTGACCACTATTAAGTCTCCTATCGTAACCCAAAATTAAGAATTTAATGTGGATTATTCATAACATCTATCCAGTTAATTCAAAGTAATTTTTCTTTGCACTAGGCAGAATTTACACTTTCTTGAAATGAGCTTTACCTCCCCATGAGACTTTGAAAAGAAGTCAACTTGAGCTTTTCTAAAGGCTTTGGCACACCTATGTCACTACTCTGCTGCAGAGATGAAGGGTTTTATTCTATGTCATCCATAGGTTTCATCCTGCTCTTTCATAAGTGCATGTGACTGCATAAAGGAGGAAAATGAATTGGAGCTCTTTGGCCCTACAAATGGTAAATGGATGTGTGGCCCCGCTACTTAATATAGGTAGGTAGAGAATTCTGTTCTTGTAGCATTTTACACAGACTTGTCATACAAGAGAGTTACTGTGGAAGGCTGGAAGAGTGAAGAATAAGACCTCATATTTCAAGGCTCTGTCTTGTTATTTTAAATTAGCTCAGCAAGGAGCTGTCTGAAGTTTTCTGGCAGTCATAATAAGCTTCTGTGAGAAAGACCTATGATGCTGGAATACCTGGGTTTATATCATGATTGCTCCTCATTAGTATAGAATCGCTCAGGTTAGAGGGCACCTTGGGAGGTCTCTCATCCAACCCCCTGTTTAAAGACAGGAGAAATACTGAGTTCACACCAGTGTTCTCAGGGCTTCTCTCAGTTGGGTCTTCAAATCTTCCAGGGATGGAGATGCCATGACTCTCTGGGTAGAGTATTTCAGTGCTTGATTGTCCTCGCTGAGGAAGAAAGTTTTTCTTGTATCCATACAGAAAATCCTGTTTCGATCTCTTTCTTGTTCTCTTACTGTCTCACCTCAACAAAGAGGCTGGGTCCCTCTGTTCTGCAACTGCTTTGTGGAGTGTTGTAGAGCTGCTGTTATATCAAGATGTATCAATACTAGAGCTAGGTAAGATGTAAGATGCCTGGAGCCATCAGGTTAATTTCTCGCTACTGCATGATGTGGGGTAACAGTAAGAGGAGCAGGCATGTTTGAAAGTTGGATTGGTGGATCCCAAATCTAGACAGGACTGGCCACATACATATAGACTGAAAACTAATGTCTGTCTTAAATTGAATAGTGGAGCTGGGAAATGCTGTTTATCTTCTTGAAACTTGGAATAGCATTCAACAAAAACGAGCCTCGTTAGCTTAAGAGTAACAAACTCCTTCAAATTATTTAATGTGAAGCTGAGCAAGAATTGAATTTATTGGCAAAACGGCAATATTGGTTTAAATGCTGGATCTCTAATATTTTGAAAGTGTGCATTCAGACTGTTTATTCGTGGGACTTGAAAAGCCTCTAACAAATCAGTTTGAAGTAGGCTGCACAGAATGGCAAAATCCTCTTTCAGAAAAGAAATAACTGTAGCTGTATGCAGGCCACAGAAGTCTTTGTTTAAAGCACATTGCTGATTTTTGGATTTTTTTTTTAACATAAATGCAAGCTAGGATAAAACACATAGCTAAGCAAAAAAGGACCTCTTGGAGTCAGATATTTGTGAATAAAGTGTCGGCTCTAGAAAGGTAATACAAATGATATACAGTTGCTTTGTAGTCGTTGGCTCTTTAATTGAGCAGACTGATGTGTTTCGAGCATAATGGATCTTTGGAGCAGACTGAGAATGAGGTGCTGTTATTTTGTTTCTCTAAGCCACACATTTGAAATGCAGGTGAATATAAACCATTTAAGAAATAATTGGTCTGACCTAGCATTGGTGTAGCCATTTTGGCAGCAGTAAAAGAGGTGTTACTCAGGTGACAGAAGACAATGAGACAGAGATATATAACAATATTTGCTCAGTCTAAAAAAAGTCAGCCTAATGAGAAAAGGAAGAAAAAAGCTACAAAAAAAGTCCTGTCCCTTTTGGTTCTACTTACAGCCTCTGCACATTCTTCTGCTTCATTAGCCAAATTTCAATACCTTTCCATCTTTCCTGATTGTTCTTTAAAAACAATCCCCTCAGTTTAATTTATCATTTCTATCCTTGCTAGTAAAATCCTTATCCGTGACCTAGGCAGCTCAAACCTGGATCACTGCAACTTCCCGGTTTTCCTTGTGCCAGTTCCCTTCTCTTCATGTACCTCTATAAGAACACAACCGATTTCATTTCACGATTTGGCTTGTCTATGACACCCTTTCCTTCAACGAACCCACCAGTATTTACGTTAAATACTATAAAACTGTTTTACTACTTAAAAAATGATGTGAGTTCCCTGGGAAAAAGTTGTTTCTGCAGAGCAGGCAGTTGCTATTAACACTTTAAAATCAAAAGGTCACGCCCAGGTGAATAAAGGTGATCTATGGATATTGAGAACCTAGCTCCACGTAATTCTATATGGGCTTTAAAAGGTATTGTGGAGTTATTATTTAATGTGTTCTCTGTACTGCTGCACATGCAAGCAGCTTCATATAGGCTAAAGGCTTTTATCCGTGGTCTGAGTGGTGTGTTCTGGTGACATAAGGAAAGGGTGAAACAGAAGTCTCTCAAAATCTAGTGAGAATGGGACTTACCAGGAAAGGATGTAGATCTTGGAGACCTTAAGTCAGGTGCATTTATGAAGGAGGAAACTGGCAGGAAAATGTTCCAGTGTGTCAAGTTGTGAGTAATATTCATATTTGTCACAGCAGAGGTCACTGGCTCAACAACAGAAAGAGTTGCATGAAGCAGTGTAAATGATCTTGGCTCCTCCTCATCAGACAATACCTTTTTAGAAACCTGACGAGCATGCAGGCAGTGCAGTGACTGTGGGGAGTACGCCTTCAGACAAGATGCAATCAGAGAAGGTGCAGTTACAAAGTGGTTCTTGCTGATAATTTTACCTGTGGCATCTTCTGCTGATGGACATGGAGATCTTTAAAAGGACAGACAATGGATTGTTTTGGAATCCACCTAGAACGGCTCTGTAATAATTCTACTTGGAGAAATGCTTATCAGGTCCAGGTTGATACACATAGAATTTCAGAGTCACAGAGGGTCAGACTCCTGCCTAATGATTGCTTCATCTAGTCATTAATGCTCCATTGGAGTCACTTGGTTAAATATGAAGTTGGTTTATCAACCCTAGTTGTATTCTTTCCTGGATGACATTTTAAAACACAACAGCCTTCAAAATGTTTGTCTTTTGAATTGTATGTTTGTATGGTATTCTCTGTGAAGCTTAGTGGCTCAGCTGCTTCAGTGTGGCTGGCCAAATTCACCCCTCAGCAAGTGAATGATAGGGTCCTTAGTGTGTGCGCTTAGACACGAACGGTCTAATAGGATGTTACAAGACCTTTTACTTGCCTGTTTTGCTGTCTTACTGGAAGTATGCTTATGAGGGTTATGAAAGTGGAACATGACTTTTAAGAACGAGACTGAAACTTTACAGACTTGATGTAGATTACCGCTTGAAAAACTTCAAGTTTTTAAAGAATCCTTGGGAGTAGATGTAATTGTGCTTTGATACAAGTCAGTGTTTGTGCCGACAAGCAGAGTCTTGACCAGGAGAACATCAACTTATGTTGACACTTTTGAGATCAGGCTTTCATCTGGGGTTTCTGCACACATGTAAATAGGTGCATTTGAATATTTTTTGACTAGATGGCTAATGGACATGGGTGCACAGCTGCTCCCGGTTTGCCTGATTATGGGAGAGACATGATGAGCACAGAAGGCTCCTCTTAGATGGTAAACACAACTGTGGCATGGTAAAAGATTTGCCACTACAAAGTGAAGAACTGTCATTGTCACACAGGAACATTAGTAAGTCCCATTTACACTACTCTCCTTGATCCCGTTAAAGGGCAGTTTGAATAGCAAGCTGGATTCTTTCAATGTTTTGTGTTAATCTAAAAGCAGCACCAAGAGGTGGCATTTAAAATCCTTTCACTCACATTTTTAGGATTCTGTAATACAGAGTTGCTTCCTAACATGTTCAAGGTCTATTAAATAAATGCACTGAAGTATTCCTCTTCCTTCTGATACGGGCTTGTCAAGCTAATCTAATTTCAGTGTCTGCACTTAGAAGGTGTACTATTTTCTCCTTTCAGTGATTTCAAAAAATTAATAATTAAAGTTTCCTATTTTTGCTTAATAATTAGTGCAAATTACTGCACTTTTCTTCCTTTGTGTTTTATAATATTATGGTAATCATTGCTATGTGTACCTGTATGCATGACACATTGAAAACATTTTTGTCAAATCAGTTGAAGAAATTGCTGAGCCAGTACAACCTTGGGTTAGAGAACTTTGTAGGCTAAATTTACTAATAAATCCTGGCATGACGCTTATTGCAAGGATGCCAGCCTGTCAATGGCTTAATCATGGAGCATAATCCTAATATCTCTTTATTGTACTGTGGAAAATGATTGTTCGTGACTGACTGGAGTGTGAGCTTGCTCATTTCCAAAATAAGCTTCCTTCCTGGGTCTGTAAAACGGAATGGTGCTTGTTTACATCCTGCTTCTGTAAGGGGCTGAGCTGCTGTACATGAAAGCACTTGGCATCTCTTAGGAAGGCTCAGCAAGGTCCAAGCCTGACCCTCCTGTATAGACATGATAATCAAAGGTTGATATTTGTCTGAGGTAGGAAGCTCTCTTTGTGTTTTGGATTTTTAACTCACCTCTGTAAAAAATACAGCACTGAAAATATCCCCCCTTCCTCTTCGAGAGAATGCTAATGGATGGATGCTTTGCCTTCCCTTTCCTCCAAGCTCTGGGTTTGTGATGCATTTATCTCTTAGAAGTAAATAAATTCTGCCTCTTCAGAAAATATCACAGTTCATTTCCTTAATTCCTGTGGAAGGTAGGACAGTTAGTCAAGACAGTTGGCTCAAGTAATCAGTGCTGAGGGTTTTCACTTCTGTATTCTGAGGAATGGTCGGTAAGAAAGGATTAACCAACAGAGAAATCTCCTCGTACGAAATTTGATGGGATTCATGCTCATATGTTAGCCTTTGCTTTGCAGTACAGAGCAGGGCCACTGCAGTGCCTTTTCTCCACTTAAATTGTGATTCAACACTTAGTACACAGACCCTGAGCTTCCTCTGAAGAGCGGCTGCTCTGGGTGCTGCTCTGGGTGGGTATGTGGGAGAAGGGCTCTGTGCAGCACCACAGGGGCTCGGTCAAGCACAAGCAGGAGGCTTAGAACAGTTTGGTTCTTGAAAATAGAATCCAGCCACAGCCTGGGGTTTAGTTTTCCTTGCTGGGATTGAGTGGTGCTTGATGTGCGCCATTCACTGGGGGTGAGACAGTGCTGCTTTGTGCTCAGTCACTTGCCTCTGATTAAAAAGAATAGAAAGAAACAAGCTTGCACAAGTTGCTTTACACACTTTGGTAAGGTGACTTTCCACTAATATGTACTTGACCAATGCCTAACATTAAAAATCCTTTAAAATATTGTAACACACTAATAGATATGACTGCTTACAGCCTTTAAATTTACTCTTTTTTTGCTTGTGAGTTTTCAGATACTTACTCTTTGTGAATATAGTCAAGCTATAAAATCCTAAAGCTGGCTACTGACGTTGAACATTATATTCTCTATTTTTCAAATGGACCTGTGCAGTCAGGAAAGCTTCTGCAGAGAAAATGTATCAACTCAGGTTGGTCAATTTGTGGTTATTGAGTGACTATGTGTAAACACTGTTTATAAACTATTAATGAAATTCACAGGAGAACTAAGTGTAATGGCAGGTCAGGGAAGAAAAGGTGGGAGGAGAATGGGTCTGAGTATGTAAACTTTCTTTTAAAGTGGCATTTATTAAAATCAGTATCAGTGATAAATCAGGATACAACACAGCTGCCCTTTTAAATCACTTCCTATGAAAATTAGACCTGACTTGAATTGCTGGAGATAAGTGATGAGAATTTAGCCCATGCTGACCCCCTACAGCTTGATGTTTTTTCCTTGTTTATTTTAGCTTTCCTGATACCTTGATCAGTTGCTACTTTGGTACAAATGGGTTTCTGAAAGAAAACTTTAATTATCAGATGGGTGGTGGATGAAACAAATCAGCTCCTGCTTCTGAAATTTGTGCGCATGGATCTTGGAGATCCTTCTATTCGAGATGCTCTAGTTTATTCATAAAAATAGATGTTCTAAGTATGTGGATTTGTGGTGTAATCGCCCTACAAAGTTGATCAAAATATTTACAGGGTTTGGTGGAGTGAATCAGTGGAGTGAAACTTAGCTTGGATATTTAGGGAAATTTACTGGGGAAAACTCTTGAAAAATTATGGCTTTGCGTGAGTACGCTCAGTTAATCCCTTCGTATTTCTCTTCTTGCATAAGAGCTGCAAATCAGTGAAAATGTAATGGCAGTAAACTTTCTTTTCCTATTAAAAAACCTAATTTTGTTTAGATGCTCTCTTTACAGTGTTTCTCAGCCTCTATTTGGAGTCTTAAGTAATACTGATGTAATGATGAGTTTTCATAGCAACAGTGTACTAGGTATGAACAAAATCTGTTACTGGATATCAGATTAGAACACTTTCTAGAAAGGGCAGAAATTTCAGAAGTGGTTTTGTAGTAAGTGTTGAGACAGAAGTGTTTCTGCTTCAATGGGTTAGTCTTCTGTAGGAATAACCTTCAGTAAACTGCTCCATAAATGCCCTTTTTCTAGGAAGTGCAGTTGAGCTCTCTGCCTCCCCCTTCTGATGCTCACAGCAAGGAAGGACAGGCTGGTTGGAAGTGGGAGGGGACATTTGTGTTTATTCTTTTCCTAAAAGCACTGGTTCCCAGGGCAAGAGTTCTGGCCACTTTCATCAGTGGCGAGTTGCTGTCTACCAGGTTTGCCACCCCTCCCAGGCCAGGGGGATGCGACAGGTACTCCATTGGTCTGGATATTTTTGTATGCATGTACAGTTCATTACAAGTCTTCAGCAGAATTAAGTGTTTGTATTGTCATATTGTCTAGGAGCACAGATGGTCTTGCTATTAAAGCTCAAGACTGAGAGCCAGGTGGTCTCAGTACTACTTCCAAGCTCTGCCACAAACTTGACATGTGGCTCTGGGCAAATCAGTTGAACACTCTGTGCTTCTGTTTTCCCACTGGTACAGTAGGTACAGTGATTACCTGCCTGATATACAGTATTTTGTGATTTAGTGCCTTATGAAGTATTTGGAGATCTTCAGTTGCAAGCTGATGCAGAACTGCTGAGCTTTGTTGATGTAGTATAGAGATTAGGAAGAGAAATTCCCTTATCTTCTTTCCTTAAATCTGACAATTATGTCAGAATCTCCAAAGTCACAGCTGTCTTGAATTAGAAAAGGCAGCAAGTAGGAAAATAATCTATATGTAAAACTTCCAAGGTAGTCAGTTTATCTCTGTTCCCATAAAATCAGGAGGAATCTTGCCTTAAAAGCAGCCCCAGTGTTTTGAGTTAGCTGTAAAATAATAAACTTGAATAAAATACTGTATATAGCATATGGGTTCAGTACACCACATAAAACTGGTAAAATTCTACTGACTATTTGTAAAGAATACCTGTATGTGCAGCAATAGGTTGGGGTTTTGACAGAGGCTGATTACAGTATGGTGCAGTGTTCTGGTTTATAATCACCCACTGATAAATCTTGGAGACCCCTTTTTAAGATGTTTAGGAATTCAAGGTTCAAGTTTATATGTGCACCTACCTCTGTGCCTGTTTTGTGTCCAGTAGTAATTATCTGGCAGTCATGTGCAAACGCACATAAAGAGATAAAACAAGTATTTTCAGAAAAAAGCCAAATTTGTATATGCGTACTCCATAAATGAGCACTTGAAATAGGCACAGAAAATGCACACCGATGTCAGACCTCCTCTCTCTGAAAAATCCACCCTTTAAGACAAACATCTGATTTGCAAATGAGATGCAAGATAGGTTCTTATTAAATAGTTAAATATCAAGGTTTGAATTTTCATAAAAGGGCAATTTCAAACCTCATTTGTGTGTGTAATTATTGTGCTTGTGAGAGCAACCCTGGTAAACGTGCACATAAATGTCATGTCAGGTTTATAATGGGTCATTGACACGCTCCCTTCCCACAATTGGGTCTGTGGTCTCTGCACGGAGATAGAGCTAAGGGAATATGTAAAACGGGTGCAAAAATCTGGCAGAAACAGTTTTCTTTCTTGCTGAAAAGAGCAGCAAAGCTTTGTGTACACATCGGCATATTCTCAAGATGGAGTTGCAGCTCTGGGGTCTAAACAAACTGAATCAGTTTTTAAAATAACAGTGCATACTAAACCTTAGAAATTCAAATACAGCATTTTCCAAGGCTAAAGATTTGGCAAATGCACTCTTGTAAGGCTGTTGTCACTTCCTCTTTCGAGAAGGTTTAGAGAAACTTCTCATTCCTTTTTTTTTTCATGCTGGGATTTTTTTTTTTTATCGTCCAAAAGCTGTGAAATACTTGAAATCTGAGGCCGCTGCTATCAGATAACACACTTTAAGACTCTACATTAAAGAATCTCCCACATGCTTGTTCTCAGGCTTGAGATATGAACATGCCTAAAACAACCTTGGGTCACACTGGATTGGGCTGTGCAGACTGATCTGAAAATATTTACCCTGCACTATGAGAAATTAGAGGAAATACAGCCCAGAATTCAATGGTGGAATCTGCTGCCAATATGCAGCTGAGGTCAGGAGCAGCAAGATTCAGACAGGAATTTTGTGGTTATGTGTAAATCATGAATACTTAAGAGTTAATGTGGTTGATTCTAAGGATCAGAATATGGGAAGGAGGGGGAAGTTAATTTTTTAACATTCGTTAAAATTCAGGGTGACATCTTGTGGGCAGGGAGGTGTAAATTATGTGTAAGTTGTGGTGTTTCACCTTCCTTTGGTTGCTGGCACGGGAGGAATTCAGGACTGTACAGCCCATGCATGGGTCAGAGCCAGTGCAGTGATTCTCATGCCTCTAAATTAATCTTAATCACACAGTAATATATATCTATCTTGTATCTGAATGATCTCTCTACAAAGGTGGAGGGTTTTGGTGATTGTGCTTTTGTGGAGAAGGAATAAATAGCTTCATGAGATGGCAGTGTGGGAGGAGGGACAGCAGGTATCGGTCTCCTGCAAGAAGCAAGGTAAAATATCAGGGTGAACAAAAGTAGCAGCAGAAGGCAGGATACAGAACATGCTGACAGATATCGGTCAAGAGTCAGAACCCAAGGCTAGGACTTGAATAGACTCAGGAGAAGCAGGCAGGAGGCCAGGCAATGAATAAAAATTAGCATGCCCCATACTGCTCTCCATATTGTTGCTTGCCTGACTACTCTCCCTTCCACCCCCTCTCCTGTATTTTCTTTAACGTACCAGTGGTCAAAGCAAATAATGATATTATGTTTGTATGGGAGGCCCTTGAAAGCTATTCTGAGACTAGAGTCCAGAAAAACGTGATCTCTGTTTGATTCTTTGTTTAGTGGGGATTCAAATCCCAACTTAATTTAATCTTTTGATTTATCCTGCAGGTACTGCCTGATTATATTCCAATGCCACCAGTATTAGAAATGCAGGTATTATTTCTATTTATTTTTTTTCTGCTTTTAGCACTGAGAACAAAAAAGGCTTAACAAAAAGTCATTATTACTGTTACCCTCTATAATGCATCATCAGTGAATAGCTGCATCTCTGAGCTTGTACCCCATCACTTCATATTAATAACATCAGGGTTGCACAAATCTTTGTTCTGCACTTCAGCTAAAGCAACACAGCTGAATAGGACTGAAAACTTGCTCCTCTTGCTGTGAGTGGTTAAGCTGCCACCATTGCTGTAAGATGGATAGGATCCCACTTAGAAAGCTCAGGGCTTGCCAGGTATAAGGAGGAGGATGACACTGTGCAGAGGATTTAAACCAGTTCCTTTAGAGGGTGTTGTGAGATTGTGGACAAATTCCTAAGGATACATTTGTGAGGATGGGGGTTTTTTCAGTGTATATAAAATAACTTGTAGTATCATTAAAATGTGTGAGAACCCCAAGGAAAACAACCATTAAAAGGTACAGACTGAAAAGGCAAATGTAATAGCAACAAACTTGCTGTGATTTTAGTGATCCCCTTCACTGAAATATCTGGGCACCTCGTGTGCGTTCATGTGTTGAAATGAATGGGAATTCACTTTCATACCTTTATTAGCCTAACAGGCATTGTCTCTATGCCTAAACTTCCTACATATAAGATAGGGGGTCAGCATTTCCCCTTCCTGGAGTTCTTGCAGAATGAGTACAGTAAAATCAGAATATAATCAGACACCAGTTATTGTTGCTGTAGTGACATGCCAAACCCTGTGTGTGTTGTCTTGCCTTTCTGTTCCAAGGCTACTCTTTTCCATGTTTGTTTTCTGGTTTTCCTCATGTTCCCTATCTGGACCTCCGAAGTATTAAGCACTTTTATTTAATTTTTCCTCTTAGTTTCCTAAACAAGATCCAGTTCATTCTTATCCTTCAAAAAGTCACTAAAATTAAATTTTTGAAATCATATTAAATCTTTAATATTCTCCTATGGATGATAATATGCCCAAGCAGACAAGGACAGCATGCAAATCTAGTGGCATGCCTGACAAACATAATGCATTTATATTAAATCTATTGTACAGTAAGAATTTCTAACTGGCAGTGATCAGAGGAAACCATGCAATTGGATTAATAGATAATTTAGGCTGTAATCCAACAAAGCAGTTAAGCATATGCTTAATTTTAAGCATGTGTAGTATTACTTGATGTTAGTTGAGGCAAAACACGCTTAAAACTAGGCACATGCTTAAATCAGTTTTGCTGCCTCGCTGACTTACTTGGTGATGTGAACAAACAAGGTTTTTACAGCTGGAAATGCATGCAGGAGCAAAGTGTCCATTTTTCCTGTGATCATTAAAACAGCATTCCAGCTCAAGTTTCAAAGCATAATGTTTTTATAGGGGGTTACAAAACAGTGCTCACCAACTGCAGAGGTAAACAGCTTACAAATTATTTATTTTACCTGCATTCCTGGTTAAACTGAGTTAAAAATAATTAGATAACCCTGTAAAAGCTGTGACTGGTGCTGCTAATTCCACATAAAGATTTTCTCATGCAATACCTAATAAATGGAGTTATCTTTTAACAAAGGCTTTAAGGGGATTAATATACTGTACAGAAGATGCACTCTGTAACTCGGTTAAGATATTTGCTGCAGATCTGAGCTAGATCTGAAAGAAGAAAACTTCCTGAATGACCTTAGATTGTCACCCAGACTTTTTTGTACCATCTCTACCAGTTAACTTGCTTCTGATGCTTTACAGTATTTGTGGCCTTAATTGAGGGACATAACCAAACAAATTTATCATCACAGCCCATAAAAACGACAGAATTCATATGGTAGCATTCTTCATTCTCTCCAATTTGTTTCGCTGAAATCCCTGCAGCAATTTATTTGCTGAATACATGGGTTTTCCTCCTTATGAAAATTACAAATTGTTGTCAAGGTTAACGAGTTAATATTCTCATTCAATATTTATTTTATATAGGGGGAGGGGGAAGGAAGAAGTGCGACTGTTCTCACACTTTCTTCCACGGCAAAGTCTGGTTTCTTAATCAATATGACAAGGACACTGTCCTTTGGATAATACCCTGAATCATCGGGACTAAAAAATGAGCTTTATTAATCAACAGCCCCTGATTAATTATTATAAAGTGATGCTCATACATTTCTGTACATTTTAATAATTCCTGCAGAAGGCTAACAATGTCCCCAGTGATTTGAAGGCTTTGGGGTTTGAATTTTTCTAAGCAATGTCACAATAAATAGTCCAAGGGTACTACTGCTCGCTCACTAATCCAGTCTGTTTCAATCCAGCAAATGAGTAAAACCTTCTTTTTCTTATTTCCCATCTATAATTTATCATTTGCATACAAAGTAAGAAGCAAGAATCAGCAGTCTCATCAGTTTTCAAAATATCAAGGGACAACCAGGGTGATTTATAGCAGGCTACATTATCTAGATCATAAAACCAGAATATTTCTGTAAAAACAGACCTATGCAACTTCTCGATAAGAGTAACTGTCTAGTAGATAAATGTGATGAAGGTCATTAGTCTGGAGAACTTCATATAGACCTGAGTAGCCATTAGGTCCTTCTTTACACAGAAATATCCCATCCCAAAACGGCTAACAGGCATCATCTTCAAACAGCAATTTGTAGTACTAAAAATACCTCTATTTAAGGCTCTTTTAGCCATGAAAGAATATAGCCTGTGTGTTTGCTTGCTACCAGTGAGATGAAAAATATGCCACCTGTTTCTTGTGCTTTCAGTGCACTTTTGGAGACATAACCTTGCAGAAAGGAACAGATGCATTCTCTTGGTTATGAAATGATCCAGCCCCAAAAGATATGTAAGAAGGTGACCACAGCTGGCAAACATTTGTATCTTAGTTCTAAAGGGCAACATATTTCTGAGCCACAGTGCAAATGCTCAGATGGCGGTATTGCAGATTTGAAGACAAATTAATGTTAATCTATTGAAGTAATAGAAGTTTGGAAAGGGTCAGGCATAAAGCGTTATCCAGCACCAGTTCTGATATGTTTATACTTCTTACTAGTCATCTCGTAGTCTGGCTTTCTCTTCCTGTAAAATATTTGCCCAGCTCTGACAGCTCACGAGGCTGCTTTTCAAGTGCTGTGGCTGTGACGGATGATATCAGACTTCCAAAGTCGCTAGCATCCCGTGTTAGTGTTTTACAACGATGTGTTTGCATTGGAAAAACTCAGTGGCCTTTTCACAACCTTCCTGCAATGAAGGTTTTAATTACTCATCAGTGTTCATCTATACAAAGTCGAGTCCTGGGAATTTTTCACAGTGAGATGTTACAATCTATGCACAGGTAACCCACAGGTTATTTGGTTTTAGCTTCTTGATTTCTGGTTTCATTTCAGTATGTCAATAATGAGTTCTCTCTTCAATTTATTAATGTGAACCCCTGAAAAAAAAAAAAGAAATTCATTGCTTTAGGATGCTCTGCGACAAGCAGTACTCTTCTGCATTTTGCCCTCTAGAAATATGGGTTCTGATCACAGATAACTAAAATGAGATTAGGATGTTAGCTTTCTCAAGAGATAACAGCAGTCTAGGTCATAAAACTACCATATGGCAGATTTGGCAGTCTTTACAGAGGTCCATGGTTTAATTATCACAAAGACAGATTCAGTTCCCTACTTGCAAATGCCTGGGTCCTCCTGTGGCAAGGACTGGCAATGCAATTAAGGGGAAAGCTGTATTGTACTTGGCTGAAACAAGAAATGACCTTACTGTGGCCAGCGCTGTCACTTCCCAACATTTCACTCATGATTAAGCTTATCATTTCAAACAAACAACATAAAATGTCAGGTCTCTGGTCTGTTTAACATGCGGGAGGAGGGGTAGGGAGGGTAGAGAAGCATAAACTGTGACTCTGTATTGCATGAAGCCAAACTGGAAAGCTTTCCTTTTGAAAAGAATTTTAGAAAAGGAAGTTAACAACTGCATTAGAAAAGAGCAGTATCTCTGCAGACAGAGTTTGTCTTTCTGCTTAAGTCTTTTAGTTACTTGCATCAAATGGCTTGGTGTTCCGTTTCCAGTCTTTTGACTCGTCTTCATTCCCACAGTAGTGTGTTCTTATACCACTCCCACTTCCATACACAGTCCCTGCTGTGTTCTGGATTTCTGCTGGAGTAACTATGCTGTCACTTGTACTTCCCTGCGAGCACCATCTATTTATTATACAGTGAGTGTGCTGAAGAGCACCCAATTCTAGGAAAACCAGCATTTCATCTTATTTACATGGGTTTGAGTTGATAGAGATCTGTTTGCTCCATAGAGTGTTCTTGTCAGCACAGAAAACCAGCGTAAGGTTGATGCAGATGACTTCCATTAAGAGCAAAAACTAGGGTTCAGTGTGTAATTGAATTGTTGCTTTAAATGGTCATTTTTAAAAGACGTCCTTCTCTTTGCCTAGAGTATGCAGTGGTGTTAGTAGTAAGAGATATGACAATTGTCTTCATTGAATAGAGAAAAGTGTGTCCTCATATGTATGAACATTTTACTGAGAGCAAAGTCATTCATGTTCCTTGTTTTAAGGTAATCACACCGGCTAGTATTGCAAGACTGAAGTATCAAGTTAATTTAACTCACCCTTGCAGCTAACAAAATAATTGCTGTAGTTCTTTTGTGTGCAATCGTAGCAGTGAGAATGCCTTTTTGAAACAATCGCATTGTAGCTTGATCTTTAAGGTTTTTGAAAGGCTGACATCGCTGAGAGTGAATGATGCACATAGACCTAAATGATATGTGTGCTTCTTGTCAGCAGGATAAAAGTATTTCTGAATCCAACCAATTTTTAATAAGATGGAAAAATACTAAAATGCAGGAAATGATAAATGTTAAATACTTACTTTGTAGTGGGTGTAGAGAAAAAAATCTTTGAGTATTCAGTTAAAATGTCGCTACCAAACCTGCTGCTTATTGTGTTTAATTATGTGATGTTGTATGAGGATATCTGTGGCTATTGTTATTTTTAACTACTTGCAATATCTGATAGTTTTGAGTTGTAGTGACAGCTCCATTTTCTTCATATCTTGGTTAATTTTATGTGAGCCCTTGGAGACTAAGTTTAGTTTATAGTCATGTCCATGTCCAATTAAAAAGTAATAGATCTGAAACATATATTCCAAATCAAAAGAATGCAATGCTGTCAAACACAAGAATTACAAACCCAGCCAGCCAGGGTTCATGAGATTGCAGAAAATCATTTTTAATATATATTTAATTTCTGAATCTTTACAATAAGCAAAGCATATTTAAATCCCTCCTCACTCTAGTCAAGGTTATATAAAATATCCATTTTCATTATTAGATTTTGAAATATTCAGGGTCATCTTAAAGCTGGGATTTTAACTAGTACAATAAATTGTATAAGATGCATGTTTAGATTGAGAGCTAGCATCAAGAAATATGATATGCCAGTGAGTTGTTTCTCGACTATACTTTCAATTGGTACTAAGGAGGTAGAGTTTTTAGGTAGTAAAGAAGTGAGCTCCTGATTGTTCTTGGCTGTTCGTTTTCAGGGAATGAGGTACACAACATCAGATGGGCAGAAACTGTGGGATTTTAATTATAAACTCTGCCCTTGGTTATTTGTATTTCTTGTGTAAAAAGTTTGAAGAGATGTGTTAAAATGGAGATATATTAGGTGGGACATGAGGATAAAATAGAAAAACAGTTCCTGTCAAAATCAAGTGCCTTCTATTTTTCATTTTTCCTTTTTCTTCTACCAAAACACCTGTGTGAACAAAGTACCAATGCAGATGCAGCTTCTACGGCTGGAAAGTTTCTCTTACCCTTATTTATAATGGCCCCAATTCCCTATTTACTTATGAAGTCAACAGAGGCCAAGAAATTCATAAAACATTTAGTGCATAGAGAGATAGCATTGCTGCTCTTAAGTAAAATCTATGAAAAGAACATGGTATCAGCATAAAAATAAATCAAGCTGAATGGAAATCTGTGGATACTAAAAACTAAAACTATTGGGAAGTCAGGATATGGTTTACTGTAGAGATGACATGGAGAACTGTGAACAGCATGCACCCAGCTTCTGAATGAGAGAAGTATAGGTGCAGTAAGGGAAAAAAATGTTCTGCATCAGAGATGGAATAGATAACCCACTGAATTCTTCTGCTGATAATCCATGGAAGAAAATCCACAAGGTTGTCCTTTTTTCCATCTCATAACTCATGAATTGTTGAAAGTGGCTTCTAAGTTTATTTCAGTGGTGAAACTTGAAAGTGCCTTATTGTGTAAATAAGATCAAGGGAATAAAGAGAACTGTTGTATGAGACTTGCCAGGTGCGGTCACTCTAAAGTGCTTATTTTTTAAAACCTTACTTATAGAAGTGGCACTGAATGTAATTTTTTTGATTACTTGTCCATTAAAATGCATGCTTAAATAAGCCGCAGCCCCAGTGCCAGCAACCCGGTTTGACTCTGGAAGCCGGAAAAGTTCTCATTTTTAGTCATGCTGCCCTCTGTGCATTCTCGATCGGACACTTTTCCCCCTCATTAGAGTTGCTAATTGGCTACAGCCTCTGTCTCTCACCTTTTAACAGTCCAGTTGTTGTAGATGTTGGTGTATATGGTGCTGTATGACTACCAGATTGGTCAAAAGAATGCAAACTTCCTAGAAAAGGTATTAATTCGGGTAGAAAGAGGGGGCGGGGGAGGAAAGAATCATGCTTAGCTTGAAAAGGTTTTCAATTCTTATGTGTCAGAATATCCTAATTCAAATCCAAATGGGAATCCACCATTCTAGGGGATTCACACAGCTCCAGGTAAACAACTAATGAGCAGCCTGCCAGTTTCATTTTTATCAAGAGCCCTCAGAGATTCAACTGTGCCATTTCATAAAATATGCAGATGATAGTGGAGGGAGAATAGCAAAGGCTTTGAAAATGATTCACACAACCTAAAAATGATGTTGAAAAGGGAGGAATTAAATATTCACAAAGTGTGAGAAATTAAGGCATATTAACTGTTAGAATGTGGAAATGAAGTGACTAACATGCATAGAGCTGATGAGAACTAGATGATTACAGATCTGTCAAAAGTTTCTAATTCTGACACAGTGTGATGTCGAGGTGCTATTTGGCTGGTAAGGGCAAAAAATTAGGTATGGGACAAGTAATGCAAACCTGACAGATCAGAGTCAAAGGCGGTAAGACACCGCAGTGATTAACATTAGGATCAGTCCTGTATCAAGGGTGAACTTTAAGCTTGCAAAATGAATACTAATTATGGTTACAAACAGAACACAAGGGGCTCAATTCATCAGCTCTTGAAGAGATGGTGTAATGAGTTAGTTAAGGGGGGAAAAATGTCACCTAGGGCCAAATTTGTCTCACTACTGAGTTCTGGCTTACACCAGGGATAAATCTGACCCTTGAGATATGAGAGTTGGAAGTTTCACTCTTCTGTAATTAATCGGGTGTATCTTGTGTTACAATTTTGATATAGAGGAGAGGTTCCTGGCAGATGCATTCATGTAGAGCTGGTGGAAACCAAAAAAAAAAAATTAAAAAAATAAATACTAGATGAATCTATTCACTTTGTAATATGACAGAGACACAGTTCAACCCTTCTTCAAGGGCCAAGCCAGATGCTGTCACCTCTGAGCAGTACTGGAGCCACGGGCTCCATGATGCACAGAACTGTGTATTTCTTCTGGAAATCGCTTACTAGAAGCACTGTTTGTGACCCAAGGTGCAGAGCTCTCATTCTGGGGCTATTATTCGTTCAGTATGGTGTCAGAAGCACCGTCTCACATCAATGGGGCGTGGAAAGTGTTTGAACCCATTTTTGACTTGGTGAGTAATGCTGGATTGTCATGCTCACGTGGAAATGGATTGGCTCCCAGTGAGGAATTGTATGTTGATGGTATTCACTAAAGTTACCCAAAAGAGAAGCAGTGTGGTAGCTTGTTCATTCATTGCTGTGTACTTTTTATTTCCTCCTTGGGCCTTGCATGCCTGAATGCTCTATAATAGTATATGGTGAAACCTATGTGCTGAGATCTCCTATGGCCAATTAATATTTCCTTTTTTCATTGAAAAAAAAAAATCCATGCAAATTCCATCAGTATGAGCTGTAGATAAAAGTCTACATAGAGTTTGTTTATGTATAGTTTGCACACACAATGTTTAAGTAGCCCTTTGAGTAAAGGATTTGGAAATTCAGTGGAAGTTACAACCTGTAGTCTCCTGTGAATAACCCCATCTTACGCTGTAAGCTTAGCTTGATACAGGGTGAGAAGTGTCATGTACAGCACTGAGAATATTTAACAAATAAATATTATTTTGATTACAACAGTATCAATAGCATGCTCGACATCTTCCAGAGACAAAAAGAATTTGAGATATTAAGCAAAAAAGTGGTAATTGTGCATGCCAAATAGATGTGATACTGTGTGTGTGTTGTGCATACCTAATTTCTTGGAGAGCCTGTCCTATGTTCATAATCAAGAGACAAGCATAAACTCAAAGGTCACAAAAAGACTGAGCTTGGTAAGGTAGATGTTCTGAATATATTAGGTATGTAAAGCAATATTGTGGCCCATCCAAACTAGAATTAGTGGTAATTATTATATAATATGTAATGATGGGATTTAAATGGCTAACACATTTTCTCTGCTGAGATCATTTAGACATGATTCATGTAAATGATTAAATTAATAGATCTTCCTCTTTTAAGACTGCTAGGCAGCTTAAACTAAATTTCTCAACAGAGACTGATCTCAGTGAAATAATATTAATAGAAAATGGAAGAAGAATTTCTGAGAAGTGGGTAAATACATGTTGGAGTTTGAGGAAATTTCTGTAGACATTTTTGCTGAGAAAAATACTTCACAGACTTTAAATATTCTCTAGAAAGAACCCATCAAGGACTTTGGAAGGTGAAGGAATACCAATCTTAACTTTCCCTAAAAGAATAGAATGCTGAAATGTATTGGAAGACAGGGACTTAAAGGATCACTGTCTACTTAGTTTAGGCTTAAACACCAGGCTTTTCATAACACTAAATGGTTTTATAAAACCTAATGTGAATAGAAATGTTTTTCATTTTCCTTCTTTTGAATCAAATTTCAATAAGATAACTCCCCTTCCCCCCACACCCTCCACACTCCCCCCATTTCCAGGAGAATCCTCTGCAGTGTTGTAAAGTCACACGGCAGAGCATCACGCTAATTAGTGAGAACAAGAACAGCAAAATGGCTACGGATGGGATTCTTTAAAAAGCCTGGGCGAATTTGTTGCCCAAACCCTAGCAAATTCAATGGGAGTTAACCACTTGAATCTGATGGACATCTGAAAACTTTAGCTTGAAAGCGCAAGTGAAAACATGCAATATGAAAACCAGTGTTTGTGAGTTCTGCCACCTTAGTGCTTCTTCATCCCCTTCCAGCTCAGGCCTATTTGCAGCTTTCTGCTTAAGGCTGTGAGGCAGAGCCTCTGCTCTCGGGGTTTTGTGGGGTTTTGTGAGCTTCAGCTCAGACACTGGTCTCACCAGAGCTCCCAGTATAGAGGGGACACACAGGAATAAGAATTTCATGGAGGCAGATTAAGGCAAACTTAAACAGGGGAAGTTCCAGTTAAATATAAGGAAGCTCTTTACTGAGAGGGTGGTGAGGCACTGGAACAGGTTGCCTAAAGAAGTAGTAAATGCTCCCTCCCTGGCAGTGTTCACGGCCAGGTTGGACAGAGCCTTGGGTGACACGGTCTAATGTGACGCATCTCTGCCCATGGCAGGGGGGTTGGAACGGGATGATCTTAAGGTCTTTTCCAACCTTAACTGTTCTATGATTGTATGATTTACTAGCTGCATAGTGCATCAACACAAAAATAAGACTGTGGTGAAGACCACCTCTACCCATCTGGTCATTCTCTTGCAGGTTGTCCTATCCAGCATATGTGCTAGAAGGAGGGTAAGATGAGACCTCCAGTTTCAAAGCTAGCCCCAGGCATTCTCAGCATCTGCTTACTTTGTATTAGTCACAACTAATAATCGGGCACAGAGCTGTAGCTGTTTGCTCTATATCAACCATTCTGCAGGGAAAGGCCTGTCATCTTTTAGCTCTCTTTTTGCTCAGATTGAGAAATTAATAGGTTGCCAGTGCCTTACCACAAGGATGGTGTCATGGTATCATATTTATTTTAGCTATAGCTTTGTATCAACGCTTTCACAGTATAAAGAATTCCATAAAGCATTTTTTTTAATATTGCTTGGAAAAGAGCATATGGTGATCTGTACAGTTCTGTCCCAGGGGGTTACCCAAGTGCAGTGTACCAAGTGGTCTTTCTATTTTTATTGTTAAATTCATGTTAGTTTCTTATCCTAAGTATTTCCCTTTTCTGCTTAGGAGGTTAAAAATACCTGGAGCTGCAAGTCTGGCCTATTTACTACAGAATTCATGAGTCATGCACTATACTGAAGTCTTGAAATATCACAGAGGTATAATTCACAGAAAGCTCAGCAAAAGAATGACAAAATCTGCCCTTCAAGACTTCAGATTCAAAAGCCATGTGCTTTAGGGTAACTGGTCATCAAGCTTTCTTTTTTCAGAAAAGATGCATAAGGAAATTGCCATAAGCCTCTGATTAATAAAACGACCTTTATCTTGCTCACAATTGGAGTGAATCCTTCCTAAGGAAATAGTATGTGAATGTTAGCATCAAAGTCTAGCTCACTTTCCAGTTTCAGTGCTACATTTATATAAAGTGATTGTTTTTCCAGATCCCAATTTCTCTTGCTGCTTTTTTCCAGCCTTGGGTGATATAAAATACTGACAGAATGTCTCAAATATACTTACAGTCTCTAGTCTTTCAGATGAAATCTCGATGTGGAAGGCAGCAATGGGATATGCAGACTTTGACTTAACCACGTAGCTGCTGTCGATGGTTCAGCCCATGAATCTGCACTGGAATGTGATCAAATGCAGCTTGCCATTGCAGGAGTAACACAAGTTTTCTGTAAACTGGCCTCTCAGCTGGGGGTTTGTAGATGAATCAATTTAGATCCACTTTATCCTGTGGCTAAGACTCTCAGTATGATAGATTCTGTTGTTTCATATCATACTATCCTTTATTTATCTTTGTAGCTTTGTAGCCAATTGAGATTCTTGAAAATCATTGGTTGTCATGGCATGGCACTGTAAAGCAGAGTATGGAGAAACTTTGTAGAGTATTTTAACTGAACCTCAAGTAGTCCAGAAGTACTTCACTATATTCTGTGAAAAGCAATAAGCTACTAACTGTTGAAACAGGGTAGTTCAGCAGCTCCTATAAACAGCAGTCAGACATGGGTGCTGTAAGATAGAACACCTCCATTAATTATGATCCCATGTTTCAGAATACTTTCTAGCCTCTCTCCGTACTTGGCCACCTCTTAATGTTTTTGCCATGGGATAAAATAACTTAAAACTGAGAACATCTGCTTTCAGGGAGATAAAATTGGGTTTCTTTGAATAGCTACACCCTGGGTGTAGCTAGTTGAGCTGCCTGAAATATAACTCCATGCATGTGGTAAAACATAGTTTTCCTGGAGGGGAGAAATTGTGAAATGTAATTTTTCATAATATCTGAATAAAATGTTTCATTTAAAAAAAAAAATACAAACTTTGGCATTTCTTACAGCTCTTTTTACAAAGTTTTACTTTCAGATTCTACAGTTGGAATGCCCTATGTGTAAAGTTGGTAGATTTCAGATTTGTAAAGGATTTTTGTAGCTTCTTGTTGAATGACCTAGAATTCACAGCTCCTGATGGATGGGGGGCACAGCAGACAGAGAGTAAGCAAACTGGTTTCTATTCCTGGTTTTGCCACCTACTTGCTGACCTGGGGTGATTCATATAAGTTCCCTGTGCCCTTTTATCCTCATCTGTAAAATGAGGATATTGACATTTACATTTCTTTATAAAGTGCTTTTAGATCTATGGATGAAAAGTGCTAAGTAAACCAAAACTCTCAATTAAATTAATTGGAGAGAAGGAGCTAGGTCAGTATTACAGCAAGGTTCATTTATACACCTCTTAATTTCTTTCGTCTCATGTCTCGAACCCTATTTATAGTTGGAATTGCTACTGGATCCTTTTACCTGCAGAAGTAGTCTCTCTGGGATAGCACACTTATATGCTGGAAAGGAAGAAGCTTATACAGTTTCCTATACAGATGCAAGAGTTGGTCTAAGGGCACCCAGTGCCATGTGTTTGTGGTACAAAACTCTCATATATGCACCCTTAAAAATATATATTAAAAATTTCAGGGAAATACCTCTGCCACTGTAGCAGACTGCACACTTGCAAATAAATTTTGTAGCTCATACGTTGATAAGTGAATAAGCTTTGCTGGTGAGGAAGGGACTTGTGAATGTTAATCTTAGTGATCTTTCAAGGTCATAATTAGATTAGTACATGCAAATCCACCTCCTACCTCAGTTCAGCTGCAGAACAAACTGTGTTGTACCAGCACAAAAGGTCTGTATTTTCAGCCTGTCTGTGGTCTTTATGGGTTCTGTTGTAGTTCTTAACTGAAGGCCACCATTTTTGAGCATGTGTTCTTGCAGGGAAGTGTATGCTGAAAAAAAGAAACCTATGGTTTTTGTCTTGTTAGTGGGTGTTTTAATCACCTGAAGGTTGTTGTGTTCTTCTTGAATGTCTTGCTACATAATAGTAAGAAAACAGATTATGCATAGAAGCTGAGTTTGTTTTGAAAATTTTGGGAACAGATGCAATCTGGGAGCTGTGATCCGTGCACAGCTCAGAGATCAGAAGTAATAAGAAGCCTCTGAATTATCTCTGTTCTATTCACAGAGCTTGAACTTAATCTGCCAGACTGCCTAGAGTTGGAACTCAGTAGAATACAGCACCAAAAATCAGATATGTGCTTGGCTCCCACTTTGTGCAAAGAGGACTTAGCATTCAGAGAACAAAGAAAGTAGGGCAGACACCCTTAAACCACAGTAGGGCAGGTGTTCTTGAGAGTTTCTCAATACTGCAAAACTTAAGCAATAAATTTCACCTCATGAGAAGGAGGAAAAAAAACCATCTTTTCAGTTTGGCCAGTACTCTCCTTGTCATCTATGGTTTTCTATTTGTATGGCATAAGTGTAGGGAGGTACACCCATCGCAAAGGTTTGGCAGTCTGGTCAAGAAATGCCAAAACATTGGTTAATGCCCTTAGGAAGATGGTTAGTGCTGGACTTGCTATTTTTGACTGCTTTGAGTCTTCCAGAATTTTGACATATAGGGAACAGCCTGGAGTATAGCTGTTTCACTTGTGTGTAAGTTTTGATTGACAGGAAGTAATTATATTTAAAGTTCACACCATTTTAAATAATGTGTTTATATGTAATCTCGGGTGGTTTAGCAACACTGACTTCTAGCTATGCTGGCAGGGGTGGGAGTGGGATGTCAGACAAATAGTGATCAAATATAGGGGCATAAGCATGAAGTCTGAGTCAAAGCCTATAGACCTAGTGAGACAACAGGCTTTGTCTTTCTAAAGAGGTTGCACTTAGAGGAGGAAAAAGTAAGTGTAGAAAAAGGTTTGTGGCAATTAAGTTAGAATTATGATGAATTATTTTAATAAGGAATTGAAAACCGAGTGCTTGGTCACACAAGCTGCTATATGGTTTCCTCTAAATGTCCTCTGTATTGTCTGTCTGCTTTACAAGTGGGTCAGCTGGACAATGGGAAAGCTAATTTAGGGAAGGCTGTCCCAAGAGAAGATGCTTTTAGTTTAATAAGCAAAGATGGACCAGTAAAAAAATGAAGGAAAGGAAATCTGAAAGAAAAATGAGAATGAAAAACACAACTCCCACGTGGTATGTCAGAAACTCTTCTGTTACAGTACTGTATTTATAACTCCCTCACCTGGATTCTGAGTTATAGTGTAAGTCACTGACAGCATAAATGTAGTGTAATTCCTCTCACTACAGAGGAGCCAATCTGAATTTAGGTTGGGGGAAGCTGGCTTCATATTATTTTCATGATTTCAGATATTCCAAAGTAGTGGGGATACCTCCAGAGAGGCCCTCAAAAAGTCAATCTCCAAGCAGGGAAGTCCTACTTAGAGGCGACAATCCTGCTCAAAAGGTGAGACAAGCTGAATAAGAGCCAAAGCATTTCAGCATCTGTCCATTTGTCCATCAAGCAGCATTGAACAGCTTTATCTGCTGAATCAAGCTCCAGACAATTTCCTACAAACTCACGGAAAATGTTTTTTCCCTTGCATTTGGAGCTACCTTTGTCATTCTTGAACTCTCCTCCGTGTCTCCACCACTTACTGCAGCAGCATAACCTGCTCCAGGGGGGACTCACCTCAGGTATATTTTGCCTACAGAAGCATTTGCAAACCCCACCATGTGTCAACTCTGACGTCCAGTTATGCAAACTCTTCCAGCAAATTCAGTGCAAGCCTATTTGAACAAATAAGTGCTATAGACTTACTTTTAGTCCCATACTTAAACTAGTAGAGGACCCGGGTGGTGATTTCACATTAAACCAGTTGGAGGACAGCAAAGTTGATTTCCCCAGCAAGGTAAGAATATAGCATTTAATTTCCTTTCCCTTGCCAAGGAAGCTAAGGACAGACAGTGTTGTATTCAATAAAAAAAAACCCAACCTAAACCTTTGTCATCTCCATGTAATATCCCAAAATATCCTGAAGAGAGTGTTTTTCAAAGTGGGTTGTTGTGCCACTAGCCTATCAAATGTGATCTGTTTCTGTATTAATATCTAATGTCACGTGAGTATTTTTAAAATCAGGGTTATTCCTTCTCTTCAATATATGAATGATAAATACTAAGGAACTGGGGGACAATGCTAGATTAATACATGGCTTTTCAAATCCTAAATTGAAGGGTCAGTGCCTTCCACCTTCTATTAAAAAAAAAACCAAACAAAACAACAAACACAAAAACCCCCACAACAAGAAAACCCCCAATTTGTTGCTTCTCTAAAAGATCCTAGTTTTAGTCCATTTTTCATCTAAATTTTCAGAATTACTATCTTTTTGGACCTATTGTGCAGAGAACAGGTAATGCATGAATTAGCTTGAAATACCCTGTCCTACATCTTGTAATATTGTGTGGATTAGAAGTCAGTTCTAAGAAGAACATATCCAGGCAAAGTAGGACAAAGAACTGATTTTCAGCTGAGGAAATAAAAACATTGACTTGGGTTGTAAGAAAAGCTTTTGGGTAGAGAGAAGGTGGCTTGCACTGGGGCAGAGAGAGCAGGCTGTTTACAAAAGCTGTAGTTGCTTAAAACATTGAAAGAAGAACTTGTGTGCTGGGTCCTGAAAGCCTAGTCAGATACAGAGTGAGGCAGTGAGAAATGTCAGATAAAAACCCATTCCTCATCTCCATAGGGAATGCTGTTATAAGATAGCAGTTCAGGTCTTGTGCTGTATCCTGATTTAAAAGCATTGAAGTTTTCTTGGTGACCGGTCCAGCCTTCAGAAGTCAACTGCTTTTGCTTCAAGTTCAGATATAGTGACTGCAGCTGAATTATTACTGAATTTTGGTACATTTTTCAGGTGCCCTGTTGTAAGTAACCAGCTGCACAGCTCTAGCTTGATTAACTGAAGAAGAAAACTATCATATAGATAATCACCTAGAGGTACTGCTCTAGGGTCAGAAATAAGATGTATTTGCCGATGAGTCAGTGCTCACTGGAGTGCGCTGCACAGTGCTGTGGATCTTTCACTGTCTTATGTACAAAACTCATGCATCCTGTTTGGTGGCAGTGGTTGTTTGACCCTTGAATAGAGGCTTCTCAGCTCTGAGCTTGTATTTTCCAGTATGCCAGATCAGAAATTTCCTCTGCTCCGCTTGCTGTACAAATCACTCTAGAACTGTTGGTGCTATCATCGCTGAACATTTATTGTATCCATCTTAACTGGCAGACATAATCCATCTCAAATCAAAACCTAAAATGTTTAATTTTGTCAAGAAAAGTTCTCATGTTGTTCTGTCAGTGTTAACATATGCCGAGATTTTCTTTAAAAAGAACCACACTACTCGGATTTTTGTTACTTTTCTGTAATAAAACGCATACCAGAGTTTCCTTTAAAATTGAGCTGTTACAAGAATTTCTGCTTGGAAAATAGAATATTAATTACCTCTCAACTCTCAGAAGGGGCATGAATCTTTTAAATATCCTCTATAGAAATCCGCATGTACCTTCTAATGCCCTCAGTAGGATTCTCACTTGATCTGGTTTCCGGCACCATCAGGAAAATAGTTTTGCCTTTCAGAGCAGTGTGCTGAGCTTTAACTGGGTGTCAGAGGCCTGTCATATGTTCATTGGAGTAGACGCAACAATTTCTAACCAGAAGTATTAACGGTACTGAAGTAACTGATCATGCAGAATTGTTTCACAGCTGATACAAGCTTTAAAGATGGTAGTAAGTGAAGTGATGGGAAACGTGGGGGCTGAGCAGGGAAGATGGAGAAGTGCACAAAACGCTCCTCACCACAGTTAGACTCCTAAGGGCCTTCAACCTATTTAAAAAGGATCATCATTCATCAGCACCATCATAATTATCTGCTTGATCGGGAGGAGGAGGGGAGGGGTAATCAGCAAGAGATGATCAGCGTTTTACCACCGAGCTCCTTCATTTCAGTGCTTAAACTGCTGGATTGTTTCTGGAGAGATAATTCATATTTTATCATTAAAACTGCTGATCATAACCTTGTTAATATACAGATATTGCTAACACACACACACAAAAAAGCTAACGTGATAAAATGTAACACTTCTATTAAATTACTTAAACTAGTTTACCTCACCTCAACATTATTCCCCTCCCCACCGCTCCTCTGCCATCACAGGCACTGCTTGTACATGGCACACAATCTATAAACTCTTTCCAGGAATACAAAAGCATTCTCTATGATGTTGATAAGAAACAGGACAGTCACTCTCCCCTGACATATTTGTTCTTTAAAAACAAATCGATGGTGCAGGGATTTGGCACCTGAATGCAGAACAACGGCTTGATGAGGCAAAGATTGTCTTCATTAAGGACATTAATATTCATAGAGAGTAGAAAATCTGACACAAGAGAGGACTCACTAACCTTTTCTCATATTAGATTTTTACTTCTTAACACAATTACAGTCCGGCAATGACTTAATTAATGCTGCTTTTTGTCAGGCTGCTTTAAAGAGCTGTCAATTTGGTCCTGCAGAGGCTGTCAGTGAAAGAGAAAGACAGTCATCTAGGCTAAAAAGACACAGGAAGAAATTCAAACACTTAATAACATTCAAAGTGCTATGCAAAGTCACATATCAACCTGTATTAAGGAGAGTTTTTGTCTTTCCTCTCTTCCTACTTATGCTAATATTTTCCAGGTAAAATTGGGGCTGCTGCCACCTCTAATTCTGAAGTACACAGCAGAAAATGAAGAAGGGGTCATCAAATCCTAGTGTATTTTAGTTTCAGAATATTAGGAGTATCTCAAGCCCTCTATGGAGAACAGAGGAGCTAAGAACCACTCTTTATTAAATGCCTGCCAATAAAGGTTGGTCTCTGGTGTAAAAAGGTTTGTACAGTTGCCTTTCCTCTTTCTGCTTCAATCTCTAGAAGTGAGGAAAGTATTTCAAGCTTTCCACTTAAATAACACCACCACAGAAATCATCCTCGAGGATTCTCAACAGACTAGTGAATTTTTAAGGTTATGAAGCTGGTTCGGGTCAGCTTCACAACTCTGGTGAGCAGCAAATAGTTAATGTGGCTCAGGAGGTGACTGGATGCTTATTAAGTTATGATAGCTCATCTCCTTGCAGTCATTTACCCTTGTTTCATATAGCTGTTTTAGGGAAATATTTAGTATTTTTTCTGACCTATGTAGAAAATTACTGTGTGGCACTGGAACCAGCACTGCGTTCAGTCAGTTATTGGTGAGCTCTGCTGAGCCCAGCAGCAGTTCATAATCTGCCTTTTGCAACTATTGAAATATATTTTTTAAGAAAGCATTCATTTGCTTATGTTGCATGCCTGAGTTGCATTATGATGCCCAATAGCATGCAAATTCAGCTCTACACTATGTGTCATTTAATTCTGAGGGTTTTGTTGACTGGGGGTCTGATTAATGTATGCAAGTATCTGAAGGAAGGGTTTCAAGAGGATGCGGCCAGACTCATCTCAGTGGGGTAAGGCAGTAGGATGGGAGGCAATGGGCATGAACTAAACCACAGGAATTCCCACCTTGAAGTGAGGAAAAGCTTCTTCACTATGGGGGTGACTTAGCATTGGAATAGGCTGCCCAGAGAGGTTGTGGGGTGATTTTAAGAGCTGTCTGGGCATAATCCTGGGTAATGTGCTTCAGGTGACGTGGCTTCAGCAGAGAGGTTGGACTAGATGATGCCCAGTGGTTCTTTCCAGCATCAACCATTCTGTGATTATGAAGTGCTTTAAGTGCATAATGCAAATAAAATAAAAATGTTCTTTATGCCAGCACAATAGTAATAATAATTTAAAAAGGCAAAGCACACAACAACTTCTTATATTCTAGAAGAATAATTATTTATTTCTAGTAGAGACACCTAATTGAATCAGGGCAGTTTCTCTATCTGAAGAACTCTGAAGTACTGAGGACCGCAGAAGTGATGTGCTAAAAGACAATACAGAAAGTTTGGAGATGTTTCAGATGTTGAATTTGAAATGCTGGATGCTACTTCCTGTGGTGGGTAATGCTTCTTGAAATGTCCTGGATGAGCACTGTTTAACTAAATCTCTTTAGCCGTGGGCAGATTCTCTTGATTGCTTCCAGCATTCTCTTCAGAGGTGAAAATGAAAGTAAATTGCTGATAAAACTTGAATTGCTTATTATTATATTTTAAAGACATGTCTATTATTATAGAATCATAGAATAGTTAGGGTTGAAAAGGACCTTAAGATCATCTAGTTCCAACCCCCCTGCCATGGGCAGTGACACCTCACACTAAACCATATCACCCAAGGCTTTGTCCAACCTGGTCTTGATATATGTTGTAAATTGCATTATATATCAAATGGGAACTGAAGCATCTGTCCAAATTAGTGCTGTGTTTAAGGGACTTGTTAGGTTTGGGACCTTTTGTGGGACCTACCATGCTATATGCCTCTAAATCTACAGCTAAGATTTTTTTCAGGTTGGCAGTCTGTCATTAGCATTGAAACAGAAGCACAGTCATAAAACTTCTTTTAAAATGTTATTTTTTTGTTTGATTTGAATTTCATTTGTGCAAAACTTTTAATTCAGCTTTAAGTTTAGTAATGGCATGTGGGAAGGGAGAGGCAAGCTTTTTAATGACAAACATAATTAAACTTTTAAACTATTTATAAGCTACTTAAAATAAGATACAGGCTTTCCTCTGAAAACCTACTATAAAAAAAAGTCTGGTACTATCTTGGAGAACACAGATAATTGCCCTAAAATAATGCTATTTTGAATATCATGTGCGTATATGGAGGGGCCTAGGTTTTATGTAAATAGGGCCACACCTACAAGAAATCTGTCTCTATACCAAAAAAATAATGAAGAAAACATTGAGAGAGCCTGAGAATTAGATAGCATGAGTACATACTTTCTTCCCTGGGGAAATGTTATTTGCTTTGCAGAATCAGGTTCTAGAAAACTTGGACTGAACTGAGTTATGCAGTCTTAATATGATTGAAGAATTATCTTGTTGACAAGTGCAGAATTATAGATTTGAATCCATTAGCTAAAAAGGTCTACAAACATTTGAATAATGGCCTTCACATTTTTTTTCATTGGTCTATCAAAGAAAGAATAAAAGAAATGAATCTTAAAATCCTGTAGTTACAGTGTAAAGAGACTGCATAGAATATCCTTGCATTAAAGATAAGTAAGCTTTTTTGATTTCATATTGGAAATGGGAATTCTGGTCTGTGTTTCTGGGTTTAGAGCTGTATATTTTTGGCAGCTGGAAAAGTACAAGTATTTTGTAATAAACATAAATGTCTTCTACTTTAATCCAAAAGGAAAGCCATCAAATTAATTTGGTATCAAAGGAAGAGTTTAAATCAACAGGCCTTTTGCCGAACATTACTGATGGGGTAGCAATATGTCACAGAAGCAGAATAGCTCCCATATAAAGAGCCAGGTGCTCATCTGACGGAATTCAGCGTAATTTCACTGTGGCATCTGAATTCATATTCAGACTTGGAATGTTTTATCTTCTTGCATCATACATTTACCATGTTCCAAAGCTGGCTACTCCAGAAATACTCTATATATGATAAATTTGGTAAGGCTTTTTTTTGTTGTGATTAGTCTCACGCTGTAACTGAGTCCCAGCATACATTAGCGTGGGGAAGTGTGGTTTCAGACATAAATTTCAAGAGAGAGTTAATGAGTATGTATTTGTGAACTACCCCCTGAAGTCGGGGGTTTATTGCTTCTTCATGGACAGATTATAATCTGCTCCTGAAGAGACAATATCAGGATTAAAATAAAAGGAAAAAATCAAGTTTGAGAATTTTTGGTATGGTTTCAGGTAGTGTAGAAGACTACTGTTACAGTGAGACATAACTGAAGGCAGGGGGGAGGAAATCTTGTTGATTTTTCATTCTCTTTCCTGCTTGTTCTTCTCCCCATCTTGCAGATCTTTTGTGGGTGAGCCAAATGTAATCAGGTTTGGCTCACTTGGAGGAATTAGGATGACTGAAAAGTATGCCAGATTTCAAAACAATTTCTAACAGTTTCTGTGATACTGTGTAAGCAACTGAAAATTGACATGTTGTGTTGTGCCCAAGTCAGCCAACTGCTGTCACTGAATAATTAGATTCTCTAGAAGAAGGGAAAGGGTTTTTTTTCTGAACAAAATTATTAGAAAATAATGTAGTATCTATTTTATTTAGGGATAGGCTCAAATCCTTCTGCTCATACAAGCAAATATTTAAAAATAGTTTGAATCGAGGCTCCAAAAGTATCTTTCATGTATTTCTATGTATAAAAGTATAAATAAGTGATTTGGGCATTTTTATGCCAATACGTATGTCACTTGCTCATGGAGAAGTCATTGCAGATGGTTAATACTGGTTTGTTAATATAAATTAATTATTCTCTTTATTTCATATGGCACATCAATTCTACAAATTGAGTTCTAATATCAGACATAGGTTATGATCTAATTATAGCTTGATCTGTCATGAGTTACGACAATTTCAGGATAGATATAGTGCCTGATTCCCCAGGAACGTCTACCTCTGCAAACTGACTACAACTGGGGACAGAACCGTTCCGCTTTGTCAGCCTTTATGTCCCTTTCCACTCTTCTGTAAGAAGTATAAGTGATAGCACATTCAACAGTGAAAAATCATGGCTAGTGAAATAACAAGGTAGCACCAGGTGAGGAATCCCAGTCTGGTAGAACCATCCACAGTCAATGTGCTCACTTCACGCCCTTGAGACTGATGTGGAAATGTTAATCTTGCCTGAAGAGATCTGGAAGACTGCATGGGAGAGATCTTCAGGAGAAGTTTGCAGCTTGTGTCAAGCTGAAAATTGGAATAGGGACTATTTTCAGTCAAAAAGAAACTGAATATGAGCCAGCTTCAGCATGAGCTCACAGCCCAGAAATCAGCCATATACTGGGCTGCATCAAAAGGAACATGATCAGTAGGTCAAAGGAAGTGATTCTGCCCCTCTGCTTGGCTCTCATCAGATCCCACTTGGAGTATTGTGTGCAGTTCTGGTGCCCTCAACATGAGAAGGACATGGTGCTGTGGGAACAAGCCCAGAGGAGGCCACGAGGATGATCAGGGGCTGGAGCACCTCCTGTATGAAGACAGGCTGAGAAAGTTGGGGCTGTTCAGCCTGGAGAAGAGAAGGCTGCGTGGAGACCTCAGAGCAGCCTTCCAGTATCTGAAGTGGGCCTACAGAGAAGGACTCTTTATCTGGGGCAGTAGTGATAGTGCAAGAAGTAATGGGTTTAAGCTTAAAGGGAAGTTCAGGTTATATATAAGGAAGTTCTTTACTGTGAGGGTGGTGAGGCACTGGCACAGGTTGCCAAGAAGTGGTAAATGTTCCATCCCTGGAGGTGTTCAAGGCCAGGTTGGCCTTGGGCAGCATGTTTTAGTATGAGGCATCCCTGCCCATGGCAGGGGGTTGGAACCTGATGGTCTTAAGGTTCTTTCCAACCCAACCCAATCTATGATTAGAGAGACTAAGCCAAATTAGGATTTATTTTTTTTTCCTGCTTGCTCATATTTTCCAAGCTGTCTTGTTCCTCCTTTTTTTAATTCCATCAAAAAGCAGCACAACTTAAAACCGGCTATTTTTATCTTATTCGAAGCCTTATCTGATAGCACCTTCTCATCTGTTCTTTCTAATTGAATGCACTCCTTCCAATTTGTTGTTTGAGTGCTACTTGTACCCATATTCTTAACAGAAAAGCCCAGTGTGAAAGTTAGGTGACAACAATTAATGAAAAATGTTTTTATTCTGAAAGTGTTTTTTCTTCTGGCCTAACTCTTGCCAGGACTCCTTCAGTTTGTAAATGTTTCATAAAGGTGGTGTTAGGGATAAATACTATGTATATTTGAAACATCTACTCCTTCTTCTCCCATTAAATTGAGCTGCAGAATTCAGTTAATAGTACTGGAGGGGTTGGAGGTAGGAGTCTTCTTCCTCCCTTGAAAAATCCCACCCCCTTATTTCTTTAGATCCAGCTGTAAAATTCCTCATATTTTTCTGGCACTGTTACAAATGAGAGATAAATAATAAACAGTTTCTCCCCAGGCATCCAAAGCTACATATATAAATCTATATTAAATCCAAGGTTAATGATTGATTTTCTGTTTTATTTGCTGTGGGGAGCACTTTCTGAAGGAAACCCTGTCTAAGTGGTGAAATAGCTTTCTTCAGAATTTCTTAAGCAAAATGAGACATTAAGTCTTGACCGTCCTATTTTGCAACGTGCAACCAATGCATAGTAAAAGAGAATAAATCACATCTTTTTATGTCTGTCAATTGGAGAAAAAAACCTTTTTATTTATTTTTTTTTCTTTTCCAAAACTGTTTTATATCTGTGACATTCCTAATTTGACTGGTTCTTGCAGAGAAAAGTGCTGTACTTCTCATTAGTACTTTGCAGTTATCCCTTCCCTGGCTAAGGTGGAAGAAGCTTTAAATCATGTGGGAGAATGGGGAAGGGAAAAGAGAAAACAAGCTTTTTGAACCCTGTAATGTAAATGTGCAGACAATTATTCATTATTAACTGCCTGAAGCATCACACCTCTCTCACCTTTGCTGGAATGTCTGAACATTAGGGTAAACAACACACTGCTGTCTTATCATAATGCGGTCTGCTTCACTGCAGCAAGAACTTGTCAGAAACAGATTGTGATGTTGACTTCTCAATAGGAGAAAAAAAGGGCCTAAATTAGACTTCTATAAAAAGAATATTGCATATTTATTTCCACAATAACACCAAGGAAAAACGTTAGTCAAGAAGCAAGCAATTGGGTGAATAAATAAGCTTGTCTTTGTTCTCATCAATTAAGTTATTACATCAGTTGGAAAACCAGTGAATTATAATACAGATGTTTAATGAAACACTGCTGTGCCTATAAGTCAAACTCCTATTTTGTGGTGTGATTTTGGCTGCATAGTTTTGTGTGTGTTAAACCGTATTTATTAGCTGATACCCATTATTATTTTGAGCAAGGTATAATTCAGTTGTCAGGCCCCAGCTCTGGGAAGGAGATTTAATCAGTGAGAGCCTGCTTTGCTGCTGAGCATAAAACAATGCGGGTTTCATGAAGCAATCACACCAGTGTGAAAAAATGGGATTAATTAGTATTGTACAAGAACAGGCAGCATGCTCATTAAAACCTTGTGAGCTGCCTCTTGATAAACTGCCACTTGATAGGGCCGCATTAATGTGACAAGGCAAAGACTTTATTTCCAGAACCTTTCTGATTATATCTCACTTTTAAGTTACCTGAATTGACTCTCTAAGGCTTTTGGAATACAAAGATCAAAATTGAAGCAAGAGATCCCCAAGACACCTGGACAAAGGAGCCATGCTCAGATAGTAAGGCTTCAAAAGACAACTCTTTTTTTGAACTCCCATTCAAACATAAATCAATAGCTGTAGAATGAGGCAGCTCCAAAGGTGGTAAATTTGCATTTACACTCAGCAGGTTGGGCTGGAACTTACTTGACAATTAGCAGCTATCTAATGAATCCCATATAGTTCTGCTCCTATCTGCTTACCAAGAGCTTCATATGTTTGTCAGTACATAAAGCCTTATGAATATTCTTACAGCTTCCAGTATGCCCTGAGGAAAGGGGAGAAAAAGGTAGGCATTTCCAGCTGCACATCTGTTTCTCATAGTTTGGGTTGCCCACTGAAGAACTTAACAGTCACGCATCTTTTTTTTTACCCTTTCTTTTAGAAGCATTCACAAACTAAAAATGTAGATTCCTACTAGTGGATTTGTTTCTACATGACAAAACATAATAGGAGACATGCCTGAATAACAGCAGTAAACGTTGGATAGGATGTATTTTTGATCTCGTGTGTTATTTTCCTTTAGGCATCATGTTTTATTCCCTCCCGAGTTTGTAGTGGTTCTGATGATTTACTTGCACATAATCTTGGCTTTTTTTTATTTAATTCCTTTTCCTTTCTGTGAATTAGTAGCTATAATGAAATTATATCTGAAATTTAATAGTTAACCAAATCTATCAGCTGTTTCATGATTCATAGGTGCTCCAAGATGCTGACTTTCCATGTAGCTTTAGCTGACATTGTATGTAAGGCAATTGTAATGCAATAGAGTTACCTGTCAGCATATATTTGTAGGTGTGGAAAATGCCACTCAGAGAACAGAGATCTCGTATTCCCTGAAGCTTTTCCCAACTATTTTATTTTTAAGTAAAAACATCTTGTTAAAACTCAACACCCTATTAAAATAATGCTATCCACCACGAAGTCAGAGTATTCAGTTACCAATTATAAATTGTTTGCAACTGTACAGGTGTAATCCCACCCAGAGATACCAGTGAAAGGCATCACACTGGAGGCAAGGTAGCTGAGCTACATAGATATGGATAAGTGCAATGCTTTACAAAGTGATGTGTTGCAATATTATTAATTTAAACCCTTAGATTTCATTGTTGTGATCTGGGCTACATGATGCAATGCAAGATGACAGCCATTGAATTAATAGAAAATGGGATTCATCTCTTGAAATTTCACACAAAATAGAAGCAGGAGACAGACAAAATAAAGGGAGATGGATAGACAGACTGATAATACCACTAATACTTTGAAATTTTAACAGAATGGGTGAGATTATTTTAAAACATTAATGGTATTTATCAACAGTGTGATAGCAGGGGGAAAAAAAAAATCATGCTCCTTCCCTCCCTCCCTCTCTCTCTTCTTCTTTCTCCCTTTCGTTGATTGCTTTGTTGAGCAAGTCAGTGAATATTTTACACTTTGTTTCTTTTATTTTAGCAAATGAACTGCCTCAAGCTAATGTAGTGTAAGTGGAAATTTCAAGCACCAATGTCTACTGCATGATCCAATAATAGGAACTTTCTTTCCCTCCTTGCTGCTACACTGTGTTACAGAGCTAACTCCCCAATGCCTCCAGGTAGTCACATGCCTGATTTATGATTATAAACTATAGCTCTGGAAGAGGTTAGCTAGGTACTTTAAATCATTGCTTTTCCTCTAATGAACTGGGGTCAGAGGGAAAGTACAGTATGCAACAGCTTTATCTGGTCGTTACTTATGTCCTACATGCTTACTTCTCCATGTTTTTTGGTTGTGATAGTGTTTTTATGTAATTTTAATTGCTAAAGTTATTTTAGTAAATCATGTTACTGAAAATTTAGTGAAATAAGGTTTTGTGCTGTTATTTATCATTCATCTTGGTGCAAATTGGAGCCAGGCATCTATTTCAAATGTGGCATGGACAGCATCAAAACAGATAAAGAGAAGATAAAGATAGATAACACCCACCTAGTACAAGGGGTGGTGTCTTTTCCCATTAACATTATGCTGTAATGTTGAACTCTGTTCTTGTCTGATATCTGTATCAAACCATTGTACCAGTATCTCAATAGAATAAGACATGTTAAAGATGCCTGAGATATGCAAATATAGTAATATTCAATATATTTTCCACAGTGTGGAGATTGATTTCAGACTAATGTTATTAACCCGTCTGAGAACTCATGGAAGTGTGGGATTATTGTGTAATCTCAAGGTATCCCCTATGCAGATTAGTTTTGAACATATAGGACTTACTCAGCAGGTCACCCTAAGTCTTACTGACCTTGACAACAGTGCTAGGTCATATTTTTATATAAATAAACCTTTTTCAGGCAATTTTTTTTCCAGTGGATTCAGTACAGAAAGACTTGTTCTGGTACAATGCCTGTTAAACAATTTGTACTTCAAAGTCCTTTATTTATAATCATCTAAAAGACATTACTAGTTGACTTTCTGTGCCACTCACTAGCTTAATGGAGTATAAGACACTTAATGCATGCTCACACAACTCTTGTCATTCAAGTGCATCAAAGCAACTGATCATGTCACCTTCTTCATAAAGCAACCCATGGTTTGGAATTAGAGAGATAAAATTCTTCCTGTCAGCAGCTCTTCATATCAGCAACTCAAAACCATGATTTGGTACTAAAAGCATCTCTCCAGTAGCCTTGCACCTCTGCAAAAATATTAAACTTTGTCTATCTGTACCTATAAGGATTTCTAAGCAGAACATGAAAGGTTATTTTAATAATCTAGTAGTATTTGCATGTGACTTTCTTCTGTCAGCTAGAGCTTCAGGCAACAGAAGTGTGTGGGTCTGGTTCTTGCCTGTTCTTTCACATCAGAGGTCCGACTTTGATAGGAGCTATACACAATCCACTATAATACCTGAACTATTGTATAGACTTGTTACTTAGCTAGTTATTCCCTCATCATGTACTGTTGAACGTTGCTGCCAACATAAAGTTTGTCCCTTTTGAGCAGCATCCTGTTTTTTCAGACCATGTCTGAGTTGTCATGATCATTTTAGATTCTGATCTTGTCTTCCAGCGTACTCACAATTTGATGCTGTCTGCAGATGTAATAAGCATAATCTATTCTGTCAATGAGGTCACTAATGAAAATATTGAATAGTACCAACCCCAGTCCCCTGTGGAGCCTCACTTCGTACAGCCTCCCATTCTAGCCATGAACCTTTGCTAAATACTCTAAGTAACAGTTTTGAAACTGATTTTCTATTCACCCTAGTATTGTTTTATCTGAACAATGTTTCCTTAGCTTTACAAGATCTTTTACAGCAATCAGAAAGTTAATGACACCTATTGCTTTCTGTCCACAAAATCTCCATCCTTGTAGAAGAAAATTAAATTGGTTCAACGTTCAGTCTTCAAGAACAAAATGTCCAACTCTTCAGCATGTTATCATTACAGAATACAGATAATTTGTTGCAGAGATTTACCAGAAATTTAGAAGGAACTCCTTTATGATATCTTAGTTAGTTGGTTTTCCCATTTCTTAGACTTCTGTTTTGTCATTTCACCCATTCTTCAATATTTTCCAAGACTAACTATTAATACTATTAAGCTTTAGTCTTTTAAAAAACAGGGGATGGGGTAGAAAGGACTGCAAAGCAGGCAAATGAATTGAAAAGATCTAAATTCTCCAGATATTTTCTAACCTTTCTTATCAAGGACAATAACCTTGTGGTGAAACTCTCTTCATACTGCAACCCATCCCCAAAAAGGTAACAAATACGTAGGCCATCCTGAGGACATCTGCCGATGGCTTTCTCTACCTTTTGAGTTGAAGCAAGTTCAAAAGTTAGCACAATCCAACTTCACTTGGACTTCCTTTCACTTAATTAGAGCGATTTCTTCTTATGGCTGATGTTGTTTGTATCTCATTTTGTACCATAGGTTTTCTTACTGCATACCTTGGACCTTGCCTGGACAGTTAGAATCTCTTATTAGCTTTGGAGTGTGAGCCTTCCATTCTCCCATAAAAAATTTTGTGCACCTGATCTTTCTGTGTTAGCAATTCAGGGAGGTTCATTCCACCAGTGACAGGTCCATCTGTAACTACCGTCTTTAGAACAACCCAGAGCACTTGCTCCTGGAGGCTGAGCATCCTTATTCACTGTCTGCTATTTCTTTCATTCCCCCCCACCAGTTTCTGATATAAATGTTGGAGACAGGTACTAGGGTTGCTTGGACCTGAATTTGATTCAGTAGTATTTGTGCCAATCTGCTGGAAAAGGGCAAATTCTCAAGAGGTGCTCTTTCTCCCACCTTAACTCTTGTCAGGTGGTGGGCTGACACATTGCACTCCTTCAGAATTACTGCTCTTCCATCAAAGGTTCAATCTGGGCCCTCTGTGTAGCAGGGTGAAATATTTCTCTACTGTAAATCACATAGTACAGAGAGAATCCTCAAGTTGTTTTCATGCACAATCATACAGGAACCTAATTTTCTGTGATGGCTGCTTCAGTTATTGCATCACAAAAATTTCCCACTATGGAGCAGTAGGTTTCATTCATTTCATCTCCACATATAAATAAGGATTGTGACTGGAATAGGTCATGAGAGTTACTCCTGAGAAAACCACATATCACATTATCCGTGAAGAAAATGTGTTTTAAATTGCATTCTTCTAACTACATCTTGGTTGCTGCATAGTTCATTTCTGAGCATGCTAGATGGCATTCTTAACACCACCGATGCAGCACAGAAAATGATGGTTCAAAATGCTTATAGAATCCTAGAATAATTTAGGTTGGAAGGGATTTCTGGAGGTCATCTAGTTAACTTGGGGAAGGTATGAGTTGATGCTTTAGAACTGTAACATACTCCCAAGATTAGATTAATAGGAGCGTTAAAGTTTGCTGAAGTGACAGAACTCTTTTGGTATGCCATCAAAATCAATAAGTTATGTAGTTTACAGTAAGAAACTTATGAACATTTCAGTTCACTTTGCTCTATATGCACTTGTGAGGAAAGAAAGGTCCATTTAGATAGACATTCCAAACGGTAACTCCCAAACCTCAAATTATTCATTATTTTTCACCATCTTTGAAATATGCTTGCTTGCATGGACTAAAAAATAATCATAGAAGTTTTTCAATATACTCTTGATATCAGCTGACTGTCTGTCATCACAATGGAAGGAAGATGGTGGAAGATTGTGTGTGTGGACAAAGCAAAAGAATAGACAATTAAGTGTACTTTCTGTCTCTGATTTGTCCGGTGTGTTTAGAGTGTTTACCTTTGAGATTTTACCTCTGAAGCTGCCCAGTTATCTCGTATAACGTGTATTGGATTCCACCTGATCATGGAAGAGTGTGATCAATGCTTGGAGGGACCTTTTTTCTAGTTTTCTGAGACTATGCTCCCCAAGGCTGTTCTATGTGAGAAGGACTGGCAGAAGCATTAACTTGAATTAAGCTCTGAGCAGCATGATGCCTTGTTCCCACAGGTTCTCTAGGCAAGCCAAGCAGAGAAGAGCCAACACTTTGAAGAACTTGGAAAAGGGGAGGATTACTTCTGCATGCATCCACAGTGCCAAAGAAGCTTCTTCTGGGTGTATATGTAGGTGCTGACTTCCACACCTGGGTCTCAGGTAGGGTGTCTTGTGATTAAATATTTGGGGCAACAAGTAAAAATTGTTAGGAAAAATTTAAAAGGTGTTCAAGTCTGGCAATCTTCAGCAGCTGTCATGTGTATTAATCTGGTGCTCTTCTTAAGAAGAAATCCTTGTGATAAGTATTTGAAAGCAGTTGAAGGAAACCATCCAGAATTTTAACCACTCTTGAGTACATAAGCTAGAGAATGGAGTTGGGTTTCACTGTCATATTTTGCAGCTGATTTTACACCATTAAGTTTAAGTAAATTTAAAAATTGAAGCTGTAATCTGTACTTTAATATTGATATAGTCCCTGGCATTTTGACCTTGCCAATCAGCCAGAGTATTTCAACAGCTATCAGCAGGATAATTCTCACATGGTTGCTGCAGAATTAAGCATGTTAAAGGACTATTCACTCATTTCTGGAATGTCAGGAGTTGGACATCTCAGTAAAGTATGTTGTCTTCAAGTAGAATGACTCATCTGGTGCAGTCAATGCTTCTAGATTTTTATTGACAATACATTTTAATAAATAATAATTAAAAAACACAAAACAAATTGTTCTGCAGCATAGTATTACCAAGCTAAGGGTGCTAAAGGAACTTAGAAATTCATATACAAATACTCAAACAACAGGCTTAGGCCCATGATAGTGTTTGTACTAGCAGTCAAAATAATCGCCAGGTGATTAAGGTCTTCCGTAACAACAAAATTCACTGTGGATCTCCTGGGCTATGAAGGGGATCCATTCTGCCTGTGTTTTGAATAATAAGGGGGCTGGTGATGCAATATGTATTCTGGAACACTTTGTCCATGTTATCAGAATGCTCACAATGCCAGAGTTACGGGGAATATATCATCATCCATAGACTGGAGTTTATACAGAATATTGCTGTGCCATAGGATCCCTTTATCTACATTCTAGATGGCCTGACAATGACTCCCCAAATGCCTGAAGCCAATTTAAAAAGGATACTAAGAGCACTCTAATAGCTGAAGTTATTACTACTAAAGGGTAAATCAATGCTGTGTGTGTTCCAAGAAGGAAGAGCAGGTCCAAATGAGCTTTGTCTTAATGGAAAGAGTATTTTAGCCAAATTCTTTGTATGTGGAGGCAGATTCTACATGTGTGGCACCATATTCTGCAGTTGGAGCTATTGGCCTCCCTTTTTCTGTAGTGAAAGGTGAATTTGCTTATCTTGGGACAAGCCTGCACTGATGCTATTCTTTCCTGGTGAATACTTAAACCTCTAGTTTTGCTAGATAAGGATTGAATGTGAACCAAAGCTGGGCTGTGTATGCAAAGCAAATATGTGAGGAGCAAGAGGAGGGGCAGAAGAATGTAATGCTGCATCCTCATCTTGCCCTTCTGGGTGATGCACCAGGCTGGTGCAGCCCAGAGGAACTCAGTCCCTACCAGTCTTCTCCTTTCTCTCTCTTGCTAGCCTTACCTCCTAGTCTTTGGGCTCTGATGCAGTACTATGCCATTTCTACTAGCAAATATTTATTCCTAATTTTAGCAGTGATGAATAGATCTGTCAGGCACTTCTTGTGGATTGTATGCTAACGTGCACCAAAAATATGAGTTGAGGTCGTGGGCTGTGCCTAGTTCTAGGGCGTAGGTTTTCTCACCCTTGATTTATATACAGCAATCTTCTGACAGTGGCTTTAGTCAAAGGGGATGTAAATCTTCTAATTTCTGCTCATCTTGAACAGATTGTGCACTCTGAATACCATGGATTTTTAGAGATTACTAGTGGGGGCCCAGTTGAGGATATGATCCTCTGTCTTTACCTGCCTCCAGTTATCCAGAGATAATCAGATATTAGAGAAGGTTGGAAATTTGTCTCCTATTAATAATTAAAAAAAAAAGTGATAAAAGACTCTGATCTTGCCAGTGTCATAAGTAATGTCACTTAGTAAAGTGACTGGCACTAGCTGTAGGCTCAGATATGCCAATTATAATTAAAGCCATTATTTTCAAATATAGTTCAGTTTATTCCTGGAGAAAAGTAAAGAGAATTTTAGAGTGACAAATCTCACTGGAAAATGCAAACTTGACAAAAAGGCTGTGTTTTTTGACTACCTGTAATAATCTGATATCAGGCTTGAAATGAATACTATGTTAAAACATGTATTTAAAATGAGTGTTGACCAACCTAACATACTGTACAACATTAGAATATGTATGCGCCTGTCAGAATCATCTTGACAAAGCAAAAGACAACTTACAAGGCAGAAATGACACTTAGTTCCTAGAGAAACAGCTGTCAAACATCTGTAGTGTGGCTTTCAGAAAGGTACCGAACCATTAGCCATTGCAAATTTGATGTTCATTCACAGTTTTCTGGAAAGGTAACCAAACTGTCATCTAATTTCATGATCTAAGACCAAAGATAGTGCTCTGAAAAAAAACAACCAGGCAGTGAAGATGTATTCGGGTTTTTTTTAGGCAATTTTTGGGGGTTGATTATTTACTTACAGCAAAGTACAGATAACGGTTGTCTTCTGTAAAGCTGTATAACACCCTGAGACACCAGTCAGCCTTGGTGGGTTTCTTTCTTAAAATGAATGGGATTCTTGGAGATGACTGGGAGAATATAAAATGCAGACACAGAGTAGCTCCCGTGAGCAGCAGCTCATTCCTATGAAGGCAGCTTTAATCTTGGGACAAAAGTGACAAGAAACGGAAGGTATGCACTACATCAGGAAATCTCCCAAATGCTCCGAACCCTCTACCCCAGGGTATGTCCCAGCAGAACACGCTGTTTGGGGCTGTAGTTGTTCTGAAGATGCAGCCTCTGTCATTGGCAACCTAGAACTGAAGGTTAACTGGCAGGTGATGAAACAGAAATTTTGTCACTGACCTTTGCCTGCTGTTGAGTACTCCAGCCCTGCTCAAATCCAGTGGTAGTTAGTGTTTCTCTTATTCTGGCCGCCTTTTAGCTCCATTTGCACAAGGTGATGGCACATTTGTGCTCTCAGGCATTTGTTCAAATGCCTGCCCTACTGCTGGCTACCAGAGATTACCCTGAAAACCGACTACGGTGCAGCGATCTGAGGTCTGATGTTAAGACAAAGTATAGATTCAATTCCTGCTTGCACTGCAGGTGACTGGGATCTAGGCAAGAAAAGTTGCTGTAGCTGAATTTTTTTCATTCTTGTCTACTGCATTGGGCAGCTATTTTGTCATTACTGGCAGTCTTAAAATCTTGGCTTTGTTTTCTGCCCTGTAATCTGGTGTTGATGTCCTTTATGTTCCCAAACCCTCTGCTTAAAAGTGTTTCCATTTGATATGATTAATAGCTCTTGCGAGTGATCTCTATTAAGGACTCAAAGCTCAATTTCAAATATTTTTGTGGCACTTCTGGTGGGCCTTGCTGGGATAAATTAAGCCTATTTTTCTCCTGATTGCTTCGTTGGATCTCTTTGTAACTTCACCTTGTATTCCTTTCTGTTCAATACTTTTCAAAGTACTGAGAGTTTAAAGAGGTACAATAAATCCCAGATCAGTTTTTAATGACCATGGTAAGCCTGCTTGTAATATGTCAGTAAGCTGAGCCTAAAAGCCAACGGGGAATAGGCCATTTCTGCCTTAGTAATTGCCTCCACAGAAAGATTTATAATGTCATTATCTGAATCTACAAGAAATAACTCATAGAGCTGAAATACCCTAAAAAAATATTACAATTCTCTTAAAATCTAGTCATTCATAAATGCTAAATCATAAAACTTTTTCCAAGATGTTTTATGTTAAAAATAAAACACAGTCAAAATATAAATGTACTTTTCTTAATCAGATTCTTTGTTCTTTATGTATCTGTTTTCCGTGCTGTAACTTGGGCAGAGGAATGGTGCAGTGCACAGCCCAGATCTAGCACTGCGCTGCTGAAAACACAAATGAGTGCTGAAAAACCACAAAGAGGAAGAGCATTCCCAGTCATTTTTCTTTATTTGCGTGTGATTCCAGGGGGGAAAAGGGTTAGTTAGCACTGCAATAAAATTAATTTTAGCAATAAAAATCACTCCCCTCCTTTCTCTTTCCACTATTTTTCCATGAAAAGCCACACTAAATATCCTGATAAATGTACTGCGGTACTGGTTTAAGCCATTTCAGCCGGCTTCCTTTGCCCTTAGCATTCCCCAATCAGAAGATATCATTCATTTCTTTCAAAAAGCAGGAAATGTACTCTTCAGTTTGCCTGGTGTTTAATAAAGTGCTAGAATTACCATAGCTACCCTCATCTTCTGATGCTTTAATACACTGTGAGATTTATACTAATTTCAACCAGACTATATTCTTCAGTATAGAAAGCTTGTACACTTAAAGGGCACTGTCAGTGTGCTTTTTAATCATGAGCTTCTATAAGCGAGGACTCAATTTCTATTTCCCTGAAGATTTTTAATTGTTTTACTTTTTCTTTTCTCATTTGTTGTTTGTCCTGTGTCTGTCTGAGCTTTATTGTTGCTTCTGGGTGGTTTTGCCATGGCTTTTTTATTATTACTTTTTATTCATTGTTTAAATAAATATTATTCACTGACATCTCTGGAGATGTGTTGTAATGCAGTTGCTTTAACTCAGTCAAGTGAGTCCTAAAATCAGTGAAAGGTTTTTAGTTTGATGTAGTCTGATTTTAATCTGAAGTTCAAATTAAACTTTTCCAGGGTCCAATATCTGCTCTTAGACAGCAAATTATAGAGGCTAACACCCTTTTAAAGTGTGGCAGTTCTGTTTATTAACTTGAATAGGTCCAGGATTTCATACACTTCAGAGCACAGACATGTCTATATGTAATAAATTATTATTCATTTCTTGTGAGCATCATGAACTTTTGGGTTCTTTGCTTCAAAGAAATGAGCTCCCTGAAACAAATTATTTACCAGTCAGGGCACTCTGGTCATCATTATATCAAATTGAACCTAAGAGGTTTGTGAGAACAATGCTGACAGATGTGTTTCCTGATTTTAAAAATGATTTATAAGCAAACAAATGTGTGCTTCTGCCTCTGGATATGTATATCCAATTCTTATCAATATTAGTGAGGATATTCCTTTACCCAGAGATAAAAATACATTGTAATACACCTATCATCTGTGACCCTCTACTGTATGCCTCGTAGCTTTACTTCTAAATCCTTCCCTGATTTCTGAGGCAATGTGATGTGTGCTTTTCAGCACTGAACTCTGTGACAACTAAATGAAACTGGAGTTTTGGAGTGGTCTGTCTTAAGTTGATGTGTTTATGAAAGAAAAAGAAAAAAAGTCAGGTCTTCTATGAAAGCTCTTTTTTTCCTGCACACTGAATACAATCAGATTTATAATTTGAAGTAAACTTGATTCATTGTTGATCATTCGGCTTTTAAACCTAATCGGAATTGAGATCAGAGTATAGCAACTAAAATAAAAATCCTTGCACTGAAAAGCCTGTGGAAAAAAAAATGCAGTGGATGCAAGGTGACAGTTTGGACTGAGCTGTCTTGGGCCACATCCTTAAATGGGAGGAGTACAAATTCACTTCCATCAGGATTGTTGATAATAGGATTGTAGGAGATAGAACCTAACCACAATGAAGGATGAAAGAATATTGAAATATTCTTTTTGCTCCTTCTGTTAGAAACTCATCCTATAAGAACCCGGGTGAAATAATGAATTGAGGTTGGTTAGGATTAGTCTCAGGTTATTCACTTGGTGCCATGCTTCTTCACTATTGTATGTAGCAAATGTTTCCTGACAGGCTAACTAGGAATAATAAAAGGATAAAGGACTCTGGTGACATACTGAATGTTACAATTGTTATTCCTGTCCTCTAAATGTGGTTTACCTTTGGCAGTGTCAGAGGCGACTATTCCCAGAGCCCAGGCAAATAGAAAGATGAGCTGCTGGGGGATAAGTGTGCTCACAGCTGCTGTGCTCAGTGCTGCTGTTGTTAGTACTGCAGTGTCTGCCTGTGGGGAGTCCTCTTAAAGTTTATCAGACTGTGCAAGTGTAAAGTGTGGAGCTTGTTTCTTTGCAGAAGTTATTTGGGAGGGGAAGAAGAGAAAGAATAGTTTTTTATGCTTATTCATTCACCTGTTGTGAAAATCATTACTCAGTTAACTGTTTCATTCCTTTTTTAAGATGTATTTTTCCATGGGGTCTTTAAAAGAGAATTAGCCACTGTTTAAGTGATGAACTTAACTGGCAGCTTTACTGATCCATTAGCAAGTTTGGATCCAAAACATCTCCTGAAGTTGGACTGCTGACTCAATGCACACTAGCAAGTGTGAAGGCGTGAGTGTTCACTTCTGTCTTGAGGTAGATACACATACTGGCTTATGTGCAAACTTGTTTCTTCTGCAGCTAACATAAGAACTTGGACATATGTATTATGCAGTTGTTACCTTAAACCAAAATACTTTTCCTTCTCATAAGATGTACTGTGTGATTTCTAACCAGTGGGCAGAGGATAAGGCCTGCCTTATATTCCAAGCTCATGCTACTGATAGTTCTCTTCAATGCCATCCCCTCTTTCATCGAAGGAAGTGAGAGTTGCAAGCACAAGTCCTAGATCAGAAGTCTCTGATGGTAAAGGTGGTATCTTGCCTTAGCAGCATGTTCTTCATCAAGTAAGGAAAATGTGGCTCCTCTTGGAAATTACTGTTGTCATTCCACATAGCTTCAAAGAGAATGACAACTCCAGAGCACCTCAGCACCCATGGTGTCTGTGCAAGAAGACAGTGCACATGTCAGAACAGCTGATGAATGCTGTCATAGCATTTAAGTAAAAACTTTTATTTTTACCGAAAATAAAAGCTGTTGAATTTAGTAAATTGCATCACTGTTAGTGCTGTGAGGAAATGCCTTGGTCTGTACAACTAGAGTAATTAATTATGGGTGAGAAATCTCATCATGAGAAATGGAAAAAGGACTCTAATAACTAATAAGCATACGGTCAATTAATTTCAGGTTTCTCTGAAGAGGATGGTTCTAGGAGGGAGGCAGCTAAGAAGTTGCTTGTTGGAAACATTTAAGCTAGAAAGGAAAGCTAGAGACAGGCAGACCCTTACAGGGAAGGGCAGACAGTGCACATGCTAAATTCCTTTGCTGTTATGGGTCCTACACAGTTAACATAAGTTTGTTGTTCTGCATTCTTTTTCATTGTATCACATGTGCAAAAACTTTAGGCGAATAGTTTCAGGTTAAATAATCTTTGAATTATTTAGAAACCACGCCTATGCTCTGGGTAGTTTAAGGACCTTATTTCTATCTCTGGCTTCTAATTTTGCATGCAACTTTTCACTCTCAAAACCAACTGCACCAACAGAACTTGAGTTTGGATAAATTGCTCCCATATTGGCCCATGTGTAATGTATGCTAATGAAATATAAGTGTACAGGTCAAAAGAGAAATATTTAATGGGAGTGTTTACCAGGTGGTGATGGGAACGGAGAGCGCAGAATATACCAAGACAGAGTAGTTAGTGAATCTGTCATACACATAAATCAGCCACACTCCCTCTGCATTTCTAATTGTCTCCCTAAAAAGGTTTTAGTCAACCCTTTAAAATGATGATCACACAAATGCATTTCTATATCTCTTGTTTGCTTTTAGTTATGCAAATTTGTTCAAAAGAAACAATGTACTCAGAGTGCTCTAAAATTTTTAAAACCTACAGATGTTTCTGGTGTGAGATAACATGGAAAAAAAGTAAAAATAAGTTAATGCTCTCCAGCAAGATATGGGAATGTACTGGTTTGGGGTTCAAGGCTGGATCCGGGTATAAGTAAAATAGGGCATTGGTCAGGGCAGTAATGAGGGTTGGGGAGAGTGACAGTATTATAGTCTGGGTTTATGATATTCTTCAGGGATCCCATTTCAATAGTAGCTTACCAGGAGTGAACCGAGTTATATTGACTGAAGCCTGCTTTCATCTGTGCAATATGTTTTTTTTTTCCATAGAACCCCAGTCTAGTTTGGGTTGGAAGGGACCTTAAGATCATCCAGTTCCAGCCCCCTGCCGTGGGCAGGGATGCCTCACACTAGATCATGTCGCCCAAGGTTCTGTCCAACCTGGCTTGGAACACTGAGAGGGCTGGTGCATTTACCACTTATTTCGGCAACCTGTTCCAGTGCCTCACCACCCTCTCAGTAAAGGACTTCTACCTTATATCTAACCTGAACTTCTCCTGTTTAAGTTTTAACCCATTACCCCTTGTCCTATCACTACAGTCCCTAATGAAGAGTCCCTCCCCAGCATCCTTGTAGGCCCCCTTCAGATGCTGGAAGGCTGCTATGAGGTCTCCACACAGCCTTCCCTTCTCCAGTCTGAACAGCCCCAACTTCCTCAGCCTGTCTTCATATGGGTGATGCTCTAGGCCCTTATCATTCTTGTGGTCTCGTCTGGACTTGCTCCAACAGCTCCATGTCCTTATGTTGAGGGCACCAGAACTGTACACAATACTCCAAGAGGGGTCTGACAGGAGCCAAGTAGAAGAGCAGGATCACCTCCTTCGACCTGCTGGTCAAAGAGATGCCTGGAAGGCATCATCATCATCATAATTATTCAATGAATTTCTCTAAAAATGCCAATTGAAATGAAGTTTTCAGTGTCCCCAGGTTACTTTTGAAAAGGCAAATTAACTCTCTAAACTTGGGTTTAGCAACAGTGGCCAGAGCAATGATAAACAGCTTTGGAAAACCTGGAACTTTCTTCTGTGGTTAAATATTGTCTTTCACTGCTTGGGTATTCAGCAAGCAGCTGCCACCCTGGGGTAGTGATCCTAGTTTTGGCTTCATACAAGCAATGCTGTACTTGAAAAAGAAAAGACTGTTGTATGGTCTGTCACTGTGCAGGGCATATATCTTGGAAGAAATCTTGTTAGGCTTGGAGGCTCTAAGATTAGGCATAAAGCTTTCAGTCAGGATCTTGTGTATTTGACCTTCACACTTGTCTTTCACAGCTGTCACTACAGTAAATTCACAAGAATTAAACTGAGCACAGCTACTGCTGTATCTAGAGATGCAGGTAGGGACAGGCTTCAGGAGACATCTCTGCTAGCTTTCTTGAGTGGCACATTCATGCCCACCAACCCATCAGCATAGAGAGATGGATCTTGCATCAGTCTGAGCTTGCCAGTGTAGAAATGCCTCTTTACCTGATTGTGGTGTATAGCATTAAGAGCCAAATTTAAGCAACATGTCTGGAGGCTTAGATTGCTTTCAGTGTGCTGAGCCTATACTTTAGCTTGAAAAGGGCCTCGGTATACCTGGCATCTTCCACAAGCACTAAATTAACACACAAATACTGAAGAAGGATGTAAAAATCAAAACTCTGAGTATGATACAGTCATCTTATAGAGTTCTGCATTGCCCTAAATCCACTTAGAGAGCTCATGATCATGTCACTGGGCACTATATGGCCCATCATTTGTCAGACCATTTAAATTCAGTGGCTTAGCACTTAGTCTTTTGGAAAACATCCTGATTTACAGCACTGTAGAGCTGATTAAAAAGTCACTCGTTAAAAAGGTATCTTTTATTATAATTGCTAAATATTTTTTGGTGTGGTTAGTAGGTTTCACCTTTAAAATGATGTATGTGTGCTGGCTCTTCTCCCAAGCTGTTGAGTCAGAGCCACTGCACTGGCACTTAGATTTGTACTGAAGTGGCAGAGGCTTTGCAGTGCTTTGCATTTTCACATGCTTTCTTTTCTCAAGTAGAGGAATATCAGCATATTCTTTTGGACAGGGTAGAATTTGGATAACTGGCTCTCACTCCCAGGTACCAGTTTCCTTTCTAAACTGGGGGAAGCTATTTAACCCTTCCCCTTCATAATAGCTGGAATTGAACCTGTCATAAAATATCCCATAAGTCCTATATTAGAAAACCATTACACAACTTCCAGCCCTTTGGTGATTGTAGAATTTAATTTGCCAAACACCATGAAGCTCTTCTTACAAATAACTACTTGCAACTAGACCATCTTTAAGGTCCCTTCCAACCTAAACCATTCTATGGTAATAATTATAACAATAATTATAGGAAAAAGAGAGAGGAATAAAAGCCAAGATAGACAAGTGATGCACAATAAAACTGCTCACCACCTGCTGACCAATGCCCAGCCTGTCCCCAAGCAGCGATCGGTGGCTCCTGGCCAACTCCCCCAGTTTCTATGCTGAGCAAGATGTGGTATAGAATATCCCTGTAGCTAGTTCAGGTTCTGCCTCTGCTTCCTCCTGGCTTCTTGTGCCCCTCCTCACTGGCAGAGCATGAGACTGAAAAGTCCTTGGCTTAGAGTAAGCGCTACTGAGCAACAGCTAAAACATCAGTGTGTTATCAACATTGCTCTCATGCACCAGCCAAAACCAGAACAGAGGATCACAAGATGACTAAAGTCATTTGAAAGAGCAAATCCAGCCAGGACAATGACTGCCTGGAAAACAGACCAGTTGCCTGATCTGTTTCAGACATACAAGAAGGAGACAATCTGCTTTGAAAAGTATGGATGAGATCTGAGGGCAATCAGGAACCAGTCTATCTGATAGGACTGAATCTGGGTTTCTAGGAGGGTTTCATGTCAGGGTACATCCCTAAAGAAGCAATTTCTTAGCTGAGCTGGCATTTTTCACTCATTTCAACTCTTGACTTGAAGTCTGCAGTCAGCCCTACAATATCATCTTGAGAGTAAGATACTGCTTTTCTAGCAGAACAAAAGAACCATTAATGACACCAATTAACCAGTGTAATTCTCATTTACACCTCTTTATTACCTTCCACACACAGTATGTGATACATTATACATCCCATTAATTGTTAACATACACGCAAGTCAAGATCTTTTATTATACTGGGTCATCTATCATTGATACAGAGATATAGATATTTTATAGCTGAGCCAACTAACACTACTGTAGAGCAGAATCTATAACCACTTTCACATCAAATCTGTGTTATTAAGCCCTTTAGAAGTGCTTTGAATGTAATTTGGCCTCACTAGAATGGATTTTATAAAGGGGAACAAAGAAGTGGGATTTGGGGGAAGCTGTATTCATATTGTGGGTTTAAAAATATATTGATATGATTTTTCCTGTTTTAAAGCTAGAGGTGGAGCATTGTTCTTTTGCACTGTGAATTCCAGTTATGCAACAAGCATATGAGTTTTCTTTTAATTAACTAAAAACATAGAGGAATTAGCGAAGGGGCAGCATTTAAAGGGAATCTAGGTGGGAATAATTTTTTTAAGTGCCAAAGATTTTACATTTTCAAAGGATAGAAAAAATCAAAACTATAATGCAAGAAGTATAACATACTTGCTCATTCCCAGCAGAACTCCAGTTATCAATGGGCTACATATTGCCCACAACTATTGACATTATTTAAAATGCTGAAGCTTGCTTTACATGCCCAGGTCATACGGCTGTTCTTGCATACCCTGATCTTAAATTCCAAACGTATTTTTCTCTCTTCTTGCTTTGTAAGAGACCTCCACAGCCAATTGAAAATTTCTTTGCTCTCCAGAGGAAACATGAAATTACATACTCAGGCTGTGTTTCTATTTTCTACTTCTGACCTCAGATTTGATTCCTGGTTTCTCTTAGTATGCATAGTTAAACCTGCAAGCGTTGTAGCCAGCACTCCTTGTCTTGGGTCTTGAAGCCCTTGTAGGTACTGCAGCAACCTGCTCTGCAGGGTGAGCAGAGGGGCTTGTCAGTGCTGAGAAGGGGCTCTGTGTGCTGCTCCTTTGCTACCACTGCAGCTGGCCGCCGTGTCCCCACCAACGTAGAGCTCTGCTGATGAATGCTTATGCTCCATGCTGCGATACGGGAGCACTAACGGACCTCGTCTCCCAGCCAGGACCGATGTGCTGCTGCCAGTCCCCCAGGGAGCTGCAGCACAGGAGCACTCGTGCGGAATGATTTTTGGAAGCGGCTAACAACACTATTGCTCCTCAGCTGAGCCTAGAGACTAACTGGGCGAGTGCCGCTCTTTTGCTTTGTTCTCAAGAAGCCTCAGTTAACAGCACCCTTCCCAGACAGCAGTGGGACCTGCTTCTTAGAAACCAGCTAGAAAAATATAATCTGAGATCTGAGCTTGCATCAGCAGTGAAAAGTAGTGCTGCTAATTACTTACTCATGGCTAAAAAGCACCATTGTCTGCAGTAAAAGGCTTAAACATGACAGAGTTTAGCAAAGAAATGGTGCAGGCAGAGTAATTAAGCTGGCAGGTAACAATAGCTAGAGCAACTTCTCCTTGGTTGATTTGGGTGCCTCTATGTATGCTCTTCTGGTGATGCCTCTATGTATGCTCTGGTCCCAGAGAGGATGGAGCAGGCTTTGGGGCAGATAGGTGTGTGTCCTGCCTGAAAATCTCCTTTTGAGTAGCTGTCACTGGTTGCTGCCTCTGTCAGCTGGTCTGGGTGTGATAGCAATAGGTTAGTGAGTTCATGAGCTGACCCCACAGGCTGGGGAGGATGGCCACAATTTCATCAGATCCAAGGAGGAAGGGGAAACTGTGGCAGTGTTTCAGGAGGACAGGTCTGCCCCACTGTACCTGGCATCACCTGTGGGGGAATGCATTTCTTTAAATGCTTACTTTAGGCCAGTGGAGTCTGTCAGTAATTTGGCATTTACATTTAGCCTTTCCTAAAGAGAATCTCTCCGAGTGATTTTGAAACTTAATTTCAGCAGTGTTTGTGCAATGGTTCCTCTGTGCCTTGCATCTGAGTAAACAGATGAGCGAAGGGGCTGACCAAGTCCCTCTGCTGCCATGCACTGATGCAGTGACAGACAAGAAGCAGATCTCCATCTCCTCTCTGTGCAGCTCCAGCCACTGGGCAAAGCTCATCTACACCCAATCAGTCACCAAATAGACCTGTAAAAGCTCTCTGCCTGCTGCATGCATTACTTGCTCACATACAAGTTTACAGCATAATAATATATAAAGAAAAGCATCTGTGCATCTGCTATGCTGACTTGTACTCCTAGTACTGTATTTCTGCTTTAGGCATAATTCACAGATTCGGGTGTTTGGGAAGTGTAGGACCTGAGAAATACTGCAGTCCAAGTCTGCTGTTGGAAATCTCTCAGCAACTCCTCACATCACGCTTTGTCCCTGTGTCCCACCCTGTGGCGCAGGACACTGGCAGCCTCATGCCCACATAACATGGGCTGTACCCACATCTTTAGTTAGGTCTGGCATGACCTGTGCATGACAGGCTCCAGAAAACTGCTTCACACTATTCTAAATCCAGCTTCCATTATCTATATTCCTTAATTAGAGCAAATGAATACTAATTATTCATGGGTGGTATTTTATCAAAATGAATGGCGGCAGCAGTTGGAGACTTTGCCCATTAGACTTATGTCTGTTATATACAAAATATTGATATATTCACTTTGTGTGTGCTATTCTAGTGTCCATTCAGAACAGAGTTGATTTGAGGTTGAAAAGGAGATTTGCATTAGCAGAGTTCCTCCAACAAGTATGTACTAATACCTATTTAAATTCACAGTAGCTTGCTCTTTGAATAACTCCCAAAAATATTGCTAGTTTTCATTGTTTAAAATTTCTATGGCTGGATTTCATTGTTAGTCAGGACTTAAAATTTAATTAACTGACACCATAAACCTGATAAAACTGGTGTAGCCCCTGACTCTGCTGGTAAAAGGAAATGAGAAAGGCTGGTACTATATACAGAGAATAAGACTAATACAGGATTTTTCCCCTGCCTGCCATATAAGTATGTACTGATCCATTTCACCTTTGATAATTTATGTTTTCATAATTCACGTATCACAAAAATAGGTTCTCAGGTAAAAATTCTACTTTAAAAAAAGCTGCTCTGATATGGGGTCTAAGAGATTTTCCTCACAAACTTGTGATTTGTTTTCTAATCACATCTTGTATCTGGGCATTTGGGGTGACTTTTCGGACAGGCATTGGTAAATTCTTGGTAATTTTGTAATCTCCAGTTAAAAAAAGAGGAAACTAAGCTGTCAGTAAGTTTCTCCAGTTATCCTTGATCTGCTCTCAGAGATACGAGAGCCTTGGAGTGGCTTGTGAGAGTTAATAGTGAAGATCAGAGCTCTTATGTTGCGATCACAGTTTAATTCTGTAACCACAAGGCAGCCTGCCCTGCTGAAGAAAACCTAAAAATCCCTTTAAGATTCTTTGAAGAAAGCGTTTAGCATTTTAAGATCTGATTTCCTTTGCTGTGGTGTTGGTTGTGCAATGCCCTTTTTAGAAGGGATATTAAAGCTCTAAGACAGAAGAATATTCCTGGGGAGACCTTTATAGATGCCTAAATTGGTAAGATGATTAACCATCAGATTTAACAAAAACCATACAAACCCCCCAAACCCGGCTGCACATCAGTTTAGATCTTATTCAAGTTTTCTCAAGGTTTGTTCAGACTCTTCTAGAGTGATTTTTGTGTATGATAGGCTGTGGAGTCTAACAGTTACAATATGAAATTCATACAGGGATTTGAGGCAAATTATAGAATATTAAAACGGAGAAGGAATACAATGTATGATAGACGTGTGTGTTCTATAAGCATACATGCTTTTCCATTTAAAAATAGCATGCATAAAGGAAATCTTGGATTTCATTGAAAACAATAATTATAGTGGTTATGTTGAAAGCAGGAATACAATACTGCAAGAGTGAGTATTGTATATGAAGAACATGTATTTGATGGTGTTAGAGTTAATGTGCAAAGGAGAATAAGAAGGGGTTTATTTTAGTTTACGTTTTTTTCCCTTTTCTTTCTTTATCACAAGGACTAAATTCCTTCAGGCTAGACACACTGTTTCTTTAGCAAGGAAATGGCAAGACCATCTTAATTAGTGAAGCAGTTTTTGGCTGGTAGTGTTCACAGCAGCACTAATTCTAATTCCTAGTATTAATCCTGATGTTTCCATTATTTTCAGTTATACCTTTTAAACTGCTCACAATTTTTCCTTTTCTTCACATCTTTCTATACAAAATAATTGTAAGAGATTTCTTACCCTTTCTCTCTAATCTGTCCCTTGGCTGCACTTGCCATGTCCTCAAAAATCTCTCTATGTACATTTGTTTTGTCCTTCTCACCTGTGAAGCATGTTTGATTGCTGTTTTGCAAATTCTCTCTGCTATGTCAGCATCGGGCTGATGCTGAGGTCCTTAAAGCTACGCTGCCCCATATTGCACAGCTGAGCTGCCAGCGTCTCGTCTTTGTCTCTGTTTATGTAACCCATCCTGGTGTATTCTGTCCTCTTTACTGAATTATATAGTAACTCTCTGTATAGCTTGCTTAACTTTAGCTCCCTTTTATTGTTAACCATGTCCTATCTTTCATTATTGTGTATCTTATTTTATTCTATTTTTTTAAGTTAAAATTCAGAGAATTTATTCTAATGAATTAAAACATTATCACCATATTTTCCTAATAAATGTAGCATAAGTAAAAAAAGCTTAAACTTCAAGATTGAATTATTCATTCTGGTTTCTTGCTTGGCTCTACTCTTGAGAAAGCACAGACACTAACCAACCGCTCTGAAATGCTGTTCCCAGAAGGACTGACTGCAGAAGTAACACAGTTCCCAGAAGAACTGGGCACAGAAGTAGCATCCTTTTATTCCCACTTACTTGCTTTTAATCACTTCTGTATTTTAGGGATGGGGGTTATAAAGTTAAAGTAGTAAATCCTTGCTGAGCTGGAAATACCAGGACTTGCAGCCTGCATGAACTCTGTTCTAACATACAGCGCTTGCTGCAGTGCTGGAAGGAACCTGGACTGACCAGTTGTTCCTCTCAACCCTCTCCACCTCCCATGTAGTGCAGGCTTCATACTGCCACAGTGGAAGCTGTGAAAGAGAATGAGTTTGTGGCATTTGTTAATAATTCACTAATATTGTATTTTAATAGCAAAATGTGAGATGGGGAAAGGTGCTGCAGGCTCTGAAGGCTCCTCTGAGCCAGGGAGAGTCTGAAGCCTAGCAGGCTGCTGGGCTTGCTTGAAACAAGGTGGGATGGGCAGCTCAGGAACTCCAGAAACCCCATGTGCTCAGGCTTTTCAAGTAAGATCCATCATACTTGTTTTTCCTCTGTTTATTCCTGAGCAAGCTTCTACAGATTTCTGATTGACCATTAAGAGCTGCACCCCTTTAAACTAAAGCAAGCAATAAAGCTTGCGTTACTGTTACATTAATATATCCTGAGTCTACCAGCAGCCTTTTTTATTTCCATGTATCTGTAATATCAGCCTAAAGGCACATTCAGTAGCATTTCTTTGAAACTTCCTATACCCATTGATAGGCATATAGGAGTCAGGATTGGCTCCTTTTAAAACTTGTAATAGCTTTGCAAAGAGGGGAATGGGTTGGGAATGTGTCATTTGAGATTTTGATAAAAACCTAATGGGAAACTGGTCTGTGAGCCAACTTGAATGAGCTAGAAACCTAATATGAACAAAGATCAGCGAAGCTCCTCAGGTTGCCCAGAAGTATTAAGTGTTTCATTTGTGAAATCCCCAAAGTCTGCCAATACTTGAAAGCTTGGCATGATGCAGAAGGTGCGCTTGCTAAGGCAGGGTTAGCACAGATGGGAGCCAAGGAACTGAGAACACTTTTTGTCCCTATATGATGAATTTTAAGGCTTCATTTTTTGCAGGTGGATTCCAAAATAAGATAGCAGGTGGCATATTTAAGGTTTCCAAGCAAACCTGCAGTTTCAGTGAAGAAAGGTGATAAAATTCCAGAAGGGGCCTGAATTTGCAGCACGTTTTATGTCTTGTTCACTGTATAGAAGATTATTTAACCAGAGATATCTGTGGTCCTTGTGGATGTTGTACGTAGTCAGTGTAAAGAAACTTTAGTTGTCCATGCTTCTTGAAATATACCCAACCCTTTGCAGACTGTGCATGAAACAGAAAACAGGGCAATTGTGATCAGCCTGGACTGAGCTGGTTTCCAATTAGTTAAATCAGAAATATTGGGAAGAAATGTAGGTTGAAAATGAACATGCCAAGTCTAAACAAAAACCTGTGATGATTATTTAGCAAACAAAGAAAACACATGGATTCAACAGAGCATTACTACTGCATTGAAAAGAAGGACTTTCTTTTCCTTTTTTACTCCCAATCAACTGATTGCAGTTTCTGCTAGCTGGATCCCTAGCCTTTCAGGCTGTTTTGTGTAGGTGAGGTTTTTTATACGGGAGAGAACCCCTGAAGTCTAATAGAAACCTTTTAAGTAAATCTTACAAAGCTCTAATCTCTCAAAAGCTCCCATGTTCTTCTCCTCTGTTCTTATTCAATTTTTAATAAGAACAATTCCATGCAGCTCTAAAGCATGGCTCAATTAAGAAATATTCCTACCAGGCATCTTTGAAATCTTGGGAGGTTTTTGCTTTTTTCTTTTTTGTTGGGTTTTGTTTTAGGGTTTTTTTTTTCTTTTTCTGGTTTACCCCTACAAATCTCAATTTTGGTTGGTTGGAGTTTAGAGAAGGGGTTCCTTTTTAATTGCAAGCTCCACTTCACACAGTTGTTTACAAGTAGACAAAATAACTTTCAAAGTCTTCTGTTTTCTGCTTGAAGGAGACCATCGAACACATTAGTGCTGTATTCTGAAGTTACAAAAAGGATCTTTGATCTAATTCCCTAGACTTTATCTGTCTAAAAAGTATCTCTAGGTCATGAGAAGTAATTAAAAAGAAAAAAGTCTGAATCAAAATTTCAAGCCCAGGTATTTTATAGTAATCAAACCTTTACTGCTTTATGATTCACTTTTATTTTCATAGTGTACGGCACTCTTCTTGCTGCTCTGGTTAAGCTTGTATCAGCATTTCCATTATAAAATGCTGCTTTCAGGGGTTTATAACTTAGCTGCAAAAATTTACTTCTAGTTTAAGATGGCATTATGACCTGACTGGAAAATCATGTTTGTACAAAATACGAGTCTGCCAATATGTGAAAAATTTTTGGAGTCTTATTTTGGGCTTTTAGAGCAGATTGCAATGGTAGTGTCTCATCAAAATATGCATTGTTAATGATGAGAGAAATAAACTGTGCCTGAAGCTATCTCACACAATGGTTGTGGCAGGTTTCATTTTCTGGTCCAGTGTTTATTGAAGTCACCCTGACTTCTCACAGCTGGGATGGAAAGAGATCTAAGACCGAGACCTTCATCTATTCGTGGACTTCCTTGCTATTCTTTTTCCATCCACACAGAATGGACAATATGATGTTATAATAGATCTCATTTTGGATGGTTATCAACTGCTTGTACTTACGTCATTTATAGTTGTTTCATCATAACTGGATTGGCAGAGTTCAGTATAAATAATTTCTGTTCTGCCTGTCAAAAGGGCTGGTGAACTTTCGATGTGATGCAGAGTCTGTCTTCACTTCCTAAGTTTGGATAGAGTTGAGGTGGGTTGTTACTTTCTGTGCAGCTGATGTGTCAGTGCTGACCTGATGTCTATAAAATGCCTTGCTGCGTTATCCAGAGCATGAAAAATATGAAAGAACGTATGTATTTACCTGAGGCGTTCTGCTCTATAAAAAGGAAACAATATAATTTTTACAGTTTTATAGACATATTCTCTCTAAAAGAGGTGGCTAACAGGCCTTTTTTAGGGGAGAGGAAAGTCCGGGTAGTGTTTTCCAACATAAACTCCACAAAATTCAAAGAGATGGATGCCATGTCAGTCTCTGGCCTGTCATGTGGGGGGTGTCTTCTCTGTCTTTTTCAGGAGGTTGTGGGCCCTGATCAGCTGTCTGAAATGTTTGACTTTTGATACTCACTGCAACACTATTTCACTTAGTCTTTTGGTTATGTTTCTTTATCATGTCTCAGGAAAATGAGAAAATGTTGTATTTTTCTCATTTTAAACTTGAAGGTAAATGGCAAAATGCCACAAACCATGGAGATTTAATTTTCTGCATTCCATTTTATTGCGCACTTGTATCTTAATGAGAAGCAGCTACACGAGTTATCTTCCCAGCCCTTGAGCTCTTAAATACTGGCTTTCCTAAGCTGTACTTTTGGGATCAGATCTTTCCATTTGCACAAAACTTCCGAAGACAATGGCCAGCTGCTATCAGGTGTGGCCACCTTCTTTTATTCATTACCAATGGCAACATAAATTCAGGATCTGTCAGGCTCATTTAAGCATCTTTAGGGAAAAATGACAAAAGCTAAAAAAGTACATAAATACAAGATGCCTTACAGCACTCTGAGAAGGAGGAAATCATGAGTCACCGACGCTGGTAATTTGGTAATCACCCATCAATGTGCCTCAAAAACATCTCACAAGTTAAAAAGGAAGCTTCCAAGGGACTTGGGAAGCAATGAGATGGAGGGGGGTAAAATGCCAAAAATGAAGGAGTTAGGAGCACTACCAAGTCAGAGAGAAAAAAAGTTGTGATTCAAAGCAGCAAGCTTCGTTAACTTCATCGATACCTGCAGCCTGTTGTTCCTGTTTTGAATAGAGGAATGTTTTCTGCAGTTTGAAGATTTAGGGTGATTCTTGCTCTTGTGGCTGTCCTGCTTTCCTGTCCCCCTTAGCTGTCCATCTGAAGGGAACAGCACTGTGCTGGGCTGGGGATCTCTTGGAGACACCCGTCACTTTTACTTTGTGAATCAACCCACTGGAAAGATCAAATCTCTAGTGACACCGACGGATTTGAAACTGTTCTGCAAGAGCTACATACTGGCTTGGTTATTTTTATGGGGATTTGGATTTTTTTGTCTTTTGTTTTTTCACAATCAAATTTGGTTTAACACAACAGAGGATTGACAGTCTGGGGATACAGAAAAAGCTCATGCAGGAGAGGTCTGTGACAGGCCATCTTACCGCAAATCATTTAGTTGTTAAGGACCAATGCCAAAGCATTAACCTTGCTGACAATGAGAAAAAATCATCAGACTGACAAAACTACTTTTAACTAGGGCAGGAAAATAACACAGACAATCAGATCTACTCTGGCAAGTTAGAAAAAGGATGTGTCTCTCACAAAGGGGAAAGAAACCAGAAGATGGCACTTCTGGAAAGTTTGAAGAAAGCGCCAGAATTATCTTTTTTCCTCACCAGGGGTTTAGGTACTATAGGTGTATGTGTAGCTTATTGGTTTAAAATCTCTTTTTCTCCTAAATGCTTAGTTTCTGTTGTTTAACCAGTGTTATTCTTCTAAGAATGGTGCTTAAGAATCACAATCCGCTTGCCAAAATCTCTTGAAAAGAAGAAACTTAAGTTAGGTTTGCCAAGAACAGTTGATTCATAGAGAGTTATAGCCTAAGTCCAGTCCAGGCATGGAACAGTTGTGACATCTCATCCTTGCTGAAGAAGCAGTAACCCAAATCCATACTGTACTTGCACTCTGATGATTTCTATCTTACAAGTACCACATCCCCTTAGCCTGAGCTTACCAAACTTGTGCAGGCCATTGAACAGTAGCAACAGGTAATAATTCATTATTATCTCAATATATAATAATAATTCATTATTATCTCAAATTGAATTTTCAGTAGTGATCTCTTAGTTGTATTTTATTTTTATTGGTTTTTAAAGTTTGAGAAAATTTAAATCCTACCACACAAGTAGGAAAAATACTTCCATTTCCACAGTACCACAATACACCCCCTCTAGTTTGCTTGCTCTAAAAAGATATTTATTGCACCAGGAAAAGGAGCCAGAAGCCTTTCTGTCATTAGTGAATAATGCCATATGACTCCCTTGTGGCACAAATGCCAGATTATGCAATGCACGATAGTTATTGTCTCTAAATATAGCATTGTTTGGTATAGAAGTGTCTTTGGAATAACAAATTTTCTCTCATGGACGTTAATATTATACTTTAATAAGGCCAAAATAACTGCAACAAATCTCAGATTTAGCTAAAGGGCATGCATTGTAAATTCAAGTTTGTTGCTCTCACTTTCATAACTCACTGGAACAGTCCACTTGGTGACCCTGATTTACTTATCCTTGTCTTATTAGAAGTAGTACAAATACGTTGTAGTACTTCACTCTGAAGTGGCAAACCCCCGTACTTAGCACTGTGTAAAACCTTCCCTTTGTTTAATACTTTCTGTCAGACTACCGCATTCCTTCTGCATAATGGAAACAGCACCCACAGCTAGTGGGCTGCAAATTACAGAACAGTTCATCACTCAAGGCTCTCCAGCGTATGATAGTATTGCAAATATTTATATTAGTAGCTTTTGTACTTGACTGTAAAGATTAGAGATCTTACAGGGAGTACTAAAGGAATTACAGCTCCAAGGCGTGGGGGGGGACACACAGGATGGATCTTTCCTGTAAAAAATATAAGCTTTCTTTTTTTCATGGTAAGAAAAAGCATCTTCTAAGAAGTCTTTCCAGTTGTGAAAGTCTCCATGCCTTCTGAAAATAGTGAGAGTGTTGCTCTACAATTCTCAATTCATTTGGAATACGATACCGTTTGCTTGCTAATTGAAGCAGTGAAACCTGTCCTTGACTCAAACTGAGGGAATTTTAGTGAGGAAGTGAAGGTATCTTTTGTTCTTGGTGTTTTGTGGTTTGTTGGTTGGTTTTTTTTTTGTCATACCGGCAGCACAGTACTAACATCATCCACTACTGTCAGCACAAATATGAACTCTTATTTTCATCGGGAGGTAACCTACTTTTAAAAGAGCACCTTGAATGTTGAATTTTATATTGCCTAGAGAAAATCAAGGGGCAAAGGAAACTCAGTTGCTATTTCAGTGATATGATGAGCAGATATATTTAATACAGAGATGAAAGGGGACTGTGGCCAACTCTGGAAAGCAGGTGATGCTGTTCTGTATTTCTGTGACAAAAGGAACTGCATGTATTTAAGACAGTCCTTTTATGGGCTATATGAAATGTATGGATTCCTGCTTACTTGATGACTTTTCATGTTGTAAGACCTTCTTATCTTAGGTTATAAGTGCTGTGGTGGGGGCAGCCCAGTAAAGCCTTATAGGTGAACAGCTGGCTAAACAGCAGAATGTCTTGGTGCCAGAATGTTGGTGTTAGTCAGCCACATCCTGCTCCTCAGCAGTGACTGCAGCACTGAGGTTCACCTTTGAAAATTTCCTTGCTTGTTTTTTGAGGCTGTTAAACATACCAGACAGAGAATTACAAAGGCAACATGAACCCTTATTCAGGAAGAAAATGCATAAATGGCATCTTCATTACAATAATAAAGGGTGTTACCCAAATGAAAACCAGTGTCCCCTTCGAGCAGCCTGTCTTGTAAATGATACAGGGAAGCCCGGCAGGTGTGGCCATATTCAGAGTCATGTACCAGCTCTGCTTGTGTCTATGTGAGACTCTCATGCGGCTCAGGACTGTGCTGAGAAAAAACATGAAGATTTGAAAACAACCTCCTATTCCCTTAGACTCTCAAATCGTCGTATGAGATCCAAGCAATAATTTGCAAAAGTGAAATTTTATGCCTGCAGAATTAATGGTAGATGGAAACTTGGTTCAAATGGCACATTATGACCATTATCTTGTAGTCTATGATACGCCTTTGTCTGAAAGGGAAGAATACAGGCAGCTGGCAGAGTTCCTTTGTAATTATTGTTTTGTACCATCTCCCTGGCTTTATTGCAAAGCACGACTGCATTTGGTCCTTTACTGGGATGCTCCAAGCTCAGTGGGTGTGTGAGTTGTGAGAAGCCTTTGCTGCCTGAAAATCTGAAGCTCCCTTTGACTTTTGAATTTTTACTTTATGCTCCAGCTTACTTCTGATAGCTATTCGCGAGTCATTCGTTAGCGCATATAACAGTTATCAGATACCACAGGAGCATGAAAAATTTCCACTCTAATAAACACTATTGTAACTGTCACCTCTTTATGATGTGCAGAAGGATATGTGCACAGGATTGCCAGCTTTTCATCTGCGCAAAGTCTGACACCCTTCTCCAGGGATCTCAGTTTTTCATAAAACTGTCCTCCCCATGAGTTAGCTCAGTAAAGTCAAGACAGGTACAGTGTCCCACAAGAGCCTGACGGTCTGCTGATCGCTGCATAGAGAAGCCGTAGGTTCAAGGTTAACGTGCTACTTCTGAGTCCTGCTCTTTAAACTGATCGAACAAAATGATCTCTTAATAGCATATGATTTTTGATGTTAGGCTTTTTTTCCCTGATGTTGAAATACAGAATATACTGTCCTTGAGACCACATGCACCCAAAGTTCATGAAAAATGCAAGCACTTATGGAATGGGTTTTTAAAGTGAGGTTTCTAAGAGCTGGTTCATCAGATGAGAATAGTTTCCTAAAATTAGGGACTGACCATTAGAGACAGCAAAAGGAATTCCAGAGGAAAAGCAAAAAACGTGGAAGCAGCTTCACGTGGAAATGCAGCTGAACTGCAGGTACAAGTATGTGGGGGCAGGTCAGGAAAGGAGTCATCTTAAAATATCTTACATCATCTTAACTTCCTGTTAAACCTTTCCCACTAGAGAAATGTCAAATAACTATAGTAAACAGTAAACAGGAGTAGCCAAAACAAAGATCTTCTGATTCCAATGTGATTGTATGGTCCACAGATAAATCTAGCTCTCATTAAAAGTTAAAAGTCTCTGGAAAAACTGTCTTCAGCTTTATGGGCACAAAATCCTCTTCATACCTTGTTGGACTCATGTTTAGCTATGAGGGCAAATAACAATATCTGTAGTCACCTTCACATAAATTGTAAAACTGGATCTAAGCTTGTTAATGTGTATGCACGGTTTAATATAGCAGCAGAATTCAGCAGAAAGCATACAGAAGTATGCAGGTACACATGTGTACCCATGTTAAGGCTGAGTTGAAAGGAGCCCTGAAATACAATTTCAATTGATTTTAATTTGTGTGAGGCTTGAACAAAACTTGACAACTGATAGAGCCTGCTTTTTATATTGCTCTGTTTTTTCTGGAAGACATAGAAATAACAGGTGAAAATATGCTCACTGCCAACATCTCTTTCAAAATAAAACTGTAGCCATTTCCTGTGGATAGTGTCCATACTCATATGCCCATCCATCATAAGATTTTGGGAGAGCTCCAAGGGATATCCCAGTAAAAAGCATCACCCAGCTGAAAATACTAGTTAGCTGAAAAACTCACTTCAAAAATACTTATCAATGGCTTACTGTAGAACTTGAAAGATATATTAAGTGGGTTTCTGTAGGTCTAGTGATATTTCATTAAAGATTTGTGTGATGGACCAGAGAGAGTGTTTATTACCGTTCCAAATGACACAAACTGAGAAGGGTTGTGATTATGTTGGAAGATGGGATTAGAATTCAAAGTGATACAAGCAGGGGAAATAACCTGAAGAAAAGGATGCAGTTCAAGAAAGACAAATCCAAGGTCCTGTGCCTCAGCAAGAATAATCAGCTGAGCAAAAAGAAGACAGGGAAACAACTGCTTAGCAGCTGGTTCTGCAAGTCAGTCAACTGAGTGTGAGTTGCCAGTGCTGTTCTGGGGCAAGCAACTGGGATATGTGCAGAAGACCATGACCTTCGAGACATGGGAAACAACCCCATGGGGCTTAGGGTGCAGCACTTTGTGCAGTTTTGTGGAAAGCAGCTTAAAGAGTCCAAAAAAAGAGCTCAGGAAGAAAGACTGAAGAAATCTAGAGGATGGGGAAAGCCAAAAGAAATTAGGATGGCTTTGCCAGAAATCCAGCATCTGAATGGTCCTTTTTCACAATGCCTTCTTGCTGCCCCTCTCCTTCTCTTCCTACCCTCCACTTCCCCTCTTCCCTTTTCCACAGATAAAGTTGACAGTTTGCTGCAGGGAAGGCTGGGGCCTGTTCCCAAAGAAGAAAAGGTTCACAAAAAAGAAAGAGGGGAGATGGTCCTTCAGTAGAGTGCATTTTTTGAAATGTAAGACAAACCATTGCTTCAGGTTGTGTGTGTCATACAGTTTCCATTGGCTATGCTACTTTCCAAGTCCTCCTACCGGCAGAAGTTTGGCTCTAGAACTGGATTTTAATATAATAGCTGATAATTTTATGACCTACAGTAACATCTGTAATTGCGCACATTAAAAGGAAGGCAACCTAATCTCATGCTTCTAGGTTTTAGAAGGGCATTAGACAGCAATAATCTTCCTGTTAAAGCCATTATGTTCTCATGTTGAGGTTCACACCGGAGGTCCGGGTAGCACCCTGTCTGCCAGGCCAGTGGCTGAGCATCTCACACAACAGTAGTGCCTTGAGCACCCCTCGGCTGCAGGCCAGGCTTCCACAGACAAGCCTGGTGGGATGGATTTTCCTTCTGTGAATTTGCCAGTTGCTTTTGAACCCTTCTAGAGCATTTTATACCTTTATCTGCTCAACACGACAGATGCCTTGCTCTTCTTGCCAGAATGAGTTTGAAGAACTGATGACATGGGTCTGGATTAGTATGTATAGAAGAGCATGCATCATATTAAATAACAGTATTTCATGACCTGTACACTGAAAAAGCAGGGACAGCTACAAGTTATTTTAAGTTCAAATTTAGTATTCCAAGTGAATATGAAACTATTTTGGAATATGAATATATTTTTTAATTTAAACAAATCTAATTATACTAAATTAAAGATTTATTTAGCTAACTTGGTAATGTTAAATGCTTAAACATTTCAGATGTCCGAGATAAACATAATAAAATGACTCTGTTTAATCTACAAATTAATTAAAAAAAAATTGCATTTTAATTATATTGATAAGAATCAAGCCCATGTTTGATTGGCATATTTCTTCCCGAGACAGCCAAAAGGCAGGGAGAAGCAAACACTGTGGGCCTGATTTGGTTTATTCCTTGCATCACTGGAGGTTTTGAATAATTCTGTTTTGTATGTGCATTTCTAATTTATACTGATGTAACTGAGCAGGATACGGCCTTGTACCTGAAACTGGTCCAGCACATTCCTACGCTGATGATGACTCCAATAATGAAAATCTGTCTTGCAAATGACTCATTGTGAAAAGACTGTGCTGAAGATGTTGAAAATCAGGATGATGCATGTGAAAATGAAATTAATCAATATGAAGATGAGGATCAGCAGTCTATCACGGCAAAGCTGTTTGATAATAATGAAACTGAGGAAACAGGCACTGCTAGGGAAACACATGAATTTGCAAGAAATGTCAGTGATAATAATGAATTAGTAGCTATTTCCAGAAACAGAAGAGCCTGAGTTTGCAGACAAAGAAAGGTGTGCAAGGAAGTTGTGATTCTTGTATTAGTCCCAGATTTGGGAAAACTTTGCTATGTGAGTATGCGCACAAAGATAAGCACAGTTATTTCATCTCTGTCTGTAGTTACTCCAACTGTGCATTCAAGTAATTGTTGGGTTGGGTAATTTCTCATGCAAATGAATGTTTGAGAATGTTCAGCAGACAAATCAATGCTGGGTACAGTAGTAGGTGGGTTACTGCATGTGCAAATTGGCTTGTTCTGTCATGCTTCTCTTTTTGTCCCAGAACTTACAAGGAAAAGTGTTTTACCAAGGCGAGGTGTTGAATTTGGTGTTACGAAAGAGTGGGAGAGTGTTCATCCTTGCTATTGAGTTAAAGTAACCATGAATGTTACCAATCATCAGACCTGTCTGATGGGTTTATACCTTTACAAGGAGATGCAGTGGTTGCTATTTACTACCTCTTACTATAACTTCTGAACCCAGAGCTGCTTTCATAGCCTCTTCTTTCCTCTGCGTTTCTTACAGCTGACAATTTTTGTGGCATTTTTCAGAAGTTTTATCACATTGGTGCTGGTTGAAAGGTCTGTCTGGACTCTGGCAGCAACTTTGACCTTATCACCATTTGATATGTGCATATTGAACTTAATACTCTTCTAGTGTAAAATTATAACTGAAGTCAACAGCGGTAGGAGGTACTGGTGCCGCTGGTAGTTCTCTGGAATGAAGCATGCTGACTTTGGAGTTCACCCGCTTGCATTCTGATATGTAAAACTTCCAGTTTGCTGATTATTGGTACACTGCAAACTTTAACCACCAAATAATGGTTTTATAAACTGCTGTTTCTTTGCTCAATTTGCAAATCCATTATGGATTATAATCTATGGGGCTTGGGGACCACAACTTGAAGATCATTTTAGAAGAATGGAGGAGAGAATAGAGATCAGTGGGTCCAGAACTAGATTTAATACTTCATTAGCAGTTTAGAGAATTTATGCATGTGTAGAGGCCTAGGAAGTATCACATTAAGCACAGATAAGTGATTGGTGGCAAAGCTCAGGTATCATTGAATTAAATTTGATTCCAAATGAATTTAATTTGTAAACCTTAAAGAAGTGGGGAAAACAGATCAGGAGGGGTTTTTGAGTTATAACTCCCAGAAGGGATATCAAAGGCCACCACTCATTGTGTCAGTTCTTTTCCATAAGCCACACATCATTTTCTGTCTTGTCTTTTCTGTCTTTCTGAAATGAAGTAGACAAAATGAATTTAATTCATGCAATGTCTTTGGTAACAGACAGAAAAGAGCAGCTCAGAGCTGATTTAAAGGCAGATACAGCAGAAAACAAGCATTTGGTGGGTGGCAAAGGAGTGGGCTCTGGGGTCTATTCTATGTACTAAGCTGCAACTTCTACAACTCCACCACTGCAGCACCCAAGCCCCTCCTTGTCCTTGGTATGGGCTCTCTGGTGTGATTTCTACGGGTGGGGAGGCCCTGATGTTTCCATTTTAGAGCTATGGAACAGAGAGAAACAAAGAGACTAAAGGATGGGTTTCTTTAGTCATATAAACATCTGATGACAGACACTGCATACGTGAAAGAAGCTTATGTATTGTACCAGAAATTTCAACATTTTGGAGTAGCGTCTAGATCCCTCTTCTGATAAGTAGTTGCCTTGTATCTGGGAGGATTAAATGCATTGCATTGGAATATAGCCTGGTCAGTGGGAAACTAGCAAACATCTCAGTAGAAGCTAGATCATAGGAGAAGGCGTTGAGAAGTCCTTCATTTCAAATCTCCTTAAGAATGACGGTTCCCTTCCTCTTGAAATCACAGCCTGCAGTATTTTCCTGAATGTGCCCATGTCTTCAAGGTGCAATTCCTCACTCAGTAGTTCAGGAGCACAGTTATAAGAGGTTTTGCTCCCTGCAGAAGGAGGTTAAAATTCTCTGTTTCCCACAGTACCTAAAAAATTAATCCACACATTTTCAGTTACCTGGAGTGACCAAAAATAAGCTTATATAGTACTGTCTGCTGTGTAGAGGGGAACCTGAATTTGGGGGTTACTGTGTTCATGCAGCAGGCTTTCTACAGAAGGGGGAGTCTGCTTTTGGTACCTCACAGGGCTAATCCTTCAGTCTAGATGGAGCTGAGAAAAAAAAAAAAAAGAAAAATGGAAAAAAAAAAAGATAAAGGATCTCTAAAACAGAAGCTTATTGAATGCTTTTATTTTTTTATATATGGAATTATCCAGGTGTCCATGTGCCTGTTACAGTGTGATCCATAGACACTTACTATCCTGAGAAATGCAGCATCCTTAGGTAACAGCAACAGATACATCAGTACACAGCCATAAGAGTAATTATAATCACTACACAGATGCTTCATCAGATACTTTCTGGACACACATATGTATGTATACTGCCCTCCTGTTAGAGTCACTGGATGTGTTCCCCAGGCTGGTGTTATGGTTTCTTCTGCCTTTTAGAGGGTTTTGAAAGATTTCTGTAATGGTTTCAGAAAGCACCAAAGTGACATTGAAGCTTAAGTTTCACTGCCTTTTACTGATGTTTTTGGGAACTTTCTAGCTGTTAGTGAATGTAACTTATGCTCACTTTACGGTGTATTTGCACTGCCAAAGGTGTGTAAGATAGTCATATCTCAAATGAGACTCATCCCCTAAATTCTGTCAACTTCTACTTAGACTTAATGGTGCCTGTAAAACTGCTGACCATTTCAAGTCCCCTTTTGAAATCCTGTGTTAGGAACCCATATATGATGATCGTTGTTGCGTGTAAGAGCTTCTGTAAGCTTCTACAGACGAGTCTTGTAAAAACTGGCTTGGACTTGTCTCACCTCTGAGTCTCTGCATTTGAGAGTTCTTAAAAAAAAAGATACTGATGCCTATTTAATTTTAATAAGGTAAATATCTCTCTGTATTTTGATTTCTTAAATTCTTTTTAACTGGACTGCAGAGAAATAAACCTGATTGTTTATCAAATCAGGTCGTGGAAAATGCTTTCCCCTATTTTAAGTTACTTTGGCTTCCTGCTTCTTTAAATCTTCTCCAACTTTGTTTTCCTTTGTTCTTTATCCAATACCACAAAAATGTAATAACAGCAAAAGTAGACAATACAGATTAGACAACCTGGATAATATTTAAGCATGTGCTCAAGTATTTTCTTAGTGGGCTTCAGTACGATGCTGTAGTGTCTGTGGCATTTCCAGTTTGTTGGATGGAAGCTCTTTCCTGAAGGACAATATTGTGAGAACAGAGACCTTACAGCAAAACAGAAGTTTTCACTGTGTGACTTTTTAATTTCTTTTTGTATTTAAGAAAGTGTCTTCTTAAATTGTTTAAAGCATATAACAAAAAGCCCTAATAGTTACTGTGTTTCTAGAAAAAGGTCATGCATGAGTTTCTTCAAAGAAAAATCAGACATATCGCAATTTAGTAAAGAAACAGTACTTGACACTATTGCAACAGAACAATTTTTATACTGTTTTCAGTGGGAAAATAGTGATTCAGTAAAACCCAAACATTCAACAAGTATGTGGCCACTTGATTCTATTTATAGGGGACAAAGAACAAAATATGTTTCTAAAAAAAACCCTCTAATTTGATGTGGGTTTTGCTAGACAAGATGCAAAGCAAGAGGGTGAACCTTTCTGTATTTTCCACATTGACCAGAAAGTGACAAATCTGTCTCTGTTCAGCTCTTTTTGATATCTCTCTTGATCGACTTTTCAAATCTTATCTGTACAAGAATCTGTATTTTTAACCATTGTGTAAGTCTAGTTCTAATTACTGCATTTTGCACGAACTCATGTTTGTGTTCCCATAGCGATTTCTGCTGTCAGGATTTGGACATCAAAACTCTAAAAACAAAACTTGAGACTGGGATACATTAGCCTGGGATAAACTGAGATGAACTGCTACTTGTTTTAGGATTACACGGAAGGCTTGGCTCGAACTACATATCAGGTTCAAAGACAGTTTGAAGAAAAACCCTTCATCAGCAGAACAGTATAAGCTGCTATAATTTTTAATTTTTATTGAGCCCTTTTAGCACCAAAGATGACCATAAGGGAAAACCAGACAAAAATATTGCCCATTGTAATAAATAATTTGACTCAAGTTTCAAGCCCGTTATTAAATGAAATTTGAGGTAATCTAAGCAGAGCTTCGGGGCACCTGTGACTTTTAAATGAAACTATCCTGTTTCTAGGGAAATACATACCTTTAAAAATTAAGCTTGAGGCTAAAAGCCTCAAACAATAAATCTCCCTCCAGCTCTCTTCTCTGGGGACATATATACTATGCAGCCTTCAAGCAGGGCACTTAGCCTATCTTTGGGTGTTTTTTTCTCTGGTGTTAAAGTTCTTTTATAAGGAACATCTGGGTATGTCTAGACCTTTATGAGTTTTCAGAATCCAAAATATCTCCTTTTGATATAAACCTGACTGTTGGCTCTTTGGATGCTTTCTAAACAGCCACTGTAGCTATTAGGAACTCAAAATGTCAGACTATTTGTCAGTTATGAAAATAATTGTTTAGCCCCAAACAAAAAAAAATCCATAGGCTTGCTCACAAGTCTATATTTTTAGCAGAGATGCATGTCCAATGTAGGGCATTAGATATCTGTTCTTTACTTTGGAGGCATTCAGGCACTCAGCATAAAGGAGTCACAGAGCATCCTCTCTGAAACAAATGGGTTTGTCTTCTGAGAAATGTTTAAGTACTCGTAATGGTGCTAAACTATTGAACCATGTAGTAGCTGCTGATTAATTTAGTACTGTCCATTCTGAGCACTTAATACAGGAATCTTGAGTAAAAATAATGTTGTGTAATTAATGCATAAGTACAAGAGAATGCAAATCAGGTCTCATAGGTATATGTATGATAATACCTGATGTAAAGTTTTATTGTGAGGATAATCTCATCATCTTCTTTGTTGTATTGTGTTACATAGCAGGCAAGTGGAATTGCTGCTGAATCATAAATGTTGCAACAGCTGGCTATGCCCATCATGTGCTCTGCAGCAGCATCTCCAGGCAAATGAGTAATACATTGGCTTCAGCTCCCTGTCTGTCTGTATGCTTATACTGTTGACACTGCTAGAGGCCTATCTAACTGCCCTAAGTTTACTTTTCAATTTATTATGATTTTAGTCAATATACTGATCGCTTCTATGCCGATCCTGCCTAAACTTTGTAATAAAATGTAAACAACAGAAAGGTATATAGAAAGCCAAAAAACCTCATTATTGCCAGTTATATGCTCATCAAAATCCTAAGGGGGCTGTGACCTTATTGTAACTTTTCCCTAGAGCCATACAATAATTTTAGCCGTGAAAGGAAATTTTATGGCATGTAAGATTAGCCCACACTAATGCAAGGTCAAAAATAATAGAATCAATAAACAAACTCAATACTGTTAACATTTTGAGAAAATTACTACTAGAAAACAATGTCAACAACAGATTGAAATGGGTCTCCAAAGTTGTCCTATTGATTTCCTTTCACATTCATGACAATCTAACTCTTTTTCCTTTGCAATATGATACCCATTTTTCTTTCCTTTTTGTTTTGTTCTCTGCATTTTACAGCCCATTTTTGTTATTTTAGCTATGAACATTTGTTAGTTTATTATTTAAAAACATGGCAAAATTAGTATCTTTGAGTTTATATTCTGAAATAGACAAAAGCCTCTGATACCATTCAAAAGTGGTTACAAAGCCTAAGGCTATTTTCAAGTTTTAATTCTGTTAGCAGTGCACCAGCACAAAATATGGGGAGGAGGAGGGAGGAAATTGAAAGCAAGTTTGACATTTGTTTAGAGCTGTCAAAATTAAATATACTAAGAATGGGAGAGAAGTCAAATGCTTCAACGTATATTTAAGTATTGCATTTCATATCAGTAGTAGTTTGCATTAGCAGCGCTATCAGAAATTGATTGTGTTGTATCTTTAAAGTGAACAAATTAGCTTTAAAATAGAGACTGCTGTTTAGCTTCCTTAACAGGGATGTGGCAATCAGGTGCCTCAAGTCTGTGTTTCCAAATAGGAACATGCTGTGACCCTGGGCAAGTTGTGTGATTTTCCTGTGCCGTAGCTGAGCCATGTGTAACATATATACTTATTGGTATGCTCAATAGTATTTCCAGGTTTGTGTACTGTTTGGAAACCAACTATTTAATACTGAAGCACTCTCAGGGATGAATGTTCCAAACATAATGAAAAGCAGGGTAAGAGCAAGGAGGAGAGGGAGGGATATACTTCCTTTGCATCAAGGAAAGGGCTGATCCCTCTTCTGCCTCATCACACCAAAGCAGGAGGTCTGGGGCTGTAGCTGGAGAGTAGAGAAAATTACCTCCAAACCACATGTGCATTGACTAGCAAGGTATAAGAAGGCAAACCAAAATGGCACTATTATCTAGACTCTCATGTACACCCTTTTCAAGGAATCAGGAAACCACTTTAACTCCCTCATTCCTTTGCACACACAAGTGTAAGTGCTTTCCACAGCTGAAGCATATGTTTGTAAAGCAAAACTATGTATTGTGTTATTGGATGAGCTCATGGTCAGAGGAAATGTCTGTATGCAAACCGCTCTTCCTGTGTTATTTTGAAGTCTGGATTTTCAGGCTCTGGGTACAAAAGAGAGACATCTGCAAGTTCCAGAGCTGGTGTTCTCATCCTTTGAAGTCCTAACATCAAAATTATGAGGATCTGAGATTTTAATTTAGATATAGCTCAAAAAGAATGTTTTATTTATAGTGTTTCTAGTTCATCTACTGTTACAGTAGTTACTGCTACTAAACCAGCAGTTTTAACTACACTCTAGAAATCTAGTTTTAGTTTTCTGTCCTCTAAAAACACTGTATGAGGCTTCATCTGTATACACTTGAACAGTATTTTGCCATTGTAAGTCAACATCTGCAGCTTGAGAGAAGTAAAACTTGAATTATAGTATTTTCATGTTTGGTTTTTTTTTTCCCATATCAACTGGGATATTTCCTGAATTATTATCTTTTAATGAAAATTATATTTAAGATAAACATCCAGATTCATTCTTCCATGACCAGAACAGAGATCAGAATAGGGATTTAATTTTAAACAAATACGGATTCTTATTCTTAAAAATCAAAACCAAAATCCTTTTCATTTCTTTCTAATAGAGGCTTCTGCTGTGATCTGTGTTTAGATTTTTAGCCTCCTGCATATTTTGTTCAATGAATGTTGTTTAGTTTTTACCGCTGGTATTTTGTGGTGGTTTTTTTTCTACTATATGATTCCTTCTTGCTGCCTTGTGCTAATCAAGACTGTGATTCAGACCAACTGGTGAATTTTAATAAGGGTAAGGGGGTAAAAGGGACAGAGCTTATTACATGATTTTAATAAACTGACCATAGAAAGATATGGTTGTACACCTTGCTCCCAACCAAGCTGGTCTCTAAGTTAGAGTGAGGAGATATGTAAATAAAGTCTAAGGACCCTGTGATCCCCCTTCAACCTGGATTTCTCAGACCACTGGCAAAAAGTCAGACCATATTTAGCACACGTCAGAGCAGCAACTGTGATGGTCTATGCCTTATACACTTTGCTGTGCTGTGTATTGTCCTGCTATTAGGGAGGCTTTTCAAGAAAGTGCAAAATCTAACTTTAGGTCCTACTTCTTTTTGTGTTCTGCAGACCGGAACAGTGCAAAAAGTACCAAGTCATAGGCCAAGTTGAATGGCATCTCATGATTGCACATCAGTATGGCCATAGGAACTTGGTGCATTGGTCCGCATGAAGACACTGCATTGCAAGCTGGCTTGTTTCAAACGCTGGGCCTTTCTGCAAGAATAGCTTACGCTTTTTGTGTTTGAGAGTTAGTGGGTAAATCATCTAAATGAGACTGGGATCAAGTTTTGAAAATCAGACCTGTATCTCTGAAAAGTATAGCTTTGACCCCCCTTGGCTAGCTGGACTAGAAACAATTTTTCCCACTTTTGGGATGAATGCTCTGTTACACACTTTTGCTAAATATGATAATTTCTACTAATTCTCCTCCCTTTGGAAAGGATTTGGCTTTCTGAACTGACTCTGTGAAATCTACTTTGCAGCTTTAGATCACTATATGTACTAATATTGCATACTTGATATAATCTCTGAACCAATATTTCCTTTAGTAAATTTAGGTGGCTTCCTTCTGGGATTGCAGCAGATCACTCTACAAAGATTAGCTGATACTTGTTGATAAGCAAGCTGAAGCTGTCTTCAAGTGTTCCTGTCTCCTCAATTGACTATGGAGAAACTCTAGCTCATAAGCTCTGTGGGGTTTAGTTTTGTACGTGTTGTCATGCCTAAATTAGTTAGCTTAAATGAGTGAATCCAAGGTTGTGCCATGTTGTATGCAATGAACTTTGTGCTTCTCCCATGTTCAACAGCTTTGCTTATTTCTCTGGTATCTCACAGTTCTTTTTTCCCCTCAAACATAATCCTTTCTGGTTTTCATTTGTAATATCTATACTAATTATTGTCAGGGGCAGATGTATTGTGCAGTCCTGACGTGTCCATTGCTATAGCAACATCTGTGATGGCCACAAAGCAAGCGTTGCGTTCCTTACAAGTAGGGTTTCACTTGTCATAAGGGCAGGCTATCAAAAGTTCATTTGAACAAGATGATTTTCTGCTAGCCTTATGCTACCGGCTGTTTGGAAAAAGGATTGGCAACAGCTCTGTAGACTGGTCTTAGCCAACAAATGATGGTGGAGTTTGTGAATCTGATCAAACTTTGACAACGACCCAGAACTTATTTGAAATGCGTTTCTTGTCATTGCTGGAGAGAAAAAAAAAAAAAGGAAAGAAAAACCAGCACCGAAGGGAGTTGTCACACAAAAGTGTGTGGTATGAACTCGGGGACCTAAAAAATCAATCATGGCAATTATTTTACTAAATTATTTTAAACTGTAGTGTGTCCAGAAGTCTTTCTGTTAAATGTCTGCTGTCACAGCAACAAGCTGTGCTGTTTCCATCTCTGACCTTTTTCATGTTAAAATGCATGTCAGTATGTAAAACAGAAGCACTCCACACAGAAGATGACTGGAGCAGTGCTTTGCTTTGCTGCACTGAAGGTCCTGGAGATACATATTTTGCAGGAAATGAGTATAATGGGACAATTCGCCATTTAGTTGGAGGAAAAAAAAAACACCAACAACAAGCAAAGGTTGCTTTTTTCAACATTTGTTTTGTCATGTTCATTTTTGCTATGATATATTTGAGGAAACAGAATGGAAGACTTAAGTGGCACTGGCAGAGAATAGATGACTTGATGATGAAGTGTGAAACGACCATTAAAGCACTGACCGTTTATCCCTAATACTCTATTTGCAGTTGAGATCTGACTGAAATGAGTTTAGTGGTTGCAGCTGAGTACCTGGTGGACAGAAGTCCATATGTCATAGAAATCTAAATCAGGCTGCGCAGTTTAACATCAATAACTGCATTGATTCTGAAGAGGTGTGGGTCAGACTAATGGATAATAACATTAAGGATGTGAAGAGCCTCAAGGAAGATTTGGGGAAATAATGGTGGTGTTTTCAAAGTAGGGCCTAGTATTTTGTTTTCAAAATCTGCTCACACGTAAACATGTAGTACCGTAGTAGGCAACCTTGGATTCTCTGGATTCGGGTTCTGTGCTTTCAGATAACAATGAGAAGATGTTTGAATGCAGTTTCCTGAATTGCTATACAATTGCAGATATTACGAATGTCAGGTCTTACTTCACTCTTGTAATTTCCCTTTGTACTGCAAAAACTCCAGGGTGAGAGTTACTCTAGGCTAGACTAAAAATGCAGGGCTACCTCTACCTCATGCAAGTCAATGCAAGATATACTGGTTGCAGTGAACTGATGCCAGTTTAAATCACATGCTAATTTGTACAATTTGTTTCACGTTTCATTGCTTTTGGATGAATCAGTCTGTACCCACAGTCAGATGTTTTTCACAGTCATGAAAGTTTGTAAGCAACTTTACAATGCCTGAGTCAAGATGTTGTCTGATTGGGAAATTTTTATTGTTATTTGTGCTCTGAGAAATCTACAGACCTTCATCCTAAGCTCTGTAAAAGGTAAAGAACAATTCTTCCTGAAAGGGTTGTGACCTCTGTTACAAAAGAACCTCATCTGTTGTTCATCCCAAAAGTACTGAGAACGAATTTACAAAGTTATGGATTGCAGCAGGAGCTGGAGAAGAGAAAATCCCATTTCTGTGGAACCCAAAAGCAGTCATGTGCTGTAAGACCCCAGTCTCAGAAGGGTTGATTTCCACTCTCAAGTCATCTTTCCAAGGGCTTGTGGCTGGTGAAAAGAAGACTTTTTGAATTGGACCTGGCTGACTTGCCAGGGCTGTGGAATTATAACCTCTTAAAAGGTTAAAATTAGTAAGAACTGCTACTAATTTTGAAAGTTAGAGGGGCCTTCACCACAGATAGCTCTGCAGCTGAGCACTAACATTTACCCTGGGAGAGAAATTCTGGCCAGGGTAGGCACAATACTCAAATGAAGAACCACTGGCATTGTCACAGAGACATGATCCAACCATCATCACCCAAAGAGCAGGTCTGAGTTGATGAATGCTGACAACTTAGTGCTAGGACGGCATCTACAGGCTCCTATCTGGTCTGGGACTCTTGATTTCCTGACAAGATAAAAAGGGGGGGGGGGGGGGGTATGTGTGTGTGGGGCTGCACCAATGTGACTCGCTTAGCCTTGGCCCGAAGTATTTTATAGATAATATAAACCACACAGAAATGTTGTAGTAAGGAGCCATATCCTGAAGTAGGAATTAAGTAGACATCTAAAAGCATGAAATCAAAACCTGAGGGACTCTGTTGCAGAACTGTTTTCAGAACCCATATCTGATGTCCCCACGCTGTAGTAACAACAGACATGTATAGAACAAATTATATTAAATGGTACAGAAACCAGAAAAGAGTTCTCTTTGGAGATTTCATTCCATTCCTCTTCCCCCATCTTTTAAATCAGGCTGATTATAACTGCAGGAGAACTCCAGACCAGATGTGAACTCTTAGCTCTTCAAGATACAGTGTACTGTTCATTATATCTGACCAGCCAAAATAAGCGTAAATCTGCTTCATGGCTTGAAAAGAGAAAATTATATCCTTTGAGAGAGGTTTTAATTCAAGAAAGTGAGGGTTTTTGTTATAGTTTCTTCCTTTTTGGATTTAGATTGATGATTAATGAAAAACAATATATAGCAGTAAGTCACAGGGGAATGATATCCTTTCTGGGAAAGAATGGATGGATATATATATCTGTATCTATCTCCCTTTTCCCAGGAGTTTAGACTGGAAATTTCTAGAAAAATAAATACTATGTAATTATGTAATTTATGTAATAAATAATATGAAATTATGCAATTTCATGTAGTTGATGGCACGCACAGTAATAAATGCTTGCTACCCACTTTCAGGGTACTAATCAGAGAGCAGAAAAATTTCAGTGCTCTGTTTGTACAATATGTGATGTACAGTATCAGGTAATTTGTTTAGCCTTCTTTTGCTGTGGGTTGAACTTGAAGGAAGTAGGTGCAGACCTGATACCCACTTTTCATGTAAACTTGCTGTAACACATTTTGTATTCTCTTGAGAATGGAGGGGAGGATGCAGGGCCGGTACCTTTGTTGGAATCAGTGGGAAGAAGAAAATGTTTTGTGCCTGTCCTTTAGTCATACAGAAGCAGTCATTTAGGGTGATTAATGTATTTGGAGTAAAATGAAACAAAAGGGTCTGTACAGACTTGTTAAGTGTTTTATGTATGCAAACAGCTTTAGCTGGTAGTGTGGCCATGCCAGCACAAATGTGTCTGAGCAGGTATGAAGGAAACTGGTTCAGATTTACAGTATTTTTTTTTCCCTTGTTTAGCTTTATATTGATTCTACATTATCTTAACTGGCGTATGAAACTGCAGCCAGAAAATATGGTTTCTGATCAGGTTGTGATTTTTTTTTTTTTTTTTTTAGCTAGAAATACCATTCCTGTGGGGAAAAAAGTGTGCGAGCAGTAACTAAGTAAGATCATGGGAGGATATGCTTTTAGGGTTTGGCTGGAGGAGCTGGATGTGTTACTACAAAGGGTAGATCGTAAGCCATTTCCCCTGAAATCCTGCTATCAGAGGGAGCCCCATCAGCGATGCCTAACATGCTGCACAGCAAAGTCATCTGGGTCTGCCCAAACCCTCTTCCCAAACCACTGAAGCCTGTGTGGGCAATTCTGCACTAAAACAGATAGAGAGTTCTTATATGATCCATCCTGTCAGTTCTGCTATGGGGGATGTACCTGCAGCAGCGGGGGCTGTAACACTGGTGACTGGCAAATTGAATGCTTGTTCAGGTCCTAAATAAAGAGAGGTGTGTGTGTGAGATAGTGTAGGGGGGTGTGTAATATCATAATGAATATATTGCCATGTGTGCCGTAAAAGTTAAACTTAGCAATACATAATGCAAGAGCATGCTTTCTCACTTTATTTCGGTATCTGGAAAGTTTCAGCACTGGCATCATATCAATATTTATTAATGCATTGTGAACTAGAACCTGTGATTATTACTCATGCTATCTCATACTTTACAAGCTTCAACTCCGAAGAATAAAATCACATCTGCTTTTTGCTCTTCCCATATTTTATTCAATGTTTTAACAGCTTTGCCGTAAATATCTCATCCATTACGATTCAGTTGTGACTGTATCAGCTTCACATCTCCTGTTTTATTGCTGTCATTATAGTTAAACAATGCGCTGTTAATTCTGTTAACTAACAAGTTCATTGTTCTCAGTAGTCAGCAATCTCTGTTTGTTGAGTCCACAGTGCTACTGGTTGTAAATCAAACCTGGGGACCAAGTGAAATGTTTTCCTTCATTTGGAAAATGAAGACATGTTCTTTATAAAGACTGATTAATAAAAGGTTAATTGTGATCCCAGGTAATAAAGCTTGCAGGGTAATTCTGAGTTACTGGGAACAAAGTGATATCAGTTCTCTTGAACTTCTGTTACAGCCCCTAGCTAACAGCAATTTTCTTATACTAAGCTGAGTGTTAAAACTTGTAAACGAAGTGCTGGGGATGGGGGGGTAAGAGGAAACCACTGAAATTATGACTAATACTGAAGAGTATTAAAGAATAATGGCAAATGGAGTGACCAACATGCTCATGAGTGGAATTGGGTAACAGCCTAGCATTGCTGGGGAGCAAGAAATGGTTGAAGGAAACGAATGTCATTAGGTATAAAGAAGAAGCAGAGATAGCTGGCTTGTGAGACCTGTATTTGTGCTTTAGAGAAGAACGGAATAAAGAGGGCTAGAAAAGTAGGTGGAGTTGCTGACTGGAGCAGTAGAAAGTGAAGTCAGCCAGCAGAAAAAGAAAGAAAACTATGAACTACAGAAAGGGGAACTGCAAGGGAGGATAGCATGGAGGAGGAGAAACAATTATGAAGTCATGTGCTGAGCAAAGGTAAATGGACAAAAAACGTTATTTTAAAACCTGAAGGCTGCACTGTATGTTTTAAGAACTGTTTCAGCCTTGCCAGCACTCTTCAGTGCAGTAGATCTGCCTGATACTGCAGATGGTGTGCAGGAGCACACTTAAGTCCTCCTGTTCCTCATTCCTTCCCACTATTTGTGCAAAGATGATGGGCAGCAGCTCTATGGGGTCTGCAGTGTTCTGTGCAAGGAAAGCAACAGGACAGCACAGTGGTATGAGCGAGAAAATGAAGGGGGAGGGATGCTACATATGTCAGATGTGGGTTTGAGCAATGGCAGTAAAAAGCAGTTCTTCAGCCTCTAGTCCTGCTAGGCTTAGAGCTACTGAAATTGTTGAACTGCTGTAGTTTGGCAGTTTGAGATTGAATTTCTGCGGAGAACAGTACCTGCCCTTCTAAGGATGTGTGAGTCAATTGATTTCACAACATGAGTAAGCCTGTCTTCTTTTGAGAAATATGTAGTCATTAGGTCTAATTTTTTTTTATGTACAATTCCTAAAGGAAAATATACCTCACTTGCTGTTTGAAAGCTGTCTCTTGAGAAATCTTGCATGCCTGGTGATCATTTGAATTCCTTGCAGTCCTTACTTGCTGCCTGCGTGTTAGAAATCATTTTAAATGAATTGAATAAAACTCACAAATGTTCTGTGCCAGGGTATGATGAACTCACAGGAAATATGATTCAAATGTAGTTTTTCTCCTTTTCTTTTTTATTATAATAAATAGGAATGGAAAAATCTGGCTTTAATGACACATTGCTGAATGAGATTTTATTGGTCTGTTAGCAGCAGCAGCAAGTAATGCCTTGTTTAAGTAAGATGGGTTATATTTGTTAAATTTCTGAGTAATTATAAATGCATAATAGGGAATAACCACAGGAAGATCAAGGACTGCCCTTGGAATTTCATACATGGATACAGATATGTAGAGTTTCACAATGAAGTCATTAGTTAGGAAATGAAAGCTTTTTTTTAAGAAACCTGATTTTTTTAATTTCTTTTTTATGTCTTTTTAATTTGAGGGTGGGAGGTGTGTCTTTGGTTTGGTTTGGTTTGTGGATACAGGCAGGAAAGCAGGGGAATTCCAGTCTCTGATTTGAAATGGACGTTTAAGAGGAGACATAGGTGCTTAAAACGGAAAAGACGTCTCCTTAGTCACTATAGTGGGCCTAGGATGAGTAGCTCGGCCATAGAATCACAGAATAGTTAGGGTTGGAAAGAACCTTAAGATCATCCAGTTCCAACCCCCCTGCCATGGGCAGGGACACCTCACACTAAACCATGTCACCCAAGGCTTCGTCCAACCTGACCTTGAACACCGCCAGGGATGGAGCATTCACAACTTCCCTGGGCAACCCATTCCAGGGCCTCACCACCCTAACAGTAAAGAATTTTAGATGTTAAAATAAAAGTGAGATGGGTGCTTTGATGCATTGAATTCTGGGCCTGCTTTGTCCGTGCCCACCAGAGAGCACACGGGGACCTCTTAATAGATGTTGTACCGTAGCTCGAATGCTACCTTCAGACACAGCATGTTCAAGGGCACGTGAGTGCTCCTTTGGTGTGTTATTTCAGGATCTGCTGTGCCTGGTACAGCTGAGTGGCATGTTTGTGCAATGGGATGCTGGTTTCATTACTTTATTCAAATTACACTACAAGTTCTGTCAGTGTAAACCAGGCATTGTTCTTTATGTTCTTTATGTTGTGTGGTTAGCTTAAAAAAAAGAGTTTTTAGGTCTGTTGACAAAGGAAATAACCTGAGAGTGCAGTGGAAAGTGAGTGTGCAGAAGGCCACTTTTTACCTTCGTATCCTCTCAACTGTTAAGTTTGTTTGTGTACGGCAAGCTTGGGACTATGTCCCTTTGTTGAGCTCTGTGTGTTTCTGCAGTATTAATAATTGGAGAGGGAGTCCACTAATTCCCATCTCCCCATCTGAAACTTAGTGTGAGGTAATGTATTGAACACACTATGTGTCTCAGGTCAGCAGCAATCATTTTACCTGTTGGTACTACTTTTTAAATTGAATTTAAACATGGAACAAGGACTGTATGGAACTGTTTGGCATCTGAATCACAAAATCCTCTTTGTTGATGCTGAATCTGCATCAACGCTGAAGTTCCCGAGAAAACTCAGAAAAAAACACATGGCCAAGGAAATTTCCACAAGCCTGGGTTCCATCTTGAGATTCAAACCAGGTTGGCTTAAAGTTTGATCCACTCATAAAACTCATAAAAAAGCCCTTAAACCTCTTTGACTTGGTTTGGGGCTGTCTTGGAGCTAAAGGGTAGATCTGGGAGCTCTCGCTTTGATTTCTCACTCAGTCATGGATTTGTGTGTAACCAGAGGGTACGTCATTCAGCTGCTATACTCTGGGTTCCCATTCACAAAGCAGTGATAACAATATTGCTTCTCTTCTTTATATGAGTATTGGGAGACTTTAATTTCTTAATATTTGTCATCTGTAAAGTACTGTATTTCATAGATGAATGAAGCTAAAGAACAAAGGGGGAAGAGGAAATTCATACAGTTTTGAAGGGAAGCCTGACTTAAGTTTCACTTTCAGCAAAATACTCTGCAAGATTTGAGCAGATTTCACAAAAGCCCTTTTTCCCTTTATTACAAAATTTTGTTCCATTGAATTCTGGGTGGTCTGATATTCATCTGGAGGAATGCAGTTCTGAAAAGAAATGTGCACTGAGGTGAGAGTCATTGTGTATCACATAGCATTTAGACTGAGCTTTGCAACGTCAAAGTTGTCTGCTATATAAATATTAAGGGCTGTAACCCTGAACTTGAGAAGTATTCAGTTTTTATCTTTTATTAACTGACTGAACTAATCACGCTGTTTCACTTGATAACACAGGAATGGATTCTGCAAACATCCGCAGGTATAGGGTAGCACTTGCTCTCCTTCAGCATTTTCACAGTCAGATAGATGTTTTATTTGCCCAAAGGAGAGGGTAATGCTCCCCACGTTTGCCTAAGGAGTATACCTGCTAGCAGCTATGATAAGTTGGGAGACTTCCACTTTGCTCCACTAGTGTAGCTGAAAAGAACTGACCAAGAAACAGGTTGTTTTGGAGCTGGCTGCAGAACTGGAAAGACACTATAGTGATTATCATTTAAATCCACTTCTTTCTCCTGATTGGTGACTACATGAATAACATATTAAACTGCACAAGCCTTTGATGGCTGGTAGGAAGAAAGTGCATTAATCCTGAAGTGAAGATTTAGAAGAGAAAGGATCACTGTCGCAGAACTAGGTAGCTAAGTCACAGCTCAGAGCAGGTATTTGCCTGCAGGTAGCCTCTAGAGTGGGCAATGTATTGTGTATTTGGGAAGGTCATTAATCTACGCCAAATACCTGATCACATGTGAGGGTTGTACTTTGCATTATTTAATTTCATTCCTATTATTCCAGAAAAAAAAACAATTAAGAAAGTGAATAATTATAAAAGTAAGGTCAACTCAATTTTCTCTACTAATGTTTTTAGTTACTGGACTCATTATTGCTAATTTCTTTCATAATCTTTGCCTTCTAACCTCATTTGTTTCATTGCTAAGTGCCAAGAAGGGAGCATCATAAAACTTCCATGAAAACAAAGCAGAAAAATCATGTCATTTTAGTGATTTCCTGAGAAAGTAATTATCTGTTGTTAACCTTTATAGTAAGAACACTTCTGATCATCTTCAATATAGGTGTTAAATTTCCATCCTTCTATTTCTGATTGCAATTTTCCAAGTTAAAAACATATAGATAGTTATTCTAATAACACATAATCTTTTTCTCATAATGATTATTAAATTATAAAGTGCTTTAAACAAGTTTTAAAGCCTAAAACTACTCCCTGTTTACTATATAATTTTAAAATGTAATAAATCTCATAGCACTGAATTTTAAATACTTTTTTGTAGTGAATGATTAAAACTACCTTGTATTTTTCCTGTAATATTAGAGTTCTGACCCAACTTACACCAAAGTCAATGGGAGACTTTCTGATGATTTCAGAGGGTGGCAAATCAGATTGTTTTCTCTAATCCTGTAAATTAGTATGCAGGGGCAAATGCTCCCATTTTTTGGAAGGCTTATTGAATTCAGTGTTGTCCTGTGAGGGAGCCACCTGCATGCACGAAGTTGTCAGGGCAAATTCACAAGACACATTCCAGTGTGTCTTGTATTTCCATCCAGAAAACAAAGAAACTAGAGGAAGCAACATCTGAAATCAGATGCGGGTGGCGGAGAGGAAGAGCCAGGTTCTAGTTTGCTATATGCACTGTATCTATTAAAAGTAATCCTACTCAGTACGAGAGGAACCACAGGTTCAGACCCCTGGTGCATGCGCTTGGCTGAGGAGCCACTGGCGCGAGGCTACCATCTGCGGCTTATGACTGAATGCCTTTAAGTATCCCGCCTAGACACTTGTTGTGCTATTGCGTCATCATCGCTTGCGATTGACCCAGGAGATGAGAGTCTTGTCCACGATGCGTGGGTAAAGGTCTTCCCAAAGCTTCGTTAGCGAAGTCAGGCCTTCCTCACAGGAGAAGGAAAACTCCTATCTTCAAACCCGGGCTGATGGAGCTCATCTGGCCTTGGACGGTCTTCCACCAGAGAAGGACACTCTTACAAAACCTACGGCCTGAGGACTTTGCTGTCACCGTCCTAGCTAACTAGGCTGTGTCAGTTAAACCTCAGGTGTAAAGGATGGGGCCAGTTCTGCGCAAGCTGTGCTTCACCTAAAAAATCCACTGTGCAGCTGGAAGGGTTTACTGTCACTTGTCTGTATGGACAGGTGAGGGTCAGAACGGTAGGTGACAAGGCGCATGGGTAGCTGCAGATCCAACCTTGCATGCGGGCGGCCCAGCACATGGGTAGCTCGAAATCACTCAGGAAATGACAGTCCTGGTCGGACACTCCTGATTGCCTAAGCACCCTTTTTTCCAACCAGATTTGCATATCCCACTTGCCCTTGGTCATCGTGCTTGTAGCAAGCGTGGTTAAAGCCCTTCCCAAATCTTCGCTCGTGAAGCCAAGCCATCAATCAATCTATTAAAATGAATACAGGTAAGTTTCACTTAGCAGGAATGTATATTATTATATAAAAGTCCTTTAACGAAACTTTAAAATAGCAAAAATAGTTTCTTTTTTGCTGTGAGTGGGATTCAAAGTTTGGGGTTTTTCCATTTCTTTAGGGTTTTGTTTTTTTTTGAGAAATTATTATTATCTGTAGGCAGTATTTAAATGTCTGTACTGGCTACACATAAGCACTCAAGTATTTAAATGAAATTTAGAGCTAAATCTTTTGAGTGGTATTGATACATATGGGCAATAAATTTGACAACAACACATTCATGTGGGCCTTCATAATTCCTTAAACGTAGAGAAACCATTATATAAGAACATTACAGTGAAGAGGAAGCTCTTGTAGATATTTAAAGGAGCCTATCCACATTGAGATGCCTAAATTGAAAAGGGTGAGTGGAGCTCATGAGCAGTCTTTCATTGCTGATGGATTTACTGAAATGGAGGTGCCTGGAAGAATAGCCTCCTTATAAATTTCTTTGACTAATAGGATTCCAAACAAAAGGGACTTTCTTTTTCCTTCTTACTTTAATTTTTCAGTTCTAAATGTAATTAAAAGATTTCATCGCCGCCCCCTCTCTGGTTCAGCAGAGCTGTTGCTGCTGTTTTGGTAGCAGCAGGGTATTTATTGTCTCTTCTCCAATAGCTCTGTGCTGTGTGTGGAAAGGACAGATGCTGTGTTTGTGACTGTGACGTGATTAGAAGAAGTGAACAGAGAGAAAGTCAGTAATGACCTGGTTGCTTTTAATGCCATTTATATGGGGGTTTTTCTACAGAGCACAGTGGGGCTAGGAAAAGGAATCTTTTACAGATCAAAGCAAACCATACATGTAAAAAACCATGGAGAGGGGCAAGGACTGAGAATGAGCTGATGCAAAGCATCAGTATCACCTCCAAACTCTACCAAAGCACTCCTCACAAGCCTTTTATTCACTGTATGACCACACTGTAGCTCTGTAGGAATGATCTTGATCCCTTCCTCACCTTTCTTTCTGCCAGTTTATTCTCTCATCTGTGTCTCACCATTCTTCAGTCGTCCATGATAGCTTCCAGAAGTCTCTTCTCCAGCCTCATTGAGAAGTCAGCAGAGGGGTGAGCACAGAAGCTGTAGATGTGAGCTGGCTTGTGCGCAGCTTTAGGGTAACACTGCTACATCATTCCTGGCTGCAGACGTGGCATTTTGTTGCCCACATAGTTTTCCACTGCTTAATGCAGAACTGCTGAACTTCAGTCATATGGGTTGGAATTATACAGGTCAGAAAAGGGGGAGGAGTGTACAAATGAAGGAAAAAAAAAAAAGAGCAGCCATTTTGGCTGTTTAAATTCAAAGTGGTGTGGCACCTACGTACAGACTTCTGTGTTCAGTCCCTTGGCTAAAACTAAGCTCTGGATCAACTTAATATCCAAAATACTTCCTGCCAGGGATTATATCTTGCTATGGAAGGGAGCTAGGCTTAGTGAACTAATAGGTCTTTTCTATCTCTAACTACTGCCAGTATGATTATGGCTTTCTAATCAGAAAAATGTGTTGCTGAAAAGTACAGAGATTAAGCACCACAATTGCCTGTAACAAAGGCAAGTTTTGTTGGATGAGCAGAGATCTGATGAATGACATGATTTGAAATGTTTTCATCCTAATGGCTTCCTCTTCTGAAGTTAATTTTTTTTGTCAGTTGCCAAAACATTTATGAGCAGATTTGTGGATAATGACACTCTTAGATGGGGGTTTAAATAAGAATCTGTTCCATTTGCAACCTAAAAGACCTAGTATTAAAACAGACAAATGGGTTTGGAGTCTGATTCCTCTGTGGCTGTGTAATAGATGAGCTGGGGTCACTGGTGGTGTACAGTGAGCAAGCCACAAACTTTTAGGCCAGTTGTTTCTTCCTTGGAGAAGTTTAACGTGGGAAGCGATAAATAGTCAAAACATGATTTTGTAAGGAGTGCTTGTTGTGAAATTCATGGCTCTGCAATTTAGGGAAGTTCCCATTCCCTATGTAGACTAAAAGACAGGTAAAGAAAGAGGAGAGAGATAGGTGTTATGTGCTGGATAAATAGCTAAATTTAGAATTGGTCTCTTTGTCCAACATTCGGATTCTTAAAAGGGACAAGAAGAAACAGCAGCCCTTTTGAAGAGGAAATTTGGCCTGTGGGTAGGTGGTTGAACAATAGATTGAATAACATAGTCTAGGTTTATATAATAAGCTAGGAAATGTTGTTAGGGAATTGTTTGATCATAGTACACTCATGCCAAATAAACCACCACAAGGAAATGCAGACTAGCCAGTGCTGCACCTGCTTAAACTACATGTATTGAAAAGCAAGCTCTCAAGTATGTTCAAACAGTCCTCAAAAAAAGTAATCAGCAGAACTCACGGTGTTTCTTAATGACTGCAGGTAGAGGTTTTATGTCCCAGTTAGCTGGTGTCAGTCTGTACCAGCCTATCAGGGTTGGTGGAGGTTATGCCATCACACGCCCTGGGATAGTCTCTCCCTTTAGCAGTTTTCTTACTTAATTCTAGTTGGTATTATCTGCACCAACTGTATTGCCCATGCAATAAAGAGTCCCTGTAGTTTAAGTATTGAGAAATAAAATCTGATTCCGTATTCTAATTTAGAGATATTAAACTGATAATCTTGGATAGGGCTAATTTTAAAACCCTTTTTGCACCAGTGAAGACACATCTATAACACACCTGAAACAGCAATATTTGCACGATTTTATTTACATACACAAAACATTTCTTTTTCCTTGTAAATGCTTATGGTGTTATTTGCAAATACATTTCTGTTTGCTTCTTCCAAGTTTTACCTGCGTGTATATCCTTCATCTAGAATGAGAATATAGCCCATTATCCTGATAGGAAGCAAAGTGAGAAAGTGTACGATAATTTTGCTTGAAATGTTGTTTTCTTACACGAGTAATAAGGCCACTTTTCCCTCCCTGGAAAGCATGAACTTTTACCATACCATACAATGCAGGATGGCATTATCATTATTTCCCAGTGGTAATGGGAATTTTATGATAATGAATGCTGAGATGCATCTATGTCACGCTTTGCAGGATTCTTAAAAAATATCTTTTGCTCTATTGTCCTGACTTCCACCTTTTCAAAAGACATTTTGTTGTGCTTTACCCAGTCTTCCTTTTGTCCATCTCCAGAGCCTAGATCATATGGAACTTCAGTAATTTCAGCTATTAGAAGGGCTGAATAGCATTTTCTTTCAATTAATGTATGAAATGAAAAAAGGTAGAAAACTTGGAAGGCAAATTACTGCAAGTTCAGCTTCTTTGCAGACACTGGTGGCAGCTGATTGACATTGCAGGTACTTTCAAAATATTCCTCTAAAATACTGATTTAGTTGAAATTAGTTATAATTTTTAAAAACATTTATTTGTGGTCAGCTGGGTTGCCAAGTTCCTTCACTAGGACATCCCTAAACTATAGAATTAAATCCTATTTAAATCTTGATTAAGTAAATGGTAAAATTCCCATTCATTTTAATGAGGTTGAGATTTTAGATATATACTATTTAGGAGAAGGAAAAGACATTTCAGGTCTTACCTACGCACCCACCAAGCTAACACAGAGTGGTTTCTTACCATTTATTTTCTAGAGTTTATTTTCCAGGCTACTTTTAAACAGTGGGGGTTCCTTTACTGTCCACAATACTTTATTCCACAACCCCATAGATCTTGTGCATGCTGGACTTTAAATCAACTATCAAATACCCACTAGTATCTTCAAAGGCTTCTGAAAAAGAATGGTTTACAGGGGTGTTTTTTGCTTTGCCAGTACTATGATTTGTTATTCATCTTGTGGATTTTTAAGCAGACCCCTGTACTCAGTATTCATATTAATGGTCTTACTGTATTTAGGTGGATAAAAAACATTCAGTACAATGTATGTAATAGTTACATTTCTATGATATACATACTTGGTAAAAGCTTTCTCATTTTCATCATTTAGACAGGTAGGATCTGGTAAATCATGTGCAGCACTCAGGATGACAGTATGGTAGGGGGTAGAAGAAAACAGCAGGCAACTGCTGCAGGAGGTTTCTTCTGAAAAACTTGACCAAATGTTTAAAACCAAAAGAGGCTGAAGATGATGGTTTTTTCTCTTTTCCCATAGCAAGTACCTTGTCAGACATACCAGTAAAGGCTGAGCTTGCCTTGCTCATTTCATACTCAGGTTGAACAACCTATTATTACAGATCTGTTTTAACCGCTTTGTCCTGAGCTCCTGGTTTTCCAAAGCTCTGGACTTGCCACAGCTTCAGCTTCTGGGTTCACTGTGCTTTGTATGTGCCTTGAAACACCTAAAGTGTGTCCACCATTCCAAACTGTGGGACTTTACACCCGACTGTGTGATGCGTGGCAAAGCAGAAATAATACCTAAGAACCAAATTCTGTTGGTATAAGGATGCAAATTAACTTGATTTCACTGACTTTAATTCAGATTCACGCCATTTTACATGAGACGAAGCTTGGCCCTCAGGTGAAATTTCTTTGAATATCTTTGTTCTGTGCAGTATATAGTATACTTATGTCTCTCTGTTCTGGCTTTAGCTGTAGTAGCTTAAATGCCAAAATCAGTTTAGAATAAGAGCTTTCCTATTCATGATCTTCACATGGAAGGGAAAAAACCCATCAGTTCATTACGTGCATAAACAGACCAAGGATTCCTGTTAGATGAGGGCAATAGTGATATAGTGAATATCTCCATTTCATCAGTCTCCCCTAAGCTTTTACGTAATTTTCTGCTTACACATATTTTCATGACTTTTTCTTAAAAAAAAAAACAAACAAACAGCTTTTTTAAGCCTTTTTCAAGTTTAGAGCATAGAATCAGTCAGAATGGCACGTTTTTCCCTTTTTTTAATTTACATTCCTTGCTTGCCAGTCTTCTTCCCTAGACACATAACCACTGCCACTGTTTCACGTGCTCATGCGTACATGCATGCTGTGTTATTGTCTTGTACTGTCCCATAAACACTCATTTCCTTTATTATCTCAGGTTTTATACTGGAGCAGTAACCTTTTACATGATTCCCTTTTTCTCTGCAGTTGTGCTGGTGAAAAAAAAAAGACAAAGAAAAGTGAAAGACCCTTTAGTTTACCTCAGAGCCTCAGCCAGCAGGAGTTTAAGTGTGTGTCAAGAGGGAGAATATTAAGATAATCAATAAATGTACTTTGCAGTCTGGTCAATGTCGTTGGCATTAATTTTCTTTTTCTCTTAAATGATCAGAATCTTTTCACTTTCTCACCTTCTGCTTGCTTCCCACTAAAATACAGACATAATGCCTCTCCATGTGTGGCTATCAAAACACAACTTTCTATGTTATTTTCCATATACCTTCTAAAAAGCCCTTGGTGTATTACACATTACCTTATTTGTGTCAACCACGTATTATAAATATCAGTGTTTTCTTGTAATACCTAAAAAATTCAAAGACAAACAGTACTTCTGTGGCAAATCATTCTCACCTCCTGTTAATTGCTGATCCTTCTGCTGCTATAATGATGCTGTTTCGCAACAGCCTGAATGTGTCTGTCCTTTCACTGAGGTCATAATGACTGTTAAATGTGCCACATTTCCTCTGTCAATTTGGGAAAAAAATGTCAGATTATATATCAAGGGTTCACTTTGATGCATAACTTTCTGTGAAACAGACGTCACCAAAATAAACTCTGGTACCTGTCCCATTGGGAATGGGAACTCATAAATACAGAGTCAAAGGCAATTGGCCCCCACAAGCCTGCAAATACTACTATTCATTGCATTACCTAGAGGTTTGTGACTAAAGTTGTTGTTTTAATGGAAAGCCTTTCAAATTGGTCTTTAGAAAGATACGCTTCACCACTTTTATTAGTTGTTAATTCCATTTTTAACTACCTATTGTAGTTGGTAATATCCTCTTAGCTTGAAAATACAATCTCTTTGCCTAGTTACTTTATCCATTTTTAGTTCATTGATTCACTGAGGTTTTTTTCTTCTGGATTTCTAAAGCAGCAGAAGTTAAAAGAAATTCTTAATTGTTTACTTCATTGTTTGTGCAATGGTATCAGCATTGACATCTGCAGGAATATAAACAGATTTAAAAAGACTTTTTCTTGTTCGCTTATTGAAGGGAGCTGTGCTATGTTAAATTGATTTAAGTTTCCAAATATGGGTCAGATAAATAAGCTTTTTTAAGTTAATGTTTTCCTTTCTGGCTTCTGGTAGTTTTTGTTTTGGTATTAAATAACGTCTAGAGGTTTCAAATAGCATCAAATTCTGATATCATGAGAATCAGTAGTTAAACCTACAACATGGGTTTGGTTTCCACTCCATTGTGCATTAAATCTTGGGTCTTGGAACTGGTGTTTTCTTCTGACCAGGACTTCTTGTCTTCTGTGTCTGAATTTTGTTTTGAATTTCGGATGTACTCGAACTGCTGGAAATTCTGTGGAAACCTTTCAAAGAGGAGAGACAGATGTCTGTGACAGGAAGAGTTCTCTAACATCAAAACTACACAACTCCATGACAAAGCTGCCATAAGGAAGCAGGGGCGAGATATATTTTGTAGGTCTTGCGTATCTGATGGCTGTTGCATATAGAAATGTGGTAGATAGTTGAAATGTGCCGTCTGTTCTTTGCCAATATAGAATTGAATAATTAATTAGTTTCTCTGACATTGAGAAGCTTCTCTAAATTCCTGCCTGAAGTCTTATCTCTGATTTGGATACCCACGACTGCACTTTTCTAATGTAAATATGCAGCAAAGGATTGCTGCACACAGAGAGTATCTGCTGAGGTTTCAGACTAGCATGTGTAAAGCAACGCTCATAAGCTATTGTGAACATCATTAATATAGGGCATACCTACTCATTATTTACTGCTTAGCTTTCTGGGGCTTGGGAATTCAGAGTTCAGCCAAACCCTGACACTACCTCTTCTTCCTAAAGGTAAAGCACCATATGGTTTTTCTCTTTGCATTTCATATGGCAATCCATATGAAGATTTCATTTATTTTCTATAATGTTTAAATCATTAAAAGAAAAGCTTTGGGGTGCAATATGAGACTGACAAAGATAATTACAGTTTTAAAGCCTTAAGAGGTTTCATGCATCATATAAAATTTTACATTCCACCACCAATTTAAATCAATTACAATCTTTAAATCTATAATTGTGTTATTTAAAGCATTTTAAAGGGCACAAAGCATGTGGTATTTCGCAGTGTGTTCCAAAGTATTTTCACAACAGATCTATTTATTGTGTGAAAGCATCTAGAGGCTATTAAAAGATGATCAGAGGCATTAACTCTTTAGTCTGTCTTCTTAATGCAAGAAGCAGATATGCCTAAGCATTATTTATCACTTAGTCTCAGTTGTGCTAAATTTCTCACCCTTTAGTCACAATAATTGTAACGAAGCTTGGAATAGATCATGCAGAGTGTCCTCATAATGCTAAACCAATGACTTCTTTGTGCTTGGGTGAGCATGCATTCTCTTTCATATTACAACAAGGCAAAGAAACAGAAGACTTTTTTAATTTATTCTTTTTATGCTAGATCTACATCACTGCACAGGTAAAGATGGTGCTCTGTTTTTCAGGCAAAGCCCTTTTCCTTGCTCTGCACTTAGCTTATACCAAGGAATTTCAGCGCCCAGTTTAAGCTACTTTTATTACTTAGCTGATTTACTAGGAAGAAATGGTGATTGTCTTTTAAAATCATAAACCAGAAGTTTCAAATTAATATGGTTTTGGTGAGTCTTATCATTTCTATTCTAATGGAAATTCTAACATCTGGTTTTCCCAAATTTGTGTACGAACAGATTGTTTTCCATAAAACTGAATTTCTGAACAACATCTTTTACCTAAACATTGTTCCATTGAGACTTTTAAATTCAAAAAATAATAAAGCTGAAGTGAAGGACTGGAAATCATCTGAACTGAAATATAGCAGTATTTTTTCTTCAAAAATAATGAGTGTATGTTCAAGGGACTCCATATTTCCAGTAATTCTAACAACGAATCTTGACTGCCCAAGTGTTCATCTTTATGTACTCAGTATTTAAAGAAAATACAGATAAATAAATAAAACAACCTACCAAACAGAGAAAACAGTAACTACTGCCTTTCATTAGCAATTACTCTTGGTGAAAGTTTTAGATGTTTCCATGCACACATCAATGCAGCTCAGAGGGTGCTTAGTGGAAAACAATGATAATAAAATATACTCCAAATAGTCAACATCTGGGGAGGGTTGAGGGGAGGAAAGCTGCGTGTTGGTTTTTAAACATTATTTTAAGTCAGAGTTTTCTTTCTCTCTAGGAAAATGCAGGTCTGTCTTTTTAACAGAGAATATCCATTATTATAGAAACACAAACAGTTTTTGTAAGTGTTGAATAAGTGGACCCAGCTTTGGTATCTGTCTTATCAAAATAGAACTACAGGTAGAGTGCCTCTGTTGTTCAGGGAATGCTGCTTTGGAAAGATCCTTTTTTACAGTAATTCAAAACCCAAATAGCCCATAGTACTAACAGCAGAAACTGTTTTTCTCCTTAAGCAACTAGGATGCACTAGTTCATGCATTCTCCTGGGAATCTGTAGTGATGAATGCATTTGTTTCTTAAAGTATAGGCAATAATGCCATTGTTTCTCAATAGAAATAAAAAGGGGTCCCTACATCAAGGCTGCCCCTCCATTCTGTCTGCTCTGAAGAAGGGATTGTCTTGTCCTCAGGGAGTGGCCTGGAATTGTAAACTGTGATCATCCACCTTAGATGTCCTGTGTAATTTGGAGATCAACCGATACAAGTTGATTATATGCGATGCTGAAACAGTAATTCCTGAACTCATAGAGGCCCAAATTGCATTGATTATTTCACAGACATTACCAAGTATTCAGATGTGGAGTCAGTGCCAGAAATGTACCTACACAAATAAATTTCCTCTGCAGTTTTGCTGGCAGTGGTATTTTGCTACGGGTCTCTGTTAGATGCAGAACAATAACCTCCATAGCACTGCTCAGCACTGAGCAGGTAACTGAGCTCCAGTGCTGAGAGAAGCAGTTCTGAAGTATTAAGGACAGGTAGCCTGATCCTGTCATCCTTGAAGGTAGCAGGAACGTTGTCCTTGCATTCAGAGGGAACAGGACACAAACCCTGTTTCATAAGCGTTAGTGTCAATGAAATTAATTGTCCCAAGTACTGAGATAACTGTGCAAGATCTCTCTCCACCCAGCAGAGGTGAAATTGGATACAGCACCTTCTCGTCCAAGAATTTCCTGTGGGAGCATTAGCTGTAGAAAATCATTTGAAACCATCCCTTTGGCTGCTGTTCTGTCCCGAGGGGATTTTTTTTTCACGTTCCAACATCTCCAGCATTGGCTAGCATGGAAGTCACATAGCAGGGGGAAAAACAATAAAAAAAGGAAAGATGCTTCCAAAAGCAGTGTGTAATCTCAGGTGATACACACGAGCTCATGTCATTTGGTTGGTGGGTTAAATATTATTTTCTAACTCTGTTCTCATTTACCAAACTTCAGGATTGCAGTGGGATATTTCCAATAATATTTACCTTTTCTTACCCATTAACATTTGAGCAGATTGATCTCTTCTTCCTGCAAGTCACTAGCTGTGTGGCGGCTGAAGATGCTTAATTTTCCTTTCCACTTTTCTGCCACACTCACATGAAAATGTTTGTGCTTTTCTCATGTGTAACAGCAGAAGGCATGAGTTCCCCTCCCACTTATACAAATTAGAAATATCTCCAAGTGGACTTACTGTGGCAGGTGGAAGGAATTTGGCAAAGACTCTGCATCATCTGGCATTGCCAGAATTACACACACCTAGAGCATTCTTGGCCAAAGTACACTCAGTGCAGCACCAGGTACTTTCTGTCGGTGGTGGGTTAGCACAGGGCTGTGCAGCACTGCATAGACTCTTACAGCACTATGGGCTTCCATTTCCAGAGGGAATTTTTAGCCACTCAAATTGACCTGCTTACCTGGGTGGCAGAAAGGGATTGAAATGAAGCGTTGAATCTAAGCTGAATATGTTTGTAAAAGGCCAAGACCATTAGGACTGGAATAAAATAGATTCATGGAGAGAGGAACTGGATCCCTGGGTATCAAGGATATTGAGTGATTCTATCTTAAGTTACTGCACTAAAAAGCAGCAAAAAAAAAGCCTATTGCAACTCCAAAATGGCAGAGGTCTGGCATTCAACATGATCAAGTTGAACACATTTGAGGGAAATCTGGATTTTATTTTGACTATTTTCCTTTGTGGGTGAAGTCAACAAAGCTCTCAGTGTTGGAGGTGAGATGCAGAAATATAATGAAAATTCTGTACAAGTCCAGTCTTTCAGAGAAAGGAAAGAAAGAATTCTGTATTAAAAATAATCCCCCTGACCAAATATCCAAAGAACTAGTCCAGTAAATAACGGAATGTCACTATAGACCATACAGATTTTGAGATATGTCTTTTATTTTTGCAGTAATAGTAGAAAATAGAGAAAGCCATTTAAAAATCTGAACAATGTTTTTGTGTTCACATAACAAATATAAATTTCCAAACTGTTATCTCCATATTTCCTGATGGTAATGTATTCCTAGTTTTAAATCCAGCAAATACCCATTTTCGTTCTCAAATTAAGTTATCCTATAAAGCAACAGCTACTTATAGTAGGAATTTATAGTGGGAACAGTGATTATTGATTCTTAATGCATAAAGGATTCATAATACAAACATCAGTGGCAAAAGATTTTTGTAGTTTATTTTCATATTTATTTGGAAAGTATATACTGCAATGGTTTATTTTTCTAAACTAAAAATAGACTAAAATACTTTGGAATACTCTTCGCTAAAAACATAATAATAAGTGTTTAGATTATTGGATAAAATGCGGTTTTCTTTAAGTAGAATACATCAAGATAATCAGTTTAGGGTTTCTGAGCATGCCTACCATAGCTCAAGGATGTATATCTTCCAGCAACGGCAGCAAAACCAAAACGTTGCACAAAACTCGGTGCTAATAATGAAATGAATAAGGATAGATGAACAAGCAAGAATGATCATCCTACAAAAGTAATCTAATTTCTACACACAGGTTATTAGCAGTCCTGGCTACCTCCTAAATCCTCTTTTTAAGTGTACAGGAAATGCAATGAGACATTTTACAGGGGAACAGATCAACTTCCTTTTCCTGAGCATTTTATTGTAGGAGAAATCACTGTAGGAATATAAGACTTTTAAACTTATAAGAATAACTCAGCATTGCCCTTTTAAATTGTTTCCACTGACAAGCGAAGTCATAGTGGCATTTGTTCATCCAGATCCCAGTACACACATGTATTCATAATGATACATCCCTCGAATGGCACAGTTCTTCTGTGGTTGCTACCTGTCAGCGCTTGTACTCAAGAACCTTGAATATCAGTGACTCACTAATGTTTTATGATATTTTACCTCACTTTATGGTAGTCATTTATGACAAGACCAGAATGACATAAACTGCCATAAAGCAAAGCAATGCAATCACACAAATGACCATAAATCAAGGTAGCAACAGAAAAAGGTCATAAAAGGAAAGAAAATTGGAGAAAACAACATTTGAGTTCAGATTCAGAAGTCTGGAGTTAGCAGCGCCAAACTTCAGGACAGATGGATGTGAGCAGCAAGCAAATTCAGTGTTCCACTGATACTAATCATTTTGTGTGTGTGCGGATGCACTGACAGATTGATACCTAGATGGGCTTTCATTACTTGAAAGACCGTTACAACGTACAAAGAGTTCATTGCAACTGCGTGCACGGCTTTTTTCTTCCTATAAAGTCATCTTTGTTTTGTCCTATACCCTAAGCAATTCCCAATTCAGATGACCTTTGTGAACTTTTTTTTATAATTTATATCTATCTCTGTAATTTTTTTTTTTTTTTTTTTTTTTTTTTCTGGAAAATGTGGTCCTGTTATGCAGGTTGGCCACCTTTAAAAGCATGGGACCATAATATGCTTTTCTTAGAAGTCTCTTTTTCTTGATCTGGAAGAGAAGCTCCTAACCAGGAACCAGGAGGGGATGTTGGATGTCAGAAGGTGGTCAGATGGGGATTAGACAGAAACGTCACAGAGCTGGTGGGGTTGTGAGTGGATTGAGTTGGAAGCAGTATTTTCTTGTGCGGTGGCCATGCTCATGAGGGGTGGATGGGGACAAGAGGAGGACTAAATGACTTCAAGGGAGACAAGGAGCTCTGCACCCCCCCAGAATCAGAGCCTAATGGGGCAGCAGAAGCTGTATGCAATGAGGTGTAACAGTACGTATACCACACCTTAAAGTTATACTACCATAAAAATGAGAAACTGCTAGCAGTGGAGATAACAGCATTTATGAGGAGAATTTATGGGCTGCTCACGTGGTATAAATATATACAGTACACAAAAACCAGTGGGGATAAATTCCACTGGACAACCCTGTTATTTTAACAGTAACCTTGAAAATATTATGTTATTTAACCAAAAAAAATAGTGTTAAAGGAACAATACATAATTTAATCTCCTTCTCTACCCTGTACAGTTCATCTCTGTATTAGCAGCAGTGATGCTTAAGTATGTGCATTAAGATAAACACTGATAGATAATTGCATTTACTCCAACATTTTTGTGCTTCCCTATTCACACTCTTGTGCTTTCATCTTGTATGCAAGCCTGTTTCTAATGGAGTTGATGTGCTTTAAAAAATATGAAGACATATTTTTATCCCTACCCTTTATCTCAGACCTCTAATTCTTCCCCTATTCTTCTCTGTTTCCTAAATCAGTTGCTTTCCCCTTTTGTAGTATAATTTGAATTCACAACTGCCATAACCATTTCTAGTAATTTTTTTTTAATTCTTCCTTGTCAAAGAACACCAATGTAGTAATGGATATGACAGAAACATAGCACATAAGCAAAAGAAAATCGAAGCAGAGGACTTGAGCTGAGAGATACTGAGCAAGTGAATTTGCAGTGAGCTGAGTTGGGATGCCAAGCCATCAAATTCAGAGATGCAGTGAAGTGATGAGTACTTCTGGTCCTGCCCTGTGTCTCCACAGGACACTGTGCTGTGAAGTACAGTTTGTTTCCCTTCTTGTCCCTCTGCAGGAGAAAATCTGGAGTATTTGGGATCACTCCAATCTACTTTTGAAAGGTCCTTTTCATAGCCAGGAGTAGTATCACCTGAGAGTCACCCACTGACAGTGGAAGAGGTCAGAAACTCCAAGGTGAAAGGAAAATATAGAAAAGTAAAAAGTAGTTCGGTGCTTAACCATTGCAGTGCCTAGGTACACCGTTTAATCCCTTCATGACTTGATTTCCCTGTTAGTTCCCTATCTATAAGAGAAGATAGCATTTGGGAAATTCAAGAAGAAAAGCTGTTAGCCTTTCAGAATATTTTCAGATCACATTTTAGGAGGTTTTCACTGAGGTGTAGATTCACTTTCTCTGATTGTGCTCTTGCTACCAAGATAGTAAACTAGGACAAGTTAACAGAATGATCCAAGAGTAAAGAAAAAGCTGGTATCTTAATTTTTGATGCAGTCTGTGTGTTCTCATTATTACATTGTCTGTTTGTATTACTTTTGATTTATGATGTAATTGGGGAACTATAGAAATGTTAATGGGAAAGATACTGTTCTGAATATGACAAAGTTGTTTACTAATTGTTGCCTTGAACTTAGGCTAATTTTGTAGTGAAATATTTAAAAATGTTTTATTTCTTTATTTTTAGGTTGTCATGGAAGTGTTGTTTAGTTTCAATTCCATTCTCAGATGAGCTAAGCTTTCTTCCCCTTAAAACTAGGAAAATGGTGTGAATTAAGAATTTGTTGCATTAGGGCTCAATTTTTTTGTTAAATATTTAGATGAGAAATTGTTGCTTGCATGTTTATTTATTTATTTGTACAACATCCACCATGCTGCTCATTATCTTAGGGGAGATGGAGAATATTGAAATGATTATTAGTAAGCTTGGTAATGAGATTACTGAACCATTTGCAGTTGACTTTTTTGTGATGCATAATTACAGGGGTTTATTTACAGTGCCTTTAGAGGTTTTGGTTTTGGTTTTGCCTTTTAATGATTTACATTTATATCCTTTGTTCTTCATATAAGGGATAAGATTCTATCGCTAGATGTTTTGCATTTCTTTTTTCCCAGCACCCCCTCTCCCCATGAAATTAATGTGTGTTACACTTTAGATATAAATAAGAAGCTCTTATTCAACCAAGGGATCCTCGTTCTGCAAGCTTTTATATACTTGAGTAATCTGACTAATATTAATTGGGAATACTCAGGTAAATAGGATTGTTTGTGCATTTGTCCTAGATGGCTTTTCCGGTCTGTGTTCAAGTCAGTGGAGAGTTACATCAACTCTTTTGGCCTTGTCTGTCTCATAAATGTGATATATTAATAGAAAACAGTAGAAAGGAAGAGCTGCTTTGCAGGTCTTAAATATCTCATAACTGGGGGCTGTTAAGGTCACTTACCATACTGTCATGTTTATTACTCACATTTCTGACTGTTACCCACTTTTCCTCCCAGATAGCTGTGATTTCAGTTACTTCCAAAGCTTTTGGTGTAGGATTCCTGATATGGAGGAGAAGGCGGGGAAAAAAAAAGAGAATTAGGGGAGTTATTGGGATCACGTGTAGGAAAGCCCTTGGGGAACAGAGAATTACGGAATAAAGCTGTCCTGGTTCTACACCCAATTATACTGAATTGTAGACTTCCTTTATCTAGAGATCCTGAGGATATACATGTAAAAATACAGTATCATTGTCTTCCTGTTGTCTCAAAGTCTTTAGTGAAATGTCTCCTATTGACTTAATGGGTTCTGTTTATTGTAAGACAGTGAAACCTCAAAAATCTTTTTGTCTGTTTGTTTTGCCAGATTTATTTACAGTGGGTTAGATTTCAGGTAGAAAAATGTGAAAATTTTATACACCCAACTTTAATCACCTAAATAGGGCACAGGCAAAAAGATGGAAATGGGTGTTAATATGTGACATTAAAGTTATGGCACTAATCATAGTTATGATTCAGAAATCAATGGGACATTTCATCTGTAAAAATTGCAAGTTCTGAGCTTCTTTTTTCTGTTCAAAAGCAGATCTGCATTGAACACTTGGAATTTATACAAATCCATAGTTAACTTTAAAAATGCCACAAACACATTTTTTTTTCCTTCAACAACAACCAAGTCACTTCCTGTAAAAATCAAAAGCCACACATTTTTTTACTTGCAAAAAAATAGAATTTAGGGAAATAAAAGGACAAGAAGATCCAGAATAATTATGTTTCTTTATGGAATAATAATAAAGCTAAAAATTTGTTTATTTGTCTCAGGAAGTGGCTATTGACTGCTTCACTACATCAAGAATAAAACTGCACCATGAACAGATAAATAACTTATTCAGAGTAATTTAAAGCCATATCCTGAACACACGAACTATAACAGAAATACTGCAACTTAAATGGATTGACTCTATGGAGAGTCAGTGGAAGAGAAGGAAAATGATCACTCCTGCTACTTAGCTTGCATTCCAGCCATGAACGGTAACGATGAGTTCACATAACGCAAGAATGAGAAAACAACATGCCCCGTTATTTTTAATGTGCAACATGTTCTCTCTTCTTTTGAGCTGAGGTCCATGTGAGCCAGTCCATAGGCTAGCTGCATTCTGTTCTTTTTTGTCTAAAAGCATATTAGCACTCGTTTATGAAGTGCACACAAGATAGCGCAGCCACCATGTATAAACTTAATTTCTGAAGCACTGCATCATGAAGTAAGAGAAAATCTCATTAGAATATGTGCTTTCCTGGAAATAAAATGGTCCAAAAACTGTATTGACCATCCAGGGTTAATTTTACTCTTTGAAATTACAGATTCAGCTAAACTGCCATCACCTCATTGTGATAACTTGTCACTCTCTTGGAATTTAAGCACCAGCGATCTACTGGGAGTAAACATCCTCATGTACACTACCTAAAGGATGGCTACCCTGGGGTTTCTACCAAGCCTACATGATCATATATTGATGCTAGGCTTATTTATTTCAGTGCTTCTGAAGTACAATTAATCATCTTACTAAGGTCCCCTATGTGGTACATAATTAATATTATACATTGACTTTGGAAGAAAGCTTTGGGGGGATTTGGATGATCCATGAGAAATATGGTAACTTCTTTATATTCAACAGAGACCCTGTGTGGTAAAGACTGAGCTCCTCCATTTAGAAAGATGAAGAATGGTGAGAATGTTTCTTTTTCACCCCTTGCCCCTAACGCTTGTAGTATTCTCTCAGTTTAAACACTGGTCCAGTGCTAATTTTTGCCAAAAGTGAAAGAGAGAGTGAAAAATCATTAATTCAATTTCTCACTGTTTTGCTTCTGGTGATTGCTGTCACTTCAGGTAATAGCTTGTCTGTGGTTCTGACCCAATTCTTAAACCAGTCTTTCCGTACTCAACCAATTAATCTAATGGTTCATTAATTGCAAACATCTGAAATCATTAGAACCTGATTGAGCACAAAAGCATCAAATCCTGTGAAGCTGTGACTGCTTAGCCAGCAAATGGTCTCATTGCAAAGGAATGTCAATGTTTATAGTAAATGTAACCTAAACTAGGGTGTTCATTGACATATTCCTCCATTTGTATACAACGGCTCTGACATCTATCAGTTCAAGAGTGCATGATTTATCCACTGCTATATCCTGGAACTGACAAGCCAAAGATTACAGCTTAACCTACATGAAAGCAGAGGCTGTATGTATTCCTAAAATAAATATTTAGTAACTGACAAGCTCTGGTTAATATTAATTCCTGATAGAAAGACGTCAATTTAAGCTTACTTCATGCCAAAATCTATTTGTATTTCGTAAATCATTTTTCATGAATATAGTCTAGAGAATCTCAAGAAAATATGTAAGTGGGGGAGGGTTGCTGTATCAGTTGTGGTTTATGTATTGCACGTCTGCATTAAAGAGAACTTTCCATGGGTCCATAAAGTGGGGCAGACCTGGGTAAGGACATACACAAACAGTAATCTGATGGTAACTGTGAAATAGAGACTTTTAATTAAGTGAATTTAGCACGTGTGAAAGATGCTGAATTTGCTCTTCTGGAACATGAAGCCTTCTGTTTATCCATAGGGGACACAGCACAGGTAGTACTAAACTTTGCTGCCAAAATGCATCAACGATTCCTCTGTCTGCTTGATGTAGTCTGTCTTTGATTGTTCTCTTTTTCTTCTTTTTGTTTTTAGAGGCTACTAATTGTTCTGCTGATAGATAAATAGGGAAAGAAGATTAACATTTCCTTTAAAGCATTTCTATGAATTGGTGTTCTAAATGTTTTTGTCTTGCTGCTCTGATGACAGCTGCCTTCCTACAGATTCTGGTCTGGGCCAACAGCATTCTCCTCCGCATGGGTAATGTAAGGGGAAAATTATATTTTCCTGTTGAACACATGCTTTAATAAGTGTCTTCATAGAAGAACTTAGTTGACTGCTCACTTTATGGTTACAAGTAGGAAGAATACATGCACAACACAGCTACGAGCTCATGATACCCGTGCACAGGACAGATACCATTCCTGCTCAAGTCAATTGATGACTGTGCAGCTGTAGCACAGAACTAGTGACTATTGATGTAAAACAGCTTCACACCACACAAGTGCAGCTACTTGGCCTCAAACAGGAACACATCTCTTCATAAAACGTTTGCTATCTTTTTCTCTTTTAACACACAATGCATGTACACACACAGAGCTTCATCCCATAGTATTCAGTGCTCTTACCTCTCCATGTGTGCATTCAAAATGCCTCTATTTTTCAGGCTGGTTTTTCTGGTTGAGCCTTCATCTGACCTGTAATTTTGAGAGATGGCTTCTGTTCTTTCAATTAATTCTACTTGATTTCTTCTTACATATGTCCTTATGCAAAGATTAACTGCAAGTCTGCTAAGTTGGTGATGTAGCAAAGGTGAGCGCTGTGTGTTCATCAGACAGAAAGGATAACATCATGAATATACTTGCCTAGGTATGGACTTTTGATCCTCGAGCTAACTCTAACATAAATACGTGTGTGTATTCATCACTATGCTTCTATAAACCCTCAGGGAGCAGAAGGGAGAAGGGCTGGTTCTGTTCTTTCGAAACTGGTCCTTGAAGCCATAGTAAGCAGCCCACACAGGCATATCCAGCACTGTTTTTTGAAATATTCCCATTTAAAAGATTGATAATAATGGTGTGTGTACAGTCAAAGGGCTTAAATAGCCGTCTATTTAAGTAGGAACTTCTACCCCTTCAGATAACAGGGCAGATGGCTCAGAGAGGCTACCAAGCAGAGAGCAGGGAGAGAGCCAGGACTGAAAGATAATCAAGGAAGGAGCTAGCTGTGTGCTTCTGGCAATAGATGAGCAGTATCAGTAGCCCTAATGATCCAGGGCAGTGGCCTGAGGAAGTCCTTGGAGTGTGGTTTTCTTTATCACTTCTACTGGACTGCCCTTTGGGAATGAGTTATGATCTGATGGTTTGATCTTTTGTATTGTGTATAGGGTTATTGCACCTTTTAGTTTCTGACAACAGCAGTAAAGCTGCCAAGTATTACTTAAAGTGTGGGAATGTTTATAAGAACTCAGCAAAGGGGAGAGTGCCTAGTATTCAGAGTGCTAACAGTACAAGGAACATTATCAAACATCTAGCAAAATGGTGTGCTGTGGTGCTTGCTGCAGTATCTTGCTTTGAAATGACCTTTTCCAGCTGGTGAAATAAGCCTTCATCAGAATGCAAGGGTCAGTAGCAGAGAAAATACTGAGGATCACAACTCCAGGGTGCCTCTATGCTTCTTTTTTTTTGAGATAAATGCATGGGTTTTTAAACATCCATGTATGTTCACGTCTGCTGTGCAGTTGTTTCAGCTGAAATCCCAGAATATGTTTGCTCTGAACATTAAATGGAGCGATGTTACTAATTTTTTTGACAACGTTCTAGTGGAATCATAGTTCAAAATATTCAGTGAAAACATTACATTCCCCCATCATTAAGGTGAATTTTGTTTGCATGCTCTTTTCCCAGAATACTGATGTTAATTTTTGCTTAACTTTAGTCTTACAAGGTATGAAGCAATTTAACAGACTCAGTAACCTTTCATTAAAGTTCAGTGCAGTACTTAAGCATGTTGGGTGCATTAATTGTTAGCTGACAGCTATTATTTCTGTGAAACCCTTTTGTAGTAACATTTCTGCTTGATGGATTGGATTTTACAAAATTTGCATTTTACTGAGCCATAGTCAACTGGTACTTAGAGCTAGATATTTAAATAAGAAAACTAATTCTTCAAACCATTGTTAAATGTCTATTAAAACTATGAAACTTATTTGGGATAAACTCTTTATTGTGGAGTTCATATCACTGCAGTGTTGGTTTTGACATATTATTATAACAAAACTGGCTTCTAAATATAGATGGGACTAAATGTCTATACCCAGTCCTGAGTGCTGTCACAGAGCTGGCATGAAGACTGTTGAGCTCTATACTTTTAAATGTGTGTGTGTGTATATATATATATATATTTTCCTACTCAGGATGCTATTAGATGGTGTAATGCACAGTGAGTGATTCTCTGAGGTACCGAAGAGTGTGGAATTTCTCAGGTAGTAAACTCTGAAGACTTTAATGGATTAACATAGTTTTCCTGGCTACTGACTTTGCAATGACCCTTGCATCTATCAGACTAAACTACCATCATCACTACAACAGTGAGAAGAATAATAGAGCATCAGTGGCTAGCAGCAGTGTTTACTAGATGGAGTAAGGCACTGTAGTAATACCAGTGTGGAGAATATGGTGAGAAAGGAGTAGAAAAATGTATTAAATCTCTAAAGCTGAGAAGGAGGAAGAGTTGACAGTGATAAAAGATGAGTAAATCATATTGGAAAGGACATGAAAGCCTTGTGGTTTAGCTAGTTAGTTACAAGCTGCTTCAGAAGAGATAGCAGAATAGCTGCAGTCTCTGTTAAAAAATTATTTATTTTCTTTTAATAATTAAAAAAGACACAAAGTTCAGACATATACAGCATATGAGGACATTGGAAGTATTACATTGAAGGTATCTGGCTGAACATGTTGGCCTACAGTAGAGATGCAGGAGGGAGAGAAGGAGAAATGAAAAACAGGATCCCTTGAGGAAACCAGATAGTCCAACAAAGAGGATGTACTGTAGGAGAAATTATAGTAAGATGTGAGAGAAGCAAGCTAGTAGAAAGTTTTTCACCACCAGAGCACTAAATTTTTCTAAATTGAGATGAAAATCAATTGACACAGAGATGAAAGACTGTAAAAAAGAAAGGGCAGAGCTCTAGTCTATGATCTGTGTGCTGGTATAGATACTGATTTTATCAATGATACACCATTATTAGGGTCAGTTAATGTATGTGTCTGTGCATCCTCTTTGATCACAGCTCCATCCATGCCATCATCCTTCTTGGCTGCTGCTGTATTCGTTATACTTACCCAATGAAACCTGGTGGAATAGAAATCTAGGAATATATTTCTGAAAAGGGTTATGAGCATAAATATACAAGTTACAGACAGATACTGCATTCATTTTTATTACTGAGTAGTTAAAAATGTAACTATCATTGTTTCATAATAACACAATAAATTCATAATCCTTTGATAATGTTAAAGATCTGAATAAAAGTTGAGTCATGCCTGCCTAGCACTAAATCAATTATGTGCTATAATTTGGTAAAATCAGCTGACTTTAACCACTAATCTTAGATGCCTTATTAAATGCATAAGAGTAGCAAGAAATTACTTAGATCATCAGTGTTGTCTCATCAACAGTGGAAAGCAAACGTTACTTCTTTCCATATACTAGAAATCTGATGAGGAAAGGAGAAAAACAGAGAGAAAAGTAAGTTATATAATTATTCAAGAGGGAATTTCCTTTTCAGCAGATTCCTCTTTCAGCTAAGCCAAATGCTGTCTGTACATGGCTTCTCATTTCTGGTAGAATTTGGATAGCAGGTCAGAATTTTTAACAATGAAAATGCAGGGTCCCTGTCACAGATGTACTCCATGTCACAGATTTTACTCACAAGCGTAAAATACTTTTGCTTTATTAATCTGGGGCCTGCTATAAGTATCATATGGTAAGCCACCATACACCCAAATTCTTTGCATGTTCTCTTCACAGTTCCATTTTTATGCTCAAGAACAGGTAAAGGAGAAATAACTCAATAATGCTGCAATTTTAGCAGTATTCTTTGAAGACCCACCTCACTGTCCTTTTCATAGGTTATTTTCACAAGTCCATTATCCCACAGGTACCTTGCATCTGTCACAGGAAGAGAATGAGCCCCTTGGGTTGAATTAGATCAATACCTTGACCTTCAGGAAGATCCTTTGTTTGTATCAAGTAGGCAATGAAAAAAAAAAAACACCATTAAATGGAAAAAAAAGTGTATCCATCATATGTAAGATGCAGAAGAAATGCATGCTAAATTTAGGAATTGCTCAGTAAATGGAGTCAGTTTGTGGTGCAGAAACAAATGGAAATCTGAATAATTGTCATTCAGATTGCTTATGACCTCCTGGATATTTGTGAGACAGAGGATGGTATCTGTCACATTTGCACTTTGCACTGAGGTTGTCCATACGTGGAGAGTGATTTTCCAAGGTGTAATATCTGTTAGCAAAAATTAGAAGAAAAAGAAAGACCTCATTTAGGGAAGCTTCATTATCTGGTGTGCCAGAAGAAAAAAAGGTGGAAGACCTACAAAGAGATCACATGAAACAGTGATGCAGCTTGAGAGATCAATTTTACATTTGTTTAAAGCAAAAAAATAGCCATATTTTCGTGAGGGAATTATCATGATTGTGTCCTAGTGCTTTCAAAAGTAAGCATTTCCCAAGGTGAAAGATGGAAAAATATCCCAGTGGTAACGATATGCTTAAAAAATTAGAAAATGGCTAGCCATACATTCAAAAGATCTGAAATAAATTGGCTGGTCACTGTGTGCTGCTATGTGAGCTAAAGTCAGCATATCTGCCACAAGAAGAGTGCTCTGGGGATATGGAGCACACCTTGCCTAGTCTGTTACTCTGGCACCGCACCAGAGGTATTACAATGGACTGGCTGGGAAACATGACAAAATGATAGCACGCAATTTGTTTGCTGGTTTTGTGAAAAACTGTATTTTTTCTGAAGTTTTGAGCAATTCTATAAATGAAAAACAGTAAGTCTTAAAAGTTTCTGTTGAAAAAGAAATTAAGTATCTTCTGGAAATGTAGTAAGAATGGATTAGATGGATGCTTATGACAACATGGTAACTCTGCCAACTGCTCCAAAAATAAAGAAGTTAAAGGAAAACATACTCAGTTTACAGTCTGCTATCTTGATAGAGATATATTTTATTTCTTAATATAACACAGATTTCCAAATAAACCAACTTCTTCCTCACATAACTTTTCTGTGTCATTTTACTCTACTCTGTGTCTGTATTTTACTCTACTTCATATGTAAGGTAGGTGGATGCAAAATCCATGATCCAAGCTTTGTGGCCATATTTCCTGCAAAAAAAGTGCTTGAGTAAAATTTACATTATTAAATCTAAAAGTCATGTTTGAAAAATCTATCTCGGCTACCTTTTCTTTTTGAATTCTTTAAAAGATGTGAATGATACTTTCTGCATATTGTTTCAATTCTTTTATTCCTTTTTCTTTTTAGCTTGAAACACTATTTTTCTAACTATTTTTATTTGAAAGTGATTTTTGCATTTAACCTTTTTATTGTAACAGTGAATCTTAAGGATGTCAACTGCAGATGTAGTAAGCAACATCTCCAGTACAGCCAAACAGAAGTTTTGAGAGAAAGGCTTAGTTGGCACAGAGAAACACCTTCATCTTTGGTGACAAACGTGACTATTGCTTGCTTTGGAGCAACTAGGTCACAGCATTCTTGATGGTTAGCATCATTCATCTTTCTTCCCCTCAAGAAGAAAAGCTAAAGAAAAAAAGAAAGAATGTGATTGCTTATGGTATCCCAAGAGAAACTCTCCTTGTCTCATACGGGGCATACCCACATGGTTTTGTGTTTTAGTGTAAGTTCTAACTTAGTGCTTTTTAGATTTTTAACCATATAATTAAGACAAGCAATCTGAAGATGTAGAGATTTGTTAGTGAAAAAAGAAGTTATTTTGATTTTATCATAGTTCAGTTGCAGATGTAGATGTCTGGACGTAAAAGAGACTACAGAGGAAAGCTGCCTTTCTGGAGAGGCTGCTACATGCTGAATCAGGGAGCTACACTTTGAGATGTTACTTTAGTGCTTGTAGTTTGAGCTGGGTTATAAGTGATGGTCCTTGCTCTGAACAGTCTTGCACATGTTTATTTTATCTTTGGCATAAATAAATTTTGTGTGCACTCCTGTTCCTTCTGAATAAAGTTTCCATTACATTACATGTAGACAACATGGGGAACCAAGGTGGGCACCACCATCACGTAGTCATTGTATGGCTTCCTACTGCCTCAGTGCGGATAAGCTAATGGGAATCAAATCAGAGTTTTATTGGGCAGTGGTTTAGCACAACTATAGAGTCCGTTCTACTGTGACAGGATGGAACTGTATCCTCCTTCCTTAATCTTAACTAGAGTTGATCAAAATGTTCCACCTTTAATTTGTTTTAATATAAAATTTTCTGAGAAAGGACAGAGAAAGAATAAGAGAAATTTATTAAATGTGAGAGGTTTCTAAAAAGAAAAAAAAAAGGAAAAAAGAAAACATATCAGTTCTTCCCTGCTAATTTTTAATCAACCTCAAATTCAAAAGACAGCTTGCATTCTTCACTGACAAACAGCCACTCCAAGAGCGTAATCATACTAAAATTCACAGCTAGGATAATGTACAACTGGAACTCTATCCAGCTTCTATCTTGAGGAACTGAGGTATGCCTTGGAGGAATGCATTAGATGCTATGGTTAATTAACTAATTTACTCAATCAAGTTTAACAGTGGTTTTAACTTTAATGGCACCATTACATTTTAATATGAAAATAACAGGCTGTATTCCTAGCATTCCCTGCAGTCCGCCTCCTCTCTACCATCCACTTTACAATTTGATTTTGATTTGTGAAGTGTTAAACCTGCTTATAATGTCAAGCGCATGTAATACAATATGTCTAGTGAACATTATACATGCCCACCTTACAAATACAGTTGCTTGAAGTCATAGCTCCTGACAGATAGAGTGCATTCTTCAGGAATCATCGAGTTTGCATATGTCCTTCAGGAAGAAAATATTATACATGTGTAAATATAAGTAAGCTGAAGTTAAATGTGTTTGAGTGATTTTCTCAAAGAGGATCTGGAGTCCCTGTTGCCTACCAGAATTCCCTATCTCCTGCCCCTGCTTTCTCTGGGGCAATGCATTGGCACAGCTGGGTCCTATCAGGCTGCAAGTAGAAACTGAAGCAAAGAGAATGGTAGTTCCCTCTGTACTCTTTGGTGTGCACCTCTGCTTCAAAACCACAGTCATGAGCCCTTGAGGTGTTCCTGTCCCTGTGGGAAAGTCCATTCTAGGTGAGGTCTCCCCTAAACACTTTTTTTTGTGAGTTTCTCTGCTTTATGCAATATAAATATTCTACAGATTGCTTGAATTTTATGCCTTAATATTCTTAGACTACCCACTTCTTTACTCTGTCTTATTTTCATCTGATGTAATTAATATTAAACACTAAATTAAACATGACTGGGAAAATCCTACTCCCCAGTATGCCACTGCCAACATTTTCCAGTCGCAGCCCATCAGCAAATAAGTTGTTTATATTCATGTGGGAAGACTTATGCCCAAAGCTGGCAACAAGAGACAACTGTTGCCTTATTGCTAGAATAATTTATTGAGTGATTGAAAATGTACCTTCAAGCTGTGTCAGGCAGAGAATCTATGGCTCTCCTTGACAGTGGGTTGACAGGAAAATCTCATTTCGGGGTTGGGATTTTTTTGACAGTAAAACCCTCCAAAATATGGCTCCTATGTATAGAGGTGAAACAGAACATGGTGACCAGGTATACCAGTAGTTGGTCTATGAAGCATAAACCCTGTGGCTGTCAAAGTTGAGAAGATTCCTGGCAGCAAATATTTAGGTGCTAAGAAGGCAGCTAGTCTCACCTGTAAACTCTAGTACCTAGGGTATACTTCAGGACAGAGCAGAGACAGACCCACATGCACCACTGCAGTCTGGTTGTCCCCACGTGGGTCACACTGATGAGACTGGGACGTTGATTGGAAGAAGCAGGACAAAAGGCAAAGTTTTCAGGTGTCGGAGCTTGCTGCTGGATGCCCACGTCCAATTTATAATAGATTTAATCTGATCCTGGAAAGGGACAGTAAATCATTGCTAAACAGTTATATGTGATTTTATTGAGATTTTTTACTATCATGGATACAAAGGCTGTACTTCAGAGATTAACTATGAAAAGTTTTACAAGACAGTGGAGATAATGAATCACAAATTCTGTAAGGGTGAACCTCCCATGCTGAATCAAAGTACAGCTGTCTCATATTTGCTCTGTGTGCATTTTGCTACCAGTAATTTTGTCATCAATTTTCATATTTTGTTTAAACATATTTGTCTTTTGGACAAGATAGGTCATATTTCACACATTTGATGAATTTTCTCCTTGGTCCAGTTTTACAGGATTTGCACTTAATTAATTGCACAACCTTTAATTTGACAGACTGTTTTTAATGGCTGTGTAGTTTCAAATGCATATACACAGAGGAATTTCAAAAAGTAATTGTTTTTATGTCACTACCATTGAAAGTTGCAATTATTAAAATATACAGATAATGGCACAGAATTTCTTAGCTTCTTATACTAAATAATGCACATGCCTTTTTTATGCATATTTTCAGGGTTTTCTATGGAAGTTGAGGTATCGCCTCTGTACAGCAACGTTCGTACACAACCCCTGCAATTTTGTACAAATGTACAGCTTCAACTTGCAAAAGCATTGGCAAATTTTGCATGGGTACTATTTGCTATATAAACCTTTATTAAATTATTTTTTTACAGGAATTATACTGCAATTTCATTAGTAGCTATTGATGGAACTATTTGACTGGGCACTGGCTGGAAGCGCTGTGCTTTAAAGCGCTAAACAAATGTCGTACTTCCAAAACTCTCGTGAGTTTAGCAAAGGGAAGACCACCGTTTACTAGAAGAGCTAAACACTGACAGTTGTGGTGCTCTTAAAAGCTTCTTTAGTTCTTAGCAGGCTCGCAGAAGAGGGCTACCTCACCCGTCCAGACAGCATGCTGTCGGGAAATGTGCCCATCAAATCAGTTTGTCAAGCCACCAGGCTTTTCCATGCCTGGTAAAAGGCAGACAGGAAGGAATAGGCAAAGGTCAGTCCTTGTCAGTTCTTTGTAAATGTAATTGTACTGGCAGTTTGCAAGGCACTTGCTCGTTCCCTAGCAACTTTGTGTATGTGGGGAAGAGTTAAATACATATTTCTCAGTGTGTTGCTTTTCCACTTATTTTGGCTATATGATTAATTTATTTTATTTATTGCTCTTTGTGTATAGTTGGAGGTTTATGTGCATAAGCTGCAAACTTCCATAAGTGACTGTGCAAGCCTTTGAAAAGAAATCTGTTACTGAGGGCCGACTTCTGAGTTGGAGTATAATCATGATAATTAATCCAGATTTCAGACTTCTTTTGTTATGTGGCTCTGAACAAATGTAATTTGTGGAACAAATTCTTTACAGAATCTGGTTTTCAGATTGGCAGTGGTGAGTTGCAATCAGAATCTGACCCAGTATGACTGAGTGCTTGAGTGATATTTTATGGTGATGGCTATTAGATTTTTAAAGTATATATGCCACAAATGACCCTCACTAATGACAGACACAAGAACAGTGATTTTAAGATGGAGTTTTGTTTAGAGGAATGAATTAAGCTGAGGCATACAACTCCAGTCTAATTTCTAGGAGTTATCCCTACTTACACAAAGGATGAATTAAACTCATTTATCTTATTGAAGCCTGAGACAAAACAGTGGAGCTCACGTGTGCTGCTGATGTGAACTGGCACAGCTCCACTGACTGCAGAGCAAGTTGGCCCAGGGTGTGTGCAAGGTGCCCAGAGAGATGTTTCTGCAAGGGACCAATTCATATCTGTAACACTGGTACACAGGGTCCCACTCCACCAAGCAGAAATGGCCAGGAGATAACCTCCTTGTCCGTCTGTGCTTGCAGAAAGAATGCGCTCTCGGGTGCAAGCTTTATGGATCGGATAGGGCTCACTAAGAAGATCTGTCACTTGAAAAACCTATCCCTGTGGAACAGTGTCACCTATGCAGTGTGGAAACAGGTATGAGAAGTGTGATTAAGCACATGTGCAGCATACTAAATGCACACTGAAAGAAGTACAGTGAGATTCTGCTTGATTTTCTATTTCTGTTGCATTAACCTGGCTAAAAAGCAGCTAAACACAGTGCCGTTTTTAAGTGTAATTATTTGATCTGCCAAGTCATAGGTTGTTTCCTTTTCAGTAGCTTATTCCCTTTTACTTCATTTGCTGATGGAGTCACAACACTTCCACAACATTTAGTAGTAATATTGATGCAGACAGAAATGCATCCAGAATGCTGTGTTAATCCATATTGTTTTTAATTTAACAGACTGGATTTCCTGACATTGTTCCTTTGACTTCAGTAGAGTTACACCAGCAGAGAATTTGTTCCAGTGAGTTTTACAGCATTACTGACGCTCAGTAATTTATCACTATACACGTCTGCTCACTTAACTGAATAGAACCTGCAAAGATGGGCATGGTGCTTTAAATTGCTCAGTCTCCCCGTGCAGGTAGCAGTAACTCTTTGTTCACCATTATGTACAGTTTTCTACTCATCTGTAGATCTTGAAATGGTTTATACATTAAGGGTGAGTCTGTGCCTATTAAGGTAATTGGACAGTTCAGGACTCCCATACAAGTCCTCTGAAGTACTTTGCTACATGGGGGGAATGAGTCCTACCCTCACTCCAAGTTGTTTTGCAGCCATTACCTTCCTGAGTTGGGCTGTTGTGCATGGGAAGGGGAAGAGAAGTGGCTGCTCACCTTGCCTGGCCTCTGCTGCCTGGTCCTGCAGCAGCAGGGGTCAGTCCCATGGATGCTCTGCACAAGCACAGCACTACAGAAGCTTGTCCAGGCCCCAGAAAGTTTCAGGTAATCTGAAACTAGGTGTTTTTTATTCTCTCCTTCTTTTTCTGAACCCTGGGAATGAAAAGTTGCTATATGGTGGGAGGGGAAAATTCTATGGCCTGTTCTTATTGCTTTCATCTCCTCAAGAACTCAGGAGTAGCCTGTTTCAGAAAGACAAGGGACCGAGATGCTTGAGGATGGATTTTTTCAAATGGCTTCATCCCTCTTCCTAGGAGCACAATTGCACATACGGACTGAACACACAAGAGATAACAGACACACATCTTAAGGTGGGATCTCAGAGTACCAGAACTGGACAATGTGATTTTTAGGGAGAAGTTAGATAGCCTGATGCCCTCAGCTGACTTTCAGCATTAAATACACCTTTCACATTTCTGGCAGTTTCCAAAGGCATTTAAAATGTGATCACAAGAGTTCTTACTTACTTGGGTTTCTGGAACCAAAGCAGGTCCTAGCTCAAAACTTCACAGCCTCTGACAGTGAGCACATCCCTGTAACCCTCCAGGATCAGCAACACAGACTGAGGGCTCTGCTCCTGGCAGAGGGCACTGGCTTCAGGTAGAGGCACTGTTTGCTCTTTTTTGTTCCTTATAGCCGACAACAACTTTATACTACCACAGTAGAAATAATTACAAAGGAGGAGTTAGAATTCAGGCTGTGTCCTGGTGAGTTTCCCATCTTTGTTCGTTGCAGATGTTAAGTCATTCTGAGATGCAAGTCATTTCTTTGAAAAAGCCTTCTTTGGGGTTGAAATATAATGGCAGGAAATTAGCTGTTAATCCTGTCTTTTCTTGGACGGACTAGACATGCATAATGAACTCCCCCTTTCCTCCTCCTTGCTTGCCCAGTGTTCAGTTTGACCTGAAAGAAAACATTTTCTTCCAAGAAAGACAATGTTTATGAGGTGCAACCCTGGTTTGGCTCTGATGATTAGAGACACATGTATCAACCTGTGCAAAATCTGTGATGGCTGTTTAAAATGAACCCTGGTCAGGAAGGCTGAGATCACAAACCATGTAATAATCAAAACACCGGTACTAGCATAACATGGTATTCCAAAGTTGCATCCAAACTCACAAACCCTCTTTTATAACCCTTGTTCCAGTTGAGCACAATGGAGATGGTAAAGCTCCATAATTTGCCTGGGACGGAGCCACACTGCGTCTCTCTGCCCATTCCTACTGCTCAGGGGGATCTGGGAGAGGCATTTTCCAGGCTCCAATTCCAACTATGAATAGAGCCACACTACTGCTGTCTAAAATTGACAAAAAAAGGGATACGGAAAGGTTAGACTTGTCATTGGACCCAGAGACAGAGACTTCTGCGTTTAAGAGATTGCTCTATATTTGTGAATACTGAGTGTTTTCTACTAAGTTCTCTAACAAACTTAAAATAAGTAATTATTTTCCCAGAAATAATCAGAAAAAACCAGCAGGCATGATTATATGGTCTGGTGAATAGATATCAGATGCACCTTTCACATTTTCTCATGTGAGTTCCTAGACCACATGCCTCACTGTGGTAGAAAAGCCTGGACTTTTTGTTTCCCCATTTTAACACTCGTAACTGCGCCAGCTCATCCTGTAATAGCTTCTTGGGCACAGGTAGAAGGTTGTCTGTGTGAAAAGACAGTTATATTATTTTCTGCTTATGTGACTGAGAATATTTTGTTATTTCAGGGTATTTCAGCAAATGAAAGAGACACCTTTGGGAAACTGGGAGAGGTTTTCTGCTGAGCAGGAGCATACATTCAATCTTTAGTTCATTGCTTTTGGTGGGCAAGCATTAAATCAGGACCTGTGATCAGATCTCCAGCAACTCCTTCAGTGTTTGTTAGTGTTCCTCATTCCTGCCTCAGTCAGAAATCCTGAGAATATGAAAAGTGGTAGGGAAATCAGAAGTTAATCTGTGCCCTTCTAATTCTGCAATGAGGTACTGTAATGTGAGAGCAGAGAATAGTGTGGAGGAACTTAGGAGTTTGTGGAAATTAGAAGAGGGATATATGGAAGAGTGTGTTAGATCAGCCAGTTGTCTGGGAGAGAGGGCAGTGTTTCAGCATTGCCCCTCGGTGTGACTGCAAGTTATGCATTTGAGGTTTTATTCTTTAAATGATTACATATACCTCTGCCCCAGACTTTTCAGGTTTTCCATGCCTGACCTAAGGAGATACCAACACTGAAGTGAGTGGGAACTTTTGTTCCTCCAGCGATTCAATCCCTCGATGACTTTAGTACCCATGAATCACCTCAAAACCCCCTCTGGGCACTACAAAAACCGGGGGGAGGGCTTGGTGGTAGTACACTGAACTGCAGCTCTATGCATTACTGCTGTCGCATCATATAAGAAATGCTCCCTTTCAGCTTTAAAGCATCGTGCTTTATTACTGTTCTGACTTATCTCTAAATATAGCAATGCCGGAACATCTGCTTATTTAAGTAGTTCCATTTGGTCCTAAATCCATCAGGTTCTTGTAAAAAGGACTTTAATAGGTGCTTTTCTAGTGAATAGCTGTGAGTTGCTAAAACTCCTTGGCCTGGGAAACACTATTACATACTTTAAATCTTCTCTATTGCATTGATTAGTTATTTTTAAATAAATGAGCTGTTTTGAAAGTTCTTTTTAGTCAGAGTGATAGGACTTGAACTGAAATTCATATGCCAGGCAGCAGCCTTGTGAAATGTAAACTGAGTTATAAACCTATAGAAAATGGATTTTATTATGGAAATGTAAACTGTCCCCTAAGCATAGCGTGGGGAGGTGATGCCATAACAACATACTAGTAAGTAATAAACAACAGCCAGTATTATCTCAGATGACTGGGTAGAGCTAGAAATGTATCTGTTTGGGTGTTGAATTATCCCCAAATTTGAATTATGGGCATATAATTCAAATTATCCCCTTCCAGCAATATAAAGTCTGACAGACATATTTTTTTAATATACTTCTTGTGCTGTTTTGCATTATGTCACATCCTCCAGCGTTAAAACCGCAGCTTTCCTAACATGATTCATCAGAAATCAGGGGGGAAAAATAGTTGAGATCTGATATACTGAGTACTCTTAAATTACATAGCAGCTTCAAGTATAGCGTATGAGGAGACAGGAGCAGAGTGAATAAGTATGTCTCAGGCTGTCATGTCCGTGAACTGGGAAACTCACTGGCTCATTGAATCATTTCCTGGTACTTCTGCTCATCCATCGATACTGAGAGCAACCAGACTGGCTTTACAGAGATGAAAGCTAGAGTAATTCAGAGCCAGCTGTAATTCTTTATAAAACATACACTAAGTATTTTTGTTGACTCCTGCATGACATTTCCAAGGTGGCTGGGAAGCCAGGCCATTTGTTACACAGAATCTAGATCAATAGAAAGCACAGAGGAAAACAAGTAAAGTTAACATCCAGTGGAAAGGACAGAACAGCTTCCGAGTTTGCACATCTCAGAAGTGCACAGTGTACATTTCAGAGGAACATCCTGTTCTTCAGAACATTATATTCAATTACTGAAAAATATTAAGTGTGAGGAAAAGCTGCTGCCTTATGTGTATGTGATTGTCAGATTTTACCAGTGTATAGAACAGAAGCATTTGCACCCCCTTTTTCTTCTAGCTTTTCTGTGCAATCCCGATGGATACCCATGTCCTTGTAATGCATATTCCATAAATATTTTGTGGGTGCTGTGACACACCTGAATTCTTGCTTTCATTAATGCTATCTGCTTTCTCATCATAAAATTCATACATTTTAGCGTAAAAGAGAACATAATACGTAATAAAACCCTAAATATGTGGGTTTCATCACACAAGTTCTTTCAAAGATAAAAACAATTTGCTGTACTTGTTCTCAAATAATCTTGGTCAGATTTCATAGTAGAGTCTTGCTGGCTTCAGCGGCTTGACGACTGGAAGTTTACAGTCAGTCTGGGCTCATGTTTCAAGACCTGATTTGAGAGCCAACTTCTCAAACATACTTTGTACATATTCTGGACTCGTTTTCTTCCCATTATAAGGATCAAGCCTATTTCCATTTATATTTTGTATGCTGTCCATATTCATAGAAGTTTATATCCAGGTTTTCAGTGTATTCTACATTAAAAGATGGAGGAAAACAAAATATTAAACTCCCTAGGTTTGTCTGCTTAATATTACTAGTTTTAAAATGATTTACACAGCACCTGGACTTTACATGTAAAGATTTAACTTTTGGATAAACAGCAAACTCATCTACTGCTGTGCTAGCTATTTTTACCCCACCTTGTGAGTATGCTTTTTTTATTGCTTTATACAGCATATCTGATTCTCTCTAAAGCACAAACTAAAAAATCTATCCGGCTGTCATTTGCTGCATAGTGCCATCTATCATCATGCAGCTTGGCAGCTGTAGTGCATGAGAGAGAAGGGGGAGCTGAAGCAGGAGGCACAGTCAAGGACTTTCACATGTAACACAAAAAAAAATCCCTGTCACAATTATTTATGGCTCTTGCTGGGGCACATAATAGGACACATAAAACCTCTGTTTCAGTTTCAAGCACCCTCACATCCCCGCTCCCTTGTCGAAGTTGGTCGCAGGCAGTTTTGCTTTACACATACAATTTCCTGAACAATGCCGAGCACTTGTGAAGTGACAGTGACAAATACTAGAGATGCTGGCTGCAGCTCTGCAGGCTGTTACAGGAGCACTGGTGTCAATAATCAAGGAAGGCTGCCAATGATACCAAAATGCCGGTGTGATATTCCACTTGTTCAACCAGCTATCTGCAACGCTTTTATTTTGAAGTCACAGAAACTTCTTGTGTCCCTGTAGTTCCAGGCTGTAAGGAAATAAAGTGTCAGAGGAATCTGTGCCAAGAAAGAAAAATTTCATTATTTGAACTTCTGTGTAGTTTGAGTTTGCGATAGCTAAAATACTGCTATTTCACAGCGGCTTAATGAATATTTAGCAGTTTCCTATTAGTGTTAGCCTGGTGTGAAGTCTTTTTGTTAGGGTCTATCATACCAGCCCTCTGCATGGTGTTCTTGACATTGTTGCTCACAGTGTAACCTTTGGTTCAAGTCCCAGCTGATGGATTTCATAGCAACTGTGTCTGCTGCCTCTCTAGATGGCAGGCAATGGAAAGCTGTGCTGCTAAGGAAACCATGCTTTAGATAATTAAACATAAAACTCGGGTCCAATCCAATAAATTGTCTTGCTTGCAGTTTCTCAAGAAAGAGTGTAGACAGATATTAACCTTGATGTCCCCATTAAAGTCCTCTGATACACTTTTTATTTCCCATATCTCATAGTATTTCTGATCTCCAGCGTTAAGTAGCAGACTGTTAAATTAGCTGAAGAGAGCTCAGAATATATTTGCTCCTGTGGAGCAAATCAGATTTGAAGGTACAATCCACAAAAACACCAGGAATTCAAATTGAACAGAAGCACTTGAAAAACACACCACCCTTAAGTACAGTACTTTTTCACTGTTCTTAATGCAGCCGCAAACAGCGTTCAAATGCACAAAGTGACTGTTGATAAACTTACCTATTAATAAATCAGGGTTACATGTAACTAAGCGAAATGCACCTGACCTCTTCCTGAGGATGTAGGGACAGGTGGTGTCTTCTAGGCCAGCTTCAGTAATTTCAAATGTTAAAATATGCCTAGGACAAAAAAAAGGAAGAAAGATGCAAAGACCAAGTTAGCAAGAGATGAATTGTTATGGGGTTTTTATATTTCAGTTCTGCTGAACTGTATATGCTGTCAATTATATACAGTAGTTCATTCAAACTTGTTTCTCGTGACTGTGCTCCTACAACAGTTTCTATAGGTCAAAATTGCTCCCACATGAAAAAGGGTTGTTTCATGAAACCTTGATCCTACTAGTTCATTTACATCCCACATCCATCCTATTGCCCCTACACAAGAAGTGTTCTGAGAAACCACTCACATAAGACAAAGCACGTCTCTGCCTGTGACTTTACATTCCACCATCAAAACTCCCTCTAATTCTATACAGAGAGTTCCCGTTGAACAGAGGTGGTCTGGGTAAGTGTAAGTTGAAACAGCTGTGTGCTCTTTACCTCATCTGCACTAAGAATCACAGCCTGTTCATGCTCATTGCTTCCTCCTTCACAATCTGATTAAACATGTACACACGGGTTTTTTTCTCCTGCATAGTTTCTTTCTAAATTTCCTGTCCCACTTGGATTTGTTCTCCCACCTTAGTGAAAATAGGGGTGTGATCAAATGTTGATCAGACCATATTTGCATCCATTACTCTTGTAGTTTTCTTACTGAAAACTGAGAGAACTACAGTCCTTACTGTTTTTTCTACTGGTAACAGCAACCTAAGATGAATCTTCTAGATCCAAGTGATGTGCAACATGAATGCACAATGTTGTTTTGATTCCTGTGCAGTGGTATGGAAGTTAACATCGTTATGTATTTTGCAATAGTCATTAATTCAGAGAATATGTTCATTTATGGGAAGCCTGAGTTTATGGAGCATCTGCAGAGTTTTCTCCACAGGTCTTCATGAACCCACTGAAACTCTCATAAGCTAGCACAAACCAGGTAGAAAGCTGGCTTTGCACAACTTTGCCAGTGTGTTGCAAAATATGGATTACTTTTTCCAAGAAAAGTAGTAAAGAGCACATGAATTCTTCAGCTGTGTCAGATTTGGAAACTGCAGTGCATTGTGAAATAGGACTGCTGTCAATCAAACTAATTTCTCATGGCTCACTTCTTGTCTTTAATTTCCTTTGCTTCTATTCCCTACATGCTTGCAACATGCTTGTGGCACTTTCTGAAGATGAAAAATGTTTTTTCTGGAGTTTATAGGTGAGATGTAGAAAAGCCTTAAATACTATGAGAAAAAAATGCTTTAAGAGACAAATTATCTTGGTAGTTAAATGATCCATATCGTAGAAATGTCCATGTAGTTTCTGTTTGTTTTAAATGCATTCATTTTCTCTTGAGCTCTTTGCACTACAGCCTGTTTCCATGCTGTTTGGGTATCTTTAAAATCCTGAACTTGGAGAAATACAAATAATATTAACATTAAGGCTTATCTAAAAAGCAGAAAAATGGAAGGCTTTGGTCATGGCACATTTCATAGGATTTTCCTTGTACTGGTTCTCTTTCAGCATCTCTCTTCTGTAGAAGTATCTGGTGTATGGTACTTTTGTGGTTTTCATATTCGAGGTTTCAGTTATTCTATGTAGAAAAATGTTCACTGCCCTTCCTTTTCTTATGAATTACAAAGTTGTAAAAACATTGCAAAAAAGGTAATTTGCCATAGTCTAGGTATGTTGACTTTGGACAAAACAGCCTGGGACAAAATATTGACTCGCTGAGTCATTTGAGAGAAAGCACAAATGTTTTTTGGTGTGAGGTTTTTTTGCGTTTGGATTTTAGAGAACTGGAATAAGGTTGTAAGTAGCTATAGAAACGATCTTGGTATTCCTGAGTGTGGTTCATCTCAAAGTCGGTCTTATTCTTCATTAAGTTTATTTCACGATCGTACAGACATGATCTGGTTGGCTAACATGGATACCACAGTTATATATTGAATGCCCTGGCCTTTAAACTGGCACGTTTGTAACCTCCCACTTCAAAAAAACTCTGCCCAAGAAAATTCTTGGCAATGCTAATATACATGTACTTGAAAAGCAGGGGGGAAGCGAAGTACAGTGGGATACAAAAATTGGTATACTTTATCGTTTCCTTGCAAATCACTCTTGACAATTGTGCACAAAAAGCATGCAGAGCATTTTTATACTTCGGGGTTTCTACGTGTGTTTCTACGTTTCTAAGTGTGCTTAGAATCTGCTTTACCCACTCTGAGGTTGTAAATTACTATATAATGTAATATTAGATGGTAAAAATATCTTTTAATGTTTACATAATTAGGGAGAAAAAAATAATACCGTAGTACCCCCTCCGCTCCTGTGCACAAAATCAACTGCCATACGATTGCATCACCTGAGATTGTCAACAGCTAAAAAGTACATTCTTGTGAAAGTGTGCCTTTTAGATTTTTAAACGACAAAAAGATTTTATTTACTACGTAAATCCTTTATTGCATGGCCAGCTAATGACTCCTTATTCAATCAGAGCCTTTCAGTGAGTTATTATGCAGTGTTTTCAGTTTATTTTTCTTTTAAATTAGTATTTAATAAACTTTAAGCTTATTTGGGTTTTTATTTCTTGTGATGCCACAACACATTGTTATTTGCTTGAGATTGACACCAATTTAGTAAGATGTGGCAAACATGCAGCTACCAAGGAAATAGTTTCCTTAGCAACAAGGAACCTATTGACAACGCTTTACGCGGAACCCACTTTAACCCCAATCTGTGGAGTTTCAGTTTCTCTGTTTTCTGGCAGTTCTTTGCAGCTGTACAAATCAGATGTTAGAGGACCAAATTTTGCTCTCGTATAAACACAGGCAAAGTAATCATTGATGTGCATGAAAGCAGGATTTGGTGAACAACCAAAACTTTTGAATTTAACATTGCAAGTTAAGATGTAAAGTGTACAGTGTAAAAGTCTGAGCTTAAGTAAGGTTACACTAGCTGTGAGCGGAGACCAGCTGGCATACCCAGTATTTAATAGAGCTTCATATAAAATAATGGAAGGAAAAAAAGTCCTGATGCGTGACATTTTTGGTCATCAGATATTTATATGCTATTGATGTCAGAAGCCTGTTGTAAATGCAACATTAAGTTTAGGACTGATAAAAATAGTGGGGAAGCAAAAGGAAACATTTTGCAGTCTCATGAGGGAATTACTCCATCTAGCTTGTCCATCTTGTAAAATAGCAGTAACAATGTATGACTTCACTGGGAGAGAAAAAGGCTTAAGCTGCTACAATGGAATTTTAATTGTTGGTTGTTGTTTTTTTTTAAAAAGTCCAATACAAGTTAAAAGTCATTTAATTACAACATTCTTTGTTGGTTGTACTTATACTAATTGTCTTAGTGCATCTCTTACACATTCTCTGTTTTTCTAATTTAGGCACCAATAATATATGGGGTGGCCCAGTACTAATGATGGTAGCCTAAACCCAGAGGATATTTGAAAGCAAATCCTTGTTCTTCTACTGTGCAAGTCCCCATGGACTCAGATTTCCAAAGGGATTTGCAATCATGAATGTTCCCAGTTTGGAACAATCACCTAGAGACCCATTACAAGGATATGATTTTTGGAAAATGCTAAATACTGTTCTTCTCAAAATCAGATCTCTTTAAACTGTTCCCAGTTAAGCACCCAAATTTGAAGCACTGCATATGTTAGAAATCCCACGAATCTTGGCACTAACATCTCTAGCAATGGAGCAAAGCACAGAGGCAGCTGAGGCAGAAATAACCCAGTTAGCCTAAAACCTGTGTATTGCAAACTTGCTCAGCCCTGTGTCCAAGGTAATAATATCTGCTGAGACACAGGGCAAGTAATCTTGGATGGAACAAGGCTTAGATATTTTTCCAGGCCTGATTCAGTATTTCTGCAAAGTTGAGTATCAGCTCTCGTGCTTCACAACTGCCTGCAGTGAGTTAACGCAGTGATGTAGGCACTGCTGTCCGTTGCATCATGCAAGGTTGACCTCTGTGTTTCCATAGTCCTTTCACACACACAGGTTTTTATACTGATGTGTGTTTTAATGATATTCAGGATAACATAATAATAAAGCCATAAATCCTAGTATTTAATGTACGTGTAGACTACCTTATTTCTAAGAGGGCTCTGGTCCATACAAAACTGACAGTTAACAAGGCAATTAGTATTATTGTTTGAAGGGTATGATGTTAAATAATTAGATATTTCTTTTTAAAAGAAAAAGAATCAGGAATGAAATAAGGGGGTTTTGCCAAGCTTTCCATAACAAAAAAGCATCACTGAAGTACTAAATATCAATGTTAGTATAACTTCCGAATAGCTTCTAGGTAGAACTCAGTGGTTCATCTTCACCAGCTTTTAAGATCTGGGGCCAAATTTTCAATAGAAAGCTCTTATGAAATGTGCAGCAGCACATAAGTAGTCTTAAAAGAACAGGTGTTAGATTAATTTTCACCATAATTGCTTGCACTGTTTTAACACTCTTCAACAAAAAGAGAAAATTACAAAGGTGAAAAAGAATCTGTTTTATTTCAAACATGCAAATCAGCAAAACCTCTTTTGAATCAGTAAGAATCTTTATGAGGGCTTTGGTTATAGAGATCCCATTTTGAGAGTAAAGCCCTTCTTTACTTGTACATAAATAAATGTAAAAGTTACTGCACCTTGAGAAATACATTTGAGATAATTAATATTTTCCTAAATGAAATTATTAGTTTGTGCTTCCTACTGATCTGAGTTAACTCAAGATAGATGCATGCTTTGTGCTCTGCACTTGGAAATTATTTTTCCAAGAAAGTATTAATATAACTGTGTAAAGAAAAATGGCACATCCTGAAGACCTGACTTGAGTATTCATCTGCTTTTGTGCTGTTGTTCTTTGGTTTTGGATTGGTTTTTGTTTTGTGGTGTGGGTTTGTTCATTTAGGTATCCCTTTCTGTACTCAAAGATGTTAAACTTGTGGCATCTATCAAAGAACTTCACTCTTCTGCTGCTAAACTGCTGTAATTAAATTGCTGTATCAGCAGTTCCACATTGAGCATCTCTCTCATTCTGAATAGTTGTGATTTGATTATCTCTTCCATGAACCCTTGCAATTCTGTGGATACGCTTTTGTGTAATTAGATGAAGTATGGTCCGAAAAAACAACAATATTTCCTAGCCACTGGTTTTAGAAATCCTTGCTAGAAAGAACACTAGTGATGAACTCATTGTTTTATTTTTATGCAAATTACAAGTATTATGATCTACCATATACTTTAGCATCAGTTGTTCTTCAATTTGAGAAAACGCTGATTTAAAGCATAGCTTAATATAAATTATTCAGTGAAGCGTAATAGTAAAAAAAAAAGAGAAACTTCCTTCCTTAAAATTATCACATTCATTTGGCCAAAGACAGATACAGTTTCGTTTAAAAAAGAAAATCTAAACTTTCAGCTAATATAGTCTTTAAAAATATATGTATTAAAAAAACCTTACCACCAAAATCGCCCTAATAATAGTTTAAGAACATGTTTGTAAATACATACATATAAGGGTCAAATTTCTGGCTTCCCTTACACATTTGTAATTTGACTGTTAGTAAAGACAATTAAGCTAGTTACACTAGAGTAGCAAAAGATAATTAAAGCATAATTTATTCCATACTCTAATTATTCTGAGACTGTTTGCTAAAGTATTCCTATAAACTGATACTGTGGAATACTGGTTGCATCTCAAGGCTGAAACTTTGCTGACTTATGCACAGAATACATACTGGTAGGGCAGCAGCACAGAGCTATCTTCCAAATGACCAGTGAGCTTGTTTCAGTCATACAGATCAACACATTTTCCTCCCTGTTGTATGTATGAAGAATGGGGTTATCAGTCTCTCCTGAATGTCTCTGATCCATACTGCCCCTGCATCCTCCTTTGTGCTTTAAGCTGAGAGCAGCAGAGCCCCTCTTTATTTTTTTCGTGTCCTATCGCGCAGGGCCCGGCATCAACACTTGACATAATAAATACTAATGCACTCAAGCCAACAACTGATTTCATTGGTAACTCATCCCAAAAGGCAACTAAAAAGCCTATTTTGAAACGTATGCCTTTGTGGATGCCAAATAGTGATAATTTCCAGTTGACCCCTGCTGGATTCAAGCGAGTGAGTTGGAAGGGATATAACCTAATCCTAATGCAGGTTTCTTGAGCCATTAATTCCCTCACACTCAACCCAGGTGAGATTTCCTTTTTTCTGGAAACAGACATTTCAATTTCATTCTTTCATCTCTAGTGGGTAACAATGCCAAAAAGTAACATTAGGGATACGTTAGTACTTCAGGTTTTCTGACACTTATTAAAAACTCCATATGACTACACCACTGCCTGTCGAGGTCGCTCAAGCAGAAACTTTTTGGCACACAGCCATGGAAAACTGTGGATTAGGCACTAATGAACTTGTGTGATCTGCCCCGTTACCTTGTTAAGCTGCAGATGCTCCAGAGAAGAAGGGGGTGACAAAGGGTGTGCAACTCTTCTCAAGCATTATCCAGGTAATGGTCTGGGTGAGACATCACATTTTGCAAGGAGACCGTGGGATCCCCAAAGATAGATTCTGCCAGGGCAGAAAATAGCAGCTAAAAGTTGAGATTTGCTAAGGAGAAGTATATTCCAAGATAGAGTAGCCTTTACCCCACAGCACAGAGCAGGGAAATCTATATGAATTAATAGTCAAGAGTGGCTGCAGATTGCTTCATCAACCTGAGTGAACTTTGCCAGGCTGTGATTTTTCAATATTAATGTTGCTGTGGCCACCTGAATACAGAGTTCAGAAGTGGAACTGCTGCTTCTCAGTGACCAGAACAGTTTGTACACCACTTGGGAGCTTTGTAGGGGTCTGTGCTATTTGCTGGAAAAGGACATGGAAAGTTCTTCCGCAAAGTATCAAATATTGCATCTCTCTCTGCAGTGTGAAATCCTGGGTCTGGAAACTGGTGGGGAATGGAGACTGGGACTTGCTGAACTAGGAGAGAACTCTGATGTCAGCCTTGCGTTCACCCCCATGTGTTGCTTCACAGGCTATCACTGCTCCCTAGAAGAAAATCTGCTGCTTTTTGCCATCCAGCTTTGTGCTGCGATGGATCACACTAAGCCTTTGTTAGGAATCACTGAATCTCACAGCTATCTTCACTGCATCCTACAGGAGATGAGACTGGAGCTCTTTTATTTTCTGACCCTGAGGGTTTCAATCCACATTCTTCCCTTCACAGGAGGGTTCCCCGCCCACAGCAGTTCATACAAGCACTCACTGTTCCTCCCTGGCGTCCCAGGACTAGAACAAAACCAAGTGCTCCCAGTCCTAATCCTCAAACCCAATAATGAAGACATTCCATGATGAACAGAAAGAAGTAACTCAAGGACGTAAACTGAACCACAGTCCCTGCCCTGCTTCATTCACTGCCCACTGGGCAAGAGAGTCATTCCTTTCTCCTCCTTCTCCAGCTCTTCTCCTCTGTGCCCTGACTTGACTCATGCTCACTTCAATGAATGTTAAATAAGTAAAACCCCCAAAAGTCTGAAAAAAATTAAGCAACTGTGTTTTGGTAGCAAATAAGAAAAGAGGAGTCTTTGGGCAAATTAGAAAAGTTGATTCTTATTACTGCATTATTAAAAAGAGTATTCAGTGTATACTGGGAGAATGTCATCTTATCCATATGTATATCTCTTGCTTTCTGTTTTCTTGGTAAAAATGCCAATCTGATTCAGGAGTTCTGCCTTGAGCAAACTACACAAAAATATTAACATTTCATTAACAGAACATACCCTAATATGTAAATGATGAAACAGGACAAGCTGCTTTTTAGAGCAGTAATTGCTAATCGCAAGAGGGTCGCAGAAGCTGGAATTTGGGTGAGCAACAGACTTGGGACATGATTATACTGTAAGCTGCTACTTTGCTAACAACTTGAAAAGCAAAGAAAATCCAGTATTTCTGGTCTGAGTTGGATAGAAATTGCTGCATGTTTCTGAGGTTAATGAGAGAGGAATTAAGCACATTCACACGTGGTATCTCTGAGCTGTTTCTCTAAGAGCTGTTAATGTAGGATAGAAGTAATAAACCAATAAATTAAAGGTTCTTAATTATCATTAGAAAATATTGCTATCTTTAAATGCAGATGCAAACTGGGAGAAAAAAAGTAAAGAACTTTCAGTTTTTAAATTAGCATGAATTAAGGAAAAACACAACTCAGATTTTCTTTCTGTCAGTTTTTACTGGGGAAATGCTGAATATGCAGTGATTTTATTTTTTTTTTTACATTAATAATAATAGGAAATGGTAGATAGTGGCATCTCAGCACAATTCTAATTTAATGAGAAACAATAAAATAGTTTTCCAAAGGGGCCTATTTAGGTCCAAGAAAGGGGGATATTAAATTTTCAGGATTTATTTTACTTTCGTTAAGGTATGCTGATGTGCATTTTCTATGGCTATATTCTATCTGCTGATCAGATCTTTTATAATTTCCTTACTTGGAAGAGAGCTGATACTCCTCAGACTGGATAATTTGGAAAAAGCATCAAGCAGATCACTTTTTTCTAATTGCGGTTGTGTTGATCCACATTGCCAAACGTTTCCTTTGGCTGTGTGCAAGACAATGTCATGAAAAGAAAGGAAAGCCAATTCTCAACCCTCTTGCACAAGTCTAGATCTTGTGGAATTCAGAAAAGGAGGAGAATGATAACCCAAGAAAACCCAGGGCAATATCACAGAAGCTTCTTCACACCTCTGCTAGAAAAATTCAAATGGAAAGTTCAGCACATCTTGCAAAGGGTCTGATAAAAAGAGAAATGGAGTCACTGTGAGGTGGATGAGTGTCTGCAGGGTAGATCTGAGACACATCCTTCTGCAAAGGAATCTTGCATGAGCTTGCCAAGACATAATTTGTCTCATACTGTAGTAAACTGATAACGTATTTTGAGGAGCAATTGTTACCGAAGGAGCATCTGCATTGCCTTACAGGAGCAGTAGTTAGGCTTCTAGTCTCCTTTTTGAGCTGGGCCTACAAATGTTTTTTATAATTTGTGTTCGCATGTATATTCACCTATCTAATTGAATTACTTAAATTCTGCAGCTTAAATATAAAGCAAGAAATATCAAAGTGGAAATCTTTTCAGCAATGTTTCTGCTAACAGAAGGTATTTTTCCAATAAGAAAGCATACAGTTATATACCCATTGTTTTTTTTTCTAGGCTTTTGATTTTGCTTGTTTGTTTGTTTGTGAAAACTAATTTGATAGGGACATTGTAGCCAGCTCTGGACCAAGGAAAAGTGTGGATTTTATCAATAATTCGATGAGAATGTATGTGTACCTGGAAGAGAATGGTGCTTCGCTATGACAATAAGGAAGCCAGATATCTGAATTAAAGAACAGTTACTCTATAGTGTAGATTTACAAACTTTATCTTGCGCAGTGACTGGAGGCTTTGCTTTTTATCTTAGTGCACACAGTAAGCGCGAAGGAATCAGTTTCTAACCTCTGATGTTTCTTAGGCATGCAGAAATAACAGCGTACTTGACTAAGCCATAGATGCACAAATCTGCATCACGTAGCTAGTTAATTGAGGCGTGACTGCACGCTTTCCTCATGGGTTTTCTGATTTTAAGAATAGAAGATATAATAATACTGTTGACTGGAGGTGTAGGTTACTCAGTCTTCAATTAGTGAGGGAATCTAAGGGTATTTTCTTCAGTGATTCAGGAGGTGATCATGATTGTATCTTACATCCTTTGTAATTCCCCTTTGTACATTATTTTAGGCTAAAAAGCTTCAGGAAGCATATAGAAATTCCCCCCAAATATTGGACACATAACTATTAATACAATTATGTCAATATAGTCAAATATATAGCTTCATATCTGAACGTCATTACTATTTTTTAGTATTTTAACACATAACCAGTACTGTGCTAGTTTCTGTAGCACTCCGCGTTTGTTTTCAGCCTTCTTATCCTGGAAATCTGCAATGTACAATTTCTTTGTGATGTGGTTAGATCCATATATTTAGAAGAAAATCATATAACCCTAGAGATGGCAAAAGGCTCCAAGGCTTAAGACCCATGCTCTAATACCAGGAATGGCCCAGGCTTTGGGATTTCACCGTTATTATGCTCTTTTCACATGACAGTAATACTAAGTGGTTTTTTTCAAGTAATGTGTTTCTGTTATTTAACCGAGGTTTTACTTTGTTAGAAATTCCTCTTATTTACTTTCTTTACCTGATATCTTTGCATAAATTTGTTGTATCTTCCCCCTACTTAACAGCCTATCTCATATGGCAGGGGGGATGGGAGCTTTAATTCTTATCATCTGATCCCAAACATTAGTCACTGCAGTGCTCTGGGAAGGGTTTCAGGGTGCTCTGTTCAGTGCTGTACTGTTGCTGCTCTCTAATTAGGTTTCAAGTATGTATTTCCCATAAGTGCAGCAGACTGGGGTAGCAGCATTTGGCCAGTTTTAGCTTAATAAATGAAATATTTCTTTCAGGAGCAGCAAGAATGATGATTTCCAGTCATTCCTTGCTTTGTTTTCAGTGGTTCTGTTTGACATCAATCTCTTGAGACACCTTTTGGGGTAAATTTCAGTATGATCAAATTTCATTATGATCAAAAAAATAACATGTATTTGTATTTAAAGCACATAATTAACTATTGGAATTCATATTTAAACCATCATTTTCAGTTTCCGTTTTCTGTAATGTCTCTTTAGTTCACATCATCTCTTTTTGTTCCAAAGGTCTATGTTAAAAAATGCTCTTTCTTCCGAAGGACACTTGCTGTATAATCCTTTGTTAGGATAACGGGACCATCTGGTCCCATCCATCTCTCTACAATTTGATGCTGGGTTAATTGCACCCTGTCAGCATGCATGATTGACACTATGTTTTCTCTCTTCACTAAGAGTAGTCTATTAACAATGCCATTTGTCTGAATTCTAGGAGATCTTTTCACAGCTGCTTGTGTGGGACCATATACTCTTCCTAAGTTTTGCTATCAGCCATTGCAATGAAAATATATAAAATTTAAATTAAAAATAGATATTCTCAAATTTGGTGGATAGGTGCAACTCAATGCAATCTTCTCTAAAATGGAATAAGCTGGTTTTGTATCAGTAAATTAGAGGGTTCATTATTTCTTTCGCAGAACAAGAATGGGTATCTCAGTTCATCCTGTTGTTAGTGTATTGTCACTGCAGCATGCCATGAATTATCAGGCACAATTCCTCTGACTTCAACTGAGTTATATTAATTTATCCTAGCCCTAATCTGAACTAATGTTGTAAAATACTTAATACACAATAGTTCAGTTTCTCTGTAAACATAAGCAACTGCATAACAATCTAGGCAAATGCTTCATACACCATATGTGATGTTGCCTTTCCCATTTTAGCAAATACTGCGACAGCTAGGTATATCCTGGTCAGATGGTTACTCCATTTTAACATTTGAATCTCTGTGTGTTTTCCTTTATTTGAAAGAAAAGGATCCACATTGTTTCCTTGCAGCTTCATGTGAGCCTAACAATAAGGCCCAAGGTCTTTCACAGGAGTTCTCTGTTTTGCAGTAAGTATTCTCCTGCTCTCATGGTACTTGATTTACGGCACGTCCACAGGTGGATGACCAAGATTCACTGTTTGCTATTAAAAGAAATGGGGCAACTAATTCATAATTTTAAGGAAAGCCAGTGTAATAGCTCTATTAGTTTTACAGTTCAGTCTTCTCCAAGCTTCAATTTGTTCTAAGTCACTTGACTGAGAGAACTTCAGATTCCATAATCCTGATCTTTCATTGCTTTGCACTTTCTGTTGCCAATACACCCATGCCACGATGGTTTAACATTACAAGATAACATTTTGTATCCACTTACTACTTATTTTACATGTGTTGACATTAAGCTAAGGAAAATTGTGCGTCATTTTCCAATGCATATTTTCTATTCTGAAAATACTCCTGTACTAAGACTTCACTGCTTAAAACTTCCGCAGGGTTGCCACAAATAAAGTATATACAGGTAAAACAACAAGCAAGGCGTTACAAAATTTGAAAAAAAAAGGAATTTGGGAATTCTACACTGGACCACTTTTTGACTGGCAATGCCAGTTTCTCCAGACCATCACTGTATTAGAATGTAATGCTTTCAAGGTTTGTTGAGAAATGTTGGGGTTTGGTTATCTTCCTGTCTGAAAGCTTATTAAGAGCAGACTTACCCCTCCTCACATCCAGGACAAATCCTGTGATCGTGCCCATCCGTCAGATATCCTGGGGTAGGTGGATATCTCTAACTATGGAGCTGGGGGAGATAGATGCTCTGTAGCTCTGTAATTATGCATCCAGCTAAAATGTGGGATACACAAGTTCTTCCATTTGCACAAAATGATTCTTGAAGAACTAACTCAGTGATCTCATACATAATGTCTTTTTAAAACCACAATCTTGAACACATCCCAGCAGGTGCCCGAACACTTGTTAGCCCAAATGAGCTAACATTTGATATGGGGAAAGCGCTTTTTTTTTCCACAGAAGAGTGGCAGGAGGAAAAGGTGGGGTTTATCCTAATTCAGAATAGAAATTTTTCTTACTAACTCTACTTCTGATAATTTTCAATTTTCTTATTTGTTTATTCTATAATTCTCTTCTTCCATAACTTCAGCAAGCTATTTATAGATCTTCAAATCCCAGTTCTCTGGTACATGCAGTTGAAAAATACTTCCCTCTCTTCAGTGACTATTAGGCCTTTATATAACATATGTGCGTATCGCTTACTTGCTCTAAATTTGGTCTCACATACTCACACTATGAAAATGTTAATCTGTGAACCATTTTATAAAAATTCTTTCTGGTATTACTGGTGGTTATTATTATTTGTATTGTGCAAGAACAGGAGGTAGGTCAGTGTCACTGTGTACCAGATGTTACAGATTTATGTGAAAAGCCCATCCCCTTCTCCAAAGACTGTTCAGTCAGGAGCTCTAGTTTTGATTGTCACATCCTAACTGACAAGCTAAGTGCTGTTCCCAATTGTACTGTAACTGAGGCTGGAATGGGGCTCTTTGTTTTCCCCTTAGATGTTGGATAACTGGCACATCTCCATGTGTGAGAAGATGTGAAGACTCTGCGATATTATCAAACATCATTTCTAAAGGAAATGACAATTCTTTTTGTTACTTTCATTGGTACTTTTACATGGCAGTTGCTATAATTTAATGTAATTATATCTTTCACTGTTTTTTATTCTTCTATTGTATATATATTCATGCTTCCTCTGATGATAGTTTTCATTGCAGCTCCTGGTTTTCTTTGAGAGAAATTAACTGATTACCTTGCTGCACCTCAAGAGATATGACCCCCTAATATCCTTGCTGGATATTTTTCCATTTCAGGCTTCTCACTGATGAAGCAGTAAGATGCCCTAACCATTTCTATTCATACTAACTCTGTCCCCTACCATATTTTGCAATTGTCATGAGAATAGTAGTTCATTGAATTAATCTTGTTCCTAGTCATCAAATTATTATAACTTAGTTTCAGCAAATACAGTAGCTACTCAAAAAACACATTACTTTGTAGAGCTGGTTGAAATATTGTGCAGATACAGCAAATGCGACAAAATTTGCCACTTCACTGGGTTTGCAAAAGGGAGAAAAGGAGAAAGAAATCCCCCCCTTTTTTTTCTGCTGTAATATCACTAATTACCTCATTAGCAAAAGACTATTCCATCAACAAAAATGTGCTTTTTGTACATTTTACGCAAGTGACCTTGAAAGTTATATATGAAACAGAGGGTTTGTTGCATTTTTTTTCAGACCAAAAAAAAGCAAGGACCTGATGGATGATGTAAAAGATGGTGGAGAAGAAATAGTTCTAGCTTCAGAGGAGACAGGACCACTACACTCTGAGAAGCAGCAACACTGGCTATGCCTCTAGACCTTGGCTAAATTCTTCTTGTCTTTGTGTCCTTGGGCAAGTCTGTTCAGGCTCCTACACCCCTTCCTACTGCTTCCTACTCCCATTTTCTGCCTACCATGTTAAATTACATCAGGAGATCTTAGGGGCACAAAGCTGTCTTTTATTATCTTTTGTATCTTGCTTTGTAAAATTAATTTGAAGTGTCTGGTGGAGGCATTAGGTATGATAATGTGTGAAGTAACGTGATATTGCATAAGTCAAGGTATGTTGATTCATACCACTGAAGAACTGACCATCACCATGAATTTCTGTCTATAGGAAATACTCTCTTTCCTGATTTTTGTTGTATGATTGTGAAATACAATGTCAGATGCACTGGCAGCCTGCTAAGTAAAACATGGCTCACTACAATGTAACATGCATGAAGTTCTCCCATTTCCGCAGGCATTTCCAGTTCCTCTGCCTCCTGTTTTTGAGGCAGGATCATTTTCACTCATGTCCACCAGAACACACTTTTGAAGAGCACACCTGTAAAAGATGTGATCATAATGTAATTCATACCTACCTGGAAGAAAATAAATGAATCTTTATTTTATTACGGCACATATTGTAGTACTAGAATCTGTGAAAAGCAGCAGATGAGTTAAAGACTAAGATTTTAACTGTGCATGTTTCTGCAGTACAATTGAGAATATAGTTACCTGCCACTGTGGATACATCCTGAATACCTGGTAGATTACAAAATTAATAATCTGCTGACTTAGTTCTTTTCATTTTGTCCCTCTGCAGCTTGAACAGATTCCATTCTTGAAATCATGAGCCATGTACTGGCTGAAGCCCGGTGACATACCTATATTATTTTGTCAGAAGTTAATATATTTGATCCTGTTTATGAAAAAAAAAAAAAACAACCAAACCGCACATAGTGCTAGGCTAGTCTGTTGTATTCTTCCCATTCCCATGTACAGAAAGAGTGTTTCTTTCTAGGAGTTGCAGTTGGGATGATTTTTATGCAGGTGAGACAGAAATGGAAATTCTCTACATTTCTATGAACCAGTATAGGCCTACTGGCTAAGAATCTGAAATTAAAGCTCAGAAATCAGTTTCCTCAACCAGGAGATAAAACATGAAATATTCTTGGATAATTTGCTATTAAGTCTAATGTTACCCACCAAAATTCAGTGGGGTGTCTTAATTGTACTATGGGCAAAATCATGACTGCATTGAAATCAATGGTAAAACATGTTTCAAAGCCAGAACTCCGCTGTTTCTGATACTGATGAAAATACTGCTTCAAAATCAAGCACTAAGAGAAAATAACTAGTCTCTTCATCTGCTTTGCAGGAGAACTGATCACCAGGACATTTAAGCTATATTAAGAAGGGTATTTGTAGCCATAGTCAAATTAGTACTCTCTCAGAAAAGCTAATAGCAGTTCACTAAAATTCCTAATTTAAATCTATTTTATAAAATAATTTGCCTTTCTGAATTTTCCAGTGCAGATAGAATCCAGGGTTTATATTCTTCTCTTATCAATTTATACTAAACTTATGTGATCAAACTTTGTTCTTGCAAAGTCTAGACTTTCATCTTAGGGGCTCATGCTTCCCACTCTTTGTTGGCTCATGAGCTAGCTTTTCTCAGAGTAAACTGGAGGGGAGAGAGCATCTGAGGAAAGGATGATCAGCTTATGCTCAAATTTGGTCTCTACAGACCAGAGCAGGTTGACCCAGTTGTCTTGTGAATCTGAATTAAATCAGAGCTAACAGAACCAGAGGAGAGGTGGCCGGTTACTAGTGGGGAAATTCAGACTACTTCTGTCAGTGCTAATGAAGATACTCTAAGCATGCTGCAGTGGAAAGCCCCAGCTTTCAATTTGTTGTTGCTTCTGCATATGAAGGTTTAAAAAGCAATCAAGTAGCAGGGATTCTTCCTGGTTGTCTCAGCTCCCTGAACAAGTATGAGGTGCCCCTACCTGTGCTTTCTTTCCTACTCAAAGGCAAAATGGGCTTTTAAGTCATGGAAACCAAATGAAGCAATATAGCAGTGAGGAAGAGTGTAGAGTAAAATATAGCTTATGGGATCATGCATTCCTACACTAAAAAATTCTGTGTAAGAGTGTTTAGTGATAGATGCAGCTTGTAACAACATGGATTTGTTTGGGTTTTTTGTGTTCCCAAGTCCAGAGACTGTGAGGTTTCACTTTTCAAGAAGCAGTCATTTTTACAGTGCACTTTCGTACTGTCAGAGTTGCTGGGGAAGAAATTCAGTCAGCCATTAAAAGGTGGGAAAGCATCCTGCTGTTATGTATATGAGAGCAGGGCTTTGTCTTGTCACATGTCAGATACGCAGCAGTAGAGGGAGAGAAAATCGTATTGGTATGTGATGGAGTTTGCAAGATGTCCTCCAAACCTTAATTATTGGAATGTGTCCTGGGATAAGTGATGCTGTCATTGAACCCTGATTAGTTCAGAGGCAGGGTGGATGCAAGAGGGAGGAAACATAATGTCAGACTGGTTAATTAGCAAGCAAGTAAGAGCAACCCAAATTGTACAATCTGATGAGCAATTTGTCACCCACTCATTTTAAATGAGAAATGTGGTATCGCTTTGCATTTCTTTTATATTTTCCATTTTGAATTAAGTTTGTGACTTCTCTGTGGGGTAAGCAAGTGTCAGTGAGTTTACTACTAGGTGAGATAAACTCAGGGCTAAGCGACTTGTCCAGAGGTTACACATCAGGATCACTGGTGAAAAACCTACCAGCCACATACTCTAACCTGGTTTAGAAATAAGGAAATATGGTGCTGAAAAATTAGAGAGATGGAGAAGAATGTAAACTTCAAGGTCAGAATATTTTGTCTGTTGATTATACTGTCCTCAGCATGCTCACGGTTTCAGTTCATTTATCATTCCTAGTGGGCATACAAATTTTTAGAACATGAGTTTGGGGTAAATATATTTTGTGCTATTTTGGTTATACAAAAGCTACTGAAAGCTGATTTAAACTAGCAAGTGGGAGTCTCTATCTGCACACAGATATTCTTCAGTGACATGGTGCTGCCAAGTGGCTTCTCTACCTCCCTTTCACTTGCAAAGGGGAAACCAGCACTGATGCACTGCTGCACTGCGCAGTCTTGGAGGGTCAAGAACAACCACGCAGAGCTCAGAGCAATTTTATTACTGCAGGGACTAGGCTTGATCAAAATCAGAGAAAACCCAAGCATTCTTTCTTCCGCCTTTAGATTCCTGGGCTGCATCTCTGACATGGCTTAGGACTGTTTGTGAATGTTGAACTTCTAATATACTTGTGAGCCGCTCTTCCTGACATTAATTATTTGAATGATTCTTGATACTAGTTATTTGAGCATTTCAGGAAAGCAAACCTAGCTCTCAGAAGACTGCTATTTCTTTGTAAACGCTCAGTAAACATTACCCTTTAAAATGAAGAAGGGTAATCATCCAAACATGTAACTTGGAAGGTGTTCAGCCAAAAAAAGCAGCAAAATCATTTGCTATTGTTCTTTCACAACGGGAAGATTTTTTTTAGCCTTTGAAAAGTACAGAGTACTTTAGCATTTCCTGGATCACTTTTGAAGACTTGCAGCTTCTGAAGGAGTCCTTGAGTGATCTTACGAACAAGCAGTGCTTTAAAGCATCATATCAAGCTTTTATAATAATGTCTTCAAGATGTCTATCATTTAAAGTCTGAAGAAGGGCTTGTCTCTCTGAAGGCTTGTCTGTCTTTTGCCACTCTAATCAGTTGATCTAATAAAAGGCATTACCTCCACATACAAAATGCATATTTCTCGTATCTTTGGAGCATCACAACCACATTATTACAGTTACAACCATAATAGGTGCATATGAGCATGAATAACTGTTTCCAGAAAGTGATAAAAATGACCAGTTCAAGGATTTCTCTATTTAAAGAAGGGGTGGGGGAGGAAAGCTTTTAATTCTCAACCAATATATGACTTCAGAGTAAAGATTTCTCATAATAAGTCCCCTGCTGTTATTACAGGATTCAAGAATTGTGAACTCTCCTGAACATTCCTGCTTTGTCCTTGTGGTACCTAAGTTTGCTGCTCTTTGTCATTTATTGATGCTTCTTATTGATAAGTATTTTACAGCCCTGAGTTTCTAGCAGGTGCTTTGGGGGTCTTCTGGGTTAAAGATCTGCTATGGATGCCTGTGGTTCTTGACCTTTGATAGTCCCTTCCTTACTGTATCAGTATAACTTGAGACGACATCTGGGCACGGAGGGAAATTTAGGAAGACCCTCTTTGTATTTATAGAGCTTTAGAGACTTACATAATCAGAGCTCCTGCATGAACTCATCTGAACCCAAAAAGCAGCATTCAGTGTTGTAGGGATCTTGGCAAATAGGCTGCTGTAACATTCCCTGTACGTGTTCCAGTGGGGAAAATAGCTCCCCACGACCTCTTGTTCTCCAGCATAGTAATGGCATGCAGAGTATCTTGTGAGCGATTTATAAGTCACAGGGTAAATTTTGGTTTTCCTTCCATAATTTTAACCTGGTGCCGTACACAAAATGATTGCCTGTCTAATATGATGATAGGCCAAGCTCTGCACATGCATGGAATGTAAGCCCACAACAGTAATCTGAAATATGCGAAATGGCCGAATTAAAAAATTTATATACATAAGATGAGGGAGAGGTGAAGAAGCTTATTTCACTAAATCATCCTAAGTCTCTTTGTTTTATCTTAAATCCTCCAACAGACTGTGCCCCCAGTGCCACATTAATTTGATAGTGGAACAAGTAACATTTATTATGTAAAATTTTGGGTTAGATTTCAGGTACTGAAAGCAAGATGTTGCAAGTGAAATCAAGGTGAACTTAATCATCACAAAGATGGTTGAAAGTTGAGTCATAACCATTAGGTTCTCAAGTAGTAAAACTGAGTTTTGAGGGGGTCTAGTGCTGCTCTCCATTTCAAATTTAAATTTAGGCTGGGTAAATAGGTCTCTAGGTTGCCTGTCCTCAAGAGAGCCCCACTGGAGCATTCCCTCACTTGGTCTGTGATGTTAATGGAAGCTGTGGAAGTCTGGCAGGTGGTTAAACATGTTGTGCCTCAGATATTAGTCCTGCAGCAATCCTGCTATGTTGAACATGGGCTATTTAGCATTCCATGCAATTGGCTTTATTTTTGAAGACAGAAAATATAGCATGGTCAGATTTAACCTGATACAATGCTGCACAATTGCTTCTGATTGTTTTAAGTCATTTCAAGTCAGTTACTTATTATCATTTTGGTTAACAAATATTGACACATCAGTATTCCACCCAGGGCTGAACTGACATGAGCATATAAATACGATGCTAAGCAAGCTGGCAAGTACCTTTTGTTCACAGCTACTCAAATTAAAGACAGGTACTTTGGTGTGTCTTCAACCAGAAACAAACTGTGAAAATTCATTTCCCAGTGCTATTTGGGTGTTTTTGTAACTCACTATGATCACACTGCGTATGCAGATACAAGTTAAAAATAAGCTTTTCAACTCTTGCCTGTTTACACAATATTAGAAGCACTTTATAAAAGTGGATGTTAATTAATGCACTATTTTAATGGCATTCCTATGAATTCCTATGAATTCAAGAGTACATTCTGGAGAGACTTTCAAATATCATTTACTTTCAAAACAATTGGGATTAACATGACCAAAATAATTCAAAAATTATTATTTTATTTCTCCTACCTTTACTATGACATTGGTTGTTTAGATGTCTCAAACATACAGAAAAGAAAAAAAAAATTCCCTCTTTATTTCAGTCTACTAATTTTCAAAGAGAGCTGAGTAAGCATTAAGTTTTCAGAGATGTTAGGTATATATTTGTGCTCATGAAAAAGGTAGTTATATATATTATTTTTTATTTAAGATATCTTGCTTGCACCAAGCTATCAGTCAAGTAAACTCACACAGTCATAGGTACTTAACTGTGAAGTTAACAAATGTTAAGCACAGAAGTGCTTACTAAGATGTTCTCTACAGAGATGCGCTTTTTGATACTTCTACCTAAAATATTCAGGAGATATAAATGTTTTCAGAGGAATTCCTTGAAGTTGTGGAAATTATTTGTTATGCAAACTATGGTGCGAACTTTCCCGATTTAGCTTGTTATTTTATAGGACTGAGTGGAGAGCTCTCCAGTGTGAAGTGTTAAATTATGATCTGCAGAATAACAGGACCATACGCTGCTCAGAACAGTGAAAATGTAGGGCTCCACCATATGCCATGTCTAAGGGAAGGGTGGAAGCGCAGCTTCATGCTGTCTTAAACCCAGCCTTAGGACAGTCACTGAATTCTCCCCCGTGCTGTATGCCTTTGGCTCAGGTCTTCGTGCTCTCAATTCCAGTGCAAACCAAGAGCAGGTGTAATGGGGTAATTTGCTCAGGCTTTTGGAGAAAGTCCTGTAGTTGCTCAGGGGAGTGAGTCGGTTGAATTGTTTCTTGCTGATAATAGAAACAACTTGTTTAGAATAAAAAATGACCTTAAATTCACCTGAGCTTGTCATCTGTGTTAAATACATTTCTGTATTTTTCTGTACTCATCGTTTCTGGATTGGGCAGAAACCAAAATGCCAAAATACTTAGAATTTATTTGTGTTTGTGGTCATCCTCTTGCCAGAGCACACTAGAAATGTTAACAGTGATGTCTTTTCTCACAAGATTTTTTGACTCTTCTATGAAGAAAAACGTTCAGATAAGCAGCCATGCTCTTGGGACCGCATCTGAACAGGCTGCACAACCAGACATAAGCTGTGATCTAAACAATTGCTTCACTATGTAAAGTTTAGATCTTGAACTGAGCCTACAGCTTCCATCTCTATTAGCAACAACAGACTGGAACAAAAATCCTTTACCCAAATGTCTTTGAACTTCTGGAGGGTTACAGGCAGATGAGATTACAGGCTTCTTGGCTTGGACCCACCTCTCTTTTTTACTATTATTATTTTTAGGGGCCATTTTCAATGTGTTTAGTCAATACCAGAGGGACAGCCCCACTCTATAACAACTTCTGATAGTTTTCTCTAGGTTTAAAGGACATGTGGCCAATGTTTATTTGGCTTAGGAAAATGGAATCTCAAAACTGTGCATCAAGGGCAAGGAACAGCAAACATTTCTGCTTCCACATCTATCTGAAACACAAGGAGAATATCTTGTCCAAACAAGCAAATGAACTTTCCTTTTTACAAAAGCATAGGAAATGCTTCCTTTATCAGATGTCTGTTAACTAGAAAAGGAGGTATGGCTTTCCAGTCTCCCTTTGACTCCTTAAAGCGGAACAGAAGTCTGTAAGAGAATTTTTTATCCAGCCCATGTAGTTGTCAAAACACAAGGAGGGGAAGGGGACATGTCAGATGAAGTAAATACAAAGGGTGAAGCAGCTGAGTTGAAAGTTGTCATGAAATGGTGTGCTCGGTGCAAAAATGATTGCAAATGCAGAGACAATAAAACTTGAAATGTTAAGGTCCAGCACCGTTACACATCTGAGTTTCCATTTATTATGGTTCACTATTTTAAAAAGGATCCTGAGTCATAAACATGGCTGCCAGGAGGTCCACCTGGGTCCCATGAAAAAGATAATAAATACCCCTCCCCCGAATTTCTTCTGTCATATTACAGATATTGCAGTGATTGCTTTGGGGCTTTCAACCAGGGCCCTAGGAACTGTGTCCCCTGTGCTTTCCTCTCTCCATAAGTCGGGGTTATAAACCATTTTCATCTGTGCTGTGTATCAGAAAGCATCTGCATTTTATTATATTTCATCTTTGTGCCAAGAAAGGAATATGTTTTGGAACTTCCGAGCACCATCATATAATTTTCATTAATAAAAGGAGGAGGGAAGTACCATCATCCAGCACTTGAAATGACCTTAAAAGGGGACCCATGCAAAACTGTGCAGAAAAAAAAGATCTGGAGTAGCAGTGCCCAGGTTGTCTGTTGTGGAAGGTCTTTGATGTTACACTAATAATGAACAATCAGTGCCAAAGTTTTGATATTAAAAAAATTAAGGGAAAAAAATGAAAAGAAAGATTATACTGATTACTCATAGAACATAGAATACTGATATCCTGTTGTAGCCGTATATCAGCTCAGCTTAACTATGTTCAGTACAACTAAAACAAGGCATGGCTGTCTGCTTTTTAAAACCTAGCAGGAGAAAGCAAAGCCTTTACATCACTTTTTATTATCATTTATTTCTAGAATAGTCTGTACCAGGATTTTCCATTGTCAGTAAAGAGAAGGTTGAACCAGACTCTTCTTTTTTTTTGGCAAAAATAGCTGTGCAGCCACAAATTCAAGGAATTCCCTGTCCTTTCATGGATCTTGGCAAAGTATTAACAACAGCTTGCTCTCTCCTCATCCTTCCATTTGTTTTTTGTAGTAGGGTAAAGTATATCAAGGTGTGCTGGCAAGTACCTGCAGCCTGTGTGGAGTAGATGTTCTCTCAAGTGACAGAGCTCAATGTCATTGGAAAAGCTGTTGCGATGCACAAGTCAGCCCAGCTAGTCCTCCCTGTCCTGCTCTCCGGTGACATTTATTTTCTCCATGAATTTAGGAGCTCATTTAATCAACCTCAGTTTCCCAATGTGTAAAATGAAAAAACACTATTGGTCTTCATGAGACCGGTAATGAGGGCAGAAAGGTCTATCGGAGCTCTAAGCTGAGAAGGGCTTTGCCAAGTGTAAAGTATTTCTGACATGGACTTTTCTGCGAAGTTCTGGAGCTGATATTTCAGCTTTTATTTTCATTTTGCCCAGGTCTAAATTGTTATCTTGAAAATGCACAATAGAAAATTTTTACAAACTTTAGCCAATCAGGATCAGCCCTCCCAGATAATGTAAATACAATTAGTTGATTTAAAGCACATTTCATGTTATGCTTATCTGCTAAGTGTTTCGGTTATGGCGTTGATACAGAATGAGTCACTCATACATATTCCTCAAGGAAGAGCCAAAAGATGGAAGGAAAATACAGCCTGAGGAAAAAGTCTATAAAGATTTCTCGCTTTTCTAATCCCTTCTCTCTAATGTTTCTTTGTAAATTTGTCAGATGGGAATGAAATTGCCTCATAACTCTCCAGATGTGAAGAGCATCACTGCACAAAATTACGTACTTGTCAAAGCAAGGGGGAATTTATGTTGGTGTTCCTGAGATGCGATTTTATTCAGTCTATTTCCTTTGTGCACATCATAGCAGCTAGAAAGACAAAAACAACTAGTTTATGTATATCTTCTTTCTTTTCCCCCCTTTTTTTCCACCTCTGGTGAATTGTTTAGCTTCTACTTTTCCCTTTTGTTTTCTTATCCCTCCCTCCCCCTCCTTTTATCTACTGCTTATTGCTAGTGACAGTAAACTTCCATCCAACAATGCTGTGATGAGAGCAGCTATGATTCTACCAGCACCAGGCAGTTCAGACAAGTGCTACAGTAATTTTCCCTATGGAGCACAGAAGGTGTGGCTTCTCTCCTGGTTAGGAAAGATATTGGTTTAGAAACCTGCAACATTTCTTACAGGTAATCAACTTATTTGCATTATATTTTAGTATTTTAATTTAAACTTTGTTCATTTTCACTCCAAAGCTTCTGCAGTTAACCATTATGGTTAAACTTACTGAAAACTTCTTCCAGTAATACCCAAGTCCAGGGTTTTTGTGATATTTTGGACAATAGGTCTTTCTGCAGTATTTCTTCCTTTAGTTTAAAGCTCTGTTATTAAGTGATGTCTAAAGCATTAAGTACATAAACTCCTCTGCATTTCAGCTACTCCTGGCCATGACCTTCTCAAGACATTTAAAAAAAAATCAGCTTTTTAATCCTCCTATTTGTGTTTCTTCAAAATACCTGAGATGCTTTTAAAATCAGTGTTAATGGGGAAAAAGAAAAAGCCAACTAAAAAGAGATCTTCAAAGCATTATTCATAAAGGATCTATTGACCTCTTCTAAGCAACTGGTTTGGCACATCTCGCTTAACAGGCGCTTTTAGGTACCTTCTCAAGGCACAAGATGAGGAGATACAGGTCTATGTATACTTCCTACTACCTGTCCTAAGAACAGTCTAGGGCTTCCCCCTTCCCACATGCATCTGTGTATTTCCATCAGCTACCAAAGGAAGTCTAAATTACTAACTTAGCCTGGACATCTTTCAGGTGAGATGGATCTGAACACAGGCTGCCCAGCCAGCTTGGTTTATTTTACTGCACGTCCCTCCCCTGGGCATGTGTTAGATCAGATGTCCCTCTAGCCATATTTTAGGAACAGACAAGCTCTGGTTTCATCTTACTTAAATATAGTTTGGCTCTTATGATCTGGCCATAGGTGAATCTTTCTATAACTGAAGATGGGCTTAAGCTATAAAAATCAAATGCCGCCCCTTCTGTCTTTTACTTCTCCCTTTGGAAATTGGTATTCACTTCCCTACATATACATAAAACCATCCATATTCTGAGAGTGTCAAAAGAGTGAACTTCAGTTTGCTCGCACACCAAGACATGTCGTGTGTTTACAAGTTAAAGAAATATTCTCAGGATGATGAATGTGGTGATACAAAAGTAGGTGATATGCTGAGGATGTCATCATTTTGCAAGGCAATGTTAGAGAAAAAGTGACTTAACTGGATGTTCAAGTTTCCTGGGAGATGGACTGTGAGGTTATTCATTATCTAGCAAAACAGACTCCTAATGTATGCTTCTAAGTGCTGTTTCAGTATAGAAAAATCATAGATATTAAAGCCCAATTTGGCTCTGCCCCTGCTAAGAAAGTATATGTAAAAATATATTTGAACTTGTTCTCAAACTGGTTTTATGCTTCAAAAACCTTCTTATAGAGTTCATCACCATTTCCTGTATGAAAAACACCTAGGAGAGGCTATAGGGAAGGCAAAGTCTGTACATACCCTCGTAATCAAACATCCTGTCCCTTTTTATATTACTAGGCTCTGCAGCTTTTTGTATGACCTTCCAGATATTATTTTTATGCAGTGAAAACCAATCTCTCATTGTATACGATCTCCAAAAGTAAATACATGTTGTACTGTATAGAGTGATAAAAGGAAAGGTGGTGTCTGCCCCCTTCCTTACCACCACTAAGAAACACATTCAGGCTAGAACTAGCAGTGAAATAATTCACAGCTGAGAGCAGCCAATCATGGACTGTATACCAGGACAGAGATGCTTTATGCTACCTGTTGGACCAAAAATGAGTGTATTTCTTTTGCCTTCATCATGGTCTGGTCCTGTAAGTGTCTGTGTGTGAAACGGTCCTTGAAGTCAATGAGCCCTTAATGCTGTTGGTTAATATTAGATATCTGTCGGCATTTTACCATAGCGAGGGTGTAAAATACTGGCTTAGAACAATGAAGAAGAGTTCTTGGAGTCATCTCAATGACTTCTTAAAGCAGTTTTCCCTGCAGTATATGGGGTATAAAATTATCACAGTATTGATGGAGCTGGGAGGCTGATCTTAGCAGCCTCAATCAGGGGCCTGGAGATCCCTGCAAAAGGCAGCAAAGTAAATGCCAAGCCACATATTGTAAAGTAACAAGAAGGATTTTTATTATTGCTTTTTTTCCCTTTTGTATTTTCCTTACCATTTTGATCAGATGTACATTGTTTATAACCCCTAGTTTACTGGCCCCAAATATCATTACAACGTCTGCAGTATGATATATGTTAGATTGTTACCCTTTTAATGGATAAAAAAAGATTTAAGTACTTCATTCTGTTGCATTTTGACAGCTGTTAGCCATCATTTTTCCATTCACCTGCATTTAGCAATCCCATAAAGGGAGGCAATCTTAGAACTAACAAGAGCTGGGCACTGCAAGGTGATAATTCTGTATCACTTTGGCCTATAAATACCTGACAGGCTTTGCGCTGAGTCAGCAGTCTGTAACAAAGTGGCAGCCATGCCCTTTTATCTGTGTGAGTGTTTCACAGCAATTGGACTATCAGCCCCTGCAGTGAAAATCCATAGTATCGATCCGGCTATTTCTCCACTGTAATTCTTTTGTAGGAAATCCCTGATGACAAATTTTATCTGCACCACTTTTTGATTGCTGGTTTGATGTAAGCGATCTCCAAGGGCAGAGTTAAGCTCCTGGCCGTTCCACATTATCAAGCACTAGCTTTATTTACTGAAACTACAGTTGTGGTCACCAATGAAAATAAAAAAGTGAGAGGGAGAAAGGAGGAGGTGGAGGAGGCTGAAAATTAAGAATAAAATAATATTTCAAAATACAGAAGTGAGGGGGGGAAGAAAACAGTTGCATCACCTACTTGACTGTTAAGTGTAAGTTATAAAACCATGTGCTGCATTTGGAAATACATAAATAGCAGAAAAATGTTTTGATAAAAAAGTCTACATGATATAGGGTTGTATCTCAAAAATGGAATGGTTTCAGACCTCATCCTCCAAGTTTTTGATCATGGAATGATCCTCCAGGTCCCCCTAGGACTGCCCTGCTGGGAAAGGGCTATGCACATCACTAAGAAAGAATTTGATTTCATTCTGTTTTCAAGCTGATAAATATTTCCTCCTGAGCTGCTTCACTTGCACTTACTGCAGTAAGTCTCAGGTCACATGAGGGCTTGCTGTTGTGATAAGGCTTCAAATTTTTTCTGTAGTCCCGATGGATGTGGAGCTGGGTCTGTTCAGGCACATATTCAAGACCAGATGCTCATGAAAAGCTGCTATGTATAGACCTCTGGTTTAAATGTATTCGTGGTAGAAACCTGTATTAGTGATACCACCCTGTGGATTAGTTTGGGCTCTTTAGTCCACAAATGTAAATTGAAAATCCTACAAAAGGAAGTTCATACTTTTCCAGTCTACCTTAGCTGAGTAAGACTGAGAAACATCAGATATTGCGGAATGCAGAAATGCTGTTAACGTGAATTCAAAATTCATTCCACCTTTGATTTAAATGTAAGGTATTGTCTCAGCACTTATTACATATTATCATTTGACACCCAAAGTTTCTAATTTTTCACTTCCTGACAAGTGAACCCTTTAATCCTGTACCTTTAAGGAAGTTTTCTCACCATCAGTAGTTGTTGTAGTACATTGGAATTGCTTAGTATGACTTTGCAGAGATGTTTTCTTCTTACCTAAGTAATGCAGCATGAAACAGTGAAATAGTGTCTTATGTTTTTATTTAAAACCCTGAGTCATTGACATATCTCAAACATGGCACATACAGTGCAGAATTACTTAGGAAAATAGTCTACCTCCAGTCTGTTTTTTCACCCAAAACGTGTTAAGCACAAAACCAGAAATAGCTTGCATAGCAATGAGTTCTCCATCAAGAAAATATCTGTTTGCATAGCTGGACTCCTGCTATGTCACTCTGCTAAAATTCAGTTGCTTAGTAAACATATATCTTTGGATATATGGATATATATCTTTGGATATATGTTTACTGAAAAACATATATTGGATTAGGCATGGAGCCAGTTTAATTTCATGACTACACCTTTGAAAAATTGTCTGATTAATACTGAGAGGAACAATTGTATGTGAAGGGAATAGTAAACATTACCCACTAGAATGGATTTTCAGCAGATAATGTGAAGTACTTTGTCCATTCATAACTCCATGCCAAAGAAAGCTCTTTAATCATTTTCTTCAGCAATAGCTCAGATTAAATAAATACCAAGTAAGTATTGAGAATAATTGGGATTATGTGGGAGAAACTATTTTGGCACTTCATACGGTTGAGCACATTCAAAGTCTGAATAAATTCAAAGTTTGAATAAGTTTGATTCATAAAAGTAGAATCAGAAAACGCAGAGAGAGACAATAAGATTTTCAGGGGGAGTTGAACAAATTTCAAAATCAATGAAACCCTTTATTTAAGTTTTATAGACTACATATCTCTACCCAAGATTTTTGACATAATAGAGTGAACAAAATTCAAAGCACGCAGTTTAGCCCAAAGTCTGTTATTATTACTGAATTATCATAAATCCCAAACACATTGCACAACACTTTTTCTCTAAATTACCATAGGGTAATCATTCATCCTTTTCTGTACCCATGAATACAATTTTGCCCTGTGCTTGAAAGGTTAGCATATCTGTGACTGGATTGACCAATGTAAGATCTAATTCATTAATGACTATTTTATGTTCCAACCTTGTTTTTAATAAAGCATTTCAAGCTCAGTTGCCTCCAGTGGCAAAGAAAAGAGAAAGCCTTGTGGGTAGAGCTTAACCCACATTAGGGTCTTGCAGGCCAATGCCAGCTTTGAGGTACTGATGACATATTTGACAAAGTATGGGACATAGATTGTTTATAAATTATTTTGATTCATTTTATGTTTTATCTTTAAATTTATTCCTGATGAAAAGTACTAAATTGACATCAATAGAGTCCTTTTTTTGTATGTGTGGTACAGGCAGGTATTCACTCGATTTAAGACCACCAACCCATGTCACCTAAACTACTGAACACCCATCAAGTAATATGACTTCCAATTACTACTAACCTGAGCTAGAGTTGAACTAGTGACCTTGAAATACCCTGTATCCCGTTAACAGTTCCCAAAGCTGTCCAGTCCTATGGTGTTTGATTGTTCTGAATATAACAAAAGAGCTTTCCTTCATTTTTCTTTGTTTCATTTTTTAAAACTGCTTAAAATTACGGGTGGATAGATATCGAAATACTCAATTTACAGTTTCTCTGTATCTCTAATACCACATCTACAAGAACAGCTTTCATTTTCACTGAGAGTACCTCCCGCTGAAATGAAATTCTCTTTTCTCAGTCCTTGATGCCTTGTCTGTCACTGACGTATTTTGCACACCTAGATCTCAAGAATCAGTAAAAGCTGCCACGCTTCTGCCTTGCATTACATTCAGTGTGGTCTCAGACTCTCAGGATGGATCCTGGTATATTCTCTCTGTCATGGGAGCATGCCAAGAGCTGACCAGATAACAAATGAGCCATTAGATGCTAATTTCTGTTTGTGGAACACCTCTCATTAGATTTTCTATATTAATTAGATAATTTTTTTTTCTTTTTTTTTTTAATCCCTGCTCAGAAATGGGTACTTGAATATTTGATATTTGCCCCAGGTCAAGTACTGTGCCAGTCTGTTAGACATTGATGCATCTTGTACTGCAGCAAGTGCTTGCAGGGAGGGAGAGGGCAGTGGGCCACCATAGTTAGGGCTGCAGGCTCGCCTGTTGGGGTTGCTTAGCTTTGGTTTGTATGTTCAAATAGGTGACTTGCTAATGGTAGAAGCAAGGGCAACAATACCTTTTTGCATATCTAAAAATGAACACTTCCTGTAGCATCCAACCAGCTGTAAGGATTTGCCAGTTCATTTGCACTTTTACAGTCTAAAACAGGTGCAGCTGCAGCACTTTGGTCTACCTTTGTGACACCTTCTGTGAAGAAAAGGTGTCAGTTCATTATGGTTTGTAACCTACCACCTGCCTGTCTTATATCCACATTAAGAGATACAGTGATTTCACTGGAACATTTCATCCCACTTTCTTCTCCAAATTTCTGCTGCTTTGGGGCAAATTCAGTGTTTTCATTAACATTTAAGATAAATCTGGAAAGAGCACAGACATTAATGCAGATTACAGGCCAGAAATGCAAAGCAGTAACAGCTTCCTTTGATCTACTGAGATGTGTCAGTTGTAAATATTTTTGCACTCCTGAAAATTGGCACTGTGTAGCTCTTGTCCAGAGAAATAAGGAATTTAGGCATAAAAATCCTGGCACTCCTGGTCTGCTAAACTCAAATATCCTACAGTCCCTTCCCAAACCCTACGGTTTGGGTCTGATTCTGGGCTGATACAGAAAAAGCCCCATTTTGACAGAGATGAGCAAACCGATACTTACCTCACAGCCGAGTGTGATGATGGTCTCTGGTAAGCAAGTCCCTTTTTGAGGGACCTTGTTTCATGAGATCTTCCATGGATCCCCAATGTCCATCTGAGTGTTCCCACTCTAATCTGAGTGTGCATCAGTGCTGTTATCCAGTACTAAAAGGAAGAAAGTAAGACCTTCTCTCCTACAACAGAAGAGGTCAGGACATGGTTTTGAACATTGGATCCTCATCAGGCAGAGAGTGGGAAAAGACAGGAATATTATTGCTAAGGGCAGGATTTAAGACTCACTGCGTTCTTATTATTTCCTCATTGGCTAGATTTAGGCTTATGCTCTTCCATCGTGGCACTGGTTTTGGCCCTGTTCTCAGGGCTCTTTCTTACCCTTTACGCTCTATATTATGTTTAAGTGTCTAACCAATGTATGATCTTACTAGAATAGTCTCAATTTAGGCTTCCGAACTGAATCCTTTCTTTACAAGGACTTTAAGGTCAGCAAAGTAAAATACTAGGCTCAATACATGCGAAATTTACAACTGAGATATGCTGCTCATGTGCAAGTCTGATTTACCCCTGAAGAATGAAACAACTCTATTGCAAACAGCATTTGGAAAGTAAGATGTTTCCTTCTCTGCTCCAAACTTGTCAACTTTATGGTGTTCTTGGCTCCGCATAACCTTTGACTACAGTTCTAATATATGACAGCAGGGCAGATCTAGTTTGGCCAGTTCTAAATAAATATATTCTCAAAGGTAGTCAGTATTCAGTCAGATTGTTTTACCTTGGCAGATTTACCAGAGAAAACTATTCCTTTAAGCACAAAGGCACTTAGTTGGGGCAAATCAAAACTATAGTAAATGCATCTTCCAATGAAATTACATCCAGGAGTTAGTGAGGTTTTTCTCTTTGGCACACTGATGATATTAATTATGGTTGTAAACTGTATGTCAGGTTTCATCAGACCTGTCTTCCACCATCAAACAAAAATAGTCTAATGTCAAATTACTGGAGTCTCCCAGCTGCAGGAAATTCTACTTCCCATCTCTGAGTGTTTTTCTTTACTGCAAAATAACAAGCAAGTCCCATGTGTTTGTATCAGTCTTGAAAGTGCTGTCTGTAAAAGTCATGTCATAACCTCAATCAATCACTCAACGTTGGCCAACACTTTGGTAGATGATCCAGAAATACTACTTACTGGGATTATACTTCAGGAAATAACGTATTGCTGCCTGACAGCAGCAGCAAAGTACTTTATAAGGAGGTCAAATAACCGAAAGTTACTCAAGTAGTTTCTTTCTGGAGCTTCTGGAGCTGCATCTATTTACACACCCCTATGTACATGCAACAAAATGCCAAGTAGAAACTGGATGGCAGGAAGAGCACTTAGAGCTATTTTGTGTTACAAATATACACAACCACTGGTGGCAGTTAGTTTTCAGTGTTCCTTATCTTTTCCAAAGGAGCACTGGACTTCACAGCAGAGCTATAAAGACAGCAAAAAGGATGTTGTACTAGAGAGGGTGACAGAGGCAGGGTGATGCATGGAAGTGGGGTGCTGCCAAGCACTGTAAATACAACAGCTATCCGCAGAGGGGGCTGGATGCTCTGTGTTACCAAGCTAAAGTGCAGAAGTGGTCCTTGGCCAGTCTTCTTCCCCTCTGTGACCTACAGGCAGTCAGCAATGTTCATAGGAGTGTACTCAAGAGCAGGAAATCTGCAGCTGCTCATTAGAAAAACTTCTCTGGAACTGTTTTCCCAGAAAATCTGTTTTAGAGAGGACTTTAATGTGGATCGCTTAAGCCTGGGAAGCAAAAAATTTACACAGTAATCATTAACCCAAATTAGCTACTCCTAATTATTTTTCTAGAACTAAATTCCTAAATGTAGGTAAGTATTAATTAATTTCTTTCACTTCCTTATGAATATACATATTAAGTTTTCTGGATATGAATGTAGTTCACTAATTAATCAATCTGTTATGGAATAACAAACTGCCACTGACCATTTAGACGCATGGAGAATACAGACTGCAGATCCTAAGTCTGTCCTTTCTTAGACTGGATATTCAAAATTTATGGGTCTGCCAGTCAAGATATAATAAAATGCAGAAACATGCTTGTAAAAGGAAATGTGATATTTACTGTTCAGCCATGTAATATCTTCTACTTATACATCTCCCCTGAGGATAACTTGATGTTATTGGAAGTGTAGTTTTCTTAGACATGCTTCATTTTCCTCTTTTCAAGTTCTCTTCTTCCTTTTTGTCATTTTCTCTTTCTTTTTTTATTCCTTAGATCTCCTCTGGAAAGTGCCAGCCCTTGAAAATAGTAGAAATGAGTAGCATTTGAGACATAATAGTAGGCTTATTTTAAATAATTTGCAATATAAAGCTGAGGAGCAGTTTAGAATGAGTATATTTAAAATCACTGAGATTTATACTTCAGTTATTTGTGCCAGAGCCAGTCTGAACACAGACTGCATGGACATCCACTATCACTAAATAAAAACGTCACAGCTGGGGCCTTTCAGTGGAGTTCACGTACTGATTGAAGCCAGTCAGTAGGGTTCTGGCTCTGTTTCCTAGCAAACTTTGGGAATTAGAGATCTACTGCTAACAGGTAAGTGGCTTAAATGAGAGGTCAAGTAGCTGCATCCAAACCAGAACATCTGAATTTAAAACCCTCATAACTTGTCTCTGTTTTTCTGGCATACTGTATGTATAGAAGCCATGAGGTCTCTGGTGTTGCATCTGTCTGTGTACATAAGTCTGTCTGTATATATGCACATTGTATTCCAAATACTGCAATGCTGAAAGGATGCCAGCTTAAGGTCTTAGACGAAGCAACAGTGCGTGTTTTGTAATACTCAGTAAAACTGAATGTAATTTGATGATGCCTGTTGGTGAAAGAATAGTGAATACACCCTGCCACATGCTGCAACTTCAGGTCTCTTTGCTTCTATCACTTTACTTGCTTTTATGATGTGTGCAGCAAAAAAAAAAATAAAATCTCTTGTGAATGAAAGTCTAGCTTTCATTGCAGGGGTTATTAAATGTGGAGAAGCAGTACAGGCCCCTTTGCTGCGCATAAAAGGTGTGTTGCCTTGTGGTCGGCCAGCTGGGGAACAGAAAGGGCCTGCCTTCTCACCATGACATCAGTGCCCATGACAATTTATATAATAGTTTGGGGAAATCCCTGTGATGGGCCAAGGAAGAGGCAGTAGATCCACTCTGCCTCTTGAAGCTCTACTACTTAATGCAATAAATCTGGAGGAGATGTAACTGCTTCTCCAGCATCCGTAGAGGCCAAATTTGTTTCATGAATTTCTCTCTTCTCATTGCCTTAAGCACAATTACAAATACATTATGCAGCGTGAATTTTCACCCTTTTTTAGCATTCAGCGGTGCTATAAAGCACCATCCTTTCCCCTTGGGTTGAAATTAGTGCATTCCCCAAATATCCTGCTGCCTGTGCCAGCCCACTGTGACCTGGAGAGGGAACGCCTCCCCTGATGGGATTTAGTCAGTCACATCCACAGTATCTATCAGCTTTCACATGGGGCAGAAATCCACATCTGCCACTGATCCCAGGTCACTGCACAACGAGCTGATGCCAGGTTCTGAGTAAGAATAAGCTCTTGATTTTCAACAGGGGGAGCAGTCTATGTACAAAAGAAAACCAGGTCAGATCTATTTACCCATTGGAATGGGCAAATGCTTCTCCCTCTTCCTAGAGGGGCTTTGCTGCTCATTAGATTGCATCCTTTTATGTGTATTTTTTGGCAGAAAGGCACTGCGCAACACCAGGCACTGTGCTCCAACTGAATGCGGTGCAGAGCGTGACACGGAGCATTGGTGTCTCCTGTGCACAACAGAATTTGACAGAAATTTAGAAGAAGTTGGGGTTTGGATTGAGAGGCAGTGATCAATTCTGACAGCATCCTGTTCTGCTCAATATTATCTCTGAACTGCCTGGAACCAAATGCTAGTGTGCAGTGCATTTCTTCCCAAAGTTCAAGAGGGTAGATGTAAACACAGGCCGTAAAAGACCTGCATGTCTTGAGCTTGTAAGGGTCGTAATTCTTTCCAGCAAAGTTACCTTTCCTGTTTCTATGAATTACTCTTACATTCTTGTAAGAGATACGGTTTGAGGTATTTATGGTGCATTCAATTCTGCTATCATTGATTTACTGGACTAAACCTGCTCCAGGATATGATGTAAAGCCCCTAATTCCAAAAAACTCTTACATCTCAGCGAGAACAGCATTTTCTGCCCTGTTGCCCTCAAGCAGATGACCAACGGAGATAAACAGAGGGCACTCCACTCTCGGTTGCAATGTGCTTGGTGATGTGAAGGAATCAATCAGACAAAAGCAGATTATTAGAGTGTCTGAGAGAGATCAAACATTGCTGGCATCTTCACCCACACACAGTTGATTTACAGGCAAGCTGATAAAGTGCTGCAGCTCACTGTCAGAAGTACATGACAGCTCCTCTAGCTCTATGGATAAATTATTGCTGAAGCCCATGATAACATTTCTCCACCTAGCAACCAAACATAACAGGATGTGGCTTTTAGTACTCAGAGCCAGAATGATACAAAGAGAAAACACAGAAACTCTTCAAGCAGTGAGGTAGTGCAATGAGAAAGAAAGGCATGAACAGATTTTCACACAAATGCACACACGTGCATTTTGTATATATCTGTATTGGTTCTGCCAGCATAAAGCTGACTTTAAGCCATGTATTTGAAAATGCACATGCAAAAATGCACATAATTGGTGCGAGCAATGACTGCAGTAGCAGAATGGCAACAAGGGTAATCATGCAAGTGTGTATGCATGCAAACTGGAGCTCAAGGGTATGGGAAAGGTCCTTCTATGGGTGTTTGTGACTGTACAGCTTGCCTGTACACCCAAGGCTATACTGTGTGAGTGGCTAAGAACATATATGGAAAACATTAGGTGATTCCTTTTGCTTGGAAAAGTGCCAGCAATATGAAACCAGCAAATGAGCCAGACTTTAAATAACCCTATCTTGATATAAAAAAAAAGGCAAATCAAAATAATCTAATTATTTGGAAGATAGTGCTAAGGAAAGGTATAATTCAATGATTCTCTTTATTTTTATCTGGTGTCTTGTAAAATAATAAGTAATATAATCTGCTAAATATTGCATCGTGGCTATTAGACATTGGGACTGCTCTTAAAAATTAACTTGGGCTAATTAGAGCATGTACTATGTGCCTATAAAAGACTAAATCAGGCTCTGTCTCAGGGGCCAGACGTAAGTGCTTTTCAAAAACTGAGAATGTGACCCTGACAGCTTAAAATCTAAAGTATATTGAAAGTACTCATAGGTTAGACATTCAGCTGCCTTGGATGCCTTTAACAAATTTTCTTACTTTGAAATACACTCCCTTATTTTAAAATGATTTTTTGTCTTCGTTGCTGTACTAGAAGTCAACCCACAGAAGAACAGGGAAATTAATACGGGAATAGCCGTATGAAAGAAATGATGAAACCTGTTTATCTGCAGGGTTCTGCCACATGAACAATCAAGAAATGTTGGCGTTTTTTTTTCACCCCATGGTTTTTTCAGTTACAAGAGTTTAGAAGAGGTGAGAGGTAAGTGAGAAATTCTGAGATGTAAAAAATGTAAACTGATGATACCCCTTAAGTAATTCTTCATATTACTTGTTAGCTTGTCATATTAAGGACTCGGTATTGTTTATATTAAGGACTTGGTACTGCTTGTCTGCAAACGGAGATCTAAGACCAGTTTGCATTTGTACATTTCAGTTGCGTTTCTTTAGTCACTGCTGTGATTGAATGTAGTCCCAGCAAGCAAACTTGCAAATTGGCTTCATTAACCATTTGCACTTGCTAATAGCCTCACAACAGCATTATCTCTATGCACTTTTATGAAAGTATGGACCTGACTAGAATGTTTTCCGTATTAATAAACATGTTCCTGGCTGGATTACTCAAAGTGCATTTTACCTTTCTGCCTACTGGAGGTGGAGTCCAAGGGTGGAATCTGTGATCGTTCATCATGTTTTAAAATCTCCATCTAATTTTACCATATACCATGCAGAGCTACAGACACATTGCAGGTCAATTTCTGTTGGACCTCATGGGGAGGATTTAACAGTGCAACTCTTGTAAAAGCCAACAGAAATTGCATGGCTTAATCCTTGTGTGCTGCATTGAAAAATTACCCATAAATATTTCACTATTATGTTTTATTATTACAGTCAAATTTGGTTTATGTACTTGTTATTTAAGGGATAATAGGGCAGGTGTCCCATTTTATGAGGCAATAATCTGGTTCACGTTGGCTCCATAGCTTATCCCTACCAGTGAGCTGCATTATCACCAAGGGACATGGGGAGCTTGTCTTATTATAGCAATAATAATAATACCTTATATTTCTACAGCACCTTTCCTCTAAAATGATCCTAAAGCATTTTACAAATCCTATTTGATTTTTGACAACTGGGGTCATCTCAAGGATTATTTCAACAGTGCCAGTTCTTGAGTCAAGATAGAAACCAGACTTTAGACCATCCAGATATGCTGTCTTGAATCTCTGAAAACATTTGCTGTTTTATACATCTCTTACTCAGATAACTGGGTGTACATATGCTGGGGATGAGATTACAAATACTGATGGATGTCCTTGGCTGTGGGACCATGGGTTCACATACTGTGCAAGTGGAACATGATGCCCTTCAATTCAGATGTCTTGTAAATGTCTCTAAGATACATCAGAAACAGCTCTCTGAGGAGGTGTTATGAGAGCTGGGCTGCAGGCACGCAGAGACAGCCCTCACATTTATTGACAGGTTTGCTTGAAACCAGATGAAAGGGGAGTGATTCCAGCCCCTTCATTAGGTAACGGTCCTCTTCCAGATGATTTAGATTACATATCTTAGTATGGCCATGACGATAGTTAATGTTAGTGCCTTTTTGGTAGCTGCATGTGCTGCTGACAAAAGAAACCATTCTACTTTTTTCAGTGTAGCTTAGCTGTGTGCTAGTTTGGGTTTGTATTAGTATATTAGCTATATTCAAGTGTATATCGTGTATTAGCTGTATTCAAGCTTGGCCTAGGCTGCTGTTATTTTTCCTGAATACCAGTGACTGCGTATGAAGTTGCCTTACAGGCAGAAGTTTTGATATGTGCACATTCCAGTGTCCTTTTCTGAGCCTGTGCAACATGGAGCCTTGGTTAGTCTCTGAATAATGTCATCTAACATATATGCCTCGTGTGCCCAGCCCTTCAGCCAACATCATGTGCCACAGTGTCCCATCACTCAGTATTTGAAGCCCCCAGACGACTTCAGAGCTTGTGATTCCAGTGTTTCCTCTCAGTTACAGCCTGCCCTAGGGAAAAGAGTTGCCAAATTGAGACTAGGGTTAACCTCTTATTAAAAGTAAAGAGGATTTACCTACAAATATTGGGGGGGGGGGGGGGGTGTGCAGTTCTGCTGCTTCACTCTTTGACACTTCTTCCTCTTGTTCTTTTTCTTCATCCATGAATCTAGAAAGGCAAAAACCTGTATGTTTTGCTGTAATATGAGTATCTAGTAATTTCCAGTAATAGAAGTGGTTTATATCTACTTGAAAGGTGAAGCCAGCTCTGGTGAAGTTATATATTCTTTGATTAAATAAGATATATAAAGCTGTTTGCTCTCTTAACATCACAGTCATAAGGGCATTAGCTACTCAAAGTTTAATCATTCCTCCCTTATCCAAAATCCCAGGCTGCCCTAAAAAACTTTTCCAACTAATTTCTCACTGAAATTGCCAGATTTCCTTCCACATTAACTTAGAATTTTACAGTATGAATTTTCCCCATGGAAAACAAACAAAAAAAAAAGCTTTAAAAATTTTTTCCAGAGTTTTCCTTATTTGCATCTTGCATGATTCAGCATTATCAGAATATACTGTTTTGTTTATTGTTGGAGGAAAAAAGGATCTGTTTCTGCTGTCTTCATAGAGAATTAGTTGACCAACCAGATTTTTAAACTATCAGTGAGTAACTGTGCCAGTAGCTGCTTGAAAGGATTCTTATTAGCTTGTACCTATGTTTTTCAGTACCTAAACACCTCAAAATGTTTCATTTCATTATAGCATTGTGGCTAAGGGATAATGCTTTCATTAGATCTATCATCCATTCACAAAATATAGCTCTGTGCAACATTTACATCAGTAAAACAAATCATACTGTGCCTCAACTTTCCCCCATTAGTAACTAAATGGATGTCTTGCCTCACCCAGGCAACAGGATATGTCAGAAGTTCATTGGATTTACGGATAACAAATCACTAGCTATCTTTCAACCATTGTACAAATTATCAAACATTATTTTATGTCATCGACTGAGCTGACTGGGCCATGATTCAGGCATGTGCTGAAGTACCTTGTTGACTTAAGCATCTTAATATCTAAAATGAGTATTTAGATTCCCAGAAGTATCAAAGTTTACCCAGGAGTTCAGTAGTTCAGCACCTACTATTTTGAGTCTCTGGATCTACGTTTCCTCTTTCAGTTTGGTTGGGATTTTTTGGTAACTGGTTGTTGTGCAGGGTTTTTTGGTGTTTTGATTTTGGGGTTTTTTGCTTGTTAGAAAAATTCTGGTTTTCATAACTTCAAGGAAGTTGATATTGCAAGAAAAAAATAAGTTGCATACATCTTATTATAGTACAGTGTTAACATTTCTAATGTTTCCTAATGACACCACTATAAACTAACATTGGAATGAAAAGATCTACAACAAAAGTGGAGCCTAGAGACGTTTAATGTGAACACATTTCTGGGGTAGCTCAGGATTTGTTTTGGGAATGTATAGAAGATTATAGAAAATTGGTTTAATTATGCCCTCAATTACAATGTGTAAAGTCATCATACCCTGCAACTGATGGCAGAATTGGGACCAAACAGTGTATATTAAGAAATATGATGTAGCTTTTATGTTGATTTCCTATTTTCTGCTCGTGTATCGTGTTTTATGTTTCTGTCTGCTATTTATGCAAGACAGCTATCCTTTGTTAAAAGGTTATTATGTTTTAAAATAAAACCCAGATAGAGCCTGGAGAGCATGTCTCATGAACACCCCTGTTACAATGCTTTACTGACTGGTGAAGGTCCCATTCCTAAGGGAAAGAACAGTGGGGTTTTGCCACATCCAAATCCAGGCGTTCAGACTCTGCTGAAACCACTTTGCACAGAGACAGGAGAAGCATTAAAGCAACTGAACCATCTCCTCAGAAAACAGCTGCAGGGCAGGCAGCTATGTACAAGTACTGCTTGTACAACCCTGTCCCCACTGATGAACATCTCCCTTAACCCCCTCATCTGGAGCAGTCACCTCCAAGTGAGACAGTCTTTTTAGTCTCCAGATACTATTCTAATCCAGCTGCCAGTAAAGGTGAGATGCCAGTAAGTGTATTCCTGGTTGTGTAGAATGGTTTTCTGCTTTGCCACACACCACTGAGCAACCATTAATACTCAATGGAAATTTTGGCTGTGTTAGGAAACTACCTACAATGAATGTCGATAGGCACTGAGGTTTTTGTTACTGCTTATATCATAGAACTCCAAGTACTCCCTGGAATTAGGAGGTTTTTCTAATTCAATACCTATGGCAAATAAGCAAACCATGCTAGAATATATATAAAATATGGAACAAATACTGTAGTTCAGTATTTGCAAATAACTTTGTGAGCATAAATCCTGACTTACAAAATCAAAGGAAGATGTCAGAGTGGTTAACCAATGTTGCTTGTCTACTATGTTGACTGGCTTTACGAATACATGGATCCATGGTTTTCAGTTAGGCTTGCATGATTTAGCTGATCATATTTAACAAAATCTGTCAAGATCATCTTGCACCCCATAAATGAGCTCCCTAAATGTATAGCATACGATTACCTCCTGTTTTTTTTTAAGTGAAAGCCTCCAGCAGCAGAGAGATTCTACAGTTCTCTGAGTATTCAGACAATTGAAGCACGATAAAAAAGAATCCTTTTTTGTGGCATCAGGGTTTTTTGAGGCTGTGGATATTAGGACTTAGATGTGTAATGCTTGTGTGATCAGCAATACAATTCTATATTCATGAGAAAGTAAAATATGAAGTATAGTGTAAAGTAGCTGTTGCATTCATGCTTTATCTTGAAACAGTAATTGAATAGCTGCTAAGTGCTGAATCCTGAAGGGGAAAAAAGCCCTGTATGGTTCTCTGGCATTCCTTTATGCTACAAGAGTTCATCCATCAGTCCTAATTTATGAAATGCCTTCGTATTTTGGCCTTCCAAAATTCGACCAAATATGTTTCAGATGCAATGTCTTTATTATCTTGTGCTTTATCAGAAGAGAGGAAGAGGGCACTGAATTTCTATGAATTCTCATTGTTATCTCTCTGAATATGCAGCCCAGACAAAGAACTCTTTGAATGTAAGAGAAGTGCTAATGCTCAGCTATAGCTTGATGCTGAACTCTTACAAGCATGAAAATCCTTCTCACATTTCAGTGCACGCAGCACCTCCAGCTGCTAATATACAATAAAAGAAGGCACGATGAAGCCCTAGAACCAAGAAAAGTTTTTAGTAGTCTGTTGAAGGTGCCATTCATCACATTATTGAGTCCATCTCTGATCTGATCAGCTTCCTCAACTCCCATTAAAATGGAAAATAAGGGCTGCATAGGTTCAGTAACTTTTAGGTTCACATGCGGCTTGCAAAACCTGTGTCTCCTAAAGGTGCCTAACTTCTAATGAAGGGGGACACTCTGCTTGGGCTAATTCATCCATGACAAATTTTTTGGCTATTTTGTTCTTGGTATTTGAGCTACTTCAGCACCAGCTCAGACATCACTCCACTGTAGTGTTCTTCTGAACATAGACAAAACTAAAACGTGGAGCTTTTCCACCAGGACTTCTATCCCAACACACTGTTGTTGCCTGCAGTATTTCACAGGAAATGTAAACAGCCTGCCTCCGCTTGGAGCTCAGCAATAGCCAAGTTCCTGGCAAAAATACTGATGGAAAACAAAAGCTCCCTGTAGTTACAGAGGGTCTCATAGTGCTCAGGTTAGATCTATGGCCTTCCAAACCACTGGAGGCTGGGAGAATTGTGGAATTTGGCTCAGCTGGGCCGCTTCTTCCTGCACCAAAATTTCAACACAGATGTAAAATGAAACTTTTTTTCTTCAAGCATATTTAATTGCTTTCAAGTTTTGGCACTTCTGTTACTCTGGATTTCCAGGGCGTCCCATGGTAATGATTAGAACTAAGCAAATACCTCAAAATATTTTCCATGAAGACTCTCTTGAATAAAACATCGAATAGCCTTCAGCTGTGTTCACACCCCTTTCATATTTGCTTTCTCTGAATATTCCAGTGACTGATTTATGGGCAGAAATGTTAACTGAAACAGCAATTTTTAAGGGAATGTTGCATAACATTTATGGAAAGCAGATTTTAAATATGGATATAGTAACTAAATGCAGTCTAACTTTAGCAAAAATAATACCAGGTGATTTGAATCCACTAGTCGAAGTAACCCGTCTCAGTGTCCAAAAGTGCAGAGACCACTAAGAAAAAGAGTCTCTGTCCACCATAAAGACTGAAAATGAAGATCAGATACAGATAAAACTTAGGAAGTACTTAGTGAGTTTTAAGAAAGTGCCTGAGCAGAGTATGTGTCCAGCTCCTGTTGACAAAATACCTTCATAAATCTGGCTCTAACTCAAAATAAATGTTGGATATTGAATACATTTGAAAAATGTGAAAGTAATTCAAAGTTAATTGTGAACAGGAGAAGGGACTGAGCTCATTGACTTAGTTGTTTACTACAAAAATGTTGATTTGCTCTACTAATGATACAGGACTCTTGGCTACTTCTTGAAAATGTCATTGTCAAAAAGCAAATATTTGCATATTGCTCTTCATCATCATTAGTTTTGTTTTGGAAGGTGAGTCATTAAGACCTACATTTTAAAAAGTGTATAAATATTGTATGTCTAATTTACATCAGTGACTAATACGTGCATAAATCAGGCGAGATCACCCAGAGATGACCAATCATGGCATCCTGGGATGTGCAAGGATGCATATAGGCAATTCACATTATTAATTGCATTTAAAAAAAAAAAAAAAACTGAGCACAGTTTTAAAATACAGTCTTAAAACTTTCAGTTTCTGCATATGAAGCTCTTATCCACTCTGTAGCATGTTCCAGAGAGAGATAGTTTTGCTGGTACAGGGAACCTTCAACGGATCTGCATTATTCCCCTATGAGTGCAAAAATATCTTCATGCAATATCTGAAAAAAACTCATTTAAATGCTCTGTGAATACAGCCCTTCCCAAAGGCCAAGATGCATTCATGTATTTTGGATGATCTTCAGCTAGAAAACTGTGCAGCTAATGCACCAGCTTACAGTGTAAAAGATTTAAACAAAATAAAACAGGAAAAAAAAAAAAGAAAAAGGAGATAAGCTTAAAAAGCCAGCCTATAGCCTCTAACCTAGATTCAAGCCTTTAAATAAAGATGGTCTGAGTATGTTCTTATTACCCAATTCCAACAACAGCTAAGGTTTGTTCTTTAAAAATGAAAAGCCTGCATATTTTCTTAGGGACACTTCTACTATATTGTACCTTTTTCTACTTTCTGATAAAATCTCTTTAAAATATCAGAATCAAACAACAGTTTCAAGGATGGAGAGTTGTTGGTTTTTTTTTATGATAACAAATGGAAGGATTTCAAAGATAGAAATTATGAGCAGATATTATAGGTGCTTTACCCAAGAACCGTCAAGGTTCAGACTCAGAGTAGATACCAGGTTACTAAAGATACTTCAACAGCTACCCTATCTTAGGCAGGATGCATAAGTGAACAGACTACAGACTTTAGTTTCCCCTTCTTTCCCCCAAAAAAATGTGCTTACCCTACTACCATCACATGCTAAATTAAGTCATGTCTGTCTTTTATTAATAAGACAGCTATTTTCTGTGCTTCTTAAACTTTTCTAAATTTTCTTACCACAAACACTGTTCATGTCTTATCCTGAGACTGATAACAGGGTTTCTATAAAAATGAACATTCATGATCAAAGAGCAACTCTGTATCGTAAACAAATTACAACAACTGGGCATGCTTTGAAATAGCTTAAACTAATTAAGCTCAAACACTTTTGCACAAGCTTAAAAAAAAAGGGTGTAATTGGAGTTCCATTCAGGTTCAGCTGACTTCATATTTTTAGTTTGTTTGGCATTTTTTTCCTTTCAGAGCTTTGCATAAACAAAACATTTTGACAGTGTTGCCTTTCTGGGAAAAATGTTGGTGGTGCTGAAAATTCAGATTTCTAAATGAAATGCAGTTCTAATTGCTCATTTTTACAGTTCGTGTAATTCACGAGGAATGTGCATGCCAAATACAGATCTAATTCGCACGACTTTCACAATCATGTAATACTCGTGTGCATACAAGTGTAACTGAGTTGGTGCCCATCGTGTGTTGGAAGGCCAGTAACTCTGTGTGTGTTTCTGAAATGCAACTGAAGGTATTTTTCTCACCAAATTCATTCACAAAGTAAGGGTTTGGTTTTGAGAACTAAAATGGAAATCCCCATGGCATCATCTGATGCCACTGTCTTAAACCATGATGCGTGTCAGCATGTTCAAGAGTGTTACACATTACTCCAGCCACAGGATGCCTTCATCATTTTCAGGGCATGTTCTTGGTTCCTTATAGAAAATTAACATTCAGGCTGATATTATCGGACACTCAGATTTTGGTATCTAATTTATGATCTCACTCTCTATCTCCATTTCAAACGTGTTAGGTAAAATTTTCTCAAGTATTTATAGATTTTAGAACACTAAGTTACAAAGATTGTTCGTCTCCTTAAATGTGATTCTAGGGTGATTTACAATAATATTATACCTTAATCTTTTACTCAAGTCACTGTTCTAAAGGTACAGAAACACCTGTGGATGGTAAAATGGCACAGAAAAAGATCTATTTATTGAAACATCAATTATCTTAACATTAGAATGAATAAATCTTTTCTAATCTATTTAAAACTGTGTCTTTCCCTCATGAATGTAAAAACTGAATGCTTTTTAGCAGAGCTATAAACATTATAATTATTATCTGCCACGTGATATCTGGTCTTTTCTTCTGTAGTGAATTATTTCCTAATTCTTATAAGCTTTTAATTTTATTGATTTTTAATTTCATAATGAAAACAATTTGCTGTTAGCCTAACTGTAGAATTTCCATAAGGAGACAGTGATTTTCTGAATGCTCTTTGCCTCTTTATATCTGTTTTGCACTCAAATACCAAAATTCAAGGTGTGACTGGTGTGGGGATAAATGTTTCTGTGAGTAACTCTACTATAATGTATACCTATCAGGAATATTTGGAAAAAGAATTTCAGGTTCTTTCTTATCTACTCCTAGCAATCCTTCATAACTGTTTACACTAAATTTTGCTCGTTGCATATCCATGCTTGTAAGAGTTCACTACACTGATGATTACTGAAGGCCTTAATTGCAATAAATATTTGTGTTCTCCAATACTCATTTTTTCAAAATTTATTTTCCATTTTATGAGAAGAAAATTTTCAGTAAAATTTATTTTAATAATTGGAAAGTATTAGAAGGGCTAAGCCAAATTACCTGTAATTATATCACCTCCTGATTCTGACTATGTTTAACAGATTAAATGTTCTGTCTTTACAACTTTCAAGGTTAAGTGCTCATAATGGGACATGCTGGTGAATAGATCATGTAGTCCACAGCAAGTGGTACTCAGCAAACCAAATGGAAGATACTTATTAAAATCCATAACATACAACTTTAATCTAACACTCAAATTATAAAGGAACCACTTGGAAAGAGCTAAAGGCTATTTGCAGGTTCAATATATTCACTTTGCTCTCAACAGTGATCAAAGTTTGGAACTTCACATGTCTTGGACTGGTGTAAGAGCTAATTTGGAGGAGCTGCAAAAAATACTGTTATATCCTCAAGCTACAGCGGTTTCATAATTGGAGTCTTATACCTGTGAATGAGTGAGCAGCTGCTTACATTGCACGGCTCTCAATAGGTTTACATCACTGCATTTGTAAGGGTTAAAAGTCAGTGAAATTACTCTGAACACTAAGACACTCTATTTTCTATATAAAGTTTTCTAACAAGTAATTGGTTTGGGGGGGTTTTAATTGGTGAATATTACTTTAAAAAGAGATGCAAAATCGAGAGTCATCTGTGCAGGGATATTTCAGTCACTGTCAAGCCCTCCCAGTAAGTTCATGCCTGCCTTTGTTCCATAAATCATTATTTTGTTATTTTTCATTTTCTTGAGTTTATCGGTATTTTCTTTTCTTAATCTATCCTGAAAGCCATGCAAAGACGATAAATTTAGGTCCAAAATTTCCTTAGCCTAAGGGTGACACATTAAGCAAGAGGGTGGTTTTCTTTTTTTCCAAACAGGGCGCCTTTCTATGTGTAACTATTACACTGAAACTGTAGTGAAAGCCCTCTATCAAAACAGCCACACCACCTTTGTATTGCTGTTTTTCCTCTGTCAGTCCTTGAAATGACCTTGGTTTAATTACCTGCATCTCAATGAGTGAATCTGCATAGAAAGTGAAGGTTAATTAATGAAGGATCATTTCTTACCTTAAACCCATCAGGCAGTGGCTGACAAGCAAGTCTGGTCCATGCAGTATTATCCTATATCTCATTAGAAATGGTCAGATTGATGTGCTAGCTCTGGTCTAGAAAAAGGAACAGGACAGTTCGCTAATGAAGAGAAGTGATGGTACTCTTGCAAAAAATTCAAAAGCCTGTGTAGAAGTGCATTATCATTAATGTTGTTGAACTGCAACTTTTTCTACTAGCTCCTTAATTTTAAGAGAGTTTAATTTACTATTTTTAAACTTCTCAAACTTCAAAGTTTTCCACCCAAAAGTTTCTGTAGTTTTTCTACCTGAATGAATCTGACTAAAATTGGCAAAACAGTTTGATCACCTGTCATATATCTGTGTAGCTGTCACAAAATCCAATCAGGTTGCAACATTTTAAATCTGGTGGCCACAAGAATTCATACTCATGACCTGTTCTCAAGACAACTGACTTCTAGATCTCTAAGGGAATCCTTACCCTGGATTGCATTGCTATTTCAGAGCTCGATGCTGCTTTGTTAGCATTCCTCATGGTGTCCAGCAAACCATCCGTAGACATGGCTGAATCGGCCTTCCCATTACGATGTATTTTCTCATAGACTCAAGAAAGGTATTTTACAGCCCTGTTACGGTGAAAAGTAATGAAGCAAACTGAGGAGGGTCTTACTGTTATGCCATCATCCCTGTAGATAAATCAGTGACTAAATAATGGTTACTTCCAGCTATAGCACACTGAGCAATGTGCCACAGGACCAGGCGTCCTAATCTATTGCTGCTCTTGCCTCCAGCAAACCACGCATCCTAATGGTGAAAGCTTCAACTTTGCTCATTAGAGGTTTTAGGTTTTTTTCTCAAAAAATAAAAGCCAGAAAATATTTTATTGTGGAGATGACAATGAGGTGAAACTTGGAGCTGCAACATATCCTTACTATGGAGCAGCCCATGGGTGTAAAATACCCACAAAGAGAACTGGAGACCAAACCAAAAATCCAGAAAATAAGAATTGGAGTAAGACGGTTTCTCAAAGCAGCTGAAACCAGCGTTCAGAAGTTTTACTGAGAGCCCTAAAGCCCTCTATATTTATGGTCATAAAGAGACAGACATACACTACACATAAATCTTTTCTTTGCTATCACTCATACTTTTGGTATCAAGTGGCATGTCCATGATTTTAGAAATATATTTTCTCCACCATGGTAGAGAATGTATTTTTAAAACAATAAACAGTGTCTTGCATCTGGCTGTCACTTAGTGCGATGGAGGTAATTTGGTCCTGTGTCACTTGGAACTTCTCAAAACATAAAGTGAGACTCAGTTTACACTGAAAGTCTTCAACAGACATTTGCAGACAGATGCATTACACCTGCAGTGATTAATTGCACTCTTAACACATTGGATTGCAAAGATCAAACCAGACCTAGTTCAGCATAGAACTTTACCTTCAAAAGGCAATACCCCACTAGAATAAAGAGCATGAAGACTTCTAGGCACTGTAACCAGATCAAAGGAATCCAACTTCACCTATGAAACCATCTTTGGGCATTTTGGGGTTCAAAGCAGTGATGCTTTGAGGTCAGAAGGTGTTGTCCTCTTTTTTATTTCTCTCCCCTGTTTTTTAACTTGGGAGTCAGGCTGCATTCATAACCATGGGCAGTGCAGACACTACAGAAATGTTCACATCATTGACAAGTTTTCCAAACACAGAAGTGGTCAGAGAGGCAAACACTTCTTATGGTGGTGAACAAATAACGTTATCAATAGCAGAGGTTTGTTTGCTTCCATGTTTTTACTATATTTGATCTTGCAAACATTACAGATGTAGGCTGCCTTGCAGCTTGTGAGGAAAATGTTGTTTCTTTGCTTTAGGTTATAATATGCTCTTCAGCATCTTCCCTTCTCAGACTTACCCACAGATTAAGAAATAATAACAAAACAAGTCTAAGAAATTTAACTTCCTTCATCATCAGTTTTGAAGGTTTACATAAAAGAAGGTGGGACTGAACTTAGGTAAAACTTTACTACACTATATGAACCAATTTATTTTTATAAAGATGCAAATGGTAAATTGCTCTCACCCTATCTTAGAGTGGAAAATGTCTTGTGTGATCATGCTTCTGCTTCTTCTATAAAATGTGACATTTCTATATGCATTTCTATATTTCTAAATGTTAAGAATTGTTTCTGGTTTGGGCATGTGCCAGAATTTAACTCATCATACTTCTATGTTTTCAAGTACCAGGGAAAAAAATGATATAAAAAGTTTTCTGTAGCTATGAAGCTGAGCTCATTTACCTTTGTAATTTTCTATTAATTTACTACTAGGATTAATTTTGCATTTAATTCAGTCCTCTAATGGCTTAAAACTGTGTCTTTGGTCTTTACACATTTGTGGTCTCAGTCATGTCAAGCTTTTTCATCTACTTTATGTTCATTTATTTTAACTTTTAGTGGTCTTCCAGCCAATTCTTTATCCTTTTTATTACAAGAGCATGAAATTTTATAATGCCCTAGAGCTTTGTTAGTCAGCTGCTACAAGGTTCTTAACCTTAGTTAATTTATTCTTTCACTTTTGACTTTCAGATATGGAGCATGCTTTAATATTTTGGTTTTGAATATGAAAGCAACTTTTATTAAGTAGGTTTATTGCATTAATAGATCCTTATTTTATTTTTACAGTAGTGTCTAGGTATCCCACTAGCCATAGTATGTATCATTTTACATAATGGTTTATAATTTTTTGTAATACAATTTAAACTTTAAAATATTACTAATATAACAATTATAACATTGTTAGGCAAGTTACTACATAATCATTGTAAGCAAACATAAGAATGTTCTTTGTCATTGTAAAACCTGCTAATTTTTTGTGGTTGTTTATTACATTAACAAATCCTAAGCAATTTTGCTTACGTACAGAAAAATAGACGGGAAACCACTAAAATTATCACCTGCCTTAATTTTACATGGTTATTCCGAAAACATTTCCCCATCAAGTGATGTAATGCTGGCCAGTGTTGTAATTTGGGTTGTCCCATGGGAATTCATTAAATCCCTACAGCCACGTTATTATCCCAGAATTTCATATTTTTATCTTTCAGATGTAATTATTAGCATTCCCAACCAGACAGCAAAGCTTGGAAATCTCAATGCTAGTCTCCAGCTTGAAAAGGCTAATGGGAACCCAAATATTACAAGGGGGAGAAAGAAAAAAGAAAAAAACCTGTTCATTTCTACCTTTAATTCCTTTATTCTAAAGCTGATATTCAAATTTTGTAGCTCTGACTCACATTATACTTGCAGTGTGACCACGACATAAAGAGAAAAAGTTCCAAACTCAGAGAGAGGAATTCTGAATTTGTTTGGGACCTATATCTGGACTTACTTTGAAATCCATTGAAATGCAGACAAAGACTTCATTTCGCTGGAAACTTTTGTAGTCCCTAAAGAAAAGGCCAGCTTAGAAATATTTTGCTATGCAACTCAACCTGCTTCAATACAAGGAATGCAACCTGCTTTATTCCACTTAGGTGAGGCATAAAGCATGCTTTCTACATAATACATTTATGTTTTACCCTTAAACGTCACCAAACTGGGCCCTTTAATTTGTAATTCATCTTAAATCTCTGTTGGTATTCCTCTTCTTCCTGTTACTTCTTTTGACATTAAAATATGTTATTTAGCTCATTTAAATCATCATACTGGTGCTCTCGGCAGTGAGTCATCTTTGAAGATGCTTTAGGAAACAAGTGCACATGGTGCCCTGGCCTAGAAAAGGTTGCACCCTCATCAGAGAGGAACCCAGACACAAACAAGGGTTGGCCAAAGGTCTGCACAAGCCCTGTGCACCATTTTTATCCCACACCCAATCAGCTGTGCGTGACAGTTCGTCAGCCTGTGCACCTCCCATGTATGGTTTACTAACAGGGATCAAAGATCTGGACAGGAAAAGGTGGAAGCTGAACAGCAGAGAATAAGGGTGATATTAAGGAAAGATTAGATATCAGCTTAACTGACTTACCCTAGACTAAACATGATCAGTCTTCAGTATTCACTGAAGAAGCATGTTTTGAAGAAAGAGGCTCAAAGGAAAAGAGGTTGGAGGTGTATGAAAGCTGCAGCTCAAGCGGTGCTGTAACATATCCAGCTCTAAATGTCATGGCCTAACCCCAGACAGTATTATGAACACAATACTGACAGGCTTATTTGCCTTCCAAGACTTCAGAGTGTGCAGAGTTCACATTGTCAAATTTTTCTTTTACAGAGACCTACAAAGCAATATCCTACTTCTTATAGGAGAAATATTCCCTAAGAATACACTGGCTTCAGCAAGCCAGGCCCCAAAAAGTTCCTTGATAAATTCACAGCAGGTAATGCATTCTGTGTTGAATGGAGAAGATCCAAAAGTTAATATCTGAAAAAAAGACAAAAGTCATGACCAGACAAATTACTAAATGAGCAGCTGGAGAACAGATAGCAAAAGGAAGACAAGGAAGAAGTTGCTAAGCCAAGTTGAACCATCATCAAGGTAAGAATGAGAGGAGGCACCCGTACCCACTTCTGGTATGGTGATGAATGAATATGAACAAGAAATCTGAACACTGGTGTAAAATAAATGTTCCGCTGAAGACTAGAAAGCAATTGTCAAGTAGTTCTCAGTGTCAGAGTTCAGACACGGGCATCTTTGCAAAAGTGCTTGGATGAACTGCATCCCTACCCTGCTGAATAAGGATGGCAGACGTCCTCATAGGAGAAGAGGAGAGTAACTGGAAAACACAGTATGCTCTGTCAATGAGCATACACACATCCCACCCCAAACGTCATAGCAAGAGGGCTATTAACACTGCAGAAAGCATCACCACCACTGTGCCTGCTTTCTACTTAAAACAAGAGAGCTGATCCAGAGGTGGGACTGCTAGAAAATTAGTAGCAGCAAAGGCAAAAAGAGTTCTCATGAAATTCACTGGCTAGACTTACAATAAGCATAGCTGTCTGCCGTATTGTACTTTTATACTTTTCTGGCTCACATGAATCTCCATTAATCTGTAATTTTAATAGAAATGCATTTTCATTTCAGAACAGGTAAGAGTGCTTGCTGTAATTCTCATTCTCAATGTGGTACAGTTGTTATTCCACCTACATTATTTACTTTTTGTGAGTATCAAACTAACTCAAATACCTTGTAGTTTTATTTCTGTTCTACAGGGAGCTAACAATGTGATTTTTTTCTCATATATACATATGAACACGTGACTTTTTTCATGTATATATGTATATGAATGCTCTGTCAGGTAGAAGCTTTTAGTCATTCTGACATGAGGCTTTCACAGAGCAAAAATATTACTAATACTATTTTGCCTCTAAAGTGCATTTGTTACCAATATGCACTTAAACTAGTGATCAAGAGTTGGTGGGAGAGACACCTGCTCTGCATTTGTTATCTTTTTAATACCTTAGGGATACATCACTTAATAATTTAGTGCTAAACCATTTAGCATTTTAGCCCATCATCTCTTATATTACACATAGGATTTCAGTAATGTCTGATAAAATTATGTGTTAGCTGCCTTATGTGTGTGTAAAACTTAATAAGTCTTCTTCCCCCCCTCAAGTTTAATAACTGATTTCTTACATTTATGGATGTGAAATTTTATTGCTCATGGATATAGTTTGAACCTAAATCTTCATATCTTATAAATTGATTTTTAGTTTCCTTTTTGACCTTATGAATTTCAATCAGACATTGACCTCTTGTTGCTCATGAATCTGACTGATTTAATGCCATATAACAATAATACTGTAGAAAAGCATTATCATAAGAGCCCACAGGGTTTGCTGAAACCCATTAGATTTTGGAGGCCTCTAGCAATAATAATTCTTGACCCAAGACTATTCTCTAATGCCTTCATCCTTTACTGTTCTGGACTGGCCAATCCTTGTTTTAGTAGATTCAAGGAAAGTGGTAGAGACTCCCAGGAGGATATGAGCTAAAACTGTATGGAGAAGATAATGCTGAATATACTCCAGTTACATGAACCTTATAAAAGACCAATTCTATCTGGGATTTGTCACATTTTGAAATGAGAAGGAAAGACTATTTAAAAGGAATCTTTTGTGACAAAAAGTAGTATTTACATAGTGTTAAAGATTTTCAGAAAATAAAAATATTAATTGTCTTTACTGGAGTGTATTGTTATTCTTCAGTCTATCATTATGGCTGCAGACTGAATAGAGGACTTGAATGATTACTGCTTTGTTTGCTTGGCTGTGCTAATTTAATTTAATTGCTTATATGCTTTGGTTTACTGAATAACTGTGTGTTGATGTTCATTATTCCTTATTAAGAAAGAATCTTAAAGTGAAAACAAAAGTGTGAAGGACATGGGCCTGTGGCATTAATTTGTGAATGCTGCGTGTGACTGACTTTGGGCATGAAAATTTACTGTATGACTATATTTACTGTGCCTGTACGTATGTATGTACATGGGAGTTTTATTTACTGATTGCTAGGAAGTAGTAGGGAGACAACACCAAAAAAATTAGATAAAACTACTTCTGGTAAACAGGGCAGGGGGTTAAGAAACAACACATGAGCTATGAGCTGTGAAATACTCCTCCCAGATCCAGCGAAAACTATGCAGGTGTTTCAGCATGACAAGGGGCAAAGAGATCAAAAGGGATAAAATCTGTTAAAAACTCCTTCTGTTCTACAGAGATGGTCAGTTTATTCAGAGATTTATTTATGAGGAGCAAACTGACACAGTCACTGTCTTGGAGTGCTAAAGGATAATAGGTCTTAAGTATCCAGCATTATATAAAACTTGGGTAAGAGAGGGAGGCCATTTACATTAATCCTTTTCAATTCTGCTTTGTTATATCCTTGTCTTTATCAGTAAAGTTGCCACAAAGAAAGGCAGAACTCACAGTCTAACATGAATGTCTGTGTTGCTTATCTTTTTGATCATGGACTTGGATTCTGAATCCACATGGCCTGAGAAAGCCTAAAACTGATCACTTTACTGAGATCTGCAAATCAAATCTCATGCCTTAGCTCCTGCAGGATATGTGCTGACCTAATCACATCTATATCCTTTTATGTTATATTACATGCAAACACATACGCGCAGAGGTGCTCCTGCATTACACCCAGCAACCATTATTTCATGTTAGAGTGCAAGAGAAATGGAAGATGGCCCTGTACTTCTCGTTAAGGATATCATGTCCTTGATGCTCTGTATTTAAAAATTAATTAAAAGTGAAGACCTCTTCATGGCAGTCCAAAAACACACTGGCACAGAGCCATGTCCATTCATCTTTCTCTAGAGAACTACTCTTTGCATACTGATGGCACTGGACATTATTGGCATATCTTGTCTGGTTCGTATAACAACTATCAGTACAAGTTCCCAAGGCTTCTAGTGCAGACATAAAGGTTAAAACTTTCATTTCCACAATGCAAGTTGCCACAGCTTTCTCCAGTCATCACTTTTCTTATACGATGGCGAGTGTAAGATGAGGGCTTGCATTAGTTTTGAAGAAAGAATGCCAAGCATTGTAAAGGACCAAAAGATAGACTAGATGTAATCCAGCAGTGAAATCAGATTGCACATGCTCTTTTTTGCAACAGCACAATACCACTTCCTTTTGCACTGGGTAGTAAGCTTTTAAAATGAGAAGTTCGTGTCTGATGTATTAATGTTCAAAACTTTCCAATTTAAACTTATAATACGATAGGTGAGTAGTTCAAAATATAAATATATGAGCAGAGCTGCATGGTACAACTACTCTGTTTATGATGCTAAAGAGTCAAAACAGTGCCAAGCCATTCTGCTCTCTTATAAAGAATTTAAATTATTTATTGACATGGAAAGTTAACAGTTTTCTGTGTTTACTCTAGCTTGTATTATATCTGATATGAATGAGGCTGTTTGGAGCTTATTTTTTTATCCAATTTTCTCAATGTTGGCAATAATTTTGCTGTTTCAATAACCGATCTTATTCACCTGCTGCTAAAAACACTTGTCACGTTGAATTACATACCCTGCACAGATATTGTCGCAATTAGCAATCACAAAACATCACAACAGAAGTGTACAAAGATTTAGAATCCAAATTTTTAACTGTATGTAATCATGTCCTAATTTGCTTAGGCACATGCGAATGAGTTCTGTTCATTTGTACACACAGTGTATTGATCTTCATGTGCAGATGTAGTAATTGCACATGTAAATTTGGAGCAAAGTGATATGAGCATAATCCAAAATTCTATGTCAGTCTTCATGGCCAGTTTCTGATTGACTGGCCAACTGTGATCCAGCTAGTCAGAAACACTGGGCCCACAGGAATTAAACCCACCTGAGTTCAGTGCATGTCTTTTCTCAGTTAGAAAAAGATTACTGATGATACTCATTTTGAAGATCCTAAATTCATGAATCATTTCCCTTCTCCAAACAAGTTGACTGCAAAGTAAGTGTCCTGGGTTCAGCTTTACCAGCTGGGCTTAAACCACAACAGTACAGATTCAACCCATTTTTGGGGTACAAATATACTTCTCCTACCACAACTCCACTAGCATTTCCAGGTGTGATATGTCCCCCATTGCATGGCAAGAAATCATCTGTGACACCACGTAATTGTCCTCAGATTGTAGCCAGAACAACTTGAATTTAAACCAGAGTACAGACAGATAGTTTACAGGGAGGCCTCCTGGACCCACTGGAGTGTGTAGCTTCTCTGTGGGTGTAGCTGCATGTGGGTCACACACCAGCAGCATCCAAGCATCCCACTTTGCTAGTGGGCAATGGAGAGCTGTGCAGACGGGAGACTGTGAGAAGTGCTGGTCTGAGTGAGGCAGGGCATACATAGGCTTGAGGAAATTGGTATGTTTGAACTGTGGTCCAAATTGTAAGTATATTTTTTCTCCTTAATATATACAGCACACAGAGAAATTACCTGCAGTGGCATACCCTTTTTTAAAGAAAATAAAAGAAAAAAATAATATGAAAAGGGTAGAAAGACCAGAAACATTTATTGCTGCTGTTCCCATCCAGTGTCATGACAGAACAAAAACTGTCAGTGACTGGGGATCAACGGCTATTTCTTCTTTTTTGGTTCTCCAGCAACTAGAATCTATTTTGATTTCTTGGTGTCCTTTCTAGTTATGCTGTATTACTCATAACTGCAGCGCAGTGGTAGCTGCCAATACAAATTTAGTCTTTTCTGTTTATTCTGTACTGTCCTGTCAAAGCAGATAAGTCTGCTTTGCATTAGAGCTCAAAAATTTAATTGTGGGAAAATGATGAGTCACTCAAGCTAAGGTAAACCAATGTCTGTGTCAGGGGACGTTCTTTTGATGTACAAAGCAATGAAATGACATCAGGGCCATGAGCCAGAATCACCAAGTCTCACACAGAGGTGTCATTTACATTTCCCTGGGACAAAAAGGCTTTTTGAAACAGAAGGAAGATTGATTTGGGATCAAGCTGGGGAAAAAAAAAAAGGAATAAACCAGGAAAGGGATTCTTCCAAGCTTTATTAGCAATTCAAGCCACCTACTTGTGAACATCTAATGAAATTCTCTCAAGAGACTGCTCAGAGCATTTTCCTTTCTTATCCCTTAGAGGTTGGCCATGAGATGATGGAAGTGACCATCTGTAGGAACCAGAAATGCAACCAATTTGGGAGGAGCAGGCTCAGTCCGGTTTTGTCAGGGTTTGTCAGAATTACTCTACAACTGTCTCTGGAGGCTTTTTATTTCTCTTTTCAAGGATAAAGGTGTGGAAACCTATAGGGGATGTTGCATATTTCCTGGCATCATTCTCCATTGCAGAGCTGCATCTCTGAAATCCAGTTAATTTAAAAGAAGTTACACCAGCCTGAGTCCTATGTGCAATGTACCTTAGGAATCAGAGAACGGGGCCTTCTGCATGTCTGGTGGTGCTGTTTGAAGGAGGGACAGCTTGAAAAACCCAGCAAAGCTGCCCTCTGCTGCTACCTAAGGCATCTCTCCCAGGTTGAATGTTGCCCTCATTGATCCTTCCCTGACTACTGGAACTGTGGCTGTGGAGATCTAGTTTCTTTTGAGGGCCTGTATCAGATTTGCATATCTGAGCTTCATTCACCTTCATCTGCATTCTGGTGTGCTGAAGCAGACCTTTTCAAGGACAAATGTAGCATGTAACACAGTGACTAAATTAAATCTGCAGGATTTCCTTGTGATATGATAAATTTTCAACAGAAATTGAGTAGAAATGCATAAGTAAATAACATGAAGGACTGATAAGACTGAAGGACTGAATTCAGAACTTTTTTCAGCGTAATTTGGACAAGACATACTAAAGTCCAAAGTACACAAATGAGAAGCAATAAGAAGTATATAACTAGTAAACCAGCTCTCAATTAATTTATATTTTCTGCTACATCTTTATGGTGAAACTCGACTGTGTGTTAATGGTCCTCAGAAGATTCTAGACAACACTGATGCTCTACTTATTATTAAAGGTAAAACTCACCCTATTGAAGAGGACAAGCTTAAGATCTATGCACTGACTTAGTACCACTTATCCCAATTTTCACTTAACAAGGGCGTGAGTAGTGTATACGTCTGGATTGTCCTTCTGCACTAAAGTGAATTTTCTCCCTAGTAAATTAGATTGGTCTGATGTGTGCTTAAAAGGAAGAAAATCTTTGCTTTCATTAGGGGTTGTTCTCGGAAATTGCTGCTTGACCTGTAACTTAAAAATTTTCAGTTCCTCAAAACTGCTTTGACACTCATACATGGTATATTTACATGATTTACCACTTGATCAAACAGCCAAGTTGAAGTGATGGAGCCCATCAATAATGAAGGGGAATAAATTTTGAGGGAGATGCTTGTTCCTTTGCTATTCAAATCCTTCCTGTGGATGGATTTTTTAATATACATTATTTTGACGTTTGAATAAAATTGGTACAGAGTGGGGGTTGAGTAGCATCATAAGACCATAAGCATATCCCTCAGCAGAAAACACAGAATGGTGGAATGCAGTTATATATTTAACTTATATATAAGTGAGATAAACATAAACAGGGCAATATTGCAAGCCAAGAAGTCATGGCAAAGTTTAATTAAATGGAAGGTCTTGTGTGCACGAAGAACTTTGTATATTTTGCTGTGCTCAGTTTATTACTGATGACAGGTTAGACCCACCTGTGTGTGCATCTATCTTGTTGCATGCACAAGTCCTACCGTTGTACAAATACACTCTCACCCACTCCCAGATGTAATTATACAGAGCCCTCTAGCTTTTGACTTTAAAATAGGCAGCTGGCTGTACACATACAAATTAGGGCATGCAGAACACCTTCCTGTGGCCTCAAATGCATGTTTTTATTTGCAGGAACACAGGCTCTGCAAGATATTCCAGTCACAGTTAATGAAGTCCTTAATGAACTGATGGGCCTGTTTCTTATCTCACTTATGCCAGATTTAAACCTATGTAACTCCATTAACTTGTTGAGTTGATCCCAATTTTACGTAAGTGTAAAAAAGATGAGAACCAGACGTTTTATGTTCTCATTATCTAAGAGAATACAAAGTATGAAGTTCTTAAAAACATTTTTTCTGTTTTCTATCAGTTACAAAGAGACTTAAGCACTCCTTCACCTTTGACCCTCCCCACTTTCCCTACGTACCAGTTTCTGCAGCTACTTACCCTGTTTTCCAACAGTTAGGCTGATCATGCAAGTTTTGATCTCATTTTGGTTTTGTAATTCCTGAAATAAGTCTGTAAACTTTATTCCTAGTGAGCACATTCCTCACATGAATCAAAACTATGCATTCCTCCTCCCTTCCCACAGAGCCCTCTTCTAACAGTTCAGCCTTCTCCATAACATTCCAAGATTTTCTCAGATGTAAAGAAATAATTACTAGTACAGAAGCCAGTCACAGAACATGAGTGTAACACTGTGGAACTGAAAGCAAAATCTTTTTCCTCCTTACAGGCTAACTTTGGTAATGTTTAATCTAGGCTTGCCGTTTTCAGCTGATTATGTTGAACAACTTCTGTCTGCAGTAGTTTACCTTCTATGTGAACTCTGAATTGAAAGATCAGTTTTACCCCAAGGAGACATACCCTGTGCACACAGGGAAAATTATTTCAGATGTTTTTTTATTGTGTTTTGATATTGCCCTGATATGATTTACAATATAGTAACGTACTGTACACTTCTGTCTCCATAGCCAGGTTCAAATGCCAGTGTGAACCTGATCTTCAAGAAATTCAAGGCAGAGATTCTTGTGAGAAGCTCACATATTGGGTACTTTGCCAGCTCACTCTAACCACATACATGACTGAATGACAGAATTGGCCAGCAATACAACAGGAGCCCTAGTGAGACATCTGAAATCCTCAAAGCATGAATCTGAGCTGACCTACACCATGTTAGCACTGTAGAAATGCCTCTGACTTTGATGGAGTCGCTCATAATTTACAGCTATGTAAGATCAAATATATAGCCCAGAGTACAGAAATGTTAACATGGATAGTCTCAGTCAGAGAAGGGATGCTTATTCTAATGGTACCTCCTGTCAGTCAAGTCATAGACTAGATGTCACTTATGAGGACAATGGGTCACCCTTTTTCCTCTATTCTGAATGTGATTAAAAATATAAAAATGAGAGTTAGAATGGAAAAATGAACTATTAGGAAAATAAATAAGAGGACTGAAAAGAGAAATTAGAAAGGAGAATGAAAGGCACGTGCCCTAAACAGCCCCAAACCAATTACCTTGGGCTTAGCAGAGGGTGAGGTGGATGTCTGAGCAGCGTGAAATGAACCACATTACTCAGCTGTGTTACAGTAGTCATTTCTTATTTCGTTCTCCAAAGGCTTATGCAAGACTCCTCCAGAAAGTGCCAAGTTTCTGCCAAGGGAGGCAGTGAGAGCTCCAGGATCCCTTCACAGCCAAAGCCAACGTGCGACAAGGGCAATCCCCTCCAGGAGTTCCATCTAGTGAGATCAGACCAAGTAAGTGAGAACAGAGCAATGGCCATCTAGTGAAGTCATGTCAGATATGACTAACTAAATGCACGGTTCAGACCACATCTTCCTGTGACTGAGCTGAAAGAAAAATGAATAAAATTCAGGAGGTGAAATGCTGATTATTTCTCCTTTGTGTAGTCCTGCAGTACGTCCAACCCTTTACATTACTTATAGCAATGACCAAAGGTTAAAATGAAGGCTAATATCCCTTTTGTGCTAGCTCATGCATTTTTCTGGGGAAAAAGAGAAGCCAGGTCCACTGTTCATAAGGTAGAAGACCTCTCTGCACCTTATTTCAGGCCTAGCCTTAGATGTGCTGAAAGCTCACATCAGTTTAAAGATGCATGAATTCTGCTCTCTGTCATAACCTTACGATGCTAAAAAGGATGTGCATCTTCAAGTGACTGCTAACACGATGGGCTTCAATTCTGAATTCCACAGTGAGATGCCTCTGTTTAAGGACTGACTACTCGGAGATGCGCTTGTACCACTTCAGTTGCTCCTGAAACCAGTGGGCACTTTCTGTAAGCACCCCTGAAATACTGCCCTGGGTCCCTCATTCTGGAATCTTTAAAATTGAAAATACCTGAAAGTTACAGGACACCTCAAGAAAGGTAGGCTGGAGATGACAGTACTTTTGAAAGCACAGCAATACCTAAGTATGACAAATACTATAGAAGTACTAATGCTGTTTGGTAATTTCCTGGAAGGTCTGTAGAGTGGAAATTCAGTTCATTAATTGATGCTGATACCTCCAGGAGTCATTTCAAATTGTTTTCCTGAAATAAGACTTGAACCCGAATGGCAGAGGTGAACCTGCTTTGCCAGCCTCCAACAAGAGATGTTATAGGTTCAGAAACAATATTTATATTCCCAAATCCCAATCTCTCTTTTTTAAGCTTATTAAAATTAAAAGCATGACCTGCCACATCACATTACATCAAAACATGATGTAACTTCTTAATTTTAAAAAAAAGCTTTAATTTATGATGTTGTATCATGCCACAAAACCCTTTTGTTTTCCCCAGAGAAACTATAAATTTTTTACAGGGGCTGTTTATCCAGTATCTTTGGCAGACTGAAACAGTGAGCGTTGGCAAAAAGCAGATATTTAACAGCTACTGACGAACAGCTTATGAATCACCAGGCTTGAATCCTGGCACACATTTCCCTGCAGGAACCTTACTGAAATCACCCATCTTCCCTTCACCTCCTTCTAACTGCAGTAACATTGAGTAACTGACTGATCCTGAACCACTAAACTTGATCTACTTTATCCTTTCCAGCCTGTATATTTTCGGAGGAAAGCACTCTTGCTGTAAAAGTGCCACTGCAGAAACATTCCAGGAGCAGTGTCCAATATGGATTTCCCACTGATTTTGAACAGCCAAGGAAAATACTTTTCATTACAACAGTGTTTGGCATTTGTATGTTTTTCATCTATGGATATAAAAGGGCTTTGAAAAATAACTTTACCTATACAGTTTTATCAATGGGGCAACTGAGGCATGAGCAATAGAAGATGTCATCAGTAGAGCCAAGAATAAGCTGGTCTATGGCTGCTCTGATGGTCCATGTATCTTCCAAATGATGAATTCACAGTACTTGGCTTACTGTTTTACATGTTTCTACAAGGCAAGCTGGACTACCCCAGGACATGAAAGGCTTGTTGGTCTGGGTCTCTCTCAGTCTGCTTACTTGCCTGGTGCTTTCTGGGGGACTGCTGTGGCTGAAGCAAAGGAAGCTCAATGGAACTTGAGAGCAAGGACTACTTGTCCAAACAAGGGTTTTCAAGCTCTTGGTTTCTAAACAATTGCTTTATAGGGTGGACTCTGTACCATAAATCTGTAGCCTAGGAGTATGGTCATTATTGGTTTAACTGTCTTACTAAGACTGGACTTATTTCTCACATAACTGATAAAAGTCATAATGCTGTCAGTCCCTGGTATACTAGCTGTACTCAACTTTTACTGCTTCCTAGTTCCATGATCCATAGTGCACATATGGGGTATAAAGCCTTCCTAAAATCATAGCCCCTTAACTAAAAGCTTTTTCTGGGAGACAGTGTGGTTTGAATTATACTGAGGACCCCAAACAGCAATTACTCTTGGGCTACTGCCTTTGAAATAGATCTATTTTAGGTGAATATTCCTCTTTCAGAGGGGTACTTCTAACCCTATTTATGAGCCTTACTGCTCATACCGAATAACCTAAGGGGGGAGTGAAAGCTCCCCGAGTACTCTTGACGTAAACACACAACGATGATCTTCATGACATGCAATGGGTGAAAAGGGGACAGGGTTTCTTCACCACTGTATAGCTGTCGCTTTGGGTGCCCTAGTGAGTACTGAAACTCAAGGCTATGACCCATTTTTCACAAAATCCTAGGGAGTGTCTATCCTATCTCCCTGTTAACTAGGGGAAAGTTCTAACTTCGAACCCTGTCCATGGGTCAGGAAACCATTCTTGACATCACTTCTAGTATAGAGTACCTTCTCCATTAGTGCTTTTTCTTCCAGTGAGAGTTTGGCATATTAACCTGGATGGGTTTTAGGCGAGATCAAATCTTCAGTATGGTTCCGTAAGAGGTGTGCAAGCAACTGTACTTGGAAAACTGTCAGAGTTCTGAGTCTGAAATGAGCTGGGGGCTGCTTAAAATACAGTTGTCAACCCACACCTAAAATGTGCTTGCCACACTGCAGCCAAAGAAAGGACACTTGGCCAGTGAGAGGAGAGGGAAGAGGTCTCAGGTGAAAACACTGGATGAAGCTGAGCAAAAGAACTCCAAACTCTTTTGCAAATATGTAAGGAATTATCTTGCATAAATCTCCTCTTGATTTGACATAGGAGGTTTCAAGATTTATGGCATCTTACATTATTGTTTAAATTTGTTTCAAGGAAGAAATGTACTTTTTAAGGTCAGGAATACAGATTTGTTAGATGCTAAGACACCTGAAAAGCAAGAATACATATTGTAGGATGAATATTTTACAGAGTAATTATTTAAATATATTCAAGTATGAACATCTTTAGATCCTAAATTTAGTATTCCTTAAACACATAATCTTACAATAAAATCTAGCTCACTCTTACATTGTTCATAACATTCCAATTTTCTGTTTGAACTAGTTGTTTTGAAAAGTTGTGTCTTGGCTGTTTATTTAAAGTGCCCCACTGATATTTTTGCCCCAGACTTCAATTTTTGGCATAACACTTGCACATATGTTGATGATGATATTACGTCTGAAGTTCTCAAAACACGATAGCATACTACGGCTGGTGTGTGAACTACTCAGATGTGATGTACAGAGGCAGCTCCCTGTTTCTTACATAGAGCCCTTGCCTGAGCTGTGGGTTAACTGCCTGCCTGTGGCACATAGCAGCAGCAAGGCAACTGCAAGATCCTTCTGCAGCTCGACTCAGGAGCAGTGTGTGTGTTGAGCATTCAGGGACCAGGAGAAACATGGTCCCTGAAGAGATCCGACTTGAAAGAGATGGCAACAAGTCAAGTAGTTGCGTTTAGTAGTTAAGACGAAAGTAGTTGAGAGATCTGGGGATGCTGCTGGAAGGGTGAAGTTTGTATTAAAACACAGTAAAGATGAGAATGGAAAGGATAGGCACCTGCCTTGGAAATGTGCCTTGGAAATGAATAAAGAATTAGCTAGCAGTCGCTGTTGCAAACACCTGAGCAAATTGAATTTGGAGAGCTTCATTGTTGTAACAGAGATAAGAAATACATTGGCTCCTCTGAATTACTGTATTGTAAGTCACATTTTCAGTTCGGTTCTCTAAATCCTCATGCCAAGGTGAACTCAAATTTTAGGGTTCAACTATTTTGCTTAGGCACTGTAAACAACTGGATCTCAGAGTTTCATGTCTGATTATACCTCTTGTACCTCAGAGCTTTATTTCTCATTAAACGGACAAAACAGGCACCTGCAGAAATGTGAGCCTGCCTGCATCTGGCTGAAAACAACACGGATCAAATTTAACCACACCTGCCCTATTTAAATGGTTATTACACTGAAATAGAGATATTATGTTATGTAAAGGTATCATAGAATGACACAGAGATCTCTTATTATTCATGGTATCACCAAGCCTAATAAACAGCTTCAATCTGAAGTTTAAGTAGGGGCACCTTATGAACAGGTACTGGCCATTATATAATTGTAGATAAGTTTCCCTGGCCACCTGTCTTCCTGCATGGTCTTTGCTGTGTCCTGATTGAACCTTGGCTTGCTTGATTGTATCCAAGATTCTTGCTCTGGCTGTTCTGCTCTGCTAACCCAGCAGGATTAAGTACAATGAAGGTAAGAACTGAACTTCTGTATGCACCATACATGCTTCTTACTGTGTATTACAGCCAGTTGGACACAAGGAAATGCAGTATAAAGCTTTAGTCTGACATTGTCTTGGAAGAACTTTATAAAATACTTCCTGAGCCTTTCTAGGTTTAAAATACACCATCATGAAATCATAGGAATAGAGACAGCAAAGAACAGGAGAGTCTAAAGAATAGGTATGGTCAAATACTCCTGCGTTTCAGCTCATCCAGACACAAGATGCAGAAGCTTGTAACTCATTAGGACAGTGCTGAACACACAAATAACCACATGTGCAGTTAGGGCTGCCTTAAATATTTGGACACAGAGCTACTACTGCAGTCCAGTCATCACAGGATTGAAAATATTCACATGTGGACCCTGCTACTTTTACCTCTCACCCTCCTGGCTGTGGGTGTCTGTGCTGGGTGTTTTTTATGGTGCCACCCACTGATGGTAAAGCTAGAAGAACCTGACCACAAAACTTAATACATTCTGCTTTGTTTCTGGAGGCTTCAAAACTAGATGTATGGACGAGACAAGGAGAAAGGACTACGAACTGTTAGAAACAGCAGTTGTGTGGGACTCATTATTCACTGTTTTCCTAAGTGGGACTCATTATTCACTGTTTTCCTAAGTGATATATGAGATTTATAAGGTGTTAAAGGGAATTTAATCTCCTTACATGCCCTCGCTGCATCACTTTCAGGTACAGTGTGCAAAGATGATGAAGATGGTGCAAGAGAGCTCCAAAACTTTCATACCCTCATGCCTTTCTTGCCAGTAACCCTACCTAATTTGTGAATATCCAGCAGGCTTATATCCTTCACAGCAGGCATTATACATGTATTGTTATATTTGTCATTGTTAAATATAATGTTGGAGCCAGAGAATGATCACATACCTTGTATTTGGACTTAGGTCTAGCTTCAGTATCCCCAGCTTTCTGGCAGGAGTCACAGAAGCAATTCTAGTCTTAGCCCTGCAGGGTGTTAAACTAAACGTTTCCATTCAGACTCTTGACTTATTTTTCCAGTTTGTTCCCTATTATCATACCTTCTATAAATCCAGACTGAAGCTTCCCTAACAAAAAGGCCCTTTCTCATCAAGACTAAAAGCAGAATACTTTAAGTAATTTAGAATACAAATGTGCAATGAAATATCAGCCTGGGTGATGCTATGAGAAGGAAGAGTGTACAGTATGCTTTATGTGTTTTTAGCTGTTCTACCCTACACTGCAACATGTGCACCCACTCTTGTAACCTCTACTGCTGTGCAAAGATGATCTGTCATTTCTACAAAATAGATATATATTTATACTGAGGCAGCTTTGAATCCTTACTGCCCTCTAGAGAAATTCTGCTAGAAAAGCTCAAACTGACACAGTCAGCAAAAAATAATTGCAGTCCTAATCTTAACTACACCAGCTGCGTGCAGTGTCAGTGACAAAATCTGTAGGAACAGAAATGCACTTAAAGGACCCTTTTTCTCCATCATTGGGAGTTCTGGCCAGACTCAAACACACTTATCCCATTCAATGCACGGGAAAGCTCAGCAAAAACAGCTTCCATTATCCATGGGTTTAAATGAAAAAAAAAAATGAAAAAATTCTTTTTAAAGAAATTGCAAGTTATATTGACATCACCATTTAACCTACACACCTGTAACTACGCGCTTTGTCATTCTCACAGTTCTATCTCCGTGCAAGCCTGAGGATCGTGGATGAAAGGAGCTGTGACTGAGTGCAAAGGCCTGGAATGGAGCTGCAAGCCTGCACAGAAACCGAGCTATTCCTCTGGAAAAGCTGAACTTCCACATGTGCAGGTGAGCTCTTGGAGGTCTCAGTGACCACCTGCACAATTAACTGCTGCATCTACAAGAGTATTTTTTTGACAAGATGAGTTTGTGTAATTCTTAAAATCAAAGCATCAGAAGGCATGGCAAAAAGTCTGATTTACAATACCACGGGAGTATTTCGTGTAGTTGGGCCAACACAGAGGAAACAGCAATTGCAATGTTAGCAGTGAATGATAGCACAGTGCAGCTAAGAATACATTCAGCAAGCTGAGATCCTCTTTTAACACTGACAAAAAAGAGAAAAAATATAAAATGTGTGTCTGTGTGTGTATATTTTTTTTCCAAAACAGCTGAATCCAACTATCCTGCAGAAACTTATTCATTTAACAGGCTGTCAGTGCAAGTTCCTTTACATAGCTCTGCCTTTTCATGCCTAATGGGGTTTGCCCTGAACCAGACAAAGCCTATTAAACATGGCAGAGAAACAGATGATACGAGAGGCTACTGGAAGCAGTGTTGGCTGCCCTCTAATGGCATGTGTTCCATAAGCACACACCTGAGCTCCCCAGGGACTCTGAGGATGCCAGCAGATGCGTTGTCCCAGAGTGCCTGGTATTCCCTGCAAGAGGAATGTTCATACCCTGAGCAAAAATGGAAATCCGGTACTGTATATTCAGTTTTTCAGACTGTGACAGCAAGACAGAGGTGGCAACAGCACTCCAAAAGCACTGTCAGAGCAAAGGGGAAGATGTACATTTGATGAAGGCACCGGACTGAAGGGCTGGCTTACTTAGGAACGAAAATGTGTTCAGTGTGTGAGTACCAAGCGCTGTGCCTTGCAGCTATCTGTCAGCTGAAAACTATAAATACTGAATACTGTCAGCATTTTATTTCCTTTGATTCTAGCGGGGAAATTCAAAAGGTTTATGGGTTCAGACTGAGTTAAAACTCCTGATCTGAATGTGTGCTGAGTCAGAATTTTGTCTGATTTGAGTGCATGCAAATACCAAGCATGTAGGAATGAGCTGGTCACTACCTGCAAGTCTACTAAACAATCATGAAACTGAATCTGTAAATATAGAAGAAAATAATCCCCTAAGCCTGGGAGTGCAAAGTTGGAATTGTCACACAGAGAAAAAATAGAAACTATTATTATTGTTGTTTTAATAGTAGTAAAGGATTCAGTGCACCCCTTTCTACTGCCAGATTCTTCAATCTTCTAAATAAATAAGGGCTGAAAAGGAAATTTCAGGGTTCAGTAATGAATTAGTCTGCCCAGTCTCTAAGCAGCTCAGAAACAGAACTGAATCCAGGTTCTTCAAACTGAATCCAGGTCTTTTGAATCTTAGACTCTTCCCTCACCCCCTGAACTTTTGATGTCCTTTCATGTTCTCTGTTACTTACAACACTTTGCTCCCCATGTTGTTTAAAATCTCCACTTGAATCAGATTTTCTAGGAAAAAAAAAATATTCAAACTTTTCTGAAACTTTGAAAAGTTTCTGCTCAGTTTGAGGCAAAGTTTCAGTCATATTTACTTGATCTGAACCATCTCTTATTCCATACATTTATTTATTGTCATTTCTATTGATTCTTTCTCCTCTCCTCCATTGATTAACCTGGAGCTCTGCAAAGGAGGAACCAAGGCTTTGAGCTAACAGACAATTGTATTTTAGACTTTTTGATTTATTTTTCCAATGTGTTTATTCTGAAGCGAAGATTTCTTTGCTTCGTAAATAGTGACCATCATTCTGTTTATGTTATCACTGATTAAAAATGGTTTCTAAAGATCCCACATTTTCCCCAAGGAATTGATGATCTGCAGGTAAGTATTGATATAGACATCAAATAAATGCTAGTTCAGAAAGCAAAATCACTGCTCCAAAAGTGTGTCCTGCTTGGATCCATTTAGTAATCTCAGATTTAAGACGATATTCTCCAGGGTAACACTCACCTGTACATCCATGAGTTTCTGTAGTGCCCATGGGAATGGACCAGTGATATCTGGCTCCCCTGAAGAAGGAAGTCCATGACTGGGGGAGGCAGAGGACACAATACCTCTTGTGTCTTCATCACTGGAATGGCAGAAATGTGTTCTTAAACATTGATATTTTTTTTTCCCATTTATTCACATTTATTCATCTGCATGTTGGCCAATGCAAGGTTGGAAAATGGAATTGTCACAGCTGGTGGTTGCTGTTGAAATAAACGTGATGAGGAGTATTGCCTCCCTCCCTCCTATCTGACCAGCGCATGCTCATGGACAGAGTGTTATTTGCAACTAACTTAGCACCATGGTCTCCTGGATCCATTAGCACACCTCTTAGGCTGCCAAGAGGGGAATAACAGCACCAGATTTCTGCTTGACCTGGCAATTAAAATCAGAAACCAATCCTTTACTTTTCTGAACCTGAGGCGTTAGCTGTTTGACAGCATCCCCTTTCATCCTGCAGAGTCCAGAGAGGGCATCAAGCTTTATGAAGAAGCAAAATGAGGGAATGGGCAACAGTTGCCAGTTCTCACCAGAACAAGTACAGAGAATACAAAGGTTGGATTCTTTCTGTGCTGGAAGAAATACCCCAGATATTCTGTTTCTAGTTATTTTTTTTTTCACTCTATTTGCTCACATGTGGAAGAACACACAATGAATAAATTTTAACAAGCAACCAACATCATGGAGGTATTTGAACTTGCATCTTCGCTGCTTACATAGCATTGGTCCTGAAGTTTATTTTGCTTTTGGCTAGAAAATCTCCTTGAAACTCAAAAGATCTTCCTGACAAACATTTATTCAAAACTGACACCCTCCCACACAATAAATTGATATATATAATCAGTAATTTCCTGTGAAAACCTGTTCAGGTAAAAAAATACACATACAACTCTATTAATTGACCTAATCCTGCACTGCTAGTGATAACTAAGCACATGTTAGATAAGGCCTGCTCAGCTCATTAAGACGACAAACTACACACAGAGGAGCTTTGGTTTGTGACCATTATACATCTGAGCAATCCATTCTCTACTGCCCCACCCCATCAATAGTTAACTGTTTGGCTTCTGTGTTTGTTTTCAGATTCTTTATCACCTTTTCATTATTCATTTTTTCCATCTTCTCTGAAAACCTTTTTGTCCCAGTTAATAGGGGAAATGGGGAAATGGCAATCTGGCAACTTGCTGGCAAGTCAGGTAACTTTTCTGCAGCGGTTCTCACTGATCCCCAAACAGCAGGGTGCTCTTCCATTAGTTCCTCAGCATAACTGAATTTCTGATGAATCTTATCCCTGGCCCGTTTCAAATATATGTTTGCATTTATGTCAGATATGGACTAAATTGGGTACTTTGGGGTGGAGTCCAACACTGGCAAATTTTCTTTATGACAGTTGTCACTTGCATTCCTCAGACCAGCTTAATGCTGTATGAATTCTTGCACAAAAATGTAGCATGCTGATAATATCCATTCCCTTTCTTCTGTATCTTTTTCTTTCTCCATCATTATAATTCTGTCTTCTATCTTTTTCCTCTGCTGAGCTTTCAGAGACCTTCCTAATCAACATCAGACACAGTGGGAAAATGGGTGGCACAAGCGTGGGTAAAAGCCTGTACTGTAATTTGAGGGGTTTTGCAATCATCTTCACAAGTGACGGCACAACCCAAGCAGCAAATACAGCTCATTCACTCTGGAGGAAAAGCTACTTGATTTTAGATATAAATGTATTTATATTTATGTGCATATGCTTGTATGCGTCAAATATTAATTTCTTTTATTCTAATTTTCTCTCATTTGCATCTGCCCCTGTGCCTCATCATTCTGGGCCAGGCTGGCTTTGCACAAGCACTGCCTTTCAGGCGGCACCTAGCAACATCATCCCAGGGAAGAAACCGTGTGTCCAAAAGGCTCAGTTCTCATTCTGCTTCTCTCTGTCACAGAACAACTGGACTGGGCTGGTGGGACTCTGTCAGTCCACATGCTGGCCAGTCAGTGCTGTAAAGTACTTGGGTATAGGTTTCCATCCACAGCCTCTGATGCAGATGGTACCCTGCGCCCCAGAGCCTGCCAGGCTAAACTATCTGGTCATGGGTGTTGAAGCCCATCCAGGCATGCACAGGGACATGTCTTACAAGAACCTAATGCAGCAAACCTGGGAGCACACCTTGATCCAAGAGCGTGATCTCACAGAGGTGCTGGCCAAGCAAAGACATTAGATGTGACACAAACCACCTCAGATTATTTGCCCCTATAATTAGTAATTCTTATAGCAAATATCCTTATTCCTTTTGATCTCTGTATGAGGTCCTTTATGTCCTTAACAGGGGGAAAAATCACCTTGCCTCCCTCAATGCTATACTGGAGGTCACCAGGTTAATTCCATGCTAGATGCATGGATAAAAAGGAGGGTAAGAAGAAAGAGTAGGTCATTCAGTGGCAAAGGTTGAGAAGATCTGCTTTAAACACTTTATGGGAAATTGTAAAATTCCTAAACAATTTAACAGATTAACTTCCCCTTTCAGTGGCATCAGTAAAACTGAATTATCATCCTCACTTTTAACTGATGCCTAGCCCCAATACTCATCCATCAGGGATCATTTAGTGATAAAGCGATCAATCCTGCTATGGAGCAGAGGGGACAAACTATGTGAGATACCATCACCAAATATCCTTTCCACCCCAAAGCATTCTGTGAGTCTTTGTCAATGAAAGTGCATTTGTCTAGTCTTATCTGCCGCAGTATACGTGGAATACAAAGGAAGAAAGTAAAATATGCATTTGATGTACATGTGCAGATGCCAGACGTATTATCAACCCAAGGACTGCCTTTTTTCCAGGAACTGAACACAGCACCTGATAACCAACCACTGCACCACTACCTCAGGTACCAAATTAATAGATGGGAAAGCAGAAACGAAGCTGTCTTAAAATAATGCTGTGATATGTGGAGGATTTGAGAGAACAATGAGAAGAAACAAGTTTCTCCCTTTTCTGACTCCTCACCAGTAAGCGTTTTGGTTTTGATGTTTAGCTTTGTAATATATATTAAAGGTTTATACATTGAGAAGATTACAGATCAGAAATAACTGAAATTTTACAAAACTTTTTGTAATTAGTTTAATCAGCATTTGGATTTTATTTAGGTGTGTACAATGGGTACTGGCATTTCAAGAAATAACCTTAAATTTATTTCTTAATCAAAATATCCCCACTTTAGGTAAGAAATTGTCCATTTCCACTACAAAACAGGTAGATTTTTAGTAACAGAAAATCATGTTTGAATTAAACATTTAATAACTTATTTGCTAAAACAGAGATAAATGTTTGATTTTCCTATGAACTTTAATAACATTTCTAATTTATTTGACCATAAAGGGAAAAATTAGGGTAAGTTTATTTCTCAGCCAGATATGAATTTTACTAACACCAAACTCCTTGGGCATTTTGTGAATAATAATGTGGCTACTGGAGCAAAAGGAAACCTTTCCCTGCAGCTGCCTAGGAGTTGGTATTTTCATCAACAAACAGGTTCAGGCTAAATTAAGAGGTTCAGTGTAGTGGAGTTCTTCAAAGGCTTTGTAGTTGTTCAACTCCAATTAAAAGTCAATTGAATTGGACACTTAATTCCCATTTGTGTCTATGAAAATCTCTCTTCTGTAATGCACTGTGTTACAACTCTAGACTGAAAAAGCAGGTGCACACAAAAATAGAAAGAATGCAATGCATGTACTTCTTTTGAGGAGTAAGGGAAATAACATCTATAATAGCAAATCCTTAGGATTTACAGTCTTTAACAGAGTATCTCCATGAAGTACACAAATAACCAAATAATATCAAATTAAAATTTTAATATCTGTATTTATGTATGTGATCTATAACCCAAAAAGTGATATGATTTTTACGTCCAGAAAACATGTTTTATGTTGTGTGCCAAAGGAAGCAAAAGCAGCTCATAAGGGATAACCAGTACAATAGACCTGGTAGTGACACACAGCTGAATATCTTTATAAGGGAATTAACAGGGGCAGCAACTGTAGTGGGGCTCAGAAGTGATGACAATAGAAAATTCTTCAGGGAAGATAGTCTGACTCTGCAAAAAGTTACTGACATATGTAGGACGGTAGAAACAGCCCAAGAGCAAATACAAATCCCATCTGAAGATCATGTGGTGAAACGTATCAGGAGGAATTACAGGAGATGAAAACGCAAAGGTAAAATGTAAGGCTGAATTGTATGCCACTTGCTGCAAAGAAAACCCACACATCACAAAGATCTGATCTGGAAGAAGCTAACAGTGTCAGAAATACAGGAGACACTGGAATGGTCAAAATCTGATATTCAGTCTCAAATACTTCTGAATTTCTATGGGAGCCAGGTTCGAGTGACTGGGCCAAAACCCACCCTGAAGGGTTTTGAATTTGAGAGAGAATCACAAGTGGAAGGTCTTTATTTCTTGCTTATGATTTGGATGTGAGTGAAAGCTCCTGCAGCAGCCACTCCCTGCAAGGTTCTGTCACTGGGGCTGAAATGCTGTCAGAAATGTTCTTGAACCTTCAATTTCCCTGTTGAGCAGACCAAGCTGCCAGTTTGTGCACCTAAAGCAGAGTACAGCAATCCTAATACAAACTTCAAGCTTGCAAAGCAATTCAAGTACCTGGTGATTGCTATACTCCTATGACCATCCTTCTCTGCTGAGTAGATTTAGAGTTAAACACCATGTCCACCAATGAGCTGCTGATAGGAAGTGACCCACTAGGAGAGCTGTAGTTCCCCCCATCCTGCCTGTGGTCATGCAAAGTTTCTGAAGGCTACTTTTTCAGTGGTTTTGAGTAGTTTTATTGAACCTGCGGAAAAACTGTGTTTAAGGACACTGGGCTCTGAGAACAGTAATTATACGGAAAAGGAATTGCATCCTTGAGGTGTGACCCTGTGGAGCACCATTTGGTCAGCAGCAGTTTCAGATGCTAACAGCATGAACAAGAAGTCAGCCCCACTGGCTGAAGAATTATTCCTTCAATCTTGAAGTCTAGTTTTACCCAGGCAGCCTTCAGCAATAAAAAGCTCCTGCTATCGGTATGCTGATCACTCATTTTACAGAGGACATTATCCAGCACTTCACTGTAAAGCAAATACAAGATGCATTTCTTAATTCTATTAACCAGTTGCTGGCTGATAGAGACTTCTGCCATGTATTTGTAAATGATGTAAAGCAAGTTGAAGAAACAGAAACTTGCCCACTAACATAAAATATGGTATGATATGCACACATTCTCTGCACGAACAAACAGGAAAGCACAGAACTATAAACAAGTAAGTGAAAACCTCAAAATTAACAAATGCAGCAAAGAGAAGCATGCTGACATGGGGAAAATTATTCCTCCATGACATCAGGCAACTGAAAGTTCCACACACTTTCCTTAGTCACAGGTATTCATTACATTCATCCAGGTTGCAGCCTGGATGCTCACCCAAGGCAAACCAAACATAGTTTTGAGCCTGTGGAGGTGAGGGCCTATCCCCATTGCGCAGAGGACTCCACTTTACCCAAAGAGCAAGGCAGGAGGAACATGAAGAGAAGACACAGAGCCCATGGGGAACCTGCAGGAGCCTCCCACAGCTCCTGGGCTTGTTCAGCTCTGCACTGGCAATGGCAAACCTCTGTGCCAAACACCCAGTTGATACCCAGCCTGTTGCAACTGCTGTGGTCACCAAAGTGTGAGTGGTACCTATATGCATAGACTGTCATAAAATCTTATTCCAATACATCTTTCTCTAGGCATCTTGTTTCTTAAACACTCCCCTCGGCCCCCACGGAAACCTTCCTAAGATCGACTTCCCAATATTTTTAACAGTATTAGAAGTGACTTTTTGCCTCTATGCATACAAATGATTGTAACTATCCCTGTTTATCACTGTGACAGATATGTGTGCTAATTAGATATTCTGTCATATATCCAGGCAAATCCCAACTCTTCTGAAAAGCAGAGCCTCTGCTAAGCTCCTCAAAATGGTTTCTTCCTCTCAGAAAATGCTTTCACATCATGCTGTATCTTACCACAAGGAAATGGTGATGCTGAGGGGGCAAAAGAATGCTGATCAAGAAAGCCACAATAAAACAAACTTTTGAAGCACAACGATTTCTTAATATAAAGGGAGGTTGTGAATTGTGTGTTTACAACTACATAAAGGAAACTGGGCAGAAGACAAGACATGTATTTGCATCTTTGTGCTATGTTGTGCGCAATCAAGAGAGATACAGAGGCCGGGGGACTGCCCATGCAGCTCGATGCCCAGAAGTTTGCCTTGCACAGGCACAGGACCTCAGCAATGAAACCCATGGTAGCAGGGAGCGTGCCTCCGCTCGCCTGCGCTTGTGGGAAAGCTGCAGCCTGTATTCACTCCGCACACACACCAGCAGCAGAAGCCAAGAACAATGAGGACGATTAAAGACCTTCCAGGAGACACACTAGGCTGGTCATTCTCTCTGCCACGCCAGTGTGTGCACTTGCGATGTGATGCGCTTCACTAGAAAGCAGTGGAGTGACCCTCACCAGGTGCTCCGGTCCCTCAAAGTGTTCCAGGTCCCACCATAAAAACCTGCACAGCGCTCATTCCTCAGGTAGCACTGGGAAACAATCAGGATCAACAAATATTAATAGAGGTAAGACTTACATGCAAATATTCAAAACACCTTAGGGGCAGTTTCGATATGTTTATTACAACAAACTCAAGATTTCCATAAGCACTTTGTTTCTATTTAATTAAATAAGAGCCAGCTTTTTCAAAGTGCTTTCATATATCACACCCCACTGCGATACCACTGCTGAGCTCTTCTGGGAATCTGGCTGCAAGGGTGTGTGTCAAGTACTTGGAAAATCTAGCTCATTCAGATCTGGCAGGCTGATTCTGAAATAGTATCTGGAAATCCACTTGCAACGTTTGTAATAACTATCTATTTGCATATACAAAAGTTGACTTTTGGCATGAATAAAATTTTCTTATACCTTTCCTTTGAAAATGTGATCCAGACTGTCTAGACAAGTCAAAAGTCTCATTTGTGCTTAATATTTTATAATTTATTATTTTGCTTTCCCTTCTGATTAATTTGGAAAGGTCCCTTAGCAAATTTGCTTTCATTTCAAATTAATTTGGAAACATCCCTTAGCAAAGATGTAGCGATAGAAGGATATAGTTTTATAGGCTACTCATATAATCCCACTGCTCTGGTCACACATACTCTTGAAGTTTGCTCAAAAGCTTATATACATAAACCCAACCTCATAAATCTAATTCTACCTATTGGCATGCACTTTCCACAGTTCATCCAAACACTCACTTGTGCATTTGCTTTTTATTTCTTCCTATATTTTTTTCCTATAGTAGCATTGTAAATGTTTAAGCAGGTGAACATTGTATAGCTAAAAGACATTCAAACGTGCTATATATCTACTATGCAAAGATACCATAGCAAGACACTGACACACTTCTAAAAGAGTCTGCTTCTCTCTTTCTCTCTCTCCTTCGTACTCAAAATACAGCTTTTACAAATATGACATCTTAAAATTAAAATGTTTGTTCTGAAAGTAATAGCCAAGATCATGGAATATTTATGTGATCATTAATATTTGAATTTTGAATAATGTATACTTATATACTTCCAGAAAAGAATGCAATGTGTGTCTTATACCAAAGTCATATTATTTTCCATGTAACAAGCAAAGAAGCAGCTTTATTTGCATTACTCACTTGCAGGTATGTAATATCAGATTACACTGTTAATTGTCTTTGTTTCCTGGAAATATCTATGTCAGGCTTTTTTTACTTTGCATACACAAGAGGTCCATATTCATAACAGTCTATTTTAAATGCAGGAAAGTTCTGTGCACTTAGCTGTAAATTTTGAAACAGCTTCTCTTTTAATTCATTCCATTTCATTCGTTACTAATTGTATCTGCTTCTTACCAAAAGTTTTGTCTCTAGGAAATCTAAGCCACATCCTACCACTTCATCAGTAACAGTAGATCTGTGTGCAAGGACACACAGCTGCATATCAAATAGCACTTCCACACGCTGCCATTCGCCATCACTCTTCAGGATGCTGATGAATGTGCTGACAGACAAAGGCTAATTGGCAGACTGTACGGAGTCAGTTTTTGATGACACAGGAGAAATAATAGGAGACAGAGCAGGTAACAAAGAAAGTTTAAAGGAAATAATAAGAGAGACATAGAGAGGATTTCATGAGAGGCGCACGCACAGCCTGAAATACAGCAGGAGGGAACCAAAGAACCCAAGCAACACACAAAAGCATGAAAGAGCGGAAAAGGTAAAGGGGAACTAACCCTTTACTTACTGCTGTTAAAAACATCTCTGACAGGAAACTCGGTTTGGCATGGCACTTGCAAAACAGCGATCTGGTTCGCTAAAATGTTTGCTTAGGGTTCGTGGGCCAAGTAAGCAAATGTGAATCCATTTTCATAAGAGCCCTGACTTGATTCATATTTTGTATTTCAAATTGTGGGCTCAGCATGCAAAAATTTCACCTCATTTTCACCTTGAGATCTGGGTGCAGACGCAGTCATTACAAATGCCCAATTAAAGTTCATTAAAATATTTTGCTGGACATTCACTGGCAAGCAGCATTACAATATGTGAACCAATGTGTTCATGGCTTATTGTGAGGCTACTTGTAAATGGACAATCATGAGTGTGTGGATATGGAGTTAATTTGAACACAGCCTAGATTTTACGCTCATTCATGCTGTCTCTTACTATGGATTTCTAGAGCACCCAGTTGCAGGAGAGCCGATTGGGTCTTTGAGCACAACTGTACAAGGTAAAACCTGAAGAAGGGATTTTATGTGAAAACCACCTGAGAAAGATGATGCAAACTAATCCAAATCCACTAAGTTGTCCACAGACAGTTCTTCTTTAATTGCAACTGATTGGTAAAGGATTTCCTGTACTTAACTCTGTAATTAAAGGAAGATTGACAACCTCTAGTACATTCTTCCATTAGAAATCTTGCATATATTTCCAAAGCTGAATTTTGAGCCTTAGAAAATGCATTTGAAATATTGGCTAACATAAATCACCTTTTATCCACTATTCTCAGAAAAACTGCACAAGTTGAGGATATGAATCCGAGTTTCTAAATGATTTGCGTAAGTGCTTATTAGCAGAAATGTGGGGAGGGTTTTCCACGCTCAGCCAACTAATGGATGTAACTGACTGAAGAAGAACATCTGCATTTAGATCAGTTGAGCCTGCAGCTGAAATCTTTTGCCACAGTTTTTAAAGGGAGCCAGAGTGCTTGGCATCTTCTTCCCAGCATAATCCCATCGAGCCAAACAGACTGTGGCCAGACAAAGCGTCTGCGTTGCCGACTGTGAGGTTCCATCAAGGATTTAGACATCTCCCTGATCTAAACTCCAGTTGTAAATAACTGCAGGTGAAATATGCACCCATAATTATTGTTTTCCAAAAAAAAAAAAAAAGTTGGCATTTGATCTTTTTCTTGGTTTTATTATAAAGCACAAAGATGAAAAAGACACCATCACACTGCACTGTTCACAGAGACTTTTTGTTGTTTAAGCCTCCAAAAAAATACCAGGCCCAAGCAATCGACCTAATTACTGTGTCTGCATTCAGTGTGTCCCAGGTCAGTGTGCAGCTATATGCATAAAGGCAATAGCAGCTTTGGGAAATAACCTTCTTGATTATGAAGCAGCCATGAACATGTTCTCCTGTGTGTAAATACGTGCCACTCACCAAAACATAACCACACAGTATTGCTGATTAAGTATCAAAATGGACAGAAGATATATGTATGTTTAAGGAGGATTTTTAAAGCTATTTATTGCCTAAATCACAACATCATCCAATGGAAGGGAGCTAGCCTTTTAAAACCTGACCTTTGCATCACCTGTAATGTCTTTAAGTTGGGTATTTTTCTCAGTAACTTACTCCAGATTTAGCTGAATAACACCCTCTGATAAACTGAACAAATGCAATCCACGCATTTACTTTTATTTTTCCAGTGTTCATAATTCTGGAGGGTATTGCTCAAAAATGAGCATTTACTACTGCACTGAGGTAGAGAAGGCAACGTGTCTTTTTCCTCTTCTCTTGGCACATGAATCGGATTTCTAAAAATTCACTGTAGTAATCACAAAATGCTGCTGCAAAGAATTACTTGATAAAACCTTTTGAGATTTCAGCCTACCTCGTCCCTTTGTTTCATAACTAGAAGGAGTATAATGAATGCAAAAACTCTGTGAATAGAGCTCAGCAGGGCCTACTTTTTTCTCATGACTCCTGCGATTATAATAATTTGATTTTATAGGTGTCTATCCTAAGACCCCAGCTAGGGAGCAATCTTTACTGAGTCATGAACTTTCACATCATTAAATCTTTCTACATTTATTTTAAACATATCAGAAGTGTCAAATAACTTCAGATCTACTAAATTTTATTTGCATTGGGTAAAATGAAGTTTAGACACTCGGGAAAATAAATGAAATAGTTTTCCTTAGCACTCAGGAAGGCAGTTGGGCTCTAGAGTCTGCATGATTCCACCCATGCGGCAGCACAGCCCATCTCCTGAATGGGCCAGGACACATGTTTACAGGGACAGGAATCTGAGTAATTTCCTACCAGTCTGAAGGGAATATTAAACTCTTCTGTCAGTTGGATGTATATTATTTATGTTCCTTTTTTTATTGTTGGTGTTGTTGTTGATTTCAAAAAATATTTCTTTGTTGGTTCAACGCTGACTCCCGATAGAAAGTGATGAAATGCCCAATATGTTAAAAAACCTTATCACTAAATCAGAAGCAGGACTATAAATTTTGGCTTTTGAAACTGAACTGACTGTTGAGGATCATTTTGCTCCTGAAATATTACAGCAGTGATCAATTTGCTGTAAAATTAAGCAGTTTAGCTCTGCAATCTATAGATGGAAAACATGTTGTTCTTGAGCAAAGTTTATGCCCTGCCCAAGGGATAAATTAAATTTTATGGGTAAGACATGCATTATTATATGCTTATCTGTTTAACATATCATTCTTTTCCACATCAGTATTATAAATATTTTTAATCATACATTTGATCTCTTGTGCATAGGGTGATATGGTAATTCCCCCTGCCCCCCTCAAAAAATATAACCAAACACAGTTAATTCATCACAGAACAGGGGAGAATATTCTAATCTTCCTAAGAAATATGCTGAAGATTGAAGCAGAGGCACTTAAAATTGGGGCTACTTTGCCATCACTCAGTGGAACAGAATTTCCTGAAGGAAGGGGTGGAGCTATGTTACCTATTTTTATTATGATTGTTATTCTTGAATATTTATATTACAAGTCTCCAATCAAAACTGGGGGCTGCAGTGAAGACAATTCAGTTATAAAAGTTAGAGAAAGCAGTGAATATATCCATTTAAAAACTTGTTACTGGTTTTATAAATTTCTGCTGATTTTCCTTGAATTCTGTAAACTAGATTCAAGGTTTCCAAACTGACCATTGCACTGACTGTCCAACACTGGTAAACTTGTCTTAGAATTCTGCTTCAACAGAAACGGACCTTCTGAAGGAAAGAGAAGAGTGGGAAGCTGTGAATCCTTTGCCTTTCACACATGAGAGACAGCTTGAAGCAGACCCTTAAGGTGTTTGTAGGAAGAGGAGACTGAGGCGTCCTGATGCAGTGACTAATAACATCATAGGTGTAATCATCTGTTCAACATTTACAATATGTGACACAATAGTGTTCAATTTAGAAGCAGATTAACTCCACTTCCCCATGTTTAGTATCAGCCACAACACTTGAATATATTTTTTAAATGGCAATGTTGTAGCAACAGAGTTAAAGTGAAGGTTGAAGCTGGTAAAGTCAGTCATCTCCAGTACCTTTTCACCTCTTTTTCCTTTCCTTTTTCTTTTCCTTTTCCTTTCCTTTTCCCTTTCCCTTTCCCTCTCCTTTCCTTCCTTTCCCTTTCCTCCCTTTGATTTTCCTTCCTTTTTTTTCTCTTTACTTTTCCTCTTTTCATTCCTTTTCTATTTTATTTTATCTTTTCTTTTTCTTTCTTTTATTTACTCTTTTCTTTACTCTTTCCTTCTTTTCTTTTCTCTTTTCTTTTTTCTTTTCCTTTTCTTCTCTTCTCTTTTCTCCTCTTTTCTCTTTTCTCCTCTTCTCTTTTTTTCCCTTCCCTCCCCTTTCCTCTTTTCTTTTTTCTTCTCTTTTCTATTTTCCTTTTCTCTTTTTTCTTCTCTTTTCTCTTTTCTTTTTTTCTTTTCTTTTTTATTCCTTCCCTTTCCTCTTTCCTTTCCTTTCTCTTTTCTTTCTTCTCTCTTCTTTTTTCACCTTTTTCTTTTCTTCTTCTCTTTTCACTTTTTCTTTTCTTTTTGTTTTTTTTTTTTCTTCTGTTAAAGCAAATTAAAGGGGGTAGAATCAAACCCTCAATTACAAGTTAATTCATCTGGTCAGCTTAAATGAGAAAAGTAAACGGCAAAGACATCTTAATTTGGGTATTTGCTCACCAGTTGCCTTCAGCATCTGTTATCTGTACTTGATGCTGTCCGTTGTGAATGCTCCATACCATACTATGTTTTATGTGAATTCTCTCACCATATATAATTTTGACTTGAGATACATACAGATTCTACTAATTTCATTTGGAACTCTGCAACATACTTCTTTACTTAGCTTTGAAAATATAAAGCGTGGGTCCTTGTAACATTATCTTCATGGCTGACAGCCCTTTTCTGCTCTCACCACCCACTTGCTTCCTTTCAGTCATACAGTTCATCAGTCTTCTAGTTTTTTGGTGACATGGGTATCACTGACATATTACCTGATCTGCACTAGTTTCTTACTTTTTATTTCCTGTAGCATATGATTCCACCAGTTTTTCTTATCAGTTATAAATGCTTTAAACTAGCACATTTTAGTGCATAGTTTAGACTGCCTTTAATACGTTTCCATGTGAATAATCTTTCCCCATTTTCACGGAATTAGAAGTTTAAGTTGAATATCGTATATATATAAAATTCACTTTCCTTTAAGGTGAGACCTATGCCACTGTGGAGAACATGCTGGATAATACACTGCAGGGGACAATCTTGCTTTGCCAGGATGATGTACATCCCGATAACCTGTCTTCCTCCCTTGTGGTGTTGTGAGGATCAAGTGAATGTTTTATGATCCTTGGAAGTTGTATATAGCTACAGAATTGCTAAGTATTATTGTTCTCTTCTTATATCCTCACACTTTATATTCAAAGGTGAGTGGTTTTGAGGAGACACTGCAGATATGTCCCTTATTATCCACATTCTCCATCACAGCAAGGAAGTTCTGCAAATGTACGTACATCTCAGGAGTGTGCTGCCAAAACGTAATTGCTGCAGGTGTATAAATGGGCTGCCTTCACCGGCTTTTTGGTAAACTTTAATTCCATTTTTTATAAAACCCCTTCTGAAATATTGCTCTCTGGAGCAGGCACTGTCTGTATGATCTGTGTTTGTACAGCTCAGTGGGACCTTGATCTGTGACTCAGTCCTGGATACTAACACACAAAAATAAAACAAAAATGCACAAAAATGTTATTTGCTGAGCAGAAGTTGTATCAGGCAAAAGATTCAAGTCCTAGGCATAATAAAGATGAAGTAAATACCAAGATATTCTAACTTGTTATGAGGGATGTAGTGCTGATATGAAATTACGCTACGAGCACTGATTTGTAACTGATTTATGAGCACAGATTTTTACCTGCGCACTAAGGGGAGGTCATTGTACATCTGGATTTTAAGACTCTGTAGAACAACTGCTGTGATCATATATAAATGGAAACTATTTGAAAAATGAGCAGACAATAAAATAGTGTTCTCTAGATAAGCACTCTGGTGGCGAATGCCTGGGGTAAATATAAGGGAATAACATTCTTCTCAGGTGATGTGATAAAACTATTTTGTATGAAGATCTAGAGAAGAGAATGCTGAAATGAAAATGTTAGAAAGGCTTCTCAGCAAAAGAATGAGGTGGGCAGCCCCTGTGCTGTAGCATGGACGGAGGCTCCTCAACTGTGAGAGGACTGCAAGAAACATTCTCTATGTGGAAAATGACTGTGTATCAGGTAACATAAACATATGTGTACATGTGTGAAGAAAGTTTGTAAGAGGTCATTTCTCTAAAATACCTTTTAAGTGAACAAATATGACAGTGTTGAATCTGTTGTTACTGATTTCATAGCCTTATAGAGATTAAATATACTAGATCTTTTCAGATCTGTTAATCCCTGTTAATGCAACTCAAATTGTAGTCTGAAGATGGGAGGATGGCGTGAGCCATCCTAAATGCGATGCCAGCTGGAAGCCATAGCTCTCATTCAGAGGCACCCAGCAGACTCTAGACATGCGAGGTAATGTGAGATGGGGTTTATGTTCTAACTTACAAAATATCCATTATAACTTTATGACACAAAATGTATGGAATTTCATATTTCAAAAAGCCATCCTGTATGAACTACTCCATCTTGTAAATCCCAAGGAACATGTTTTAAGGCAAGCATGAACTATTGTAGCAGGATATTAACAAAGACTTCAGTCCCATGCATTTATTTCAATGACAATTTGCCACTATCTCCACTGAAGACTGGAATGAGTCCCCACATGGGACAGTGAAATATGTTCATGCACTTCCTTGTCTCTTGGAGAAGAACAAGACAAAGGAGGTGGTTCCAGGACTCTGATATCTCACCCAACTCAACTACACTTGATTATTATTTGCTTCTCACAACCTGAAAAGAAACCTACTACCAGATTTGTCTGTCTCAACCCTGTTGAAGCTGAACACTTTCATACATATGTATGGATAGCTTAAGTTTTTATGAGCATAATTTGGGCTTTTCAAAATAGTGACACAATAACAAAGCAAAATTGAGACATGCATGTAATTTGAATACTGATTTAGTTTTATCTCTTCCTGGTACTGGCACTTTTGATGCTGCTCTTTTCCATTCCATCTTCTTTCTGTTCTTATTTCCCAATGAATGAAATTAGTTGTGAGTGCATTTGCTGCTTCTACCAACCAAATATGAAACCTGTGGAAACATGTATCTATGACCTCCCTAAGAGTTTTGGACAGTTACTTATTTGCTGATACCTCTGAGTTTTCTATCACCTACTTAAAGACGTGTTCCTGATCCTCTTGTCAAATAGGAAAATGAGCACTGTCAGAAGGCTAGTCCCATGTTTCGTGGCATTTTCAATACCATAAGCCCTGATTTTTATTTACAGCAATGGAGCATTTCAAGGATGTTACAGCAAAGGATGCCTACTGATTATATGTCAGGTCAAACGCCCTCAGTGAGCTGTTTGCATAGATTTGGAGACACAGGGTAGAATTCTCAGTACTCCATGGACTGAACAGAGGCACTCAACATGCCATCTTTGTGGGTCACAGTAGTCAGGTGCATGCCTGCCTCTGCTGCTGCACCATCTTGCAAGTTTAGAGTTATCAGTGTGTAGTCTGTGGTAGAGAACTGGGTATGATGAAGCTCTGCAATGCCTCCTCAGCCTTTTTTGAGGTTTATGAGTAACAGGCAACAACCCAGACCTGTCACACTGACACAAAAGCACAGAGGCCCCTTGCATGCAGTGGCAGGCAGGTCCCAACAGTTTAGTGTCATGGAGAATCTGGTCCTAAAGATTATTCATTAAAAGTACCTACTTAATAATTTCAAAGAGAAAAACCTAAAAAATGCTCAGGGGCAATCTATGAACAGAAAAAGGGGGGCAAATTCACCTAATGAATTATTAGCAGATTGAATAATTCATAGAAAATCCAGGACACATTTAGAAGGGTTTAATTCAGTCTGTCAGCCTCTTCTGGAAAGGGAAGTCACCTCAGAAACTTTGCATTTTCTAAGGTATCATTCTGGTATATTGCCACAGCAGAATGTGCATCTGGAGCCAGATGTGTGGTTCAAGTTTTTGTCCCTCACACCAGCCAGTACCTCATGGTAGAGGGAAAGCAACAAGAAAAATCTTTCAACTGGTTTATTCTGTCACTATCTAACAGGAAGCTTCTTGCATTAGGTAGAAACAGGAATAAAGGAGTTTTCATAACAGTATTCCCAGCCTTGCAGATATTTCCCCATGTTTGAGCTTTCATAACATGAGCAGAGACTTGCTCAGTTCTTTAAAGTTATGCAGATATACTGACCAAGTGCAAGAATACATGTGTGTATCATTTACTGGTCACCTTATCATCTGAAGAATTGTTCTGCCATGGGCAGACAGACTTGAAATTACTTATATAAATATAAATGACTATCTAAGACCTTTTTGAAAGCTGTTAAATGTGGCCTGATCTTGTGGCAAAGAGTTAAATTCCACACAAGCACTGAGTTTACTTTAAATGTGGATAAAAATTTCAAGATGTACAAGAAAGCAGTCTGAAGTATGTTCAAATGCAACTGAAAGCCTGGCATTTTAATACATAAAGTAGGTAACGAAACATATGAGACTTCATAAACAGAGATTTTTAAAACAAATTTAGTAATAGACTTTTTAAACTACCAAATCACTGTCAGCGCGTATGTATGTTAAAAGACTATAAATATATTTTAAAACAATCTATTTCCCTTTCACTTAGCTGCCAAGATCTCCATTAGGAGGTTTGTGTTTCCTTCCAGTGGTGAAGAATATCTCTAACATCTGTGGCGATGAATGGTGAAGTGTCAGTTCTGCTTCTGAAACAAGCAATGCCACCATTTGAAGGAGGAAATGTGAAATAATGAATACACCTTTGAACAGAAGTCTGGTGCAACAGAAGATGTGCAAAGCCTCTTGCTAGGTTTGATCTGGGTTTCTTCTATGCACCTACAAGAAATGCAGCTAATTCTGCAGATCTAGTTCAACGGGAGAAGTATTGCCTAAAGATGCTGAGCCCAAATATGAAGTGAAACAGAACATACTGAAGCGTAACAGAACATACTGCAAGGACCTGGTTTCACGTTTCTTCCCTTCTTTTCAGCTATGAGGAAGGAGAGAAAGGTAAAACATAAGACAATCTCATCTTAACTCATTTCAATTTATCTCATCTTAGTAACCATGACTTAGAAAACTATTTGCTTTTTTTCCATGAAGGTTCACAGAAAGAAGAAAGGAATCCTGCCTTTGCTGGGAGTTTGGGAAATTCATGGTCACTTTGCTTTGCCACAGATGCTCTCTGTGTAACTTGGGCCCCTCAGTGTTTCATTTCCCTATAAGTAAAGGAAAGCAATAGCATTTTCTGATGGTTTAATAACCATCAATAAACATGGGTATGTATACTAACAACTGCAAAATGCTCAGTCATTATAATAAAAGGGAGATAGGTAAAACCATCACAGGGTAATAGAAGTGATGCCCATGGCAGGGGGGATGTAACCAGATGATCTTAAGGTCCTTTCCAACCCAAACCATTCTATGATTCTGTGTCTGCAGGAGCTTTACTGGAACCACAGTACAGGGTGCCACAGCTCCTACTGTGGTGTAATAGGATGGGCAATATTTTATTACAGCAAGTATCCTTTTTAAGAAGAAAAATCCCCATGTTTAACCTATAACCAAGAAATGTAATAACAGGATGTGCAGAACTTCCAAGGCCAGGAGAAATCACAAACACTTTCAAGCAAAGTGATCACACTCCTCATTTCAAGAAGAAAATCCAAACAAGCCACGCTAAGTGTTTTAAACTGTGTAAACGATGTCTGACACTCAAGACACAGCTCATAAATTCTTATTCTGCCTAAAACTGCAGAAAAATTTTAGTATGAAGGTTTTAACAAATATTTTAGATATTCCCAAATTTTATGTGGAAAAATCCCTGCAATTATTCATGGAAATCTTACTCAGTCTAGATAGGGTGTGCTGCCATTTCTGCAGACAAGAATGAGCACAGACTTCAGTGACACTCCAGCTTAAAAATAACAAAAAGAAAACTTTTTGTTTTACAATTTTCATTTTAATCTCAGCATCTAATCTTGAGCTGTACTTATAAATAATTTCAACTGATGTGCATTGGCTAGTTTTGTACCCAAATGCATATATACAATAGGATGTGCGTATGTATGTAATTTATAAATACACAAGGGTATTCAAAGGACTGTATTTGCAGATCTGAATTTTTTTAAGAACCCTGATTCCCAATACTCAGGTGTCAAAGACAGACGCTGAAAACCACAGTGGTTAAATAATAAACTGCTTACGCCACGACCTTAACTACAATGAAGGAGGAAAAATCAGTGTAAATCTTGCTACTCAAGCCTGAATCAATTTTATATTTTGCTTAGCTTTTCCTTTTTCAGCATGTATATGATTCTATATATAATATGCACATGGGTTTCCATTTATTATCTGTATATATGCTCACCCCAAATTGCTAATTCATTCTTAATTTTTTTTTGGTTAAAGTTACACACTTAATGTTATTTTAACATAGGGCTTTTTTGTAATGTAATGATATTTAATTTGCATTAGCGCAAGTGACATACAATAGATCATGCTATTATCATGATTGATAACAGATGAACTGGCATAAATTCAACGTTATAAATTGAGCCTATAAATGAAACTATGATTTTACAGGAATTACTGTAGTAGAAAGGCTAAGGACCCTCAAGTCAACCTTAGTCAAACCCACTCTTTGGAGTTTTATATTTTATGCCTGCAATAAATGCTTTTGTGAAAGCCCATAACCTGCAAAAAAAAAGTCATTGGAAGTCTATTAATTATAATAATACTATCCAAAAAGCTGTGAGGGCTTATTTTTGTGACATCACTCTTTGATTTCTTACTGCCTTAAATTATCCCTTTGTTGGCTGGGTGAGGGTAACAGTCATACTTTTGTCATTAAATATAAGGAGTTTTAAAGCCTGATCCACCCCTAGCTCTAATTGATATTGCTTTCATTTGGCAGATAGTGACCTGATTTATAATTTAAATATGCATCATTATATGCACCTCTTCTGTATAATGAAAAAGTGAAGTTACTCTCATCTTTTCCCGCAATGCTAACATCAAGGAAAAGTATCTTTCTTTTTTTCCCTTTTATACTCAGAGCCTAATTGAAAACTGTTCATTGAATTTCAACATGATAGAAAAGTCTTTTTATCTCTCAATTTGTCCATTAGCTATTATAATTGAAGTATCTGCTACACAGCTGAATTGATATTGTTCTTGTTTAAATTCTGGATTTCTCTAAGTCTTCTGTGAAGCATCAACTAAAAAAATATGGGTTAGGAGAGAGATATTAGCTAACAATATTGCCTAAATGGGACATTAGACTAGCACTCCACATGTGTAAAGCTACAGAAAGTAGGAAGTCATCTAATTTTACAGGAGAACGTGTTGCATAATAATCTTAACAGCATGACCATAAGGTTTGCTAATTGCCACATCTGTTTAACAGCTGTCAGATGTTTGCCATATGCTGCCATCAATATTACAACGGAGTACATTACAGGGAGTTTTATTGTGTTCGACTGTTATTTATTTGCCACAGACATTACTACAGCCAGTGACGTCTATTTATGTTAGATCACTAATTATATTTTAAAAGCAAAATCCAGGTTTTTCATCTTCCTTAGACCCCAGTTCTGATGAGGTAACTAATAACTTCTTCCCTACAGTTCTCTGAACTGATTTATAAATTTCTCTCTCTTTTTATGGTAAGTAATTCTTCTACAAAATAACTTATTTATGCTGGTTTTGAAGGGTGTTTCTAAACCCAAGTTGTGTTTCAATAGCGATGTTAATAGGAACTCAAAATTAAACTTCTTTTTCCAAAGAATACAGTATATCCCATGTGTTTTGGGTTTTTTATCAGGACACAGGTCGAGGATGGAGGATAATTCAGTTGTGTGGCTCAGAAAGTTGATGATTCTAGTTCTAAACCTGCCACTGCCTCCCCCCGTGACCTCAATTTATTGTATGATCCTCATTGTGCTTTGCCGATCTATCAGCTTAATACCTGCTGCACATCTGTAACATCAGGACTCATTAAATGTCTGTAGGTGATACAGCACTATTACCATGAAAGCATATAAATATGGCTGATCTCTGCTGTTCTTTCAAACCTTCTTTCAGGGATTTTTAAATTACTTCTTTCAACTGGTCTATGCTTTACTTTTTTGTTAAATGTAGCTACTACAGCAATGAAATAGGAAGCAGAGATTGACAAAGCGCAGACTAGGCAAAATATGCATGATGTGATTTAATATGAGTTGATAGGTGTCACTGATCTCTATTATAAATAGACTGTGTGAATTCCATATGATGTATTATTTATCCATTGTAGATGCCTTTTTGTTTCATTAATAAACCTGGAAATCAGACGTATACATTTCCAATGATGAGGGTTTGGCAATACAAGGCATTGTGGCATTTGTCTGCAATTGCTCAATTATTTTGATGATTTTCTTCTTCTTCCTGTATAAATGATTAATGCTTTAGATGTTTGTTCAAGATTCTCCTGATTTTAGCTCATTTGTCCAGCTGAATTCTTTTTTTCTCTTCTAATTAGAGAAGATTATTGCAGCGTTAAGGACTCCCACTTTGACCTGAATTCCAGCTCCTTTGAGCTGCTGCACTGGAGTACACATCAGTCCTCTTGACACAGGTTTGCGTCCGACTGTGAAGTCTGAGAACTCCAGCACATCTCACATTAACAGTGCGGTTTCAGTTTAGATCTGCCTCAAAGCAGAAACTCTAATGCTGTTCTAGCTACACTTAAAAATGTTTTCCTGGCATTTTTGTACTTGAGAAAGTTAAGAAAATTACATTGTTTTTATTTATATAAGAAAGGACTTGATGTTTTCAAATTTCTAAAGAGAACAGTAAGCAGCAGCCAGTACCTTCCATTTACTCTTTCTGAAGACACTCAAGCAAAGCTATCTTTGAGGACATTGAAGGGCAAAGAGTTTAAAGTAAAAGGCAAAGCTGTGGGGTTTGTTCCAGCAGCCCCAACATCAAGCTTCAGAGTCCTCTGAGATGGCTGAGGATGCTGGGGGGGGTCACTGAAGGAGGACAGTCGAGCTGCGAGTTCAGTCAGCATGTGCCTCAAGGAGGTGTTCAACTCCCATGAGAAATCAAGCTGCCTTACATGAACGCCTCCATCAGTAATCTGAAATGTCTGCCTTCTGCATTTGATCTCCTTATTTTCCTATATGCTTTTTTAATGCTGTTTGTAGCCATTTCAATTATGTGATTTCCTTATCTGTATACCAGTGAGAATACTATACAAGACTTTATAAACAGCTACTAAGTTTATCTGACTGTCATTTGGTTTTCATTATGCGAGATAACAATCTTTCTCATATCTTATAAGAAGATATAATGTGATTGTTTCTAAATGGGGAGGGGGAAAAAAGGCTAGTCTGCATTATCCTTGCTCGCAGTATTTGTAACATCAGTAGCGTCAGCACAATCTCCAACATTTTTCCTTGCTGTGGTCCAGGAAGAATTATCTCTCTAGTTTTTTGTGTTTGCTGCTATCTGCTTTTTTTCTCCATTTTAGACACACTGAGTTTCTTATCTGGACCATGGCTATGTGGCCACAGATTTGCCTATATTCAGTCTGATCATTCCTAACTGTTTTGTGGCGCTTGTGCACTGAAGGGAAGGATGAGAGGCAATTGTCAACAGTTCACTGTATTAAATATAGATAGATATTATTCATGTAATTTGACAGTTCTTGACTTTCAGCTGTATAATGACAGTGAAACGGTAGGAATTTCAGCAGCCGAACTTCTGTCTTACTTCAAGATAAGCTTATCAACTGTAGCCTGAATCCATTCAACTCATAAGCAGATCAAAACTCATGTCATGCTGAACTGCTGTGCTGATTCCTGCTTCTTACTATTGCTTCACATGTCCATATGGTCTTAGCTGTTTGCCATCTTACAGTTATTTTGCAAGGTTTTTAGGAGACAGACTGTCTCTTGTAGTTGTTCAGCACCTTGTACAGTGAAGCCCTGGCTCCTGCTTGATGCCACCAAATGCTCATGTAACATAAATAACATGTAATGAAGTGATAATAGGTGATGGTCAGCCCTTGTATTTTTTTCTCTCTTCATCAGTTACGCAGTCGATCTAGGAAGAGTAGCTGCTTTGTTTGGCTTCCTATTTAACATGAAAAAATACCCTGAGGTTTCTTCTGTGCTATTTATCCTAGAGTGGGATCAGTGGGATCTCTGAACAATATGCAGGAATCACATATATCACCCCACCACAGCAGCACGGTGTGGCAGCTGCAGACTAAACAATGTCTTTAGGTTAAGGATTGGCCAAGTGTTTGTGGAATTTCCGTGCTCCCTTACTTGTCTTCCAAATTACATTTTCCAAACTGCTGGGATTTGGTGCCAGGGGGAGAAAGGTAGATTTGGAGAACAAAACCAAAAAGAAACAAAAAAGGAACTGCAAAAGCAAATGTGAAATCTCTTTTTAGTCATCTCTCTCATTTTCCTCTCTGCCAGTTCACTGGATCTGGATCTTACAGGGGCTGTATACTCCTCTGGGCTAGGATTGTCTTTCTGTTTCTGCCTGTACAATGAAAAGTGTAAGGACATATAAAAATGTACAGATGTTGCTACTGGCTGCAGCCACAGGCTGGTGTCTTATCTTCAGCTTGTCTGTCTACTCACCATTGTGTCCAGTATCCCCCATCTAGTTTGCCCCCATGGGGCAAATATGGGACACTAACATCAATCATTACAGATTTCCCAGAGTATTTTGAATTAATTTATATTTATTAAATATTTGTTGAGACATTTCTCCTCTCTGAATTTGATCACTTTTTGATTAGACTTGAGCAGCAGCAAACAAAAATGATCATTATCAGAATAATGGAAGACACAGAAGTTTTGCAACTCTTAAGAGTAGAAAACCCTTTGCTATTTGCGTTTTCACTGTAATATGTTGGTAGAAGTACAACCTCAGGTTTCAGGATTAAATGCATGCCTCAGTGGCTCAGTTTATGCATTCATAATTATATTTACAATTACAAATAATGTAATCGGGAATAGTATTTTTTTTTTTTTAATTGGCTGAGTGCACAAAATTAGTTGGGGAGAAAATGTAGTTTTAAGCCATGCTTTCTTCTCCACAATTTAGGATCGATTAAGCTTCATCTCTGACATACATTAGGAAATCATAAGCTAATGAAGTCCATATGGGGCAGTTATTACAGCAAAAGATTGCTGCGTCCCTCACTAGATTCCCTTCTGCACAGCAAAGCCCCAGATGCTCTGGACAGAGTAACAGGACATTAAATTACCACAGTGACCCAGTGCAGTTACACTGTGCAATGGTTTCCTGTAAATATTTTAATTCCTTTGTAACAGAAAAGTGAGGCTTTAAATGGAAAAATGGATGGGGAGAGGGAGCACGGCATCATGTAATTGAGAATTCACGTGCCCTGCTAGGCAGGGTTAATGGGCATTGCCCTGCAGTAAACTGGCTCCTGTGAATCCTTAAAATGTCAAAGTGGTACAGAACAAGATTGTGAACCAGGTCCTTCTGGTGTTAAATGGAGGCTGCAGGGCAGCTCTGAACCCAAATTCATAATTTGTAGACACAGGATGTCATTTACCATTGCTTACCTCTCATTAAAACTAACCAGAATGGCTTTCTGTGAAAAATTGATTTTTAATTGGAAAAGTTAAATCTGTGAAGCTGTTTGATTTTTCTTTGCTACGCTGGGAACATTTTGCTGAGAACTGATTGGGAATGTTCTTGTTTCTAGATACTTTCAAAACCACTGAATGCCTTTTTTCCTTCAGTCTTTAGCCAATGAAAAGTATTTGTTCGCATGCTCTGAACAGCAATTTTTGTCAGAAAAGTCACTTTCCATCAAAAAAATAAAAAAATCAAGGGATATTTTCACTTGCCAGATTGAGAAGCCCATTAATCCTGGGATGCAAACAGGAGGGTAGGCTCTTAGTGGGCTTCCACACTTCTCATACTTTTCAACAGGGCTGTCATTAGCTGCACAAGGTGCAGCAATGTCAGTTTTAATTAAAACCTTTGTTTTACCTACTGCACAGAACAGCTGCAGCACAAACTGAGAAGCAAAGGCACCTCAGCTTGTACAAGTTCAGGCTTTGTTGCATGTAAATAGGAGACATTACTAATGTGAACACCACACAGAGCTGGTTTGTCCCATAAATTCTAAGAAACGTCGCTCACTTCTCCCTGAAATGTTTCACACAAACTTTTGATGATTGTCAAAGAATGCCAACTAGAAAAATGTTTAAAATGAAGCGGCATTAGGTGACAGGTATTTGAAGGTATTAAGTTCTTCTGAAATTTCAGCATGACTCAAAGATTGGCAATATAAAATCTTAACCCTCCATAAATAAAAGATAACCCCAATCCCTAAGGTTTGAGTGCCCTAATAGAGTGCCCTATGTGCCACTGTTCATCCCTGCCTGACGATCTCACCTGCTGCTCTGACTCAGCTGCCACCATTCTTTTAGGACGTTCAACCTTATAGTTAGTGTAGTTCTCCAGTTTTCAGCAGCAAAGACAAAGGAATGACTTGGGGTAAAAGCCAACTGTGGGCAAAGAAGTTGACACAAGTATGTACATTTTACGCTGACACATCCCATGGGATAAATCTGGCCTGGAACTGAATGTCCATTTGAGTATGCAGAGAATCAGATGGACAAGCAGGTGTGACCTTGAAGGAGGTTAAGTTATCTCCTTTCCCAACAATTAAAATGGGAACACCAACACCCACACCACCACCACAAACTTGGGGTGGGCCCTAATCTCCCTGAGGATCCATTATTAAGTAATTACTATAGGATATCATAAGCTGGTGTTTGATAGTTTGTGGTTTATAAATCTGAGCTGCAACCATGAGAGTGTAAGTAAAAATTCACTTTGAAGCAGGTATGTGAGCTACTGTGGGCCAGCAAGCCTGAGCCACCAGCAGAGGGGCTGCCTGGGTGTTTCCCAAGCCATTCCACCCAAAATCAACCAAAATGATTTACACCAATGGGTTAACTGAAGCTGATTAGGGAGCATTCATGATGACTGCCCTGTTGTAAGGTGTGGAAGTGCTTTGCATGGGAAGTGGTAGGGTAGCCTCCAGCTGCAGTATCCCTGCCTCTGTCCCCCTTTACTGCAAAATGCAGGTAAATATACTCATCTCCAGGGAGGAGGATATTGTTGCTTAGATAAGATAGTCAAGTTATTTTAAACTGAAAACCAGCAAAGTCTGGTGTGCAGTGTATTTTTTATTTCTTTGCTTGTTTTTCAGATGTGTTTTTTCCTTAATTTGTGAGCATTCACAGAAATACCATTGCAAGATGTTCCTCTCATTTTCACGAATATTTTATGAAAACCCCAGGGAAAAGCAACCATATTACCTGAATTTACCTTTATAACACAAGACACAGGTAGCAGCTAGTCAAGAGACGCAAAGCATCTCTGGAATTTTAACTTGTTAGGTGTTCTGCTTAATATAGCTGAGCAAGAATTTATGCTGGCATTGAAGTTTCCAAAGCCAGGCTACGCTATTTAAAATGGAATTTCACACTAATAAGTCTAAAATAAAATAATGTGTGGAAGGAGATTTCAAAGCATACTCAATTGTATCAGTCGTTCTGCATAAACAGAGAAAAATCACAAATACAACCAAACAGCACCCTCTTCCGGACACTGGCACCCATGCAAAACGCTTGCTCAAAAAATACAGATTTCGCAGCAAGTCGTTAAGAGCTATTCTGGTCCTAAAGGAGAAAGGGAGAGAAGGTAAGATGCTACAGATAACGTTTCACATTCCATTTGCCAAGAAAAACGTTGAAAATAATTACGCTACTTTTAGTTTTCTGTATGTTTTATATTAAATCATAAAAAATTAACAGAAACAGAGCCCATTTTCTTCAGAAGTGGATCCTAGTGATTAAAGATTCATTCTCATCACAGTTTCATCATTCCTGTAAGGTTTTTTAGTGGGTCACTCAACAGATCAGGGTTTGTTGGTTTTGTGGTTTTTTTTTATCCTTCATTGTTGTCTATTTCTGAGCTTATCATATTTTTTTCTGCTATTTATGTTCATTAAATAGTTTGTGAAGCTACATTTATTCTGTAGGGGTTTTTAACAAGCAAATACATTTTATGTAGTTGAGATTCCACCTTTTTTAGAAAGGTGCTCTCAGGCTTCTGATTTTTGACTGAATAAATTAAATTCTCAACTTCAAGTTTCCAATGCAAATTTAAAATTTGCTTTCCATGAATATGTGGCCACACTCTCTGAAACTCACAAAGCCCAATAATAGTTGAATGTATTGTGTTAGAGGATTCCTGGAAAGCAAACATGTATGTCCACAGAGAATATTACCATGATAAAGATTTAATTGTAAAAGAAAAATGTGCAGCAGTTGAGTTCAGATAGTATCTCCCTTCCTCTGATTTTTAAATGCAGATGTTGCTCTAAAAGAACTTAAAATGTTAACCCCAAATGGTTGTTACCTTTGTGACATGAACACAAAGCTAAAGTCCTTCTTTCAGAAGGATTATAATAATTTGGGTTTGGGAGGTGAAGGGAAGATGGTAATGGTCAAGAATAGCATCAAGTTGTGCAAAAACAAAACGCACTTTTTTTTCTTAATTATTTTACATCAGGGCTGACTGAACTAATTGCCTTGATAACCAGACACCAGTAGGCAGAATTTTCTAGCTGGAGTACCCTCCGATGCTTTGCAAAATAGCAGTACATTTATACAGTTCAAATGCAGAGTTCTTTGCACATTATTTCTAACAAAGAAAATTTGGAGTCAAATTTTTTCTTTGTGTCATGGACAACTTAATTAAAATTAGCACACAAAATGTCTCATATACTTTGTTAATCATTCTAATAATATCAAATGTAATCTACAATAGTATAAAAAGAAATTCAACTCTCACTCATTTGAATAATCCCACTCAACTCAGAGTAGGAGTTTTCTCATAAGAAAGACTTGCAGTCATCGGGAACTGTAGCTCCAATGCCCAGGACATGGTATTTAATAACTAATATGTAATTACACAATAGAAAAGGAATTTTCTTTGTATCTACCACCAGCAAATCTAACTGAAGAGATCTTGTAATTTAAAAGCTGGAGAGGTCTGATCTCTAATAGCCAAGATAAAGCAGAAGTCCTTCTTACTGTCGTCTGACAGTAAAACATCTCTTTTATTTATGGACCTTTGCAGAAACCATGGTTGTGTAAAGAGGAAACCCAATAAAGGCGATTTGAAGGCACTGCTTGCACTGAAAGTCTGCGGGCTTTTCTATATGCACAGACTTTGTGAAAGATGGTAAGATTTACAGACAAAAAGTGGCAGAAGATTATTTTTTGTAAGCTTTGGAGCATAGGAATTAATAAATTCTAGTTGCCCTGGCTCTTAGGAATGCCATCCTGTCTAAATTTCGGTTTTGTTTTCTCCTTTTCCACCCCGGTAGAGTTGAACCTGGGAATAGCATCACTCAATGGCTCGTTAGTTTGATAAAGTGGCATAAGTGACTATAGCTACAATGGGCGCTTCTAGCTCAGAAGCATTTATATGTCTCGAGGGAATTCTGAAAAACACCAGAAAGTCTTTCGGTACTGAATCACAGGCAAGTATTTTGAATCTTTAATTTTTTTTATATATTCTTTCCTATGAGAATGTCAGAACTAAAATATGGAATATGCTTCTCCCACTTGGTTTCTATTACTTGTAAAGCATTCAAAAGCTTCTAGAATAAAATTACCTCTATGCCCTGCTCGGGAGCAGGCAAAACTCCACTGAGTATCAAGACAGTCCCTCTGCTGGTGTTGCTTTCCATTTTTAACCTAACTGTAATAATAAAAATGACTAAATATTAGACTGGAGCTGTACAATCTTAGATCCAGCATTTATTTGTTACCATGTGTATCCCAGTGGAGTTTTACCATACTTCTATATTGATACAAAATGTGCTGAAATATATTCCATAAATTAACTAGTTTATTTTCATGTGTGCCATATTCATTATCATAATAATGCAAGTTTGTTTTAAAAGTTTGTTCCAATTATAATAGCAGGCAATTTGCATTCAGGAAAAAAAGAAGACTTGAAACAGAAATACAAAAGGTAAGTGTAGGAAGGAAGGAAAGGTGTGGCAGAGAAAGGTTTGCAAAGAAAGAGGTGAAGTGCAGAGAATAGATTTCAAAAGAAAAAATTACAAAGCTTAAAAAAAATCTAACAATTTGATAATAATTTAAGGATACTCCAATTCAGCACAAATCTGAAGTTCACACAACCCTTGGGGGAAAAAAATCAGTGTAAAGCATTTTCTTACGGATAATCTGAGCCTGATATCAGAGCAGCACTTTCATGCACAAAGCCCTAAGCCACTGCAGGCTGCCTGTGCACCAGCTTTGGCAGCACCAAAACCACAGAGCCTAGGCTGAGCATCTACCGGTGCAATTGATGGCTTGTTCTCACAATCTGCAGCGTACACAGTAACTGAGTGAGGAGACTGCACCAACCCAGGCAGTTGGGTATGGGGTGAAGGACAGCTCCTGCTGAGAAGCAACTGCTGATAATCAGAAATTCTCCAAGAAACTGAACTGAATCCTGAAACAGTATCGCTAACTTTTCTAATCCGAACTGTTTATTTTCCACTGTGTGAAGGACAGAGAAGCACGGTTGCATAGTTAACCCCATAAACCCCTAAGCATTTCCCCTGTGTGGATTTAGGTCTGCTTTCTGACAATGACCAATTAGACATCTCAACATAACAATACATTTCTGTTGTGTTATGGTATTCATTTGAAGTTTAATCACAGCTGTCAATGTGCTATTCCAGTAAATAATATTTTCACATTATTTTACAGTTTATACAGCAGTAAGAAATATCTTAAGGTACTGATTATTTAGACTGTGTTTATTGTAGAGGAAAGCAATGACATTGAAAATATTGTATAAATATCAAATACGTTAAACAGCAAAATCCCTACCTTGCATTATGAACTGAAATGACATTATTTTAAAACATTTGAAAATCATCATCATAATTATGTTATCAACATAGAGACAGATTACCTATTATTTTAATATAATTAATTTGAGCTCGGTGCATTTATGTTGCTCTGTATGTGGTTATCCATCAATACAATTATGAAATGCTAAAAATTGGGGCGTTTAATCTTTATTTTAATTGGCTAGTTTTTTTCTTGAAATCCACTGTTCGTTTGCCTTCATCTTCAACATCTAAAATCTTTAATTACATTTATGGGGTTTTTTTGTCTGTCCCCTAGGCCACATTCCAATTTCACTTGGGGTATTTTCACACCAGGGCCTTCAAAGAGTGATAAGCTTTCCTTCTTCAGTGGCCACATGCTTATAACCAAGTCTATGTTCTTTTCTTGCAATACTGTTGGGGATTTTTCACATCTTACTGCTATGTTCTGTTCATTTATGTATATATACTTCTAGGTTTTGGGTTTTTTTTTCCTCTTTTAAACCTGTCTTCCTCCATCTGTTGTGAAAAGCGAAACAATAAATGGTGTAATATTTTAAAAGGCTTTATTAATATAATACATATATAATATTTAAAGGACAGGAGAGCAGGGTTTGCTCTGTCTAGCTCAACCAATAACTCTCTTCCCAGTACTTCAATAGGGCTGGGTTTAGTGATTGTTTTTTTTTCTCTCAGCTTGCAACGTAGAATATGTTGCCCCTGTGAGATCTGTGAAGACAGGGGGGCTGAGGGAAGGGGTGGAAGCTCTGTATGTAGGTAAAAGTCTACATGTTTCTTGTCGTACATAAATGTCTTGTCTCCAGGAAAGCACTGAGGCCACAGCTGTCCAACACGGTGCCCGGGAATGCCTGTCTCTGAGGCTCTGATGAGGCCTGACTTTTCATGCCTCTGATTTATTTTTTCTCTCTCTCGTGATTGACATTTGTCTTTTCTGGGCCTTGTTTGCTTGCACTGCATTTGTAAGGACCCTGAAGCACTGCAGCATTTCCATTTCAGTCAGGTTAAGGGTGACGAAGATTACACATGCATACTGATTTATGCCTTAAAGGCTGGAAATAGTGTCAAGTGTGATCTCAGCAGAGCTCTGCTCGATGACTCAAGTGCTCGGTACGGTGTTACACTCTCAGACATCAATCCTCATCCAGTAAAATGAAAACTGTCCAGAACATTGTTCAATAAAGTCCTGATCTGTAAGTGTTATTAGTTATTAATAAGATAATAATGGGGTTTTCAATGTTCACGCCAAAGCCAGAATCAAGCCATCATCAGGCTAAGTACTGTTGAAACACAAAGCAGCAAGCAGTGCCAGCTGCAGAGAGCTTTCCCTGTAAATGTGCACTTGATAACCAGTATCTCTGCAAGCGACGTTATGCACATACTTGTGTGCTTCAGAGAACATTTTGCTATGAAGGTCTTATGCAAAGAGGCGATATAACTGTCAGGCCCATGTTTTTAAAGGCAGGTCCTTATGTTTGGAAGTGCTGTATGTCAGGAGTTGTTCTAAACTGCAGTGGATATAAAGCTGGCTGTTATCCTAAAGACATGAGGTGGGGGTTTTCAAATACTTCAAGCTCTGCATTACACTGAAACCAGTGCCTGTTGACTGTTCTTAGTTCTTCCGTGAAAGAAATATACGTGAAACAAAAAGCAAAACAGAACCCGGAGAAAGTGATGTGACAGGAGACATTTCCTTAAGATATCAAAGGCCAAGGACTTGAACCACAGGCGCCTGCAGTGAGAGTTACTGCTTCTTCTTGTGCAGGTGCTTTTCTCTCTGGTTTTAACAACATGTAGCTGCCTGGATCTGAAAATTCTTTCCCAGCAGAGACATTTTTAAAACCCATGTCCTATGAAAAGTATTAATTTGGCCTCAACTCCTCCTTCCTTCAATGAAAAAAAACCTGAAAATTCCCAGCTGAGTTGTATTTGCAGCATGCTGGGAAATACCAGAGATGGGAAGAACAACCCAAGAGCAGTCCAAGACTGAGCACTTTCCTTCCAATTGCCTTCAGTCCTTGCCAGCACAGGGAACCAAGCAGTATGGTTCGCTACTGACCAAGTGATTTTTGGAAGACAGCTGGAAGGAATGATGGAAAGGGTGGAGGGAATTCCTCTTTCAGATGCCAGTTGCAGCCATACAGTTCACTCTGAATCTTTTCCTGAAAGTTAATTTAACATATCTCATTAATAATGTCCAATTGAGTAATGTAGCAAGTGTTTCTAAAAGAGATGGTAACATACCAGACACAAAACCATTCATATCTGACTCAGTAATGTAACCTCAGACCACCCCTGTATCTATTAAATATTGTTACCCTGACACCCAGACTGAAGGAGCAAGCACATCAGCGAGCACAGCTGCAATGCTCTTCCCCTGCTGTATTTGTTCTGGCAGTCAAAAGACGGCACAGAGCCTGCCTAACTGTCATTACAGGCCCTTGGATAAGTGAAAATTCACTTTTTAACACAACACAATGCCTACTATCTTCTAATGAAGTCAAACAGGTTTGTAGCCTAATGAAAAAGCATTAAACTGAGGGAGAAACGCAGTACTCCAAAGCACACCTGTGACTGCAACTGTAGTTGGGGGATCAACAGGCAGGCACTGTGTCAGCTTTGGAAATGGGTCATAGTGTTCTGGAAAAAAAAATAGCAAATGACTTAAAAGACAGCTTTCAATTCTACAGCTCTATCTATACCGTGGAAAAACAGATTCAGGTTGATTATTCTTACCCTAAGATTTAATTTCTTTTGGATATATTCCCAAAACAGTCTCATCAGCACTAAACGTATTCTTATTTCTGCGCTCTGCTTTATAGATACTGGCTGTGTAGCTATGCTAACATAAAACCATCTGTATTTCCAGAAATCAATGTAAATTCCTTATATTTTATTAGAGAGATTCTGAATATATTCTGAAACTCCTACTAATGTTCCACATTTTATACCCATTGTGTGGAGTTTATTTGGCTTCCTTCTTCATTAGTTTTCAATGCATTGATCAAATTCTGAATCTAAAATTGAACTAAAATATACCTGAGGTCTTGGAGTGAGATAAATTTGATCCTTACAGCCAGCACTACAATGCGCTATCTAACACAGTCAGCAGGTTTCAGAGGCTGGAACAAGAATTGTCACCTTTTGTGTCTTATCTTGGTCCCCTAACAATCCCATGTCTGTACTATATTGTTTTGGCAAAATGGGTCAACGGAAATGTCAAGCAGACACCAGTTTCCCAGGAAAACAGAACTTCAAGTGTAATATGAACTGGCATCTGAAGTTCTGGGTATGTTTACCGCATGCACAAGCTTGTTCTGCATTTATTAATGAATACATAGTTAAACCTACACAGCGGTAAAACCACACACGACCAAAATTCAATTCACAAGGACAAAGCAGAAATAATAGTTTGTTTTCCAAGTCACATTCCATCCACATTGTATGATCTTCAGTTACCCATCTTAGTCCATTTTCCTCCCTCTGCAGCCACTTTAACCCTGTGTCACCAGTGTAGAATTTTCCTTCCCACTACTCCGCACTTCTCAGAACACAGAATATCAGTGCCTAATGAAAGTTTGAAGGTAGTAGGAGCCTGAATTGGATGCAAAATGTGTGGATAAAATGCCTGTCAGACTTCAGCTGCCAAACACTGAGTCTTTACTGATCCCATGCAAATGGAGCTTTCTGCATCTTACAGCTTGGTGAAATTCAAGTAGCAAAAGACAGCTACACAAGCTAAAGGCCATCTGACCTCCAAATTTCCATTTTCTATGCAGTGTATGTATAATGCTGGGCATCCTTCTTGAATCACTGCATTGTTAATACAGGGGAAAGCAGCATGATTTTCAGTGAGCTGGCATTCAGTGAGCCGGTTTGGTGCTGCAAAGCACTAAACGCGCTTGGCACAGAATGTGTCTGTCAGTCCCCCTTGAAAAGGGGTGTCATCTTATAGCAAGCAGTCTTGTACAACCCCAAGCAGGAGGAACACTATCTGCCTGTAATGCACACTGAGGCCTACATCCAGAAACCCAAATAACAGAGAGGCCTTCTAATAACTTCAGTGGGTATGAGACTCTTATTTGGTACTATAAATTAAATTATCTTCCAATATTTGGGGTGAGCATGACTGAAGGAAAGGTTGAGGGCTTGTGGAAGACAAATGACCTGGTAAGATGAGAGTTCTTCAATAGAAAGAGTGCAAAGAGAGCTGTTTTACTCACTCAAAAAGCATAGTTTTCTGGCAATCGTGTCTGTGCAACCAGTTGGGTTCTCCGCACAGTTATTAGTGTTGCAGTAGCAGTAAACATGATTTTGCATTAAGGCCAGTCTTACGACACAAAAAGCCAAAACTTAAGGCTGGTTTTCACTGCTTCTACTGCACTACAACAATCTCAGTGCCAGCCCTAACTCGTTACCGAACTCCCATAAGCACATTAAAGCTCTAATTTAAGAGGAACGCCTCTGTGGGAAGCAATGGTGAAGCACAATGGAAGCCTCAGCCCTGATGCCACAGCCATGGCGGAGCAGCATGGCCACGCCATCTACTCCACACGAAGGCACACACGGGTCACTTCGCCTCCTACGGAACGCGCAGGCTTAGCGCTGGCTGACATAAAGTTTAATAATGGTGGCTTGACTTCTTAGGGATGCTCCCGTACGGAGCGGGCGGCAGAAACGACAGACAGCTACAGCCACCCTAAAGCGAGGAAGGGGCGCAGCAGCGCCAGCCCTCAGCCCTGCAATAAGTAAGGGCAGCGCAGCCTCGCCACTCCACTGAGCATGCTCGACTCCTCCACATCCGCCCTGCTCCGCGGCCGAGAGGCGCGGGGGGAGCGGTTCCCCGCCGCTAATAAGCCCCTTGCTGGAGGCGGCGAGCAGGACCCGCTGCCGCCATGAACCCCGGCAGCGGCGGGGGGGCGGCGCCGGCCTTCCCTGGCCCCGTGCAGTGTAAGTGCCGCTGCGCGCCCGCGAGGTATGCGCGCTCCGGGGCTCACACGGCGGAAACCCAGTTGAGCCGGGGCCTAGGGAGGCCCCGAAACCTGAGTAGAGCATGAAACGGGCGGGAGCGGAGCCCGGGAACCTGGCTGCGGGGGGGGGGGAACCCGGGAATCTGGGTGAGCGCGCGGAGGGCTCTGTGGAGCGGCGCCGCCGCCGCTGGGCGAGGGCTCTCCGCGCGGGGCGGTGCGGACAAACGCGGGACGCTGAGGCCTTGGGGGAAACGTGTCCGGTGGCACGGGCTGCCCGTTCTCCTGACAGGCCCACTCTGAGGGTCCCGCAGGGCCCAATGGGCCCCTGCAAGCCTAACCAGGGGCAAGCCACCCTGGGACCGAAGGGGCTGCCCCGCGGCCTGGGCGCTTGGTCAGTGGACGTCTGTGTGTCAGTCTGAGTGGTTTAATGCATTCCCGTTTCCTCTGGACAAGCTCCTGACCATGCTTTTGCTCCCACAGTTCCTGGTGGCACCACCGTGCTGGTGGAGCTCACCCCTGACATCCACATCTGTGGCATCTGCAAACAGCAGTTCAATAACCTCGATGCCTTCGTTGGGCATAAGCAAAGTGGCTGTCAGCTCACTAGTGCGACGGCCGGGGCCACCAGCACCGTCCAGTTTGTGTCGGAAGAAACGGTGCCATCAACACAGGCACAGACCACAACCAGGACAATCGCTTCGGAGACCCAAACCATAACAGGTACCGTGGTGTTACAGACCAGCAGCTTGAAAACACTCACCTCATGCAGAATGGCAGCATTATACAGCCCTCTGCTTGTATGCCCCCGTCACACTAAGCTAAAATCACAGTTTTCCCATTAGTCATCTCATATCTGCAGGCAAAGGAAGACTAGTAAGTGGTGTGCTGCCATCTTGGTTTGGTATGGCAACAGTTACTTGATTTGCTAATTGAGATACAAGTTTACTTACTTAGAGAATTGGTTAAATCTGATGTGGTGCATAACCAAATTGTGCAAACTAATTAAAATTGTCAATACTTCTTAAATATAATCAAATTACTATGCATTTTATTTTTTTAAGAGTGCTCTTGATGAAAAACAGACACAGAATTGTTGTCAGGCGCCAGTCCAGGCTTTTTTATGTGAGAACACTGCATTCCCTAACATTGCTCCCGCAACTAATTGGCAGGAAAAATATTACTCAAAATTTCTGCCTATGCGAAGGCTCAAGTGAGGTTCTGATCCTGGAGACATTTAACTAAAACTAGAGTTTTGTTCCGTGTGTGAAGGTTTGCCCTTCTATATATAGTTGTATTTTATTTTTGTCTGGAACCCTACTGAAATCCAAATTATTTGAGTTTAATTTGGATAGACAGATTAGGCAGAGAATCTGGAAGAGCAGTGAAACATACTGAATTCAGGGCTCACTTCCAGGAATTTTTATATTATAATCCCTGAAACTCGGTGTGGGTTTTGGATGAGTCATTTTTCTGCTTCATATTTACTCATCTTTAAAACGAGGGCAGTTATATCCCTCTGCCCTTTTGGGGTATAGCGTTGTCTAATTGATTTAAAAGCTGCTACTTTGGCTGAGTTTGTTTCATCTGTTATTCTTGTGAGTAACAGCTAAAAACTGTATAGTTGAAAAACACTGAACTTTCTTAACTGTTTAAAAAGAAAGAAATTGTTTACATGATGCCTCTTTGACAACATTTGCCATATAAATAATTTGAGATTTCTTCCCTTTGGGCTGTAGCACAGCCAGTGTTAAAAGACAAACATACTTTATTAATATAAGACCTGGACAAGCATCAGAAAAATAATGAACTGCTGAAGAAACAACAGTGCAGTCAGATAGGATTCAGGGGGACAAGAGGGCCTACATAGGTTTGTACTAAGTTCAGCATGGCTCATCTTGACAGAATTTTCACTGATTGCAGGATAGCAAGGGAAAGAAAAGACATTTTCCTTTCCCCTTCACCCAGGTGAATAGGAAGCCAGGAACAGGAATTTTGCTGGGAAAAAAAGCAGAGTAGAGAAGTAATTAATGAAATTAGAAAATAATTAGGTTTTTCTGATTGGAGAAGTTAATGTTCTCAAATTGAGCTGTTTTATGTGTTTAGTTTCTGCACCAGAGTTTGTTTTTGAGCATGGCTATCAAACGTACCTGCCTAGTGAGAGCAGTGAGCCTCCAACTGCTGCTATTGTCACTACGCCACCAAAACCACGATCAAAAAAATCCACTTCCTCACATACACAGAAGAAACTAAACTGCTGCTATCCAGGTAAGATGTGAACTATACTTTCTTCATCTTCATTTTAAAATTGATAGGTTTTAATAGTTGATACACACAGTAACTCTGTCTTATGCAGTTACAATGTGCAGGACCTGGAAGGCAACTTACAAAGGGTGTGATGTACCACCATTGGTACCAGTAGTAGTTTTGCTATTGAGTTTACATATCGTTGGACTTCAGTCCTGTACTCTGGCAATGCTGCAGGGAGTTTGCTGCAGACATTGGTCTATGTCTACACCATAGCAATGTAACAGCAGTCTTGCTACCTTTTCGCAAACTGCCATTGTTGTACATGAGAAATATTACACGTGCATTTTGCATTATATGTTTTGTCTTTAGTCAGTTAGCATTTTTATAAAGACAAATTGAACTGATGTATTGGAGACCATAATGAGTAAAAACCATTCAATATGCAGAAAATGTGTGTAGAGGTAGCAATAAAGTGAGTAGTCCTGTTAATGGTAGCAGAAGTTACAGCTTCCTTTCACAAGTTTGCTTTCATTTGAAAGGCGTATTTCAAATGCATAGCATTCATTTCTGTACTCTGAAAATGTAGCACTTTCTTTCCACTCGGGCAGAATTCCTGAATGGTGAGCTGTTACCAGAGTTCCCAGTTGCACTAACTTGAAGTTGTACGTGGAATTAATTAGTTCCCCCAGCATCCCCTGTGTACTGTAAAGAGCATCTGAAATCCTAGGCAGAGATTCCAGAGAATTTGTTTCAAAGCTTACAGAAAATGGTAATGTAGAGAGTGAATTCCTTCCTAAGAGAAGCATTAGAAAACTAAAGCTCACAGGTAAGCCGGTCACTATTTTAAGTAGATGTGAGTAAACAAGACAGGGAATTCATTTTCTGTTAATACTGAATTTATAAACATAATGCTGAGAATATGGTAGAATATTTTTATTATTTTGTTACATTTTCCTTGAATGTCATGATCTTGATCTTACCATTGTCAGGTTGCCAGTTCAAGACTTCCTATGGTATGAAGGATATGGAACGCCATCTACGAACACACACAGGTTTATATAGTTGCTGTATTTTATTTTTGATTTGACCTTTTGCCAAAAGGTATTTTTCCACAAAATAAAGTCTCTGTAGATAGGATGCACATGTATGTCTGTACCTGTATTGTAGTTCTCTGTGCCTGGGGAATTGCCCTTTGTGGGTAAGACATACCCCATTATGGGCAGTACCACTCATGAGCACTGCACTGATTTGAGGCACAGTTAAATTTCTGAGGTGCAGACCATGTGTTTATCAGGATGCAGTGTGGTGGTAATGCATAAACCTATTTTCTTCTTAATGTGGAACAGTGATTCCAACATTTTACCTCCCTTCCCCTAAACTGCAATTTCATAGTTGTAAAGGGAGAAAGTTCCAAAGGGTCTTCTAAATATGTTGCACTTGTGCATGCAGCCTTCTAGAGCATAGAAGAGTTCCTGGCTAATAGGATGGCTGCTGAAACCCAATGTCCAGCTTTTAAAAACTAGTTCCAGTTCTGTTAAGTGTTCAGTGTGTACTTTTTTTTTTTTTTTACTGCAACAGCATCCTTATGGTGCAAAAATTCATGATGTGTTGATGCTCTTCTGTTTGCTTCAGGAGACAAGCCCCATAAATGTGAAGTTTGTAATAAGTGTTTCAGTCGTAAAGATAAGCTGAAGATGCACATGCGTTCTCATACTGGGGTGAAGCCTTACAAATGTAAACACTGTGACTATGCAGCCGCTGACAGCAGCAGCCTCAACAAGCACCAGCGCATTCACTCCAACGAGCGTCCTTTTAAATGCCAGATCTGTCCTTACGCAAGCCGCAACTCCAGCCAGCTAACTGTACATCTCAGATCCCACACAGGTAAGTTTATACTAAAATTCAGATCTGCAAAGGTTTGAAGGTCATAGGAAAGACCTTTTTTAAAAGGTATGCAGGTGTCAAGATTGCAGAAAGGGCCTGTTTGAATTCTCGGAAGCACTTAGGCATCCAACTTCTGTGAATTTCTTGGGCATGTAATCTAGTAGGGCAATACATCTATACGAAAAATACCTGGAAACAATCAAAAGACAGATCTGATTCTTGGTAGATTTTCTTCTAAATTGATTTTGAAACTATCTATTAGATGCTCTCAAACCAGTAGAACTGTAGGATCTACTTGATTGATTGATTAAGAGATAAGACAACCTAGGTTCCTATTTGCATCTCTCAAATCAGGTCGGCTATATTAGAAACCCTAAAATTACCTTGTAATTAGTTATATCAGTGTAAACCTCAGCTGCATACTTTAGTTTTTCTTGCATCAGTAAATTAGAAAGTAATTGGCAACTTAAGTTACATCATTTTTTGACCTTTGCTTGTGGTACCTGCCATTTGTAGACCGATGGACATTAACAGTGTCATATGAGCAGCCAGAACTATGTTCTGCCCATTTAATTTTTGCTCTGTGGCTAGGAAGATTTAGCCTTCAGCCCTATAAACATTGTATCATTTTATATTTGCATTGTTTGCCTTGTTTCATTTTAATCAGATTTCCCTTTTATAGATTGTTCCTAGAAGAGATTTGCTGTAAAGATACTGCTTTATAGTTGTCTTCATATGTTGTTTTTCACCTAATCCAGGGTACCAAATTAGTTTTTGGTTTGTCTGTTATACATTTGATTAGTTTGGTGAATTTTAGCTGCAAGGTGACTATGGTTCAGTGATTACTAGATTGGCTTTGAAGCTATCCTACATCTGATTCCAAATTCAAGTACTAAACAACATTATTTCAGATGTGTGCAAGATGGGGTTTATTTTGAGTAGATAAAAGAAAGAAATCCCTTGTGCATTGTGAAGGAGGGCAAGGTTAAACCAACCTGTCTCTAGCAGAAAAGAATATTTTGTACTTCACAAGTCCGCTGTGATGGAATAGGTAGGACTGTCAGGCAGTTATTTTACAGGTTTCCCTCTTTCTATTGCTCTATAAGAAGATGTGATGGTCCATCAAGATGGTATGCACACTAGTCACAGAACATGGTACTGCATTTACCCCATGTCATATAAGAGCATGTATGCTTGTACATTTGTGTACATGGTCCAGTATGCTTTGAATTTGGCTGTGGGAGAACCTGTGAATGATCATGATTCTCTTGTATTTCCAGTAGAGTTAGATTTTTGTGGCATTAAATATTGCAATAGTTGAGAAGCAGTTTAGGCTACCTTCTTTCTTTTTGGCAGATCAGTCTCTTGTATCATAAGCAATTGAATTATGCTGAAATTCAAGCCTGTCTCTTCCATTTCTGCAGAATAAATCCTTTTTCCTTAAAAGGACTTTTGATTCTCTGAAAAGTGGCACAGGAATTTTGAAACTAATTGTTTCATCCTTGTTAGGTTACAAAACTGTTATGCACACAGACGGTTTTAGGAGAAAAGTGAGACTGGTATGTAGAATATATTGCTGACTGGAATTAGTCATACTCTAGAAGGTTGAGTGTAGTCTACATTGCTCAGAGTGAGGTCATCTACATAGCATTACTTGTTGAAGTACTCATCTGAAGATTAGTTTCCTGTTAGTCTGAGTAAAACCACTGTTACAACCAATAATTCCAGGATCACTCTTCTTTTTTAACTTCCATTCTGTCAGTGTCATATGTATGGGCAGAAATGTAAAGAAATAAATGTAAAGTTATAGACCGCTCTTTAAATAAACAGAACCAACATACTTTGCTATATTCAGTAAAATTACTAATTCTTTTTCATATATTGTGCTATCCTGTATGAGAATTAAGTCACTGAAATACATACTGTGCCTTCATCAGCAAAGTAGATAAAAAGTCAGTAGCTGAGTGTGCAGCGGAGATTGTAAAATAAATGAGATGAACAAACAGTGCATCTTCATTAATAAAATCTGTTTAATATAGATAATACACCATGCATCTCAATTATTAAACAGATACATGGATTAGCACAGTAGGCCACAACTTGATTTGAAAAATACGCAGCTAAACCAATGACATATGTAGCTGGATAAGCAAATTATGCAAAATTATACAGCTATAACAAACTCTATAAAATATTAACTTGTAAAATAAATCAGGCATTTGCAGTTTGATTATTAAAGAAGATAAATGCTTGCTGAAGTAAGTACACTGTCATTTTCCTCTCTCACCAAGGGTGTCTTAGAACCTAATAACATAATTCTTTGACTTTTTCCAAAATAATATCTAGTTAAAGATTTTGTGCTCAGGTATTTTAGAGAGCTATGTATTTAGGTTCAAGAAGAAAACCGAACAGTTATTTAGTTGGGTAGGTAGGTTTGCTTTGGATTTTTTTTCAGTGACTTCAGAACAGAGTTACCACGTCTTTATTCTGGGAATTGATTATGGACTAAACAGAGCTACAGCTTCATTTGCTCCTGCGTGTTGTGACACAAGCCTGCAAATAGAAAAAATGCAAAATAGTGGCTTAGTGGTTGTTCTTTTTGGTAGTCTGACATAAATAGACTTACAGAGCTCTTGCAGATGAGTGTGTTCATTTTTCATGTTTTATCAGTTAAGAATTTGACCTAACTTTCAACTACTATTGTTTGGTTTCTGAATCAGCATTGCTGTCAGGGGAAAAAAAAAAAAAAGAAAAAAGGCTTGTGACTATTTTGTATACTGTTTGCATGAATCCAGACTGATAGTAGATTTTCTTGAAGTGATCTGTGGAATGTTATTAGGTATGATACATAGTGCAAATATCTCTTTCTTCGTTGCTGTAATGCCAGAAAAACAAAAGCTTAATGTTACTTCTCTGTGTAAGCACATTTCCCTAGAGTCATGTATTTGCATGCATGTTTCATTAGTCTCGCATTTGTCTTTGCCAGTTGCATTTATGTAGCTGCTCTGATCCCCTTTTTTGTTTGGTTGGTTTTTTTCTTCTTTTATTTTTGTAGTAATGCTCTGGTGGTGCAGTCACCTGACACTGACCTAGGTATGGACTTTTGTCCCCACATCTCCCTATGTCCTGACAAAGAGTTTCCACTGCCTTCCTGCGCCAGTATTTGTGTTGCACTGCAAGAACCAGGCTAAAAAAGAAAATAATCAGTTTTTCTTGTGAGGTAATCTAACTCACCATGTGAACAAATGTACAGGAAAGGCAGTAAGGAATATATTACTGAGCAGTAAGCCCAGTGTCCATTAAGCATCTGTTTCTGCAGTAGCCTACCACTTACCTAGTTTAAAGTTAACCTACAAGCCTCCCTGTACATCCTGTGGTAAACCCAAGACATGGACATGTTTATGTTGTTTTCTTAAACTTCAAAAATGCAACAGCTGGTACAGTGTTTTTTTGTTAATTCTTAACACTAGGTGGGGGACACAGTTGCTAAAGAAGGGGAAATAAGAAACTTCGGTCACTTTCTGGAGCGTGCTGAACAGTTTTACACACAAAATGCACTGAAAATGGAGGATGCATCAAAGATGCAGACATGAAAAAGCAACAGATGTTGTCAGACATGCTTGTGGAGAGTTTGCACACAAATATGTCAGACAGGGTGATAAATACTGTGTCATTAAAGTTCTCTACTTCTTAAAAATTTGTTGGTAGTTTGCAGGTATTTAGAACACATCAGCTGTACATAATTCATTACAGCATTGATGTCTCCAGTGGATCTTGGTGTCTCATATGTAATTTGAACAGTGTTTTTTGTTGACAGGAGATGCTCCTTTCCAGTGTCAAATGTGTCCTGCTAAATTTAAAATCAACTCAGACTTGAAGAGGCACATGCGTGTGCATTCTGGTGAGAAACCTTACAAGTGTGAGTTCTGCGAGGTCCGGTGTGCCATGAAAGGAAACTTGAAATCACACATTCGTATCAAACACAGCATGGAAAATACTCTCAAGTGTCCAGAGTGTGAATTTCAGTGTGGAAACAAAACAAGCCTTCGGCACCACATAAGAACACATCAGCCTGAACAACCAGTGAAGTGCTCAGAGTGCAACTACTCTTGCTCCAACAAGGCAGCTCTAAAAGTGCATGAGCGTATTCACTGCAAAGATCGTCCTTTCAAATGTGAATTCTGCAGCTTTGATACCAAGCAGCGGAGCAACCTGACAACTCATGTGAGGAAAGCTCATGGTGACAAAGTCAAGACCAAGAAGCAAACTGTGGAGAAGAAGGAAGGAGATAGGCCAAAGCAAGGTGGATCCAGGCAAGTTGCCAAACTGGATGCCAAGAAAGCATTTAAGTGTGACTTGTGCGATGCTTCCTTTGTCCGAGAAGATTCTCTTCGGAGTCATAAGAAGCAGCACAGTATGTATAATGGATCTAAAAATAATGAACTGGCTGTTCTACAGCTCCAGATGGATCCTAGTCGGCAGACCAGTGCCCCAATTACTGTCAGTCATCTCCAGGTCCCACTTCAGGCTGCTCAAGTTTCTCCATACAGCGAGGGAAGAGTCAAGATCATTGTGGGACACCAGGTACCTCAGACTAACAGTATCGTCCAGGCTGCATCAGTGAATGTTGTGCCTCCTACGTTAGTTGGCCAGACTCAGGAAGACCTCTCAGCCAACAGCCGCTTGCAGCTTTTGGGCCAAGTCAGTTTGTTGGCACCACCTCCACCTCCTATATCTCAAAGTGAAGCTGGGCCTGTGGCACAACCAACAGTTCTTCTCACAACCCATGACCAAAGCGACGGAAGTGCTTTACATCAAACTCTGATTCCTGCTGCTCCTGTCAGTAGTCATGAGGCTTCAGCGAACCAGGCATTCATCGCCAGCTCTGGAATCAGCTGCTCTGACTTAGAAGGCCTTAATGCTTTGATACAAGAAGGAGCAACAGAAGTGACTGTAGTTAGTGATGGAGGCCAGAGTATAACAGTGTCCACTTCAGCTCCCCCTCCTCCTATCTTTTCTTCATCCTCTCACACAGAAGCCCCAAAGCAGACCTATTCTATCATTCAGAGTGGAGCTCACACAGCTTTGCTGTGTCCAGCAGACTCCATACCAGATTAGTCACAAAGTACTATTACTAAACAAATTTAAATCTCAGAGGCAGTGCTGAATTCAGCAGAAATGCGTAAGATAGAAGTGAATGCAGAATTTATCCTACAAAGCTAAATACCTTCCACCTGCCCATTTTACTTTCTGTACAGAGAAACATACATCTTGTATGTGAAAAAGAGGATTTGTGTATTTATGTGCCTCTGAAGTCAGAGGCTCTGTTCTTTGTAAAATCTGAGCAGCAAAGCAACTGGTGAGAATTTCACCAAGCAGAAAGCTGCCTGGAATGATTCTTATGTTGTGCTGGTTAAAGTAACATAGCCTCCCTCAGTTTATTATAAATTACCTTCGCAGTGGACTCATTATTTCATGCACACACAAAAAGATAATAGTCCAAGCCGTTCTGAAGTGTAAGTGAAGTCTGTTTGAATTACATGCTATGTATGCATCAGGTGTACCTGGCTGGTTGTTGATCTGTAAGAAATGTCTACTACTGGGTCTAATGCAGCCTCAGAAAAAATTAAGGGGTCTGTTCCTTATTATATGTAGAAGTTGCTGGTACATAGCACTGAATCAGGAAATGCTAATGCAAAAGACCAGGTGACCGTCTTTTAGAAAACAAAAGAATCTTGTCTGTCCATCAGTAACCGCTAACTTTGTTAATAAGAACACTATTGAAATCATGTATGTGGCACAGTGATGTCTGTCAGAGGCACCTGTGTTTTCAAGAGCAAAACGACTGCAAATACATTTTTTACAAACACTTCTTAAATTTTGTGCTTATTTTGGTGCTGCCTGTTTGTAGTTGCATGGGTGGTAAAAGCGCATTATGTTTTGGATCTGCCCTTTTCAAGTTAAAGAGGAAGAAGGAAAAGTTTGAAGAAGGAAAATCTAAATGAAAAAAATAATAGTTTTCAATCGAAGGTGAGAAACTAGCATAAACTCAGATTGAATCACAGTGAGATAGTAATTCATCATTATGTGATGCACATTTCTATAATGAATGAAATCTAGGCTGTATTTTGAACTATGCAATATTATAGTCCTACCTGGAGAGCATTCCTGTAGTGGTAGTTAATGTATCTTCACTAACAAACTCTCTGGTCTGGAGAACTGAAACTCAGCTTGAGAAAATAGATGGCTCTGTAGGTGCCTGGATCTGCGAAAACCAGAGATGATTTAACAGCCAGACAGCATCCCAGGGACAGTTGTTAACATACATGAAGACTGAAAAGAAACTGTTACCAAAACCAGCTCTGAGATTCCCTCTTGGGGAGTCAAAGTCAAGATAAATTTCAAAGTGTTTGCTAGTGGGAGACATTGAATGATTGCTTTATGTGCTAGAAGCATGCTTGGAAAGCATATAAAGATTATCTAATTAGGGCCACTTTCTGAATAGTCCTCGTGTTTCAAATCTTTATCTTGATCAGACTTTATTTTGTGTAGGTGGGGTGCTCCTCACTTCTTCCCTCTGTGTGGTACATACTGTTTGTACAGTGTAAGGCTTCCTGCTGTTCAATGCTGAGTAGGAAAATGCAGTCATAATTCTCAAGTATAGTCATACAGGCTGTTCTTGAAAATGTGACCTTTGATTTTTGTTGAAATAAGGGTTGTTTATACTTGGATGCTCCAGTTTCACTGTCATTATTTATGGGAAGTAGTGTTTTTTAAGATCTGTATCTCTTCTGCCTTCCAAATCCTTGATTTTTAATGTTCCTTTTTTTGGAAGTTGTGTTGGTTTGGGGGTTTTGGTTTGGTTTGGTTTGGTTTTAAAATCTAGGGTTTGATTTGAACTGTCTGACACTGTGCCTCACACTTGCAGATATCAGAAAAGACCACACTCCAGTGAGAGGAAAAAACTTCATAAATGATTAGTTAAAAAAGCATTAGTAAAAACTTGTTTCCTAGCCCCATGCTGCATTGAAATATGAAGCGAAAGTTCTGAGTTCACCAACAGTTGTATTTCAGGGTTTATTATTTCCTGCACTTGTTCAACTTTTCTGGTGATACAAGTTTGTCTCCTGTTAATTGTCTCTTCCCTACAGATAGGTTATTTGAGGAGCTGACAAGACCCAGCTCCAAGTCACTGAGCACACCTGATTTTATATAAATTAGAAGTGGGAGGTTTTTTTACTACATTAGATGACTACAGAACATTAATTGAGAACAACAAATTGAAAGCCCAGATACTCTGAGGTTTAACACTGGCATCACTGTTTTGTGGCTCTCCAGCTGCTTTTCATTGTTGTGCCTATAGCACAGACCCAATCATGACATTTCAACTACTTTGAGACTACTTGTAATGCACCTGAAAGATAAAAGGCGTCACAGGTAAGTGCTTGATCCTGTTAGATGCGGTCCAGGTTGTAAATGGTCACTGGAGCAGCGCAGATCAAACGCGTTGTTATCTTTGAACTAAAATGCATGGCATGGTAGCAGTTCTTCACTATTAGCCCATCTCCAAATGTATGTGTACATATGTGTGTGATCTAAATCGTCAGGCTGCATACAGTTCCTGTGCACTGGGCCAATAGTTACTGTAAACACCAGTGAAAGATGGGAAACTCAGTCCTGTAACAGTAAATACCCATTTTTCACCCAGCTTATAGTGGTTCTAGACCAGCTGGAGCACTCATGTTGCAGGGGAGGAGACGCTTCCCCAGAAGCACAAGAGCCTGGTGGGGCTGAGCTGCCCAGGCTGTGGCACTTGTGACCCACAGCTGAGCTGCAGGAGAGGGGAAGTTCAAGTCTATGTGACCTGCAGAGGGAGGGGTATCCATCAGGTCATCTCAGTGATCTAGGACTGTTCCAAGTTACACTAGCGTGGAAAAGTATATGGTAAACTACAACCAAGATCAAACAGGTGGGTCAAGTGGACAGTTTCTTTCAGCTTTTTTGCTAAATTATAATACTGAGCAACACAAATGGTGATATCAGTTCAATTCTCACCTTTCAAAACCTGTGCTAGGTCTTTGCATTGGATTAACTAGTCCACTGGTGATCTAGGTTTTAATACTTATAATTATATATTCTTTCTTTTTTGTTAGACAAAAGAATATAAATTGATCTGGCCTCACTTGGTTTTGTCACTGTTCTGTCACAAGTGTGCCTCTGTATCTGCTTGCTTACACACCGTTTCCCCAGTATCTCTAGCTGGTTGATTTTATGAAGGCTGGTGATCTCAAGGATAAATTATGTTCTAGTTTCTACAAGCCACATGGGTAAGAGAGTTAAGTATCCCTACTGAGGGGCTTGCATGTCAGAGACCTGTAGCTTTCCAAGTGCTTCAGCTGGACAAGAAAGATAGGAGCTGGTGGACGTGTACTGCTCCAAGTTGAGAGCTGGTGGCTGTGCATTACCACTAAGGGGTGGTAGTCTTATTAAGATAAAGTTTGGATGTAGTTTGGAATAGCTGATGCTGGTGGGTATGGTGGGCAGACTTTCAGTTATAGGAAATTGTACCAAGCCTAAAACCTTGTATGTACAAATGTACTACAATTTGGCAACTGAAAAAAGTAAAAAACCCACATTAATTTTCATATAGTTGTCGATATAAATGAACTCTGCATGCAGGGTTTCATGAGCGTGTTTTGTGTCATCTATAGGTGGTGCTGGAGATCCAGATAAGCTTTTAACTGTGGTCTCTTCTGCTTGGTGGTGTTTCCTGTGAAACAGCTCCCCACTTTTAATTCTTTGCCGCGTAAAACCGTTTCAAAACCCACTTTTATAAAACGTTACAAAAAGCTCAGCTGTAAAACCTTATTCACTTAAGGAATAATGGAACAAATAAAAAACCTACAAGGTTTTCTACTCTTAAATCCCCTGATGCAGATCTGTGTCCAAAACCGAATCTCACAGTTTATGTTCAATTGCTCATTTTTTACTCCCTGTTAATTAATTTTACTGTGTACATACTTTGCAGCTGCAGAATTGTGGTGCACTGCAAGAGTGATGCAAAATGAGTGATTTGACAAAGCTGATGGTTTGAACTGCAATTTATCTGTGTTTGCACTTGGCCAACAGACCTGCACCCAGGGGATGCCCCACCACGTCCAGGAATCTCATGTTCAATCTGTGTTGCACTCAATGTTACACAGCTCTGCTATCTGCATTTCAGATTCACAAAAAGGCTTGTTTACCTTTTAAAATAGGAAACCAGTAGATTTGTCATATTGTAAAGACTAACCTTCATTGTGGTCCTGTGTGTGCCTCTAAGATAAACAGGAAAGATAACAAAATGGTGTGAATGAATAGACAAAGCTTAGTGCTGCTTCTTCAACATTGTTTAGCTGATTGCATTATGTTTAAGTGAACAATCTAGAGACTTCTTTCCTCCACCCTAAAAAAGAAGCTGATAACCAAGGCTAACACGGGGGCAATTGTTTGGGTTGTGTTTTTCAGTTTTCCAATAGTCTGGCTTTATTTCTGTGTATGACAGTAATGGTCTTTGTGTTTTAGAGCTGGCAGAAGCAGATTGTTTTAATCTGATATTCATTTAATACATTCTTCAAGTTCTCAACAGAACTATCCCTTGAGAGAGCATGGTAATTCATAACAAGTGTCTCTTGTACAGCTTGCTTTCAAGCACATGGTAAATAAATTGTGTACCTTCCTAGAGTCTGCCCTAGCCTCAATGCTCTGTAGCAAGTTGTCTCCTTCCCAGGCAACATTGAGATGGATTTTGTTCCTTTTGCCTGGGGACCTCCAGGGTAAGCACTGAGCTTCATGATGCATGTGGCACACAGGGGGTGAGCAAACCTGGCTGCTTCTCACTTCTGCTCACTGGTTACAAAATGGATGATGTTTACAGAGTTTTACTGAACTGGCTCTAAGAGACAAATGTAAAACTAAATATTCCATAGTTAACTTCGTTCAGCACAGGTTTTGTTCTCTGCAGAGTCTCGTGCCTTTCACAAGTTGCTTTTGGGGACCCAATTGTGAGTTTACAGTGTGTTACAGTTCTTCCTCTTTTCTGCATGTGAGTTCCTGTGACTGCTAAAAGAAATGGGGTTAAACAGAGCAAGACCTTTAGCTAGAACACTAAACAAGCAGTGGTGCATAGCCTGTATGCATCTCACATAAAGCAATCTCCTGCTCTTGTGTACTTCCAACTGGGTTTGATTTTGTTGTTACTCCGTGACACTGCTTTTTAAAACCAGACCCAAGTATTATGTGAGCAGAGACTTATCCTCTGCAAGACCTGCTAGAATGTGCTTTTCCTTCATGTTTTTGTGATGTAGAAGCATGCAGCAGGGAAAGAAAAAGCCGAAGTCCAAAGAAAAATGGTCTTCACTACCTTTAACTGTGTTTCGGGGTGGCAGTTATCTATGTGAGCTCCTGCACTGTGTCCCCAGAAAGATGCCATTTGAACAATAAGCCAGCAGCACTCAGGATTAAGCCCTCTATCAGTGTTGCTAGTTTCTTTTATGTGGTTTTCATAAACACTTTAACTGTCATTTGCATCAAAATGGCAGATTCCTGCTCAAAACTAGCATCAATTTGTCCCGTGCACAGGGTGAGTTACTGGGTATGAAGATGCATCAGGAAGCACTCCTGGATGAGTGAATGGGATCAACTCCTCATGTGAGGTGAGACCTAAAAGCAGCAGAACTTGGCCCAAAGCTAGCTCCTTTGGGATCTGGGGGATCACCAAACTTATATTGAATACACATGATTTTTACAATTAAAAGTTGTAATCAAAATATTTCCCAATCATTTTGGCAGAGCAGTTTATTGCTCTTTTGCTCTGACTGCACTGGAAAGTACCTTCTGTTGTGAGGTTTTAAACTCTTCCTTAGAAATGTTAGAATCATGCCAAGACATTTTTCTCTAGATTGCAAACAACTGGGGAAAGGCTTCTCTTTCAGATATATTTATTCTGTATCTGTGATTCTTTGATTGTGTTTGCAGTCAAAATATGGTTGTCCTTTTTGCAATGTGATGCTCTGGTGGCTGTAAAAATATTTGCTGTGTCCTCAGTGGAAAGGCTTCTATCCTGTAATTTCAGGAATATTGACTGGATACTCTAATGGCTTTTTACATCTGTAGCTGGAAAATCTTTAGCCTTGTTATTTAAATTTTAAGAAGAGAAACCAGTATTGTTAAGAGAAACTGATGTCTCCTGTCACTTACCCCAATGACCTTTCATAAGGCGATAAAGGTTTCTATAGTGACCTGAGGAAATAATGTCTCAGGTATCACTGTGAATTAAAAGTCTGTCGCAGGAAAAGCTTTCTTTTCTCTCTCAGGTATCCTGTTCTGCTTTTGTCTTTATTCCAGTTGCTAGACACGGAGAAGGGCTCATAAAACATACAGTATTTGGTTACATGGCTGTCTTTCATCTTTTAGAGACTTCACAATGCTTCAGGGAAGTAAAAATGCCCATGACAAAGCAAGGTGGGATTTTTTTTTTAATGCTATATACCAGTAGAGTAGCAAATAACATGTATGTTCAGGGTCTGCTGCTGTAATGCTAATGAACTCTGTGACTTGTGTTATCAGATAACTTATCCCATAACCTTCATGAGGTGGGTTTGCTTCTATAAAGAACAGGGATTCTGTATTATTGCAGATTCATTTTTGGCAGAGGTGGTGTGGGATTGCTCTGGGTTCTTGGTTTCAGACCTCATGTAAATTCGCTTTTAATGTCTGAAAGCCAAAGCTCTCTTGGTTACTGATAGAGTGGGTGAATTTTGTAGGTAAAAGTTGAGCCTTACCTGGGAAATAATTGTTTGAGGACCTGCAGAGAGTTTTTTGGGGGGTGTTGTTTTTTGTTTGTTGTTGTGTTCTGGTGCGTTCATGCCTTATGCTCCTGGATAAAACATGTTATGCCATGAATGTCTGTCAGTTTATCAAATGTGACTTGATACACACCTAAAACAAAGCTTGAAGAAACCTCCAAATTTTCAGCTTGAGTATCCCATTGATGTGTTTCAAAAAGAGCTGTTAAAATCTTTGTGCTATCTGTATGAGCAGCATTTTGCAGTAAAGGCTGGCCCTACACAGCAGATTTGTGCTGCATATCCCTGTTGGTCAGAGCTGTGCAGACAGTTTTCTATCATTTTGCTTTTGATCACAAGATGGAAGCTTACTGAGACTGGGAAGCCCTGGGTGAGGCAGAGCAAGGCCAGCAGCACAGGTCAGTGTCCCAGCCCTCAGCCATCACCATTCTGCCTTGTAGTTGTGTTTGCACCTTTTAAGTGTTGGTTTCTGAAAGAAAGTACTCACCCCCTGCCTTTTCTTAATGCAGATCACAACTTCATACTTCAAAGTCTCCACTTACTGTTGCTGGCCATATTTAAATATTATATTAGTAATATGTATTTTCAGTGGAGTAATGCTGCTGAATTCCCCACCTGGAGAAGGTGACATGTACCTCAGAAGTATATTGTGAGGATGAGAATAACTTGGATACCTCAGTGATGAGCAAGATGCAAATACCAAGATAGATACTGGAGATAGTCACATCTCATGATGGCCTAAAGGAAAATCTGAAAGAACAGGAATGCATAAAGCTAAACTGCATAATGCATAGCAGTCATAATTAATAGATTAAAGTTCTTTGTGAAACATGCTTTTTTATCCTAATAAAGGAAAGGGGCTATGAATGGTGACACAGTTTTAGAGAAACAACAGTGTAAGATGCCATGTTAATGCCATGTCAAAGTTGTAAAGCTAAAGAGGTGATAAAAATGTACCATGTTTTTAAATTTTAACAGGATTGATGTAAGGCTTAAATAGCTCTTTTGCTCTTCTCTGCCTCTATTGGATCATTCTCTTAGGTACATACGGTTGCTGGGGGATTATGAGAAAGTTGCCAATCCTTGCTCCTTAGTCCCTTCTAAAAAGTTCACAATTTCTCTTGTGAATCACTTTGCCTACACAATGTTAGATTTTGCTTTTGTTGTAAAATCATGTAAACCAGCCACTGCTGCAGCTTTCATTGGCTGGAGATGGGCATGATCTTTTTCCTTAAAAAAAAAAAAAAAAGCCTGCCAGCAAAATTGCTTTTTGGTGATGACTGTGCTTGAAAAGTGCTCTGCAGGGGCCCATTCCCAATTGATTATCTTTCACAGCTAATAGCTTCAAAGGCTATTTGGTGGACAGTCCAGTTTTACATTTAAATGTAAATCTTGATAGCCTTGACAGACTGATGATCAGAAAAAAGGGAGGTAAAAACAGTAAAATAAATGTACAGCTGGTATAACTTTCACCAGCTCCTCCAGGGCCAATTGTAGTAAAATTAAAGCGGTTACAGTTTGACAAAGCTCTTTAGAGTGGACAGTGAGTGAAAACTTCCCTCAAAAGATCTAGCATTAATAAGTTGCTAAATAGCGTGTCAGCCTGAAAAGTTCAGTACAGTGTCAATGGCTCCCATTTGTGCTTCATTTGAATTCAGGAGTAAAGTTCAAAGCACTGAAGCCACCTGGATAAAGCCAGTCTTTTTGATGAAGCTACAGCAGAGTTGTCTGGCAAACCAAGTTCACATTTGCAGCTAAATCCTCGTTGCAGGTTCGGTGGCATCAGCGTAAGACATGGTGGTTGGCCACCAATGTCCTGCAGCGTGGGAGAGGTGGTTCTACCCTTCAGGCCCAGGAATAGGAGCTGTGTTTCTCCTCGGTCCCTACTTGGATGGGCAAAGGTGGTGTCTGGATTTTGGCAGACCTTACAAGTTATCACCAAAGTGGCATGGAGATAAAGCAAATGGAGATGGCAGGAGTCTGGTTCCCCAGCATCATGCCAACTGCCCCATCCCTTTTACAAACCGTCTGGTGCTTTGGTGTGGTGAGGGGCATACAGGCTTCAACCTCGTGTTCATTCGTCTTGGGAACACGTGAGGCAACAAAAAGACATTGAGGATTGCATAGTTGAGGCCTCCTTCAGCAATGATGTGCCTGTCATCTTTGCTGTACAGTGACTGAATTGTGGCAGCCTGGAGGACCCTGCAGAGGTAGCCCACATGCTTTGCTTCTTTGACCCTTTCCCTTTCCCTGACCCTTCCTTCCACATTAGTGTCAGATCACAGTTAGCATGTTTGTTGGCTTCACTGCCTGAACTGCACAGGACTCTGAGTCCTGTGATGTATTCACACATCAGCTGCACCATTTTGAGAGAGAAAAGCACTCACTGAGGACAGAGCAAGCAGTTAATGCCATCCTGTTGGTAGGAAACCTGGGGAAAGGCTCTTCACAAAAGAAAACTACTGAAATCAAAGGCTGTCCAGAAGTAACTCAGGTTTCTTACTTTGTTGCCATCTTGTTTGATTTCTGATGTGCTTCAGGACCCCTTACATAGCAATAGTTAATACGGTTTTGAACTATTTGGTTGTGTGAGTCAGCGACGAGTCCTTGACCACAGGAACTGCTTGGAGGTTTACAGATGCAACTGCTACTCTGGTCCTGATAGTCAACCTCGCCATCTGCTCCCCATTGCTTACATAAAACACTCTGAAACTGTGGTCAGTGGGTAGTGCTACCTCTCTGTGTCGTGCTAAAATAATGTTGTCAAAGAGCTGTAATCTCAAACTGTAATCTCAGACTGAGCCACTGACCATTGCTGAGCATCAGCGCGAGTGCTGCTGGTCCCTGTGCTGTGCTGCCACAGGCCATGAGAGAAAAGGTCACAAGGAACTCCTCATCTCCAAATCTCAGCAACTGTGAGCAGGTACCTTCTTCTCATTTTTTAGTCTTTGTTGCTATGGAAACTGAGCCACAGACACTGGCTGCTCACTTTCTCCCCTATAGTCCTCATGTCCAAACACTCGGGAATACCAGTTAGCCACTGTCCAGCATTTTCCAGGCTTTCAGAGGAAGGAAAAATAAGGGACAAAAAGGGAAAATGCTCAGCATAAAAGCCATTGAGAAACAGGAGATCAAGGAAGGAAAGTCTCTTTATCTCAAAGGAAAATACAAGGTAAAGAATTAGGGATAGGTGATGAAGAAATAGAAAAGAGGTTTAGCCTGAGCAAGGGCTGCTGCAAGGAATACTCCACAAAAACCGCCGCTTGCTTTTTTATACCAGTTTCTTGAGTCTATGGACTCAAGATGGTTTGTACTACTGCAGCCATAATAATGCCTGGCATGGCTCATCCATGCCTAGCAACAAAACCCACAGCCGTGTAAGAGCTGCACCTTCCTGATGCCTCCAACCTCGTCATGGGGCTGTTTAGCTACGTTGGTGCCCACATGAAGTGAGCAGCTGCCTCTGGGCATTGAGCTAAAGCCAAAATGTTTGAGGTAGGGAAGGTGAGAGGGGGCAGACCTTGCACTTCTCTCAGTAGTAAGTCCTTTGAAGGAAGGGAATGCTTTTGTTTAAATTCCACTCCACTGGCACAATATGCCTCTCTTTTCCTTTTTTATTTTTTTTTCTTCTTTATTAAAAAAAAAAAAAACAAAGCAAAAAATTCCCACCAAACTTCTATAGCTCCATAAATGCTCTGCAATAAATCCCAAACTCCCTTAGCAGTGCTGACTAGCATAGTAAAATGCTATCAAATTTGTGTAGAATGGCACTATAGTAAGTAGTAGTAAATTGACCATAGTAAAATAGTATCAAATCTGTGCAAAAACCTACCTGCCTTTTGTTGGTCCTTCAGTCTAGGACCATAAATTAGCCTCTCTGCCAGTGAAATCATATCTGACTTCCAGTATAAAATTATAAACATGCATAAAACATGTTAGCAAAGCTCAGCACATACCCTCCTCCTTCCCCTGCAGAATTCACTCCCAGGTTTCTATTTACTAAGGATGTACAAAGAGTCAGCAGATACAGAAACATCACCCAATCAGCAACAGCATTGAAAAGGACCAAAATTAAAAGGCTTATACCATGAGAGAACTCAAACTGTGGGATTTTCCTGAGCCTGAGCCCCTCCAGACACTGTATAGTGAATGTCCCTGATGTCATGGGAGCAGGCAGCAGATGGGCAGGGCATGGCAGCAGCTCAGAGCAGGGAGCTCCTGGCACAGGGGCTGGCTGTGGCTCTTTGAGGGATACCCCTCTGTGCAGAGACAGTGACTGGGCAATGAAAACCTGGCTGTTTCCTTGCAGAGTTACTGAGCACCAGCTCATACAGAGCAGTTGCAGCAAAGTACTTAAATTTGAATTAATCCTCTTTTCCTCCCTGTGTAGATAAGTCTTTAATAATAAATCCAACTATCAATGCGGTTCATACGAAAGGGTATGATCTATAAAATCCATGTGCAGAAATACAAAGTTCTGTCTATATTAAGCTCTTGAATATATTATTCATGTGGCCGCTGAACTTTGTAGGAATCTTTCCATTGACTTCACCAGACTTCCTGTTAGATCCCTAGTTAAAATATGCTTGGTCTTATGGCTGGTACAGAAACTAGCAGTAATACAAAAAGAAAGCAGAAAAAGAAGTTGTTTTACTTGTTCTTTGTGGTGTGCCACCTTCCTGCTCTGGGTTAGGTTTTCAAATATCTGTTTCATAAGCTGCTGATGCATGCATAATTGGGGTATTTGCATGTGCAAATGTCTACTATTTTCCATGTATCTGCATCTGCACAGTACATTGTATGCATTCCATTTTTGCATTTGTTAAATAGAAATACTTTGTCTTTGGAGGAAAAGTAGACCCTCCCCTCAATTCTTCTATTCAAATGAGAACTAACAGCAAACGTTAAAAGCAAAAGTAAAAAAGCACACTCATCATTAAAATGGTATTAATTCCTGCATAAAAAACAGTTCATCCAAAGGTTTTCCATTTTGTACCCCCCCATGCTGTAAAGATGTTAATTTCCTTAAATCACAAAGACTATGATTATTTTAGTTCATATTTAGGCACAGATATACCATAAACTTAAGAATGTTCCTCTCTCTCTTTCTGCATTGTTATTAGTGGAAAACAATTGCAAAACACAATTTCTTTGAAGAGGACTTCCCAAAAACTTAATCCCTGTTCCTTTTAATTTCAAAGAGTCTCCATTTAAACATTGTGTATCATTTTCTGTATTCATGCTTGGTAAAAATCTGGGTGTTCACTAATTTCTTGTGCCCCCTGTCCTGCTTCTTTGAGCTAGCTTGTCTGAAGGAAGAAGGTATCACTATGGTAATTGAGCGCAGTTTGGCAGTGAGGGGTTAGTTAGCATTGCTGATGAGTTATGTCGCCAATACCAAACTGATTTCCAAGATAAATGCAACACTGAGGCATAACAAAGCACAAGTTGTGGCCAACTGTCTGCATATGTGATCATCTTATAGTGATCTTATAGCTTGGAGTTGCTTTTATCACTAGCCCGGTGATGCATTTATTGTGGGGTTTTGAAAGAAAAGGTTTAAGACAGTGTGGCATTACCAGCTAAATTCTTCAGTTGAGCTCCCAGTCATTGAGCAAGTTGTTCTGTTGACACTGAATGAGTCTAAGAAAAAATTGAAGTAGTATAAGTGATTTGGTAGAAAAGCAAATAATCTGGCTTACAGTTACAGAAACAGAATGTGAGGCCCCTCAGTGACCACATCACCTTCTATGTACAAACAATTGATAATCTTATCAATGCAAAGTTGTCTCCATGCTGCATTTAAAAGCAAGTTGCCTTTATTCCAGCTTCCACTCCATTGAAATCTGTTATAAATACCTACTTTATAACACTGACCCAATATATAAATTGCTTAGTTCAAAAGAAAAGGTTTTTTGGAGGGGGGGTGGAGAATGGAGTAAACGCAGTGTGTTGTAAAAGCTAAGTGGTTTTATTGGCACTTTAAAATACCCTTTTATGCTGAACTCTATCTGCTCCGATTATATATAACAACAGTAGTTATGTATTAAAAATGTGTGTCAATAGTTCTCTTAACACTGTGATTTGTCATTTGTGTGCCAGAGGTCCCAACAGGCTTGATTGACAAAATCTAGCCATGGCTTAAAGGGATCAGACGCTGGGGTATGTTGTTTGTCAGGTAAATTGATAAGAGTAACCATCTCAGTGATTTAAGTCAGAAACTTCATGTATCAACCACAAAAAAAATCCTAATGCAGTCTGCACTTGCACACCTCTTACGGATACCCATTGTTGATGCTGGTGGAGACTCCTAGACTGGTGTAACGAGTCACAAGCCTGCATGGTGCAGGAGGTTCCTGTAGGAATTTATCAATTAAACAATAAACAAAACCTCTAGTAAAGATTGAGGAGCAGTTTTCCTCATATTTACATAGGAAGGTTGATACTCTCCTGTACTCAGTGGTTTAGTATATGCTCCCATAACTGTGTGACTAGATGTCAGTGCGGATAGACCCTATGAACTCTTGCTCCAGAAACAACACCTCTACCACAGAAGGTAAAGGTGTGTCTCACTGAGAAATACTCAACCTTGTATTTTGCTTGGATGGTCTACTCAGAAGTAGCATACATCTGTTTGAGACTGTAGCCACTCAGACATAAAGCAAGCGATACCACAATTGCTTGCAAAGATCAGTCAAGCTTTTAGAAGGATGAGTTTCAAACACTACTTTATATAAAACAGTGAATAAAGTTTCATTGCACTTGGTACAAGTGAAGCTGTCCTCAGGCAGCAGGTGTTGAGCCTGTTCAGTGAGGAGAACCTCCTTTTCTGACCCGCTTGTTCTGCCTGCATGTGAATTCACGGGCTGTGAAATGAAACATCCCCCAGACAGCTCACTCTTTGAATTCTCTCAGCTGTATCATACATAAATTATGGTACTCTGAGGCCAGAGGAAGTAATTTAATGCTGTAATTCTCAAAAGGGTTTGCCTGCTCGCTTTGCTGAGGTGTAGCTATGTTGTACATTATATATAAACAGCGACTTTTGAAAACCTCTTTGCAGTCATAACTATTCCCATAGGAATTAGACCAGTGACTTTATATTAATTGCAGAGTACTCAGTGCTTTGTTTTCTTTTCCTACCATGGTCAGCTGAAGTCCATGTTGAGTAATGCCTGCAGAGCTAGGCAGCTGCTTTTCACCCTCAGTGACAGTGCTTTGACCAACGGGCCACAGCTGAAGAACATGCACCTTCATTCTCTCCAATTATACCAGCTCCCACCACCCTTGCAACCATGTCTTTAGGAGCATTTTCAGGTCCTAGCTCCTCCTTACTGCATACAGCAGTTGCTGAACAAATGCCCATGTATGATGCTTGTGCTCCCTGTGGTACGGCTTCTGTTATTTCCTGGGGTAGCTGGAGTTAGTTTACAGAGCATTTGGTGCCCTACTGCTGCTCTGCTTCATCTTAAAGAAAGCCACATTATTGCTGGTGGTTAAAGCTATTGTGCTGTGCTGCAAGCTAGGATGATGGGAGAAAGTTTTCTGCTCTGGAAACAGCAACCTCCAAGAAAGAGCAGGATACAGCTGGGACCAGAGAGGTCAGGAGTTACCTGGGTAAGCCTCTTGGCTCTCACAGGAGCCCTGGGCCAGAATGGCTCTGGGAGGGAGCATCCTGCCAAACATTAGTGGTGGCTGATACTGGTGAGTCCTCATGTGGATGGGAAGTTTGCAGAGTTATCTCTTTAGGGTGACAAAAATGGTCTTGTTCTATTTGTAAACCGCCTACTACTCTTTTAGTGGCTTACAATTAGAAGGTAAAAGAAACAACCATTTCCAAACACTTTTGTTTTAAAACTCCATATATAACTTTGCAATCTAGACTGATGGGGATTGTCACAAAGGCTGGCCATCACCTAATGAGGTTAATCACACCCTGCCTGCTCCGTATCAGTGGAGTGAAACAGTTTTCTCCAGGGCTGAGTCAGAACAGTGTCAGCTTTGACTCACCCATTGGAAGAGCTTCTCTCTGTTGATGCGCAGTGAAATGAAACCCATGAGTTTGAAGTTGGCTTTGCATACATTCCCTTTAAAGACAAAGAGATGTGTCAGACACTCCCTTTATCCATGCTGCTTAGTTTAGAGGCACTTTTTTTTCATTTTTAAAAATAGAAGGACTGTTAATTGTAGATTTTATTTATTATTATTTATTTTAAAATAAGTTGAACTTTCTGTGTAAGCTGCATATTTCAACTCCAGTCTCTGGGTAACCAGCATATTAACCAAGCAATGCCCAGGTGTTTCTGACTATACTCTGTTGAGGAACAGTGATGTACTGGTCCTTCTGTTGTATAATAGAAAATATATCCAATAAACTACCCAGCCAGTTCTGTTAGCAGCCTTAAGATGTCACTAACTGACTTGGCCTTGGCTTTTTCTGCTGATTTGCAGCAGAGCTGGGGCTGGAGAAGAAGAAATAGGCTGTTATTTTTAACACATCTCCCCCCTCCTACAGTGAGTGACAGACAAGGCGCTGATGTCAATTGGCTAGTGTTACAGGCATTAATTAAGTCAACTAAAAGTCCTTTTAGTTTCCATTTCCTTCTGCCGGGATAGCTAACCTACATAAATGGGAAGTGCAAGAAGAGAAGGCGAATGCTGGAGCGGCTTGCAGTGCTGGGGAGTGAAGTTGGGCTCTGTGTACCAGCAAGCCCTGCATCTGCTCAGGGTGTTCTCATGTGAGGGCCCCAGATGGACGCTCGCTTTATTGTGAGGGTTGTGTTAAGCATCTCAGTGTTTTTCACTCCTCTTTTTCTTCAACCCCTCCTTTTCTGTTATGTTTCACCACTCTGTGATTGCCCTGTGCTGTGCCTTGCGCTGAGATGCTGAAGTCCCTCTGTGGTGTGATCCTTCTCTTCACATGAATCAGGAGTCTGCTTATTATCTCCTGCTTTGCTGCACCGAATCCTGGTTGTAATGAGTTTCTTTTAGCAACAGGGCTGTGATGGTTTGTAGCGCCTGTACTGAGATACTTGCAGTGAGTGGGCATGGGATATGGATGGATGCAATTGGAGACTGGTCGGAAACTGTTTGGTTAGAGGGCTAATTTATACTGCTCCTGAGTACATCCTTGCAACTCCTGGCACTCAGGATGCTGCAGGGAGGTTTCTGGGTACCTGAATAAGACTTGAGGAGTCAGCCAAAGACTAGTACAACCTTATTCCTTATCTGCCAAGCTGCTGTAACTGACTGCAAGGCTGGGCAGTGGCACATCTGTGGTAAAATCCATGAGTGTAAACCCCTGTAAAGAGGCTAATTCTTTAAAAAGGTAAAATGCTTCATTTTAGGTTAAAGAGGTAAAATGCTTCATTTTACATTTGCAGTGGGACAAGACTATACTAAGCCAGCTGATGCATGATAACCAGTGCCAGACATTGCACTGCTGATTCTTTAGCTTGGTCTTGTTGGTACCATTCTGAACTTTGCCAAACTATGAGACCACTGACAACTTCCAGTGGTCTTTAAATTCGATCCAATAGCATTCATCATAGTGACATCCATATAGCTGGGAATGGTGCCAGAATTGTTTTTTCTGTTAACCGTTTGGGCACTGCAAAGGCTAGAATTTAACATGGAATTTCTACTCTAGTGCATTAAGATACGCTTGTATACCCTGAGCATCTGGCAATAAATAAAGGTTAAGCAGGGAGACATATTATTTCATTATTATTACTCTTTAATAGTGCTCATTAATTAGGAAAATAAGTGAGTATAAAAAGAATTGCTTTTGTGTTGTGGAGTGAAACTTTAAAGCACTAGTGTTGAATGCTTAGATCTTCAAGAAAATATTGTATTCACATCTTGTAAACTTTATTGCTTTAAAGGGGAAAAAAAGTAGTCAATGGTAAACACCAGGCAATGTGGAAGAGCACAGTAAGAGAAAGCATGCTGACTCTAGGTTATAGTAGAGGTCTGATTCAAGGTTTACTACTCTGCCGTGGTTTCATGAACCTTTTTGTGACCCCAAGCAAGTTACTCCCATCTCACTATTCTTCCATTTCCTCTTTCTGTAAAATGATATTAATAGCACTTCAGCTGCAGAGCAGGTTTATTGTACAAGGCTTAATGAATGTTTGTCTCCCTCTGATTGAGATTCTTTCCTGCTGGAGGCAAGAATTTTAAGCAGGTTGACTAAATAGAAAAGGTTTCCAACTCTGAAGCTATTGTTAAAAGCAGAAGGAATTATTAAACATTAGGGAATGTTTAATTTTATGTCCATTAGAATTGTCTAAAACATAGCGGCTTTAGTTCTTCTGTTATTTAGCAACTTTAGTTTTGTCCTCCCCTAGAAACTCTGTTAGGGAAGTGCTCTGACTTTTGAAATGATCCTAGGTAACTAATGCCTACACAGACACTGCTAAACTTAACTGCCCTGAGGAGCAACAAATAACAGCAGTTACAAAGTTGGAAGACTTGTCATCGTATCGGCAATATATACAGAGTTCTGAAACTGGGGGAAAAAATGGACTTTGGATGTTTGGCCAGATCCAGTCCTTTTCCCTAAGGCTGTGATGTTAGTGCAATGCCCTGGCATGAGATTTCAAGCACTGAGAGGTGTGAGACTCTTGCTGTTTACACAGAGAAAACTCAGCAGCCCCCAACAGGATGGATGAAAGAGGCTGTGCTGAGCATGGAGCACTAAATCAAGCCAATAGGAAATACTGAAGACAGCTTTAGGATAGCCCGAATGCCTTGTGGAGGTCGACAGTGGTGTACCTGTGTTCACCTGCAACAGAAAGCCCAGAGACATCACCAACGTCTTGCTCTTCAAAAGAGGGTTCCTACTCTTCCTTCAAAACATTGCTGCTAAAAAATGTGGTTGTGCCCTTTTCTGCTATGCTTTGTTGCTGAGAAAATAGTTTGTGTCCTCTATCTTTGCAGTCCTGAGGGGTTCAGATGCAGTTCTCTCCATCGTGAGTGGTAACCACTGTGCTGCATGCACCCTAAAGCCAGGGAGCCTCCTTTCTCATGAGAAAAAGCAGTTACTGCTCTCTGGCATTGCTCTCTTTCTGTGATTTCTGTAAAACCATCTTTGGGTAGGACACAGCAACCCTCCTACAAGCAGGGGCTGGAGTTCAAGGGCTTTAAGTCCTGTGCCAAGTTTTAATCTGGAATTACTCTATTTTTTTCCCCACCTCTTGCTGTTGTGATGTTCAGAGAACATTTGGAAAGTGACTGGTCCTGCTGAAGGAAGATCATTGGGTGTTACCTACAGTGAGAGTACTTTAATCCTCATAAGATTAAATAATGTGTGGCACTCGGAAAGTATGAAGTAGGCAAAGTGTGAACTTAATTTGGTGTACCCTAGTCTTGTGTGGTTTGCAACTCTGAGTAGGGGCTCCAAGGGTCACACACCATGGCAATGGTGCATGGCCATTTCGTCCACCTGCCACTCGACCCAGCAGCACGCTCATAAATCAGCTTTGTCAGCATCAAGTAACATGCATACCCATGGAACATGCTACAGGATCTGAACGCTCAGCTTTAACGCTTCTGAAAATTGCCACAGAATCCCACTTTCCAGCTATTGTACACTTAAGCATACCTCCATAAAAACAAAGCAATATTTAGCACATTAATAAAAGCTTAACTACAATTTCCTGTTTTGCTTTTGTATCACGAAAGAAGGAATTTGTAAACACTCCCAAAACGTTCAGAAAAGCTTCAGGAAGTTCCCCAAAAGCTAAACATTTAGAATGTTTTCATTGTATTCTAGACAGACCCCTTTGCCTGTGATATCAAACAATCTGAGTTATCAAATATTTCTCTATATTGGCTGTTTTCACAGTTGTATATAGTGCACTTCCCAGGGAATGAGTGGCAGTAAATCTGAGAAGGTTTTTGTTGGGGAGCCTTACAACTAGATCTTCACTACAAGCGCTGAGCAATAGGTGACTGCACTTCTGAGTATAACACATGTAGGCAAAGAGGCAACTATAAGTCTTCTCTGAATTCAGATATTTATTACAAAATGTACCTGCATGTTGACTAAGGAGTTTTTACAAGCAGTTGTATGAACTGATGTTAGCAGTTATGTGAATTCAATCTCTCTTCTGTGGATATGATTAAAAGCTTGGCAAGAATTTAGATGGTAGCCAAGGCGAGTGTTACAGAGCACTATTGTGGGCCAGGGATTATATAGCTACTGCTGGTGGCCAGAGACAAAAGATGCGATGTTTTAAGAGTTAGCCCCAAATAGAAACCACAGTGTTTCCATTATTATACAAACAGGGCTTAAAGTCCTTGTCTTTCTTCCTGATGTATTAAAAGCAATTGCACTGGTTAATAAAATTCAGGGATGAGAAAATGGAGTGGATGGAGCCTCTTCAGAAAGCTGTATGATGTAATTTTGCTAATATCTGCAACTTATAGCTAAGAAAATTAATTCACATTTCCCATGTTACAACCAAAATGGCCAACAAAAGCTTTGTAAAATTGGCAAAGGGAGAAAAATATAGGGGAATGTATAAAGGAAGATTTTGCTATGGGAGCAACAGCTTTAATATACAACACACACATGGCCAGCAAATCTTCCTTTTTTTAGCTTTTTACTTTGATTCAGTGACCTGACATTTGCTCCTAAACCTAAACTACTCCTCTTGTTCATGATATCAACTACAGAATAAATAGATCAATGTTGGGAGTCAGCATGATGACATGGGAGCAGTGCTTAAAGTGGTGGGATTTATAGGTGGTCAACAGAGGCAGATATACAACGCACAAGCGGGGATGTTGGCAGCTTTTATACCAATGGCCTGTGAACACCGTGGCTATGAGGCACCTGTGAGCCCACATTAACCTAAGGAGGGAAGAGCATTTTCCATTCTCCCTTCTTGGATAACCTGAGGTACAAAACCATTAGAAATTGTTAAAATCATTTTCTGTTGTCAAACTTACAGAATGAACAGCCTTGTGTAGAAATGCTTGTACACATCTGGAAGGAGGTTGATGTGAAGCTGTGCAAAATGATTGCCATAAAATCTAAACAGTGCCAGTTTTGTCAGGGTCTGGATTCCAGATAACAAATTATGCTCACTTGAGTGAGAAAACTTTTGAGGTTTTAAATTAATTCATTGTTTGCTTATGTTTCTGTGTTAAGTGTAGTGTGGTTTTTTCTGTTTGGCAAAGAAGCTTCTAGTCAAAATGTTTAGTGTCAGCTTAATCCTTCCGATATTTGCGGGTCATTCATTAATGAAACCCTCAGGTTATTCCTATCGTGCTCATGTAGAAGTTACTACAAAATTAGCATGAAATCTCCCAACAGAAATCAGAGGTTTCATGGAGCTTTTGCTATGAAAGAATGACAACAATGATAATTTCTTGAAACCTGTTCAGAATGTCATACTAAGTTTTGGATGTGTTAAAAAAATAAAATAGACCTTACCTGTCATTTAGTTACCCCAAAATAAATAGCGAGAGATTCTCTGGTAGCTTAATTCAGAGCTTGTGTCTTTTTTACCACCATCACATTTTGTCATGCTCAGGCAATAAACTCAGTGATTTTCCCCACGTAAAAACGTGTTTGATAAGCTGCAAAACTACATCCTGTTCCCTTTTCCCTGCTATAAGACTCTTTCAGCATCGGTGCAGAATTGCACATACAAAAAAGTACGCAAACGGAGGAGGCTGCAGTGAAAATCAGATTTACGATCTTCTTTCACACAGAATCATGTTTTTTCAGGTTGTCTACAGAGTTGTCAGAATCCATTAAGACAGAGGTGTTCTTTTCCCATCCTTTGATTTTTCAAACATGGTTAGAGTGATTGTGCTGCCTTAATAACAGTTGTGGTAGTTGTTTGGAGGGAAACTGCACATTTGTGTAGGTGATTAAATGCAAGCTTTTATTCCAGATTTGTTGAAGATATTTTTGAGGGCACACTTCTTAAGGCAAATTGTCCATATTTCTAGTTTTCCATGTTAAAAGTTTATTTACTTATTTATTTCAGCTGCTGATCTTTCTCTAGCTATTGTATTTCCAATCACTTTTCTTCCATCAGAGGAAGCAATCAGAAAAAGCTGTCATTGCCCCTCAAGGTTCCTTGTTGGCTAATTGGAGTTTTTGGCTCTTTATCCTGATGATTAAAAGAACAGCTGAGTGGAAGTCAGAATGCATTTACAGAGCTGACACACCCAGCTCTGCTCTTTGGTTTACTCTGATTAATTTAGCAAATGAAACTCCTGTAAATTCACAGAACTTTTTGCCTATACAAAGCCACCCTTGCTATATAGTTTCAAGTAAGCCTTGAGTAAACTATCCCGTAGATAACTGGATCAGTGTAACAAAAGCTTCTAAAAAGCTTTTTGTTGAAAAGTGCTTTTTGGTAAAGCAACATTTTGTGCTGGGGCATATAGATTGTATGAAATGGAACAGCCCTTTTCAAGAAGCTGCCTTTATTTTAGCATATGAGAAAAACAACTGTTGCTGTTTACACTCTTCAATCAAGGTAAGCGTGTTTGTGTAAAGTATTACTGCAGCTTGGCTTGCAAACACTTGAAGATTGCTTACCATTTTTCCATATATAGACTGCTCTGTGGAATTGTCTTTATCAAAACTTTCGGGAGAATCTTTAACAGAATCTGAGAAACTTGCCTAATTTATGCAGCCATCTATTCTCTATTGATTCCCCCCATGATATACGTTTATCCTCCCTGCCTGTGAAAACCTAGAATTAAAACTGAAGCATTCCTATTTTATGCCTGTAATTGCTGGTAGAAAAGAGATGGGCTTTATGGGTAAAAGCTGTAATCTGTTTGGTGAGTTTTAAACAAATCATCTTGTAAAACCGAATGCAAAACTATCCCAAGTTTTCGAGGCAGAAACTTCCAAACAGTAAAGCCTTACTTCGCCGTAGATTTTTAGAAGCTACTTTTGAAGAGCTAACTATTCCCACACCTTTTGTAATGAAATAATAGCAAGTGAACCATCCAGCTCCCTGGTTTTGAGAGGGGAGAGTGTTGGGGACATGGTCCCCACATCAAAACTATCCTGGAGAGATCAACCATTGATGATTTAAATCTTCACTACTTTATCTCTTTGTTTGCTGCTTGGAATGCTATTGATACCTTCTTTGTCTTTGTAATTGTTTTAATTAGCCACCCAGCATGGGCCCCTGACAGTGCTTGTGATAGAGTATTATGGACAACCCAGCAGGACAGTGAGCCTGTTAACATGAAACACAGACATTATGGCAAGCTTAATTTCTTTTATTTGTGTCATTTTTTCCCCGTCTTCTTTGTTTGTGTGTGTGCATGCGTTATTACTTGAGAGAATGAAAATAGTGTCCCAAGTACTTTGCCTTGTTTAAAGGGGGAAAGACGCATGAAAACACCATCGCAAACGTTTCTCGGGGATTCTACAATTAAAGCTGATACTACCACGTATAATTTCTGGAGTCAGACAAAGAATGAAACATTGGCCATATTGATTGGTCTTTTCATGCATCGTGTCTTCAGCAATTAGGCTGGTATTTATGTCAGTTACTGTACTCTCGACTCTGCAAATTTCTTTTTAATTATAATTTTTTTGGCTGTGGTGGGTTTTTTGTTCTAGTTGACCACATCCTTCTTTTGTAAATGGAAATCTGGATGATCAATTATGATGCAGATCTGCAGCTCATTAGCAGTAAGCTTTGGTACTGTTGCCATTGGAAGACAATTCTGTCATTTAATTTGTGGGAACTTTTAGCAATGTGTATATTCTGGGGAAAAAAAAAAAAAAACAAAACCTAAAAGTTTTAGTTTTAGACATAAACGATTCAACAACATAAACCCCTCAAATCCTTTCATAGTGTACTTTTGGTTGGGGGGTTGTTTGTTTGCTTGGTGGTTTTGGTTTTATAAATTGTGCTTGGAATAGAGGAATGTGAACAGAGAGGTGCTTTATGAAAGCACAAGTTTCCTTTGGATTTAGTTTGTTTAAATTAGCCCAATGTCAGTCCCTGCCAATTATTGCCCCATTTCAGCTGTTCTCTGAACATTAATAAAAGCATCTGCTTTCTTAACTAGGGATCCAGTTTTGTACTCTCAAAGAAAGAGTTTTGGTGGGTTTTTTTCCTCACTGTGTTGAATTTCTATCTCATTAGCCTATTTATTTAACTTTATTGGCCTCCTTGAAATATATTTATGATAAAGTATTAGTTTGTGACTTGATAGACCAGGCTGAAATCATTCCCCACTTTGATGGGGTTGAATGTAAATCCTAACCGCCTGGGAATTCCTATGTTGTGTTAACCTAGAGGCACTGCTTATTTTCAGTGTTGCCAACTCTCACACTTTCTCACATCCCTCCATCGAGAGGAAAAGGTGTGTGCAAAGGGGAGGCTTGTTTCTTATGGAAGGTTTTAATTGTGACTGTTTTGAAGAGAAGCTGAAATACAACGCCTCAAGCCAAAGGGAAATCTGGGGGGAAGGAAAAGGAAGGGGACTGCGATGCTGAGTGTGGGTCGTGAGCTCAAGCCCCATAAGAAGCGTATCCCTGTAGAGGGAACGGAAATCTTAAAATGAAAGGGTATTGCCCCAGTGCAGGATGGCCACACAGGAAGTGTATCTGCTGCTTCCACAATGCGCAGCTCAGCAGCCGAAGGTGAATTTTCATCCTTTTCTATTTATGTTAATACAGCAGTGGTGATTGAGGGGTGGAGAGCTCTGAGCCCTGCCCAGCTGGAGCAGCAGCAGAAGCCTGTTCAGCTTCTAGGGGGACAGTAAATCAAAGACATGTTAGCTGTAACTCCATAATTCAATACACCAGAAAAATTACTAAATTCACATTGGGAGGATGAGAAATCCCTGTTGCCATTAAAATCATGAAAGAAGGCTCTTTAGTAGAACAAACAGACAAAAAATGTTTAAGACAAATTAATTTACATAAGACAAATGCTTATCTAGGCACATGGGCTCCTTCGGGGAAGGAAGCAGTAAAACATTCACTGGCCACAATTACCCATCTTCAAGATAGTCTAAAATGCAATAATATTAATTTTCTATAGTCTAAAATATGCTAATATTTTTTCTGCACCACAGCCCCATTTCCTTTGCTGTCAGGTATGAGGACAGAGAGATGTATAGTTTTCCCTAGCACAGCTCAACTGCATTAGCAGGGTTGGGCAATGGCAGAACTTAAGTTGTCTAGAGGTTTGCTAATTCTTATTCCAAATCATGAAGCATATATCTTGGCAACAGACTTCTTGTTTGACTTTGGGCAAATTGCAGAGCCCACCTCCCCCCACTATGAAGTAGGGGCAGCTCCTTTTGCTTTTCTAGAATGTCATAGGGCTAAAAAGCCACTAAAGATTGCAAAGGGCTCAGAGACTGGTTTAAAGGAAGCTGTTGGGGCTGAGTGGGTGAGAACTGATAGCATCTCTGATTCCAGTGCTTAGCCATCCTGTATAGAAAAATAACCTTCTTTATGACTGTTTATTTGTTTCTCTTCTGCAAATAGAAACATAACTCTCTAATAGCACTCAGACTGAATAGCTGTGTCATGCCATGCTTGCCAAACTGATACTTATGTGATATTTTAGTATTTTAATCAAAATAATTAAGCTACACATAGCAAATCCTTTTGTGCTGTGAAATCATGCGCTTGTAAACTTTGATTTCTTTTTGTATTTCTGAAGTCTCCATTCTGATTACTTTGAATTTCGATGTGCATTTACTTGCGAGCAGCAGTGGTGGCACTGCTGATTAGGTAATTAAGTTTTGATTTGCTGATTTCCATATATATTCATGGAAAATGTGTGTACAAATTAAAGGTACAATTTGGTGTTTGGTGCTCATTATATCCCAAATACTGCACATGCTCTTTTTGATAAACCTGAATGATTGTAAAGTAGATAATGCAATTTATGTGATACCATAAACGCAGCTGGCTGTGGGCAACATGAATTCAATGACATAAGAGCCAGAAGCCAGATCATTGCTTTAATTACCTTAGACTCTGAATTATTTATCCACAAGCCACTGGAGCCTCTTTCGCCGATCCCACTGGTTTTCTTGTTGGCAGCTGAGTGCTGAGGCTGCTTGGGACACCTCAACCCATGCATAGCCATTGCAAAGGCAATGACAGCTTCATCAGCTCGTGCCTCCCTTTCCATCCTTGTTCACTGATTATTTACTAGATGATGAAGGTTCCTCTGAAGTAACAGTAGAAATATTTTTGTATCCCTCGATCTGACTCATGATTTATAAATAATAGCTGTGTTTACTAATCAGCCATGAGCAAAACTCTCCTGGATGAGGCAGTGTCTAAACAGAGACAATATAATTAGTTCCTACACAATGTTTAGTAAGCAACAAAGGGCCATCCCAATGCCAGTGGAAAGTGGTGACTGTCTTCATGGGATGCTGGTGCACTTTGAACAAAGAATTTTATTTTTATGTTGGAAAACCTGGGAAAGGTTTGTAAGTTATGTGTATGCTCCAGACATTGGCACGCAATAATGTAGCCTCACGTGGGCTGCTTCTCTCCCCATAGCAAACTTGTGTGTCATAGAGTTTACGAAGAAAAATAGTATCTTCTGTATCATGGCTTGACATTCTCAGTGGCAAAGGCTACTAGAACTTAAACCATCCTGATGGAGACGCCATCATGTGGAGATGGACTTCATGTACCTCAAGCAGTGGGGAAGGTCATTGTAAACCTGCCAGGAAGAATAGACTTGTGTCTGAAATGGGAGAAATACATGACTTAGCTAAACTATTCATTTCTTACACAAGGGTTCTAGTAGTAACGCATTTACCAAGAGGCAGCCTGAGTGTAAACAGCTAGTTGTAAAGGTCGAGTGATTATTTTCTGGTTTTCATTTTGAGCTAGATGGTGAAATGTTTACATCTCCAATGGATATGATTGATGTGGAGAGCAAACAAGAAAAAAAATCTTTTTACTGGGTCAACAGGTTACTTAGAAATGTGTAGAAAGGTTAATCCCAAAGCTTCTGTCCTTCTTAAGTGACCATTGTTATTTATGTATTCATAACCCTGGAAAAATCATAAAGACCTTTCCCCCCACTCCAGGAAGTTATACTCATGCATTTACCTGTTACAAATGACTAACTAAAGTAATCCGCAATTTTTATGACCTCTCACTGCACTTTCAAATGAGTTTTTTTCTTTGTGAGAGCTTGGTGAGGTATTACTTTCTGCTCAGGTGTAACTGAAATCCCGGGTCACCTATTCAAGAATGTTGTTGCCTGCAAGATATTAATTGCTTCTCAAACCTTAGAATTACTCCAACTTCCAAAGGTTAATGGAGCAGATAGATTTAGGACATGTTCCTAACCACACAGGTTATCCTCCCTTCCAGAAATATGACACTTGCTGGAGATGGGTCATTCATTTTTATTGTTTAAAGTGTAATGAAGCATGGCATTTATAATCCGCTGGCTGGGAACTTCTTACTTGTGGAAAATAAAAGAGGCCGCGATATACACTGCTTTTATGGATGTTAACACATCCATCTTTGTTCTCTGTCTCTGGAAATTGGCCATAGAGGCATACACTTGATTAAAGCATGTGGTTACCCTTAAGGGGTGAACCTGGTGTGCCTGGCAGGGACACTGGTGCCCATGGTATTTGCCAGGGTTAGGTGTTTGCAGAGCCTCTGAGAGCTGCACGGTTTAGACTGATGTGAGGAGCTCGAAAAGGCTCTATAAGAACATGCCACTGCCTGGTTGGGAACAGGGAGAAGTAGCTGGTTCAGCTGTGCAGGCTGTGAATGTGGTGGGTGTTATGCTTTGCTTAAGAGCAAAGTCCTCCAGCATTGATGTTTCAGGAGTTCCTGAGGTTCCTCAGAATAGCCTCACATGGAACAGTAGCGTGCTCTGGGTTACATTACACTTGGTTGATACAAGCCTGCTTTTCTGTGGTGTAAAATACACTGGGCTGAAATTTGGAATGAAATGTTAGTTTCTCTAAATACCAGTGGGCCAGGACCCCTGAACTCTGTGCCAGACGACACTCTTGAACAGCAACAGCAAATTCCTCATGTGAACTTCATTATCCACTCCTAATTTTCAGAAGTTATCTAAATTCTATCTATCATAAAGCCTTGGCAAAACAACTGCTAAGTTTTGATAAATATTTGATAAGCCTCAGGATTTACTGGGAAGATTCATGAGGGTTCCCTCGTCCCTCCCACACACACTGTGTGGGCTCTGGAATTCTAAAAATATTTGCATAAGGTTGTGTGTGAGCAGTGTGTGTGGACACGTGGCTACCCACAGCACGGATCATCGGCAGCTTCTCCTCTTTGTCTTGCACAAATGGATGCAGGAGTTTGGCTTGCTAGGTTCTCCAACCCACTCGGTACTGAAAATATGGCTGTGGAGGGCTAAATCTGTTTTGTATCCGTTAAGAACCATGTCTATTTACCCTAGTTAGGGTTTTGACTAATAACTATAATCAGTGTTCTTGACTAATAACTGTAATCAATGTTCCATGCAAAAGAATAGAAATACTTCTTCTGGCTTTCTGGTGTATGTCAGTGAAGTCACATATTTTAACAGGTTGAAATTGTGATATGAAGCTGTTATTACTGATGTTGTTATAACAGGCTGTATTAAAAACAATGATGAAAGATATTTCCAGAATAGGAAAACTAAAGAGACCTTTGATCTTCATTTGGGAGAGATCCATGCAAGCATAAAGTTCAGTTCCCATCCCAGGGAAACTGATCAAATACTATGGACAGGCGGGTCTCGTGCAGACTTTTTCTTTCATTTATAAATGAAGGCCCAAAGGAAATACTGCCTTCAAATGCCAGTGATATTTACTTGAGAGCTAGTGGCAAACTTTATGCTTTAAGTTTTGATCTTGTGGAATAGTCTGTCCAGTGCTTCTGAATGCAGTGTCATTGCGCTCCAGGCTGCTTTATATTAATACCAGGTTCTAACTACCTTGAAACAGTGGCAAGAGTGTTTAATGTATTATTTAGTAAATCTCAAGAATAAATATTTAATGGAGTCTTACTTTGTAAAATTAATATCAAACCTTTTTCCTTTTTCTTTTAAATTTATTTTCAGAGTCTATTCACCTTTTGGTTTCAAAAGCAGGAGTTTCCTATTTCTTTCCTCTAGTTTCTCAGTAGAGCCTTTAGGGATCACAGCAGTAGCTCAACAAGTCAGTCAAATATGCATGCACATTGCCTACCACTTCAATGATAAACTGAATGAAAAAAATATATTGGCTGGAGTCTTCAATGTCTGGCTTTAAATTCAGCAGCAGTTTACCTTCTGCACCATTGCCAAGCATCTTAAAAGACTTGGGATCACTTTAAGACTCCATCTCTGTTGTAATTAACATAGCTTTTAAGGAAAGTCTAAGGAACTGGGATTAGCACTGTAATTTCAATATAGAGATACTGGAAGAGCCTGTAGATCTCAGTTTTTCACAGAGAGGGATGGTAAATTATGTGATACCCCTTATGGTCTCCTGCTGTAGAAAATTAATTTTATAGACCATGGAGCTGAGTACCACACTGTAAAATATGAAGAGGGAAATTTTACATGTTCATTACAACGTGATATTGAGATTGAAATTACTTCGATACTTAGGACAAACAGTAAGTGGGATATATTGATTGAGAGCATCCAAAAAGCCAGTACACCTTACTGTGGAACCAGGAAGAAGCTAGGTAAAAAGATACACGTGCAGAACAGCAAGATGTTTGCTGGCTTCTGATACAGTATGGGCTGCCTCTGCAGCTGCTTAAAACACAGTCCCATCAGGCTAGTAAAGGGCTATATACATCACAAGAAGAGAACAGTTGTTTAACAGAATTTCTTCACTACTGCATTTGGATTAATTGAATCCTGTGCAAGGCCTTATCAGGAAGAGCTGTCAGCAAAGAATTCCAATAATCCAATCAGGAGGTCACGAGTGCAAGAATAAGTATCTACAAATCGGATTGAGAGAGCCGAACCTGAAGCCAAGCAATATTCCAGAGATGACAGAATAGATGATTTCACCACATTGCTGATATAATTAATGGAGATTGATAAATTCATCACAACACCCATGTTTTGTTTGTTGTGCTGGAAAGGTGTTAATCTAAAATCCTGATTAAAAAAGCAACAGAACACAGAGCGAAACAAGAAGTGTAAATCTGGTGCTAATAGCAGCTAACCAATCAATCATGTCTGTCATGACACAGTCTGTGCAATATTGTGAATATCAAGTATTTTTAGGCAGCTGTGCACTTCTAACCACCAGGTTTAGTACAAAGTCAGCTGATAACTGAGTTGCAGATGAGTTGGAGGTTGTTTAAAAAAAAAGAAATCATTGGTCACGGGACTGGATGTGTCAAACAGTTGCCTAAAAACAACTGTTCTGCAGTGCAGGTATTCAGGAATATCATCGGTACCAAACTGTTCTTGGGAAGAAATATTTCAAGTGGATGATTCAAACCTTAGTTACTTCTTGTTGTGTGTTTTCCATTGTATTTACTAGAGAAGCGTCTTAGCCTGAGAGCTGTCCTATATAAAAATAAAGCTGTCTATTACTGAATGAAATACAGTAAGTCAAACTTACATCCTGGTTTCACCTGCCAGTCTACTGATTTAAGTTTTGGGATTTGGCTTGGGTTGGGTTTTTTCCTTGTAGAAGAAGTCTCAAAAAGAGAAATGCGATGTGTGGTCAGGACTGAGTCTTGACTAGGGAAAGGGCTGTGAATATGTGTATGATTAACAACACATACCTTGACCCAGTTGAAAGGTGGTATTCAACTGGGACAGATCTGGGGACTTCTGACTCCCCAAAGTGGGGGAGTCTGAGCTCTCTCATTCAGTGCAACTTTAGGTCTGTGAATTAGTGATGTGAAACATAATGCCGTACATGCTGTGAATAGGTCTTTCCCCTATTTCAGTTTTCTGACTCCAGATGCAGAGAGTATACATCTACATATCTATATAGTGTTTGGTTTATTTCTGTTTCAGTGTTCTAAGATAGTAAAGTCTGCATATGCCAATAAAACAAAACAAACTGAAGATGAGAAAAAGTCAAATGTGCTAAGTTCAACTTCCCTTACGCAGGAATAACTGAGAGTAACTTTGTGATTTAACCCAGTGTGACTGACAGTTGATTTGGTCTGTTGCTGACTGCATAAATGCTTTCCTGATCCAAGAGATGCCTCCCTATTGTAAACCCTTGTATTTCTAACCTTTAACATCTTACCAAGAGTACTGTCCAATGCTTTCACATCATTATCTGATTTTAAATACCTGTCATCTGAGCTTGTTCTTCCTTAATTTTTAAACCTTGCTTACTGCTACCTTCAGACTTAATCATTCTCCTGCTTTGCAAAGCACTTGGGCGTCATTCCAATGATAAATTTCAGCTTCATCAGCTACTGACCCACATATGCTCAGCTGCCAGACTACAACTGCTTGTTCCTATAGGTCCTGGGGTAATGTTATAATTAAAGAGCAGCTGCTGGCATATATAGGCTCCATGGACTCTGTCATCAAAGGGCAACTGATGTCCCACATTAACTGAATGGATCTCTAAGGAATTTCTGTGATAGAAACCAACTCTCCTCCTCAGGAGAAATTATAGCACATCTGCTTCACCGTAACAGATGCTGTGTCTCATCCACTACTGTTGTGCCTATAGGTATGGTGACTGAGGTCTGACAGTACATTGGGACCTCTTTCTATTTTGCTAGGATTCCCCATGAGTACCAGAGGTGCTTCGGTGCATGTTGCACGATACGTTGTCTGGTGAATTACAGTTATTTACCCATCTGATGATTAAATGGCAGTCAAATTTAAAATGTCCTTTTATAAGTCAACAAAAATGGAGAAAAGAAAATAATCTTGTGTTTGGTGTATGATTAACCTGTGGAATTTACTGCAGTAGGATATTACTGAGGCAAATTGTTTAGTAGGATTTAGGGATTAGACACATGAATAAGAAGAGCATTTACTAGTTACCTTCTCTAGATTTAAGAAAGGTTAATTTCTTCCTAGTGCAATTTGATATATAAGGTCAGCAGATGACTGCTAGTATAAGGATGGGCAATGTCTTCTCCAGTCCATGGCTTCCAGCAGGTCTCCAAGACAAGGTTCTTCCTTCCTGGAGAAGGATAAGGTATCAGCACGCTTGTCAGTCAGGGCAAAATACTGTACTAAGTGCACAACTGCTGTCTTCTATTAAGGCATCATTTTGTCCCTGCGGGTCAGGTCAGGACTATTTCACACCCTCAACAGTTCAGGGTTTTGCCCTTCCACCTTTTTTTTATTCCTTTCTTAATTTCAGAAAGCCTGACAATATGGCCAGTGCCCTTCTGCAAGGATCGTTACAACTAATGGACAAGCCTATTTATTATAAAGTCTGTTAAAGGGTAGTTAACAAGCCCTGATTTCTATTTAACTGTCACTCTGTAACCTGCTTGAGAGCAGATCTGCACTCTAAACATAATCACCTCTTAATGCTTCTTATTTATTTATTTAGAGGCAGTATAAACACCATAGGCCAGAACCTCTGCTGATATATCGACACGCCCCCAGCAGCCAGGATCTGTTGAAATCAATGGGGCTTTACTGATTTACATCCCCTGAGAATCTACACATAAAATAAATTCCAGCCAGAAGGTAGGAGATACATGTACATGCAGAAGCCAGATAAATTGCTGTGTTTGTATGACACACAGACATTTCAGGGTCAATAACATACAGAAATCACAGTTCCTTTGAAAGAAAACTTAATGACTGATCCAACTTATTAAACCTGATTTATGTTTGTTAAAAAACAGTCAGGTGACAACCAACTGATGCATATCTTTATTTGCTTTGGTGTAATCCTGCATTTTTGTTTTCCACTCGTAGATATGATGTTTCACTGTTTTAAGGTCAGAGTCTAATTTCAGATGTCACAAGAAAGGTAGTGTACAAAGCTGCACACTGCTGCTTTGTGTGCATGCAGTAGCTATAAACTGCCTCATCAACCTTAAAAACAGCAAAATACCTTTAAATCTAGAAGTTGCAAAATGCTTTTCAAACTGTCACGCACGCTGGCCAGCCAAGTTTTCAATAAGTTGCAGTAGTCCTGATTTTATTTTTACCCCTCTTGTCAAGGTTGGTCTTCAGAAAACTATGTGCTGCTTTTGCACTGAGTGAAATGAATATGCATCCAATTTTCTGAGGCCACAGTCCGTGGCATGTGCACAATTGGAAGTTGGATTAAGCTGAAATAGGTAGATTTCTACTAAGGAATGTTAGTATTGTATATTTTAAGTACATAATCTTAACTGACTCATTTCTCTACTGCTTTTCCCTCCTGCCCCTCGATGAAAGAACAACCCAAAACTTTTGACACGGTTATTTTTGTGTGGTTTAGTTATGCAGCCTTGTCCCTTAAGACAGGACTACTGTACTGGACTTATTATAATGCTGTGCCATGAAACACCTCATAAAAATAATGTTATTTCCTCTGCTTTCTTCTGAACCTTTACAAGAAAATTACTTTCAGTCTGCTTAAATCCTGTTACTTTTCATAACAACCTCTCGCAAATGAAAGCAGTGTAGTTAACTGGGTTGGTACAAGCAAGCCAGAAAAATAAGGTAGATGTTAAATTTTTCCCCTTATTTTGTTTATTGTTTTGCTCCTTACCAAAAGTTGGAAGGAAAAAAAAAAAAAAAGGTAATTGGATTTTTTATAATTTGTGACCATTTAGAAGAATAAATGACCTGAATCAAAGGTCAAAGCCTTTGTGCTTTCTGCAGTAGAGAGGTTTTTGTTTTGTTTTCCCCTGGATCTTTTTATACTGGAAGGGAAAAAAAAAAAAAGGACAAAAATTAAGCAGAGTGAAATAAAAATCTCCTCTGTGCATGTTCACGCACAAGACAGCTCCTAAAGGATCTTTACAGCTTCTGATTTAAACGCCTTTTTCCTTGAAGCTTGCAAATATCAACAACATTCCTGCGCACTGTAATCAAATACTTTCCCCAAAAGCCGTGGAATGTGCCATAATTTGTCAAAGATCCTCACTGACAAGTTTTTAGTAAAGTCCACTACAGCAAACCCTCCTCGGCCCCCTTGACCCACGTAGCAAGAGACCTTTGACCCTATTTGGGCCTCTTTTATGAGCTTCTTTCACTCTGACCAGATGGCTAAACTATCAAAGGTTTTTATGAGTAAAAACTGCTTTTCAAACTCACAAGTTGTATATTTCTCTCCATGTTAATGTGAACTATCAACCCAAAGGCTTTAAATTGAAAACACAAAAGGTGCTCCGCAGCTGCCGGCTCTGCAGCGGCACCTCGCATTGTGCCGGCTGGGTGGGGATGTTTGCAGAGTAAACAGCTGATGTCCAGATGAAGGCAGTTTAAGGCCAGATAGTTTAAGAAAACCTCCCATCGAAACCCTAATAAATTATTTTTCCCCAGGTTATTGTTTTGAGCCTCATACATGGCATTTGCATATCCACCCACAGCTACCGCCAGCCCACCCTCTCTCTTCTGCATGGAGACCACTACCCGGAGTGGCAAATTAGGACTAATTAGACCAAATTGTGTCAGAAACAAAAATAGAGAGATTACAGACTTCTCAATCCGTTTGAATTTCAATGCAAACATCTCTCAACACCTGGACGCCACTTTCTTAAAGCCAACTGAGCTGTCTTGTCCCTTGCTGTCCATGGGCTGTCAGAGTAGCTCCAGGGAGGATTTTTGTTCTAAGATCATTAGTGGGTATTTGTTGTTGCTGTTGTTACAGTTTCTGTCTTGCACGTAGTTTATCCTAACAGAAAAATTCAGTAGGGTGTTTTTTTTCTTTAACATACAATTTTCCTGTATATATCTTTTATAGAAATATTAATATGCTACATGTATTTCACAGCATTTGCTCTTCTTATTTTTAACAGATTTTTAACAATTTTCAAATCTAAATACTATAAATCACACAGAAATAAATAAAGAAAAATCATACCCTCATAGGCTTTCCCAAGAGATCTAAGGAATATAATCTGCTCTTCCTCTTTCTCACAGGTTTCCAAGAGCTCCTTTTTAACCCTTTACATTCTGGCATGCCATTCTCACTATGGCGTATTTGTTTCATTAATGGAAAATCATGTGTTGTCAGAGCTGCAGAACTGCACGTTTGGGAACAACTTTAGTTTAACATTCTTAATCAAATTCCTTTTGTGACAGGTATTTCTTTAATTCAGTTTGAAATGAGGGTCTTAATTGGTTATGTATCTTTTAAAGTCAAATATGCTTTCCTCTCACTTAAAATCACAAAAAGGTTTTGTTTGGAGGAAAACAATGGTGTCCAAGTAGGATAAAAGATAAATATTGGCAAGTCTTTACTTTAGTGAAACCAGGGTATCTGTTAACATCAGGCTTGTAGATCACATGGTCATCTGTGCATTCCAGAATCACGTAGGCCAAGGCTGGGTCTTCTGTTCAGTAGCTGTTCAGACCTACTGTACTTAGAGCTGCCAGCCATGCCAGCACATGTTACGAGTGAAGATAATGCACTAAAAAATAGGTGTAAAAATATATCAATTTTTCTCTTACCTCAGGGGAAAAAAAAATAAAAATCAACTTGTCCTTACTTTCTGTCTAAAGCTTTTCACTTTCTCAGATTTCTTTACATGTGACTTGTTAATCCATCAGTCTTGTTTATCCAACCAAGTTTATTAATGACAAATGTTGCTGGCCTTGCTGAGTTATGACTGTAAACTGAAAGAATATGCGGGCCAAGGTGAAAAGGTGATTTCTTTATAACAGCTGTAATTTATCCTGGGCTTTGGCCAGGCCTTTGATTTTTGGACTGGCCCTGGATATAGTATTCCTACTGATTGCATTAGAATAGCCCTCAGGGGTCATGCTGAATTCCAGGGCCCTGGAACCAGTTAGAAGAATGGAAGATGACCATATGTGCAGGGTTAGAGAATGATAATAAGGTGCAGCACAATACAAGCCCGGGTGTTGTGGAAATCTTCTGCTCTGCCTTCTGCATGCTGTCATTCATATAAGCATTGCATAAGAAATGCATCCTGGCTTGGTCAGGAGGAGGAGAAAAGAAAGCAGGAAGAAATTAAGTCTCTTAGTCCTTAGGTTCATTAAATGTCTCCTGCAATGAGAGGGTTTGAGTGTATCATGTTACTTGTGGTTAGATTTTGAAAGGGTGGGAGATGCCTGTGCCATTTAAAGCAGCTTCAGCAATTGTTGTTTCCAAGTATCACTTCTTGTGCAAAAGCTGTTTGGTCCTTATCCCACAAAGAAGGATGAGATGGAGAATAGGAGGGCCTCATCTCTGGTTTTCACCTAGTTTGGTAGTCCTGACATCAGGTCACACAGATCGGCTGTGTCCTATTGACAGCACTTGCTTCAGAGACAGGGTGTTGGTCTGTCTGCAGGTGATCCTCCCCTCCTTCAAGCTATGGGCTTATGGTCTCTGGAGTTGGAGCAGTCACCCAGGTGTAGGAGACCTTTCATCTGTTCCTTTTTCGGTTTGAGTGAATAGTGTATCTTAATCAGGAGTGAGTTCTCAGTCTTTCCTGTTCCATTTCACTTTCCATGGAAAAATTAGTTTAAAATGGTATTCTTGGGCAACAACAAGAATGCACATAACTTGCCTAACTAGGGGTTAGGACACTGTTTTGGGAGAGGTAAACAAGTATGGGTCTCTGCTCTAGCATATTTTTGCATTATTTTATTAAGAGTCACTTATAAGTTACTGCAGGAACTTTCTTTATCTTTTAATGTTCCATTCTGAACCATAAAAATCACAAGAAACTACAGGAAACAGGAGGTCTGGGCTCACCTGCCATCCAGTCAGCTGGATTGCAAGTTTGTAGGTGCAAACAGATGATTATACTGCAATAACAATTGTACAATTCAGCGATACATACTGCTATGGACAAGTTTTCACAGGTGCAAGATTGCCTTTGAAAAGAGATCAATCCAGCCTCTTAAAGTAGTTTTATTAACTGTTGACAATTCCCATTATTTTTCAGGCATGGCTGATTACACTGTCACTTTTGGCAAATGCTAAAATAGCTTGTGATCTCTGCTGACTTCAAAGGCTTTGGAGCAGGGCAATACTGTACCCAAATTCTACAGCATACATCTGGTACCTCAATAAGGGCAAAACTGTTAATTATAGGAATACAGGTCTGGCTATCTGGCTGCGCATAAAACTGTACATAGTACTGCTAATCCTTCTACCTGCCAAGCTGTCATTAAGTGCTGAAACTGTGATTTGCAGCCAGACATGCTTACCATGGCTTAAGTGACCAGTTTCACATGAGATCGGTACGATAGTCCATCTGTATTAAAACATGACAAAGCATTAGCTCTTCCTTGTGTGTCCACCTTCCTGTCTTTGCAGTGGTTTATCACTATTATCATACAGTAACTTATTAATGATCCAGATTTTACCTAATGTCAATATGAACCTACTCTTTTCAAGTTTTCACATTGTTCACTTTGTCAGGACGTATCTGAGCACCTTCCAGAAGCACAATAAATAATGTGCCTAACCAATGTAGTATGTGTTCATCCTCCTCCCTCAAAGGAGAAACAGGAGGTGGAATAGCTTGCTTTACAGGAGGGAGAGACCAGGATTTTTTGAGGTGGGAAAGAGGGTGAACATTCATAAGGCACTTCCTGCAGTAATTTAACATATGAAGATAGTCAGGCCTCTGGACAGTTCCTAAAAGAAATGAAAAAGCAAGCTACTGCCCACATAGCACTGCAGTTGCTATTCTGGTCTTGTGATAGGTGTCAGTAAATGACAAGACTGAGATATGAGTGGGAGAGCTGTGCTCAGAGAGGCATGTGATTGCATGGGCAATTGCATACTTCATTTACACAGGATGACTCTCAGCTTCTGGCTAAACAACTGCTCTTGCAATGTGCCAGTGGAGCAATAAACAGCTGGGAGGATTGTTCAGGACAAATGCTAGTGGTTCTGTGTTCTTCATGGCCGGTATCTCAGAAAATACAGCCTGAAATTCCTTTATGTTCGGAAGGCAAAATTAACAGTAAGGCGTCAATCTTCATTGGCAGAAGCACTGCCAGTTATGTGAAGTTTTGTAATTGAGTATATAGATGCTGCAGGGTTTCATCTCCAAAAAACCACTTTCAATTTCTAATGAAAGATATCAGAGAGAATAATAACCCTTATTACATACCCTTGTTTCTGTTCTCTGCCCCATAACATTGTCTGTAATGCTCATAGCCTAAAGACGAGGGTGTAAACATACCTGAGTATTTGGGAGTGGGCACTGAATGGCCTTGCTAGAAGCGCTTATATATGTGTTATTAATATAAACCTATAAACCATGATGTAGAGTTCATCCATACATTATTAATTAAAAAGCATTAAAATTCAAGTTAGACATAATTTTAAATCATGGGACTTAAAAAATTACTTAAAACTAATTTATTTGTGTTTTTACTCATTTCTGAGCCCTTAGATGATCTATATCAATTTTCCTTTCCAATTGGCTCACATTAAAAAAAATTGGTGTTTTTTTCTTCATGATAACTAGAATGTTTAAGTCACTTCACTTTTGCACCAATTCTTAACATAGTTAAGTAGTTAACACAGTCAGTAGTGCTTTGGTATAATGCAGCTGTATTCATAAATCATTGCACCATGATGGCATCAACAAAAAGTACCTGAACAAGAGCAGGTCAGAACAGAGATGTCAGAGCTGCAGGGTGTCAGGACAAGGAGCGTTGACTGACAGGAGTCTTGCAGGTCTTGGCAGTGCAGCTCGAGAAGTTCCTGCCTGCCACTGTTTATTGCTGACTGGGGTTGGTGATAACTAGCTGAGAGGTGGGAGCAAACAAACAAGGATGGCAACTTCTTAACTTGTTCCAGGTAGATCCATTTACAAAGTGTCAGCCTATGTCCTGATGCGTGTTCAGTCTATTGAGGCTGCTGCCTGTTCCGCTAAAATTTTGGCACTGCTAATTTAAACAGTACATTAAAAAGAAGCTAATAAAACTGCATTTCTCAGTGTGGCTCCTAGGAGGGGTGGGCAGAGCAATGGAATGGGTGAGTGAAATGAAATGAAATTAAACCCCCTCACAGGTAACTGCACCTTAGGCTCACATAATGCAAAGCTGTTGTTTTATCTTCACATCTGACATGCCACTGGCCTTATTTGCAGAAAGCTGACCTTGTGTCAAACAAGATGATCTGACTGACATTTTCTATTTCTGGAAATGATTAATCTGTTTATAAAAAGTTCAGTTAAGAAAAGCCTTGAAGTTTCCTTCTACATTTTCATTAATGTCTTAAAGATTGAGTTACATTTCCCATTTGTTAGGAGATGTACATACAACTTGCTGTTCAGAAAAAAAATGCTGATTCCAGTGCTCTGGCATGTGCTGCGACTGGACAGTTGCATTCTCACACATGGATTACTTATCCAGCACCATGACACACCTCTATAACCAACAGAAGCTTTTTGATTCTAAACGTGTTTGAAAATTTGATAGTGAAATACTAACATAAAACATTTTCACCTCCCTGAATTGTGCCAACCCTGCTTGGGAGTTTCATTTGTGTAAGTCTCACTGCTGAAAAGTTCACAGGCACAGCTAGATCTGATGGACCAGGTCCTTTACAGAGAAACTCAGCTCTTGTCTGATGTTTACAAACTGATGTAAGGAATAGAGGCCTTGCAGCATTTGGGGGCAACTGTAGCTGCATTTTTTTACCTTCATAGACAGTGTAGCTAATATCACATCTCAAAGCCGTGCGATGCCTTCTTTGCCCCACAGAATGGCAGTATGTGTTCTCTTCAAATTTGCTTGCATTTAATTTAATTTTTTCCAGTCTGTTCTGAGCTATAAATACTCTCATGATCCATTAGGCTCATATCAGATACATTCATATTTCACCTTCTTTTGGCATTCGAGTTCCCAGCTGAATCTGATAAGCAGATCAGTCACTGCTATGTCAGCGAAGAGGAGCAGTGTTGTACCTTAATATTTGTCATCATTACCCAACACACCCATGCAGAGCAAGCTGTGAGGAATGCAGGTTTTCACGCTTTATCAGCTATAACTAAACATCTGGTTGCAAAAAAGAGATGAATCACTCAGAGTTAATGAAGGTTATGATTTCATATAATCCTTTTCAAGCAAAACAAATTCCACTGGAAGAATATAATAGATTAACTGTGGAACTGAATCAATTGAGGTTTTAACATCGCTGTTATTTACAACCCATCCATTTTCCATTCTAAGCTCAAACTTTGTTTTGTCATTGCCAGCAGGGCTTTTGCATTTCTTTTTAAATGCACTCTAAAGTCCTTCACTTTGTAGTTTCCTAGAAACATAACCACTACTCTAGCTGTGATCTCAAACAAATTAATTCCATTTGTGTTAGTGAAATGCTGATTTAACAAATGGAAAAAAAAATACAAGCATTCCTTAAATTCAGGTTATTGTATACATTTGTGACTTAGGGTCCACCTACAGCAGTGGAGTAACGTGGTCTTTTATAGCCTTTCTCATCAGCAGATCTGAAATGTTGCACATACAGTAGGAATATCTTAGCAGTGCCCTGCCAGGATGAGTAAGGAAGTTTTAATTTCCCTTCCACGGATGGGAGGAACTGGGGCACATGCTGTAAGTGCTGCTGGTAGGGGTGGGAAGAGCTGAAGCAGGCAGTGCTGTGCTAGGCAGGAGGACATTATCCCAGGGACAGACACCCCATCCCTGAGCAAAATAGCACCCTGGTACCCAGCAGGCCACTCGGGCATCCCCACAGCCATGCCTGGTTTATTCCATACAGCTCCTTTGTCTCATCAGCTTAGCCTGATTTCCTAAGGAAATGAGGTTTATGTGATTGTAACCCCTGCACCTCTGTCTGTTTATGTGTGCCCATCTCCCTTGTCCCCCTCACTCCCGCAAGAAATTTTCCAATTTCAACTAAATTTGAAACAAATAAAGGTCCCAAAGGAAGATCAGTTTCCCAGCATTTCTGTGCATGGAGTAGAAGGAAGGAGATAACTCGTTAGTGTGCTGATGGAGGCAGGAGCCTGGGTTTTCCTTGGTAGAAATACGAGAATCTGCACAGGTAAAAACCACTGTAAAACCAGCTGTGTTCCCTGTTTGTTTGTGTGTTGTCCTTGGTTTGTGACATTACAGCATTTTGGGTGCTGAAGGAGGGAACAGAAAAAAAAAAAGCCAAAGTGACTGTTGACCAAACCCATCCTTTTATTCCACCCTGTAATTCCATTCCCAGCCACCAATTCCCACTGCCGGGGGATTTGGGAATGGGCAAGTTTGTCCAGACATCTATCTTTGCTTATCAAGTAAAAGCAGAGTGGTGTGAGATGGAAGTGGGTGATTGTGGAGAAGTGTGGTAGAGCACCAAGGAAAAAGCTCCCATGAATGCACACACGCTGCTGGGAAGTGAAGGGTACTCCAGCATTGCAAGTTTAGCTCATCAAGCTGTCAGCAGAAAGAGTAGAGCACGGACTAGTAAATGATGGAGTTCTCTTTGTTACTCATCATTACAAATGTGCAAAGGAGAGATACTTCATGCTGGTGCTCTTGAAGAAATGGCTGGCATTGGCAAAAGAGCAGAAGAGGGGACAGGAAGTCTGCACTGGGCTGGGCAAAACCAGCAAACCATAACAGAACAAAGTAACAGAACAGTAGTCTCTTGAATTGAAAAGGGATGCACAAGTGCTTTAAAACCACTAAACAATTTTTCCTGGCACATGGGAGGCAGTATGTTTGAAGGCATGGCAGGGGAAAAGTGCTTTAATGAAGCATTTGACTTTTACTCAGTATCAAATTATAATTTACCTAAATGTAACTTGGACTGTTTAATTTTTTAAAGCAAAATTAAATAAAACTGCTTGTTTTTTAAAACTGCTGTTCTCTGCATTCCTGAGTCTGGGATTTAGCAGACTAATGGGATCAGTCATCCCCCACTTAAATACATCCTGGACAGCATTCACAGGCATGTTGTTGTTTGTGTCCAAATGTGCTGTCCTCTTTCTAGCATCTCTGAAAATAAGTGAAGATCATGGCAACTGCAGATGGTGCCAGGTCTCAGCAGGCCATGCCTGCAGGAGCATTTCTGCCAACACGCTGGCCCATGTCCCAGGAGGATCTGCTTTCCCTGGCTTATCCCTCTAGCTCCTTCTAGGCTTGTGATTTGGTGACCCCCTGTTCAATGTGCCCAAACTCTTCCCTGCTCACCACTGGTGAGTCTGAGGCATCAGCCCTGCAATGTGCTGGTCCCAGTGCTCTTGTCACAAGCAGGGTCATGCCAGATCTATTTCCACACATATTGGAGTGGGCAAGTGACGGTTGTGACTGCCTGAGTTTGGAGGTGAGCAAGAGGCAAAACCTCCTTGGGTAGCAGTTTGAGCAATGCATTGGCATCTAGCCTGTTAGAGAAAACACTTCCGGAGTCTCTACAAACTCAATCAAAATGACAGATAGCTTGCTAGAAAAAAACATAACTGTTAGATACACAACAATTCAGCTTCAAACCCATAGCAGTAAGCTGAAACTTCTAAGTGGAGAAATCCCACTGGGCTCAGCCATGTCATCTTGTGCTGCAATATAACTCCAGAATAGTTTGCTTTAATGAATCTGAGGACAGAATGAAGCCATTGAGCATTAACTGAGATTAATCATTTAGTGGGAAAGTACGAAAACAAATGGATTCAGGATCTTTCTGGAAGGAGAATATGAGCCACAAAAATAGCGATGCTTTGACAGCCACCGTTTTGCTGGGTAAAGTTTCACATCCTTCCAAACGACACCCAGTTGCCTCCTCTGTGTAGTAAAGATGTCCCCTTCCTTTTACAAAGCTTCCATGACTTGTCTATTTTTGTTTTTCCCAGCTGTTGTTGTAAAATCTGTTATCTTTAATGTATTGCCCTGAAAAACAACACATCTTTGAGAAGGCCAGTGGACTGTGACATAATTAGATGCAAAATGCACATCTAAAAGCTGTTTACTTCCTGTAACACTAGGATAACTACTAATGAATCACTGACTCTGGGGATTCTCAGTTTGTAACTGGATACTCCACAAACTTCTTATCAGATCAACAATGATTTCTGTCAAAAAAGAAGGAAAAAAAGAAGAAGTGGGGGTGGGCAGGTTTTTTTCCCCTGAAACCAGAGTTTAGCCTATATGCACCAATTCTAAAGCATTTTTAGCATGTCAGGCAGAGTAGTCATGGTGAGTTTGAAGGGATAAGGGAAGATAAAGTGTATCAAAGCAGGATCTGACACTCGTGATGCTACGCAGACCTTTCTTTCTGAGAGCATCTCACAGACCGGACTGACAGCAGGGATTAATCCATGCAATGGCAATAAACAATAGTTGAAGTGGGGTTGAGGCCTAACACCTGGATGTTATGTTACCATCAGTAAAGAAGCCTGTTTCATGCTAGGGATGAATATATATGATTTTGACACTCTTGCTTTCTCAGCGACAGGTAAGACTCCTCAGACCCCTTTTGTGAAAGGAATTTTTTTTCCTTTTTTTCTTTCTGTATGTGAGAAAGCTGCAGGATTCAAATGAAATGCTTTAGGTTGCTTCACATATGACCCTGATTGACAGGTATGAGAGGCTTAAATGCATGGACTGGAATTTTATCTATAGAGGCATATTTATTCTTTCTAAATCGGTCCTCTAAATCAGAGGATCAATGCCCTTGTTGAGCATTTACATCTCTAGGTTGTTAAGGTTGTCCCAAGGGGTGTAGCTTGGTTTCCCATGCAGGACAGTGGTGCCAGTGGAGGGGTTAATCCTGCACCAGCAGCCACCAAGGCCATCACATTGCATTGTCCTCAGCAGAGCTGAGTTTGCCACATCTGTTGAACTGTGCCAGCACCACAGAGGGGTAAAAGAAGGAGGAAATCTTCCCCTATCAGCCTCTCCCTGAAGGTACCCTTTCTGGTACTAAACCTTTCCAAAAAATTTAATAAAGAACCTAAAAAGCCATTAAAGGACACAGAGAGGCTGAAACTTAACCATGTACTGAGTGGTACTCAGGAAGTCGTAGTGCAGCTAAACCTTGTTAGGAAGTTCGCCGTGTGGGGGCTTTTCTCCATTTTTGACCTTATTTACTCTTTTGTATTATCTCTGACTCCTCAGGGTCAGCCTATGTAGGTCAGGGATTCATTGACATAGATGTTCATCTCTCTTCTCTACAAGAAAAAGGGCAGGGGGGAGGAAAGAGAAAGTGGGTTGGATAGACTGACAGAAGGCCCCAACAACCATGTCCAGAAAGTGATCTGGTGGGAGGATGCGAGAGCAGGTGTGAGAAGAGGCAAGAAGGAAAAGAAAAATTCTTCAGGAGACTCTTTGGGCCAAGCAATGGAAAAACATGTATGTGAGAGCTATTGCACTGGTCTGGAAGTACTTCGCCTTGGTCTTTACAGTACAGACCTGGTCTTACCAAGCTGCGAGCAGAGAACTCAAGACATGGGGAGAGAGCTGGAGCTCTCTGTGTGCCTTCTTCACTTGGCAGACTCAATTGTTTTATGAGACTTACCAGCCAGAAATCTTGCAGAGAAGTTTCTGTGGAGAAGCAGAAACGTGAGTGAAGGTTCCTCAGTGAACTGCTGCCTCCTCTTGGGTGCAGATCTGTGTGCTGAACTAGGAAAAATAAAAACATTCCCGTTTTGAGTGTTTTGACTTAAATGAAGAGACATCTACATGAAGATGCCATAGGGCTGGAAATCCTAACAGTAGACACAGAAATGACCTTAAAAGGACTTATTTTACCAGTGTGTTTTCCAGGCAACAGGAAGGAAACTCATCTCCTCCAGCATGCTTTATGAAGTTACTCAGCTTATAGACTCTGATCCACATCCAGACTGCAACAAATTCCCAGATGTAATTTCTCATGTAGTTCATTGCCTAGTCTCTTGGCAATGAGCTGCCACTAATCCTGGCCATGGAGGTGGCACGCACTGCTTGGGTGGCCAAGGAGACCTGGGGCTGGAGTTCTTGCAGCTAGCTGGCTTCAGGAAAATTACTTGGAGAATTTAGTTATCCTAGTGCTAGGATAGCCTGTGAGAAAAGAAAAGGAAATGCGAGCATTTGCCAGTCTGTGTTCTCTTGCAAACATGTTTTACATTCAGCAGCACTAGACTATACGTATTGAAGGTTCAGTTGCTAAGTCACTTGGCCAAGATCAAGAGTGATTTTGCTAGGAAAGCAAGGAATTAAATCCAGATTTCCCAAAGCCATATGCTAACTCCATCCTGCCAGTGCGGACTCATCCACACTGAATATAAATCAATATTTAACAAGGGATAACTATTTAACCGTAGTTATCATGAGGTACAACTGGCTATTCCACTTTCACATATCTCATCTAGCCCTTCGTAACTACACAGTCCTGCATAAAAAAATATTAAATGTGACTCCTTTGTGAACTGTTCTGTATCAGCTCCTGCAGAGGCATTAATTTAAATAAGGAGTTATGATTTTTATTTTTCTTTCCTTTTGTCACTTTATCTTCCAGGACAGATGCTCAACCCAATTTTGCCTCTTTCTTCTGCTTTCTTCTAGTTGGCTGGTGTATTTAGACGTTACAGAAGAGATTTTGTACACATTGAATGCTTAAAAGGGCCAAAGTCTGAGGTTGGTAACCAGTGAGGTATCTGGAATACAGAAGTCAGTCTGTCTAATTCAGTCCCACTCATGTGTTACTGGAAGCCTTTCTGCTAAATTCAGGCTTAGGATCAGCCTGTTAATGTTTACAATGTGGCTCTTTTGGAATAGATGGGAAGGATTTGCAAAGTGAATGTGCCTATAAAATCTCTTATTTACATGCATCATTTGAGTGATTGTGTGTGCAGAAGGACAATGACGTGAGTTGTTTCCTATGCAGTGTATTCAGCAGTCTTTTTCATGCAGCAGCATGGGCACAATGGGTTTTTAGGGGCATTCATCAGTGCCCTCCTCTGTAACCTGCCTCACGGAGTTTACAGCAACTTGGTTTTAGAGAGCAAAAAAAATGCATCAAGCAAGGCTTGGAAATCTGGCCAGGCTGGGGTTTTCTATAGGACCTGGGCAGCTGCTCAGCCTGGCAAAGGGTCTGCAGCCACGGGGAGTCCCATCCACTGCCCTCTGCCTGATGTTTGCATCTCTTCTGGGTCTTTTGGTACTTTTTTTGCCCAGGTCCTTTTAGGCATTTAAAAACCTGTTTCCTGTTTCTAGAAACAAAGGCCACACTTGGGAAGGGAATGACCTTTCTGTGGTTATGCCTTCTGGATGAGAGCCAGATTCAGCTACAGTTAAGTAGGAACCAAAAGATGAAAAGCTTAATGGTGAAGCAGAAGGAGGACCCCATCAGCGTAGGGCTTATCCTTCATACCTTAAGTAGTGACTTGTGCCTTCCTCCTCTCCCAGCCCTTGCATGTCTTGTCCTTCCATGGGGACATGAGGTTGGTGGCTTTTTCTCATTTATACAGGCTAAACAGGGCCCAGCACACAGAGGCTGATCTGAATACTCTGGAAGCTACTGCAACACAGATAAAATATTCACAATATTGGCTGAATGCATCATATAATAAAGCCTTTAGGCCTAAAAAACACCTAGCAGCAGAAACATGCAAATCCTGCTCACAATTTTGTGTATGTGTGGGGTTTGGTTTTTGATACAGTAATAATATTGCTTCACAGGTCTACAACTTTGTTTTATCAAACTCTTCCAAACTGCTTTCTAAATATTAATTCCCAAGGCCTCACAGCAGTACTGAATGGTAGATACCCACCTTTTTCACTTACATTCATTGAACTACTATATTAAAACAAACCAAAGTCAAATGAAATCTGCATTCAGTTTTACTTGGTGATGAAACCTGCTTGTCACTGCAACAGAAATTAATCTTTTGTCAGCAGCTGTGAACAGAAGGGTTGCAAAGGCCCTGACTTCCTAAACTGCGGAAATAGCTAAGAAGCAGCAGTACCCTGACATCTGAATTTTAATACACTAACCCCTTAGGAAGCTTATCAGAAGGGTAGGGGGAAGTATTTGTGCAAAATGCTTTTATTTGACTGTTTTCTCTCCATTCAGGAAGAGTAGTTGCCCTAACAATGGCATGAATCTAGTGTATCGGTGAGTTGTATCCCTTGAACTCCAACTTACAGAACAAAAGACTTCTAAGAAGCATCCATGCAGCAGATGTTTAGTTATCTGAAGTGTCAGAATGCCAATTAGATATTGAACATGGCAGGAGGAGGGTGGAGTTTCCAAAACAAATGAATGATGAATAGGAACAGTTCCCGAGTTTGGTCTAAAGTCCTGCTGTTCTTTTGTAAAATGATTTGTGGCAAATTTGTTTTGTCACTGAGGCATAGTTCCCCTTCAGGATTTAAGTGATTTTTATAATCACCCCAAGGAAACTTTGGAAAAAAGGAAAAAAAAAGAAAAAAAAAAAAAAAAGGAGAAAGAATATGAGGATAAAATACCCTATTTGTTATGAAGAACAGGCGCTAAAAATGAACATGTTTTAAAGTGTAACCAAATAATCCTGTCTTCCATGTGGTTCCTACATAGTGGCTACTCTCCCACAGTGAAATCCTAGCCTTGCATTGAAATAGAAAAGGGATTCTTTTTCATGAGGGAGTGAGGGTCAAAACATGAATTAATTTAGTGAAAACTGACTGTTTCAGAGATTATAAATTTTGATGCTAGTGAGTGCCACTCACTAGCATCAAAATCTTCTAACAGTGGCCTGAAGGGGGTTGAAAAAAGCTAGGTTACAAAATGCCTCTATAGCTGACTTGCACTTTTATTGTCATTGACCTCAGTAAATCATTGCTAGAAATTAATATAACATGGACATTTTTAGTTCAGTGGTTTATGTAACGTTATGTTTAAAGTAGTCGTCTTTGACTTGCAAAATGCTCTAGATTATTCGTTCTCAAAAGTCACATACAACTTGTAAATGTACTTAGGACAACTTATCCTGTGCGTGTCTGTGTCAAATAAGAATAATACTGGACAGTATAAAATACCAGGCAAAACAGCAGAGAGGAAATTGGACTTGCATTGACTTAAATAAGCAAGTGCTGTGACAAAATTGTTTAGTTCTCTTTTGACCTTTTGAGGTCACGTTTGACTATTTATGCTATCTCCTAATGCTCTACTTCTCCCTGTCTGGTAACAATTATGTGTTTATGCTGTTCTTTGCCTTCCCAGTTGGTATATTAAACAATCACTAATTACTGCATAAAAATATACATTCTTATTTTGGAGCTTCCTGTAAACACCCATCTATTTCCAAATACTCTATTTAAACAGCTGAATGAAAACCTACGTGTTTTAGCCATGTTGGCTGATTTGTTTAAAACAAAGGCATAGAAATAAAAAAACCCAGTTGGCATCAATTGTTTTCCCATCCAGATATGGGATACAGGGAGTGAATAACAAACTATTTGGGGGATGGGGGAGTTGAATGATGTAAGTAGACTGAGATTTTGTTTACAGCAGTGTTAACAGAGGAAAAGCTCAGCTGAACACAGTATTAATAGATGTTTTATGATCATCTTTAAGAGTAGTATTTGGCCCTTTTTTTTTAGGTGGGGTATTCTTAAGAAAAGAAATGAGTGTAAGAACTCTCTTACTGTCTTACGGATGGCAATTAATGTCAAATCCAGCAGGAAAGACAATAAGAATCAAGGGTCTCAGGGCTGTCTTTAAGAACTTGATATTATAAAGTACTGAGTCAGTTCTGCTGCTCTGAGAGCTTTCCACATTCCCATTGGGGTTTACAGATGTTACTTAATTGAGAAGGCCACCAAACCAAAGTGTAACTAATTTAAAGTTGGATCCTGATGCTCATATTTAAGTCCTTGAGTGAAAAAGGTTTGGCATTTAACATATTTGGAGATTCCATCTTCTACTAACCAGCAGTTACCAAATACTATCAGAAAATATTGATGATGATAAGTTTTTATGGAAAGTATCCAGCCACTGTAAATTATATTTTCTTTTCCTTTGTGTTTTTTCTTAATGTTATGTCCTCTAGTTCAACGCTGCAACTTGAAAATACTTCAGGCACTTTACTGTTGCTACCACTGAGAACGAGATTGAGTGATTCCACCCAACCCAGTATTTCAGTGCATTTCAATAAGGCTGTTAAGCACCAAATAGATCATGAGCTTTGTCCACCTGGTTCTTTGTTGTACTGCTTGAAAGCATTGAAGTCTTATGGAAAATTTTTTACAAAATCAAGTACTTTTCTTGCACTCTTAGTTTATGAACTCTCCTTCCACACATTGAATATTCCTATAGGGAAATTAGTGGTGTGTGGATGAAAATGCTGGATGAATAATCTGCTTCCTGGGTAGACTTCACCTTTCTGCTTTTACTTTTAGAACTGCATGCAAGGGTAGATGTTTAAAGTGAGTGTTAATTGTGTTTAACTGGCTCAAACACCTCTGGCTTCCCAGTTAACCACATAAACAAATCCCCACTGAAACCTGAACATGCCTCTTGCTGTCTTGTACGGATATTAAATCAACACTGCATCCTTTAATAGATCATCTTGATACTCCAGAAGCACAGAACAAAGCGGTATGACATGCATACCCCATATTAAGGAAGCCAACATAAACTGACAGAATCTCTGCACTTGATGACGTTACAGTACGTAAAGCAGTGAAATGGGACAGGAAAGCCATTTCCCATGCTATTTCCTGATTTCCTGCTCTCTGCATTCCTGCACATAAACCTTTAATTCATTTCAGAATGCAGAGGTCATGACAGAAAGTCAGAGGATAAATATACCCTTTTGACAAACAGAAGGTTGACAGCAATTTTTACCGAAATGCTCCTGAGGCCAGGTGTTTCCCATACACTGTATGGAAATGGGTACCTCCGAATGTTTTGTTAGTGTTTGAACTGTAAACAATCTTAGGCATTATGCTTGAAAATAATTTTTTGATGGCAAGGCAAAAATATTCACATCTGTATTTGTGCAAGACCAACAGTCTAACCCAAGAGATTTGGGGTACCAGTGACCTAGGGACCACGTGGTGTAACACAATTATTCCATTCAAATACAGTGAATGGCAATTAATGTAGAAATTATGTACAGAATATTCTCTTATGATTCAGCAATGCAAATATTTGCTTTGTAGTAATAGAGCAGCCAAAGTTTTGACTGAAAAATCACAAAGGAGAAACTAGTGTTGGAAAAGGAAACACCCTACTCTTCCCTCCCCAAGCATCCCACTGCTCCAGGGTTCCATAGGAGACAATGCAAGTTCTAGAGCAGAGTGCCACAAAAGTGGAGTTTCTGTACTCTCTGCAGTACAAGCCTTGTATAAATGCATAGAAAATAAACTTTAAATTGTGGAGGCTATAGTGGCTACAAGGCTTCCCTGGAAGTGTTTTGGAGGCCAAGGCTGAAAGTCACTGGGAGAGCATGCTACAGCATGGAGAGTCTGCAGGATGTCCCCTCTGCAGCCAGGGTGTTCAGCCTGGGCCTCCACATATTACATCTTCCCTCTGTGTACAGAAGCTTTGAAATCTTTGCCCTTGTGTCCTCTGCAGCACTGATGCTGCAGATCACTGGCCATTATACAACCACTTTTGTTTCCGCAGGTAAGTTTTGTCACGATGGGAGGTGTGTATAGGACACGTGTGTTTGCAGGTGTCCGTAGAGACTTAGTAAAATGTTTTCCCTGTCCTTCACTGGAAGCAAATCAAACCCTGCCTGTTTCTCAGATGAAGAGGAATTATACACCTTATGAATTTCAATGCCTGAATTCTCATATTTCTAAAGATCCATTCAGAATGCAATCTGCAAAACACAGGGACACTCAATCTGTGTGCGCAGGAGCGGTCAGAAAGCAGGTGTGATTTCGTCTGTATATAGACAACTGCTCTCTGGAAAAATTCTCAGCTCTTCAACCTTTGTTCTGTTGGCAGAATGTCTGTGGATTTAATTACACTTTCTTAAATTAATTTTTTGTAGGCAGTTCCTAGAACTGAAGCCAGTGGGTTTACTGGAAATATTTTCTTTCCCTGATATCCATATTTAATTCCACTAAGAGCAACGACAAGTTATGCTCTCCTCAGTCTTTTTCTCCCTGTTTACAAGCTTTGTTACTGTCCATACGTGCAGGTATGAGTGAAAAATGGGATAAAGTAATACCAAATCCAAATGAAGGAGTGGGAGTAGGTAAAACTCTGCTGAGATTGTCTCACATTGCAGAGCTTCCATACTTTAAAATATTCATATTCTACTAAGTTTCAGCATAGTGAAATAGATTTAAAGAATATAATGTGTGATTCCCAAACCATTATTTTTAAGGGCAAGTTATAAAGAAAACTTATGCTGTTTCAGAAACATTTCCCCTTTTGCAAAACAACCGAGTAACCACATTTTCATTGTATTCCCCTTTCCTACCATCCCCTACCTGCCTGTATGCCTGCTTCGATATAAATACAATTAGTGATTGAAGTTTACAGATGACACATGGCTTGACTGAGTGCTGCAAAATAAAGAGAACAGATGACTGCTTGAGTATTGTGAATTATAAAATGAAGCAAACGTCTATTACCATAGATATTACTGTAATATTACTGTAGCATATACTATGTTATTAATATATCAGCCATGCTTGCTGTAGGATAGGCACTTATATGGTCTGCCTCTGAGGTTTGAAAGGGAAAGGAGGAAGATGAGCTGAGTTCCTGCCTTCTCTGGCATGGCATGGTCAAACTTGATTCTTGATCGCATACAGTGGAATGCATCAAGGGAGGGGAGAGGAGTTTTATCACCTGCTATACAAAAAGGAAATAGAGGGTTTCTTAAATAGAAGATCTAATGGCTGGAAGCTGGCCAGTTGAGCCAGGAACAAGGAACAAGCTTCTGTCTGGTAGTAAATTATTGCCCAGATAATCTACCTGCATTGTTCCTTACATGCATTTTAAAAATTCGTATTTGAACTGTTTTAAATGACCAACCAGAAGCTTGGCATTTGCTGTGGTGTGCCAATAGTTCCACACTGATTCTACCAGAATGTAAGAGAGTAGAAGCTAAAATTCTGCAGTGAAAATGCAGAATACATACCCTTTGGTAATCACTCAGGTGGATTGCACCCCAGGATGCTGCAGTTCCCAAAGGCATGGTGGCTATCCACAAGTCCTAGCTCACACCAGTGGTTAAGTGCTACAATCCAAGTCAATAAAGTATATAAGTTTTGTTTAGCTAAAGAATCTCCAGGATTAGGCAGCTCAACTTCAAATGATCTGCAAATGATAAGCAGAGAGAAAATACACACCATCAGCTTGCTACTATTTTGAAAAGAAAGGTCTAAAAAGGAAAGGAGTAACTGTAAGTGACTGGGAGCAGTTGAGGTTCAGTGATGCTACAGACGGTCTTTATAACTATTACAGCCTATAGGGCTTACCTCCTGAGATATGGCTTAAAATGACTTAAAAGATATTTCAGTACCTTTTACCTTTTGGGGACTTTTTCCCCAGAGCAAAAGGAAGATTTGATCAGTCAAATGAAAAATAGAGTAGGACCTGCCTTTAAATGAATCATGATAATATGAGGGCATGTCAGCCTACCTTCTGCAAGTGCAAGGCTTTGTGTTGTGTTTTCATTTGCATGAGGTGTGGGACTTGGCAGTGATCTGTTGGACCAAAAAAAATCTGGACTGCTAAGTAGTGGTAGGGAATATCAGAAAAATCGAGAGAAAATTAACTGGGGGGGACATCAGTTTATCATTTTCTGCTCTATTTAGCTCCCTTCTCAACCTTCTTGAGAGTCTATATTTGTGATGCTATCACCATGCCAAGGATTTACAGTTGTACACAGGACACAACTAAAAAACACACAGAAAGGGAGGGGTGGATGGCATTGAGGAGCTGTTATTGCTTGGATCAATGTTTCCTGGAACCCAAACCACTGTACTTTTCTTGAAATGAATTGATTGCACTTGTCCAGATGTCATTGGCTCCCTGGCATTAACCCTCCTTGCGTCTTACAAAGTGACTTCTCCCCTTGAAAAATTGAAGCTTATTATGTGCTTAGCCTCATACATTAGGTCTCCCAAGGGACATCTGTGCATTACTATGCCTTATTCTGACAAGGGTGCTTGTAATGGCTGACCGATGCAAACACACTCTGTAGATGGTAAATCCCATGTATAACTGCAGCCTGTTTCAAAAATTGTTTGATAAAACCTGGAAAATACTACTGAAAAATGAAAATGCCTTTTTTGCACATAACAATTACTATTTGCTTTACAAGTCAACTTAGTTTCATTAAATATCAAAGTTTGAAAGACAACCCTCCCTGCCCACATCCCCCAAATAAAATGGGAAGGAGGTAAATAGATTAGGGTCCTGTTTGCTTATTGATAAGAAAAAGTACGTTACATCAATGTAACCAAATATCTTATCCCAGCCATTACAGACTTCAAGGTCTTTATTAACATGAGACCAGGGAAAAACTTTAGTGGTGAAATAAGTTAATTAACAGGGTTGTTTTGTTCTCCTCCAGTTTTTATGATGTGAATTACTACGCACTGTGGATTTAATGAAGTCGTGGTATCTGCTCAGATTATTCAGCTGACCTAAACCTCCTTAAATTCCTCCTGTGTTTTAAAATGACTCATTTACAGAAACATTTCCCCTAAACTGTAGCAAGAACACTCTGGTCCCTGTGAGATTGGACCTGGTGTTTCGTCTGTGCTGCAGAGAAGACTTTGCAGTGTGTTCCCACAGTGGTGGGCTTTGAGTTTGAAGTTATTTGGCTAATATGTGACCAGAATACTGAGGAAACATATATGCTAAACTCCACAGGATAATGAGGAATTATATGAAGTTCTGGCATGTTTCTGGCAATTTTTATTGGACTCAAGTGACCAAAGCAGGATGTGTAGTGTTATTTTGGTTTTGTTTCCTTTTGTGTTTTATGGTTTAAATCCAGAACATTGAATCATGATGCTTAAAATGTATTTTTCAGGTTTTGCATCAAGTTCCATGAAACTCAGAAAATTAGAGAGGGAGAAAGCTTACTAGATTAAGAATTTCCCTTTTGATTCAACACCACCTCCAGTGACCTGTCCAAAGAAGTTTGAGGATACAAGGAAGGGGTCAGCACACTGAGCAGAGATGTCTAAGTTAGTCACTAAGAAAAGCCACCTTCCTCTAACAACCAGGCTCCTCCTAAGCACTGCCTTGTCTTGTAAAATGAAGAAATCACTGTAATCTCTTTCCTAAAAGATGACATTTATAGAGGAATAATTCCAGGAGGGAAGTTCCTGGTATTCCTCAGTTTTTAATGTGAGATTGCTCTGGACACGCAGCAATCCCTGACAGCCATTCTCATTTGCTTTTCTAATACATTGGTACTCTAACTACCATGTACTATATTTTTTTTTTTTTTTTTTTTGTTTTGCTACTGGCAATGTTATTAAGGATTTTCTGGAGTATTAAACAGCTTTCTTCCCAGTGCAGACCTCCCTGGGACAACACAAGTCAGTCTGACTGTGGGGACCCTTGCTATTTCTAGGTATATAGTGTACGTTCCACCTTCAAGCTGCAGTTTAGCATCTTTCATTACCATCAGTTACCAGCCTTGTTCGTTTGTTTGTTACATATGTAATACAAAATGCTGTTACTATCTGACCCCAAGCACCTCTGGACTAATATGTAATTCAAAGATACTTACAGGCTGTGAAACAGGTCTGCTGATGTATACTGGAATAATAAAAACAACACTGAGAATGCAAGTCTGAGATTTCTTAGGTACTACCTGTAAAACTGGCATGACAAGGTGGCATTCTTCACGACTGGAATTTGATGGTTGAGCATACCAGTGCGATAACACAGTCATGAAAATAGTGCCAAGGGCCCACTTTACTGCAGAGTATTTGTTCAGCTCCCAAACTGGCTGTAACTATGGCTAAAACCTGGTGTCTGCCCCTGGCAAACAGCAATTTATGCCTTTGACACAAACCATGAAGCCCTACTTGCTACAGAGAAAGTTTTCTTCCTTCCTTCTGTAGAATGAATTTGGGGATCTGCTCTCTTCTGTTTTGCATGGTCACTTCTCATAGTAGTAACCCTATAAAGCAAATTCTTCTGTGAAGTAGTGTAGTGCTACAATGCCTGGTGCTGGATAAATGCAACAAATTATCTTCTGAAGGAATAAATTTAGATTTGCTTTACATATCGGTGTATTTCAGAAGACTATCACATCAATGAAAATTCATTTTCCTGCACAACTGGTATTGCTTCTGTTGGCTCCAAAAATTAGTCACTGGGGTACTGTCTCCTTCACAAACTCTTTAAAGGAAATACTATGTAATTCAAAAACAAAAACGCATGGGAACTGGCAATACACGAGTCTTCACAAGCTCAGAGTCTGAATTCACTGTAGATAAGCGTGTTTTTCCCAAATCTCTGAACCTCCTGAGTTTGCAGAACTGGGACAGAAAATCTCATTTGAAAACAAACACTTGCGATGTTTGGTTTTGTTGTTTTATTTAAGTTTAATAACACGTTTTAGATCCAGACCAACTTGCGTCTCTCATTGAGTTTCAGAGCATGCATGAATGTGAAAGCAGTTTATACACGGGCTAAACCAGAGCTCACTGAAATTGTGAAAGCGTGACAGCAAAGACAGATTGTCTTCAGAGGGTTTGGGGATGGTGCTCTGAATTTTCTGACCTCCAGGGTGGGTTGGCAGTTTCACTCTCAAGCCATGTAGACATTTACCAGACCAGCAAATGGGGAGGGAGAAGGGGAGTGCAAAATGTTGTTCTAGGTTAAATTACAGAAAGCCAAAACAGGGGACAGGGCGAGAAATCTCCGGTTCATTTCCATTTCCCTTTTCCTGCTGAGGTCTGTATTATTTTTGGACAACCACTCTGTGAGTCTTGGCATAGAACATCTTTAGCTCCAGGGCATACCTACAAGGCAGATTGTACCAGGACCAGGGCTGGGAGCAAGGATGAGGGAAGATCCCCAGGTCAGAGCAGTTGTTTCCCAATCTCTTTTCCCCCTTTCTAGAAAACAGGAGTTTTGCTTCCATCTGAAAGGTGGCCAGCAGAGCAGCATCTCCATTCAGCAGCTACTGGAAACTAAGGGAGCACATATACCCTTTCAGGTTTTTTTATGGGTTTTTTTTTTGGAAGCTGAAAGGAATTAAATTGCTTTGAGAAAGGAATGTCTAAATCCAGGATGTCAGTGTTGCAGTGAGAAAGTTGCCAGTTTTGTTCAGCTCTTCATCTGGCATCGTTTTCCTGTCCAGCCACCTCAACAGCTTCTGGTTTTGTTCTTTTCTCTGGACAGTAGCAGATTTTGGTGTTCTTTTTGTGCATTATCTTAGCTCCAGTGGTGCAAACTGAGTGCAGCACTTCTATTTTGTAATGTCAGCAATGACTTCTTTTAGCATTGATTGTCATCAGCCTGGACCAGCCACTGGGATCTGAACAATGGCAGGTTTTATTGTGTGGTATTCAACACACAGGCTGTAAAGAAACCTGCTATCTAAGAAATGATCCAACACAAAAGTACACTTTGTGACCTGTCTTCTTCCTCCCCTCTTCACAAATGGGGTAACACAATGAAATTCAACTTGGGGCTTGCACTTTACCCATTTGAGATGGGTTTTCCATTTCTACATTTCCTCTGAAAAATAATGAAGAGAGTGTAGGAGCGTTATGGAATCTGACACAAAGAAAACCTGCAAAATCACTCTCGGATAAAGAACAGAAAACCAGGTAAAAGCAAAACTTGCCTATATTTAACAAGGAGCTAGCCGAAACTATAGAGAACTGAAAAAAAACAACCCCCCTGTATCAACTGTGAGGCACTGTCAGCACGTCCTTCCCAAAATACATATGAGTGAGAAGCTGTCCTGGGGAACAGCAAGGCAATGTTTTCAAAGTTTCTTTTTTCTTTCCCCCCACAGAAAATCCGGGACTCCAACCTGAATGATTGTTTCATGCTAAATAATATTAGCATTTAAATAGCCCAGCATTGTAGTTAACAACTGGGTGAGAGTAATGGGAGGATGGCAGTGCTGGGTTCACACCTCTCGCCCTGGCCCTTATTCGGCTGGAGAACACTGCCGCCTCCTACCCTCAACTGTGTTAAGAGGAGGGAGCCCTTCTCCCCCCTTTGTGTAAGATCTTTGCAGGGATAATGAAGATCTAGCTGCAGCTATAAAAAAAAAACTAAAATCCTAGGCCTGTCTTTGCCTACAACTGTGTATAAACCCATGTCTTCAGCCTGAAATATTACCCCCATCGACTCTCAACCAACTGCTTGAAACACCTTAAAAATTCTCTTTTTGTTTCATTTAATAAGCTTGATATGCTTTCACCTACGAGGAGACTGCACAGAATATGTGTATACTCAGGTGTCCTTATTGTCACAGTTGATATGTTGCCATGGAGGAAAGCTATTAATGAGAGGAAATTAAATTAGATCACCTCTTTGCACATTTATCTGCACATAGCAGAGCTTCAGTCTTAAGGAGAGGGAGTTCTTGTGGGAAAGCAATTAATAGATGCAGGTGCACAGGAGAAAAATGCATTTCTTATAGAGCTTTGAAAGATGCAGATGGTATTCAGGTCTATGTTGCTCTTTGGCATGCTAATCACCAAATTTCACAGATATGAGGTGATTTATTTTGCATAAGTTTCATAATTAGCAAAATTCATTGTTTTCTCCAGAGCTCCTTTCAAAAGAGAAGAAATGCAGTTGTGTAAGGCAGTGGATGTAAATGATTCGCAGCTCATGGAGAAACCTGTTAAAGATATCACGGTCTTGCAGTTATCCCATAGCAGTTTGTCAAATAAAAAGGTATCCTAATGCCAGAAAATCCTGGGGTCTTGTTGCAGCTAAGAGTGATGAGAGGCAACCTAGGTAAGATGAATGTGTGTGATTAGCTGGAGGAGGCTGTATTTAAAAGAAAATGGATCTTCCAAAAGAAGGACAGGAGGCCATGGGAATAAGGGCCTTTGTGTCAACAGGAACTTTCTGCCCCAAACCCATGGAAATGAAAAAGATGAGACATAGGTAAAATCTAAACCGGCTCCTCAGACTGACAGATTTGTTGGTGGGTTGTTTTTTTCCTTTTCCTTCTGTCAGATGTTTAGCAGCATCTCAGCCCATAGTACGTAAGCATAAAGCACTGGAAGAAGGATTAATCCTGTAAATGCACCAGTTAATGGGCAAAAGCAAAAGATGGCTATCCTGGTGCCTGACCTGGGAGCAAAGGCCAGGAGCAGATGTCATGGCCACCACAGAGTGAGAAGTGCAGAGCCATAACCAAGCACATAGCTGTGCATTTGGGTTTTTCAGGCAGCCTGGGTAGCAATAGTCCCTGACACAAAGATTAAAATATCAAATATTATTTATTCACATATTTTTTAGTTTCTGGGCCCTGATTAGAGCCCAGTTTCAGACAACGGCTAGGCTGGCTGGACACGGGTGGCCATGGGAAGCAACTGAAGAGTAACTGCAAGGAGATCCCCATGGGATCACTCTGGTGGGCACTGGGATAACCAGCAGCGCATCACTGTCCCCTGCTCTCAGAGGAGGGGGCTCTGGAGTACCCAGACTAAAACCATATTGGGAATTGGCCCAAGTAAAACTAATCTGACAATAATAAGAGTTTCAATTATTTTTCTTGCTGTCAAACTGTAACTGTGGGTGCTGTGGTCTGGGTTTTCATGGCACAGACTTGCTGCTGAGGTCTCCGCATTGCCCCCCATGGTTTTACTGGAGTTGTTTTCTATGCCAAGTTGAAGGAGTTAAATTTGGAGGGGTGCAGAGCCAGGGCAGGGGGAGGTGGGCAGGAGCCAGTGTGGAGCAAGACCCTCCCCTCCCACAACCCCTCCTGAGTACAGCACCACAGCCTATGGATTTCCCTCCTTAATGAGGAAGGGAGACTAATTATTAGCCTTTTGAAACTCTGTCCAATCAATTCAGACTCCGTGACAATACTTAGCACTTATTTCGTTTCACAGGGCGACAGATGAAATATTTTATAACTGCAGTAATTGTCCTCAGTTTAAAAACAAGAAAATGGAGCCCCAAGGTCACCAGAACTAGTCAGGTACAGCATGAGGTACTACCTGTATGTGGTAAAAATCCCTGTTATGAGCCACAAGCTCAGGAGGAAGTGAGACAAACTGTTTATTATGGAAGTAAATGCAGTAAATTATGACAAAACCATAATTCATATCAAATACATAAATCACCTTAACAATGTTGTATTTGTTTATCCGGTTGATTTAAGTATTATGTCACCCTAAAAACTGATAGGATTTTTTAAACAGACCTTGTACTTCTAATTTCTTGAGAGGAGTACTGAAATTAACTTAGTTTAACAATATGCAGAGTACATTTTGTGAGGTTTTGTCACAAAGGACAAGAATTAATTAATGGCAACTTTCCTTTTCCTTCCCTGCTCAGCTATAATCCAGACAAAATCTGTACACTAAATTTTGCTGTTGGGCTGAAATCCTGTATGACAGGTTGCAGCCTAGAGCGAAATTTCAGAGATGAGCCACGTAAGCCCTGAAAATAGGAGCTGATAATGATAACAATCACTGACAAACCTTTAACTATGCCTGTGCTAGTGTGTGTCACTATAATACAATTTTGTATGTTAAACAACAGATGTCAAACAGAAGAAAGGAAAGAGGCCTTTGCTTTTCTTCTGTTGTGGACCTTGTTCTTCCAAACCAGCCATTTTTTCAGTTGCCATGACAGTGTTAATAGGAGTTTATCATTTTCCCATGCCTGCTGCATACTAATGAGGATCAATTCATGAATGTTATCTGTAGGCTAAGAAGGGTCCAGCACCACAGGCACTGGTGCATTCAGTACTTGGAGCAGCACCTCTATCCACAGCCCTGTGCCTGCGGAGCAAAGTTTTATAAGGAGCAGAATTTCTGCTGTTCACCTTTTAACCATCACTGCATGTGGATATGCAGCAGACAGCTAACAACTGAATGCAGTGACCAGAAAGTTTGATTTGCTATTTCCTGATTTGTCCCAGGGAAAAGCAGCTGTGAAATATTCACAGAGATAAGGGAACTGCTTCAGCTGTGTGTCAGAGGGAAGGTAGAGATTTCGGTGAATTTGGCTTCATTTTGGGCCCTGGAAACTTTTATTTGCAGCACTTTGAGGCAGTTAGTGAAAAGGCAAATCACACCTTTTGAAGGAAAGCACTGAGATCTCAGATGCATTTTGGCAGTGTCTTGTGTGCAGTGGGATTCATCCTGCCCCCACCAACCATTTCCCTCAACTGCCAGTGGTGAAAATAAATGAAGTAACTGAGATTAGGAACTCGTTGGAGAACTGGTGGAGGTATGATTAAAGTGATGGCAAACAGTTTTGCTCTAAAAGTTAAGGAAAATATTGCCAGCTCCATGATACAAAACATGGTACAGCGTCATATACTGGAAGAACTCTGTTCCAGACGAAGATGTTTTTTCTCCTCACCAGTTCATCAACTGCACTGGGAAATAAGCTTTTCAATTTGTGATTGTTCATATTTATGTTATGATTTGTAATAGATAGCACATTGAGATCCAAACAAGGTCTTATTTGAGTTATAGAAGACTTTTCAAAGAGATTATATGGCACTTATAGTACCATTGGTTCCTATATGTAAATCTTTCAGCTGTTTTCTTCGTTCTGCTCTTTGGGGTGGTTTGTTTTGCTACTATAAAAAGCCAAAGAAATGAGGCAAAAGTTTTCCCTTTCCTCCACCCCGATGATTTTTTTTTTTAAGAAATCTGAAGACATCTGGGGCTTTTTGCCTCTTTCTTTTTTTTTCTTTTCTTTTTTGTTATTTGCAGTTGTTCTTTTATCATTATCTTCAGGAAGCAGCATTACCATGTTGCAGATAAGAGGCACATCCAGATGTGCATATCAAAGGATGAACAACTACTTATTAAGAAAAACTTCTTTTACACAAGCCAGGTTCAAAGGAATAGTAAAGTCTGTGGCATAAGCGACAAAACTGTCTGGCAATTCTGGGCATTGTCAACCTAATGCACAAAACTAGGGGAGAAAACAATTTCATCAAAAAGAAGTGGTTGCGAAATGCATGTAGAGAGAAGAAAAGGCACTCGGCTTAAAGGGCAAACACCTTTCAAAGTAGGGACAATATCACCCATTCCTTTAATTCTTGTGCAATAAAATATAGCCATTTTCTCAAAATTGTTGCATTTTTCATTACTTTTGGCCTTTTTCTTTTTTTTTTTTTTTTTACCAGAAAATTCCCAAAGTGTGTGAAGTGTTTCATGGCTGTATAAAAAAGCTTTCTGTTGCACCCACTTTGCTATTCAGAATATGTATTTGTTTGGGTGGAAGGCAGATTAAGCCAGACTCATGTATTCCATTTGTATAATCTGTGGAAATGTATGAGCTAGGAAAGAATGTACAGCAATGTATTCATGTATTACTTGTCATCTTCATAACGAATGCTGCCCTCTCTTTAAAACTAAAGCAAAAGTATGTTGCAGTATGTGGCTGTATAACTGTGCAGCTCTGTAATCATGGCATAATCTAGAGTTTGGATCTGGGCTTGGAGTGATATTAATTAAGCAAGGAGATTCCTTCTCTGTCTATGATGAGTACAAGCAATGTCTCAGATGTCCTAAGCCTGTCTTGCTGACCAAGTACATCAGAGAGACAAGCTGATGTTAAATGGTTTTCTGGTAAAATGGCTACAAACACAATTTTTCCCTTTTTTGCCTTCTCATATAAAGCCACTGGCAGTGCAACCTCCTTTCTTTGTTGGATGCCTATCACAGAACATTAGGGGGACAGAAGATTTAATGCAGTGAATGTTATTCTTTCTGATTCAGTTCTAAGATTTGACTGCTAACATGATGCTTTATTTAGTGCACTCCAAGCTAACCTGGAGCTAAAGTACCAAATTCATCTCTGTTGCATGTTCAGTGGTACAGCCATGGCTCAAAATATGCTGAAGTGGGTGCAAATCAAGGTTTTTTCCTCTCTGTTTCACTGTACTCTCCCACCAGAGGCTGGGAAGATGTCTGCAAGTGGATATTGTATTCTCCTAGGTGGAATTACTGCTTTCTGATAGTCCTTCTATGTCGGTGCAATAGCTGGACTTTGAATATCTGAAATTATCCACCACTATTAGGACTTGATGCATGTAAAAATGCTGCCGAGGTTCAGAAGTCCAAGATTTACTTTTAGGGTGGGAATGTGTGGCCAGGGTGAGCAAGATGTACCCAGGACTCATCTTGCAAAGTGTTGGGTGAAATTCAGTTGCAAGCAGCAACATTTTTCATAGTTATGTGAAAGGCCTTTTGATAGATTGATTGTTCATAATCAATCTTTCACTGTGACTACATTGAAATTAAATCATATTCAGGTTCACATCCTGGCAACAACACAAAATATGATAGTTTAGCAGCTGGCATAATGATTCCAAGTTTCTGATCTTTTTCATTTTTAGCTCTGTTCAAAATATGAGATTGTATAATGCACTATGGTCTCTGTAACAGCCTCACATGGCTTTACGTTATAATTTCACATCAGTTTTACCTCAGAGTTTCTAACAGGTCAAGTAACCTTCTGATTTCATTTAAAGTTTCTATTATTCTCTCCTGAAAGGGAAAATCTAGCTCTTGTTTGGACAGCTTTGGTAACTCCAAAGGAAAAATTGGGCATTATAGTGAATACAAAAGATTCACTTTCCATGCATTAGGCCTTTCAATTGCTTTCTTAATGCAAAGTTGGACAGGAGAGTATAGGCAGGAAAAAAAGATCATTTTGTGTCCATGGTCAGATGTCAATATTGACAAAAATAAATGGAATGTAACAATAGATCCTTGCAAAGATGAAGGTCATATGACTAAAATGTCTAACTAGACCTTGCACTATAGCTGTATCTTATTGCTGTTTGTGATAAATTGATGGGAGATTTTTTTCCCCTTAGTTTAAAACATGCAAAAGGAAGGAAAGTCTGGAATTTTAAAACTACCTCATTTTAAGCAGCAAAATTGAAGGTGAATAAGAATGGAAGCACTTGGGGAATAAAATAAAATTAAATAAATTAAAAAAAAAAAAAAGAAAGAAAGAAAGAAAAGGAAGAAAAAAAAAAGTCAGAGAAAAGCCTGAGGAGGTCAAGAGTATTTGGTCTCACTGAGGTCTGTGCACATCAGTCCCTGCTGCATTTTTCAAACTTTCTTTCTTCAAAACTGAGATGATGCAAACTGCTCCCTCTGCCCAGGGGCTGTTTGGAAATTGAGTTAATTAGTGATAGTCTGTAAACTCATTGTGTCTTAAACTGAGAGGTTTTTTCACTTCTTGCCTAAGCCAATTCTTTTATGAAATCAGCTTTTAAGATTCTTCCAGGTTTTTTTTCCTCGTTAACATCATTGTTTTAAAAGTAAAAAGCAAAGATATAATCTTGACGCTGTTCAACACTGAAGCCTTTTCCCCTAGAGATACTTTCCAATATGCAGCAGCAAACACAGCCCTGCACAGCACCATCAAGTTGGCTCATACATGTATGCCTGAGCAGAGGACTTCTGACCACATCAGCAGTGTCACTCAGGGGCGACCAAAGACTAAACATCAAGCAAAACCTGCTTTGATTCACAGGGGTAATAAAAAACTTAATTTGTGTTTGAGACCTTCCTCTTGGAGGTTCTTGACACTTTTGAAGTGCCATCATCTATATAGTCTCTAAGCACAGTTTCTCTGCTTACTGTAGCATCTCGTGCCATTGGTGTTCCTACCTCTTTTTCTCTTATTGTATGAAGGTCTATCACACAGGTTATCTGAATGCCTGCATATCTCTTGTGAGACTAAAAGATAAGCTCTTAGATGCCTATTGTTCCCTGTTCATAAATATTGTCAGATATCTTCTGTAAGCCAATTTAAAACCAAAACAACTAATTAAAAAAATACTTCAAGTACTCTAATTTGTAGCTGATTTATAGGCACAAAAGCTATTCTCTGGACTCGAATTTTTTTTTTTAAACAAATTACTCTCTTTTATTACCACTACAGTCTAAAAAGTTCCTTGTGTCTTTTCTTGTATGTGGAAAAATTGACCATTAGCTTAACTCCAGAAGACAAAGCGGTAGACAAAGGTTTCCTAACCATGGCATTGTCCTTCCAGAGTGCTGAACAGCCCCGCCAAGTTTGTTTCAATTACACTGCCGTTTCCTAACTGAATCCAAGATATTTCTTCAAAAGGCTCCTCTGGTTTAGGGTCATGATCATAGGTGGAAGGTCAGTTAGTCATTTGCTGAGACATTCACTTCTCACTCAAATAATCTTTCATAAATCTTAAAGGAATGCAACAGTTTATGCCAGAAGAAGCAGGGAGGGTGGATGGCAGGAGAAGCTAAAAGATAGTTACACAAAATATATTTCTTCAAATTCAGTGTATTAGATTTTTTCTCTTTGTACCTGTGAAAAATTAGGCTGTTTTCCTTCCTCTGAAGTGGAAGGAGCTGGACTGCTCCCAAGCACAGAGGTCTTTGTCCAGCACTGGTGCAGGATCTGCCAGGGCACTTAGGTCAACGTGCCTATGTCCGTTGGTTATATATACATACACATGTGTGCATAGAATAACGCTGGAATTAGCCACTCTTGTCTCTATGTGCCAGCAGAGCTCTTGTGGGGACATGAAGGGAAAAGACCGAGAAAAATCCACCTGAAATTTCAACACAACCGTCAGGTCCAGGTTGTTTTGGTTTCTGATCATCTTGGTTCATTATGTAGCAGTGAAGGGACCTACGGACACAAACTGAGACCTCCAGATGGCCCTGGCGGACATGGCACTGTGCTCCTTCTTAGCTGGTGTCCTGAGTGGGTCATCTGGCTACAAGGGGATGTGATGCTCTAAATTGCTATTTCCCATCCATCAGCAGCTGGACCCCAAATGCTCTTCAGCAGCGCTGCTGGTAACTGCTGGGGAGAACTGGCTGCCTGGTTTCATCCTCGATCTGAAACTTTAAAGTACTGCCAATTTTAGTGCAATGCCAAGAGGCATTGTAGAGATTAGACAGATTCATTTCTCTGATTCTGAATATGAATAGTAACACTATGGGAAATTCTTATTCTAAATGTGATCAATCTGGCTCCTAGACTGCTGTAAGTGTGCCTGGGGCTTATCTGATCCTGGTGTAAATACAATGTGCCTGTCCCAGAAAGCCAACAGTGCTGCCACTGAATGGCAAAAGAAAAGTATGTTAAATAGACAGTAAAATAAACTATTACTATTTATCACATGCAAAGAGTAGAGGAAGAAATTCCAGCATACTGTTAGCTGTGTTGGAAAATGTACAGAAACTGTGTCAGTGCTTCAGTTTTCCCATGTAACCAAGTTTAATTATACTCTTTCCACAAGGGTGTTTTTCCTCAATTACAATAGTTTGTGAAGTTTGTTAGGTGAATGTTGTTAGAAAACATGTCGAGTATTAGTAGCAATATACCAGCACTGGTTTTGTTGCTTTAAAAGAAATACTGACTTCATAAATCTATGCTGTGGATTTATCCCATGAAAGCAGAATTTTTGGTGCCTCTAATAAAAATATATATGGGCTGATTCTCCCCTCATGATTGTTGGTAGAGCACAACAAAAGAGTTCTCCCCAGCGTTTCTGAACATGGGTTTGATGATGAGGTGTGAAATGTTTCAGTGATTTGTTTTGTGTTTGTTCCTTTCATTTCTAGATCATTCATGACAAACAGCAATGTATCAGCAGGACGAGACAATTTACCGCTGCATGAGCTAAAAGGTGAAAAAAGTTCCATACATTTTATATCCCTTTTGTAGTCACTATACTACACTAAAGATGACCACGGGTCACAGTGCTTGTACTCACCGTAGTTTATGTGACAGTAATTCTTTCAGATGATCTCATCCTATTTATTTTAGCGTCCTTAGATAAGGATGATCATTGCCTGGGCTTTCTTTCATAGCAACCCCTTTCCTCACAATTCAAATGATTTCTTTCTTATTAAAATTTAAAAAAAAAAAAGAAAAAGCAAAACCAACCCTCAGCTGAAGCTTTTCCCCCTTCTCAACTAAATGGATTTTTCCTTTGTTTGTACATGACAATCTGGGGGGGGAGAATTTTGTGCTTAAACTACCCATGTGACTGAGTCACATGCGTATCAGCTACAAAAGGAGCTTTGGCATGTTATGTATAAATCTCCATTAAGAGAGAAAATAGGAAAGTTTTACGTGACTGGTATCTCATTCACAATAATTAACTCATTAGCCATCTAAAACTACTGTACAATCAAGGTCAAAACAAGCAGGCAAAAGAAACTTTTTTCTCACCCTGTAGCGCCTGCAGGAGTAGTTGGTATTGGTGTTCTCAGTCTCCAGTTCTCACGGTATAAAGTAAGTCTTTATAAATCTTAAAACCTACTGTCCTGATTTATGCAGGAAAGGAGACCTGGGTGATAACGTGGTGTCTCTTATTCTGCAGACATTTCCCCTCCAGCAGCTATAGAATTTGTTGCTTGGTCTGACCTAAATTTGATGGGGAGGCAGAAGTCTCAAAGATCATGATGCATTTCATGGAAAGGGCTGTATATCAGAGAAGGTCATCTGTATTTCCAGACTGCAGAGAAAGGGCTGTAATGTGTTCAGTCTTTACTAGACTTTACTGGAGTATTCTACTGCACAGTCTTCAGGAAACCTTTATTAATTTCATTGCTCATGCAACAGAAAAGGCTAGAAAGATAAAAAGGTGAGTGAAAAGCTATAGATACACGTCTCTTTCCAGTTTGGGACTTACTAATGAGGCTACAGCTCATGGCAGCTTGTCTTGGATGTCTTCTGATGGAGCTCACTGCCAATCCATCCTGCCTCCATGAGATGGCTTGGTGTGAGCTCTGATAGCTCCCTAGTAATCTGCTTCATCCTGCACTCACCTGGCTGTGAGTGCTGACACATCTTTACCATTCTTCTTCCTAAGAGAAGGAAGAATTCTTCATACAGAAGCTCATAGAGTGAATTCCCCTGTGATAAGAGTGTGACTGAGAGCTGTGTGAGCACTCACTGTCTACAGAGCAGGCGCAAACATGCACACACAGCCCCTGGCCTTTTGTACCTCTAGAATATGCGGGGCTCGTTGGATGTTAACCTGCTAGCTGGTGGGATCCAGCCCTGAGGGAACCTCCAGGTAGGTGTTAGCCCATCTCCTGTAGTCCCAGCGCAGACTGGCCCTGGTGCTGTGTCTTCCTTACCCCCATTTTATTTCCCATGCAGGATAGCAGGCAGCAGGAGCTGTGCTGCTGTGAAACCCCAGAGGAGACAGCCCTGCTTGAGCGCGTGGTGACTAGGTGAGGTCAGCAGCAGTGGTGATGAGCTCACCTCCTCCCCATAAACACCAAAGTGCCTTGTCTCCACTTAGTTATCTCACTGTAAAATCCCACTGCAGGTTTGCTGGCTGGTTGTAAAAAGACACCTTTGTGTCGGTGAAGACAAAGCTTTACAGATGCTGGTTCAGAAAAGCTTTGAATTATGCACAGGTCCAGAGACGTGTAAATCCAGCAATGTCAGATTAAGTGCTCTTCCCACAGTCATGTTTCCAATGTAAATTATTAATTTAAAAGTTGATTTCCCTGACCGTTTTCTTCTATGTCAACAGCTGCTCTTTCTGTAAGAAATCCCCCAGCAAGAAAATCTCTTATATGGGGCAAACCACACGGGTGTGGGGACAACAGAGTAAAATTACTATGATTTTTTTCCTTAATTTGAAACAAATACTGAGGTTTGTTCCCAGCCCTCTACCTGCCAAAGATAAACAAGCCCTTTCACCTCCCACCATATAAAACTGAAAGGAAACAAGTTAAAACAGCCTGGGCAATCTTTGTTTTACCCATTAGCATTTTATGTTAATTTTGAGTGAAATCTCTGCTAAAGATGAGTTCCACTCTCTGAGAACACACCCACATCCCTCGCAGTGGAAACCCAGTGTAACTCTCCTGCAGGACATTGACTACTAGGGCAAGATTCCTTCTTTAATACTAGGCAAACTCTCTGAAATGTTCTGTGCTCATACTGGTTGAAGAAGTGCTCTAGTGTTCTAGATATATCAGGTTTGTTGCCTCTGTTTCAGCCAAGCATTTGCATTGGTGTGTGCTCACGTCCCAGCGGGCCAAAAGAGGCCCAAGAGATGGTACTCTTCCAGACAAAGAGGGTAGAAGAAGGATGGTCTCAGCCAGGTACTCTGATTTGCTTTCCTTTCTCTTCGCAGCAGACGCTGGAGCTAAGTGGTTGTTGTTATTAAGCTATAAAACAGGAGTCTGCATGAGGAGAAAATGGGCACATAAAATCCCCTGCAAAAGGCGACATCCCTGTGATTATTCTGGTTTTAAGAGGGTTTTTAATTTGTCCATTGGAGAAAGGAAACACAGCTTTTGTGCAGAGGTTCTGCTAAATATTTTTATGACAAGCGGCGCTGAACATGTGGCAGAGGCAGGTTCTCTGTAGGTGTGAAAAGGTTCTGGGGCCAGCTGAGCTGTGTCAGCTGAGGGCATGATCTCTGCTGGAGAGGGAAGCAAAGCATAGCTTAGCCTCCAAAAAGCTGTGACAAAACAAGGTGGTTTTCAATATCATGGCCTGTCTGAGAGATTGACTTCTCTTTTCATGATACGTTAATAATGTTGGAGCAAGGTGAAATCAGGAGGTGAAGGTGAAAAATAACGAGTAGGTGCTATCCCAAGCAGCCCGTGTCAGCGTCTGCACAATTTCCACTTGCGATGAGCTTGCTCCAACACTCGTGGCTGCAATTCATTGTCAGTGGTACAACATGGGCTGGTTGTGTGCCATCCCCAGTGGGAACTGTAGGAGACAGCGCAACCTTTGAGAACTCTAATGTTCCCTAAAAACTTTGGGGACCATGTCCACTCTATTAGTCTTTTTAAAACTGGAGTTAGAGCATGCTCCTCTGCTGGAGCAGGGAATCTAATAGGCCACTAAAGGCTGTGCACAACCACCCTGGCATTCCCATACACTGCCAAGCACAGCGAGCCTTGGATTTACAAGGTCAGTCTGCAAACTGGTCTTGACTTGCTTTTGCATCTTTTCAATCTCCTGGCCTCACAGTTTTGGTTCTTAAGCTTCATTGCATGCAATCCTTTCTTTTTGAGGCAGTATGAAACTCCCGCTTGCATTTAGTGCATCAGCAAGAAGCAGCTTGACTTTGTGCTCTGGGCAGTCTACAAAGGAAGTCTCACTGAAATTGTTTATAGTCATAACTGAAAGGCACTTCCTTTCATACTTTGTTTTAAATGCAGCTCTGATGCTTGCTAATAGCAAAATACAAACTGGTCCCTGCACTTGAAAAAGCTAGCAAAGCACATAAGTGATTCTGGGATTTTCTTGTTTCCACTAAAAATGGCCAGTGTCCTGTATTTGCACGGTCGCTAACATGATTTAGGTCTGGCCCGCTAAGCTCTTTTCAGTATACTGTAGGTCTAATTGTATGATTTTTCCAAAGAGGAACACCAGCTTTCTTCCCCCTTTCTATGGCACAGAAACGCCCCTGCTGTGAACCTGCACCCGGGCTCAGCATCCCAGCGGGGCACAGGGGGGCACTTCCAGCCCCACTTCCTTCACCAGGCAGGGAGCGGGGGTCCCCAGGGCTTCCCTGCTCACCTCCGGGCACTGCTCTTTGGCGTTTGCCAGCTTGCAGCCACACCTGCTCAAGGCCACTAAACTCTTTTATGGGAAAAACGCCTTAATACCTTCCAGTAAAAATCATTGCCAAGGTTCCCACCTCCTGTGCTTCCCTTCCAATTCCCCTCTGTATCTCCATTCCGAGCCCAATTCCCTGCCAGCCTGAACGATCCCACCTCTGTTTTTTATACATTTGGTATAAACATTTCCTGAAGCTCATAAACACCTTTGTCATTTATCAGTGCAGTGGAAGATGTTTATTGCCTAAATACGAAAACTATGATGTGATTAGAGTTAGGGAGGCTCGCTGCCTGTTCCCTCATAGTGATGTTCCCGAAAGTAGGGCCAAATCTGGGGCCAGGTTTTCATACTGAATGCAGAGGCCCCCTGCTTTTTAATTACTCATAGTGACGATTGCAACTTCCAGCATTAAACAGTGAGCACTGTCTGACCAAAGCTCATTTTACAGCAGTTCTGGTATGTACCAAATTGAAGGAGGTAAAAGAAAAGGGTTGGGGTGGTGGGGGAGGAAGAGGAGATCTATAACTGGCATGTTAATAAAACTCCAGTTTGTCACTTCAGCAGCACACCCTGAGTGTAATAACTAAGCTTCCTTTCTATACCCCCTATGAGTTCCTTTGTATTGACAGATGCCATTTGTTCATTTACGACGTGATAATAAAAACCTTCAGTTTTACTGAATGTTGTTCTTTTCCTCCCCTGACACTGGGGCACCAAATGGTTTGTACTGCACTCAGCAGGCACTTTTCATTAAAGATCATGGCATGAAAATGAACTGTATTCGAAAACCATTTAGTAGAAGAAGTTCTGGTATTGAATAGGCTGCATATAAACCTTCCCCAGCTTGGAAGCAGCTTCCTGGGAGCCTCCACACGCATTTGCACACACATGCTGAAATAAGGGGTGTCTTTATGTTCAGGCAGTGCTGCTGCATTTGGGAGAGTCCAAGTGCTCAGATTCCTGTAGCAATTATTGTATGTTGGTATCAGTTTTCTGTAACTTTATTTTATTTATTTTTAATCTCTATCTGACTTTAAACAGCTCAAAAATCCTTTTGCCTTGTCTATACTTCTTCAAACTTATGATTTCAAATGTTTCCCAAAGTCTTCACACAAACACATAGATTAAGCCAAAACTGTGAATTCGGATGGCAGGAAACTAGCATTTGAATTGATAATTAAGCCTTTAGTCAGGAATGCTTTTAAACATCAGCTCAAACTATATTTTTAAGTACTAGTCAAAATTCAGCCTTAAAGCACCTAAAAATGTGACTTGGTTTGGAAAGACACTGAATGCTTAGAATTCCCATTGACCTGATAAAAAATACAAATGCATAGTTTTGGGTTAGACTCATCTTTGAAAATTATGCCCATAGTTTGCAATGCTTCATCCAAAATGTAACACTATAAAACAAGTAAAAAAAACCCTTTAACAGGAGATAAAATGTGTTGAACATCACTTGTTCAACACATTTTATGTATCTATTTAATATACTGGGGGATAAATAGTATTTCTATCACTCTGCAGAGGAGTCTGTTGTAAGTCTAGTAGACAGCTGTATTTTTTGCTGTGAGTAGTAAGTTTAAGTTTATGATAACTAGTAATGCATAGCAATAATCTGAATTATTATTCATAATTAAAATAAAATATTGTTAAAGCAAAATTAATTGGGTCAAACTGGAGCACAGCCACAAACTGTACTAATGGAGTATAAATGCTCTCAGCATTTTTCCCAAGGCAAAGCTCTAGCAATACATGAGAAGCTTCTGCAACGCTGCGATATGACAATGTTAGTCTCTTTTTATTTTTTTATTAGTATTATTATAATTCCTCATATTTCAATGTATGTGGCAAAATATCTGCAAATGAAGTGTTTCCTAACCACAAAAGAAAAAGGTAACAATAACTGTTATCATCCTTCCCTGATCATCCAGGAGAGACGTTTATCACTAACATTATCACTTGTTGCCAAACAAGTACAGAGATGTTAGCCCGGAGGATGAAATAGTTTAATCATGGGGAAACAATTTGCAGTGCACAGATCTCAGCTGGTTCCCCTTTCATCTGCTCTCAGTTACTAAGCGACTTCTGAAAATCTGGTTTGTAGCTGTAATAAAATTCATTCTATGGTCTCGCACACACACACCAAATGGTTTGCCTAATTCAGAAGCGTTACAATCATCTGGAGCAAAGACAGAACTCATAAGGTTTTTTTGGGTGGGTAGTTTGGGTTTTTTAATCACATAAACATAATATTTGTCTTCTGAAAAGAAAAATAAAGAGGGCTTCTTCCTCCTGATTTCTCCTGGGAAAAAAAAACCAAACCAAAGCAAAAACCTAACAAAACAACAAACAAAGAACAAACCAAGCAAACAAATCCCCAACCAAAAACCCATTGTGGTCAAGTTAGGCAAATTGTTGGAAAGATAAATCAACTTCGAATTTAAAGTGGCATTAACATCTCAATATCCAAACCTCATAAACTGTTAGAATAACACAATGGTTTCAAGTCTATATCCACACGTGCTCAGGAGCATATTCTCCATGTTAAATAAACACAATATTTGATCTAAGGAAATTCTGAATAGTTGATAGAACTCAAGGAAGAGGAGAAATTTCTGGTATTAGCACAGGTAAAACCTCTGTGAAATCTCTTTCTGATCTGAAGTCTGTGGGATTCTTCACAATTATTTTGAGTCTGTATTTTTGTCCTTGTGCTCCTGGAGCAAATCCGGTGCCAAGATATCTTCTGACTCAGAGGAACAATATAGTCTGTTATAACATTTGGACTTCAGATGAAAGTTCTGTCTTTGAAGCATGTAAATAACTTCCTCACTTAAATGTCTTGCTGAATTGGTAATACCCCAAGAACATCATGCTGACTTCAGATGACCAGAAACTGCTCTGCTGCATTAAGACTGAAGCTTCCCTTGGACTTCATGTGTTTGCAACCCTGAAGTTAGCATACCTATATCCATTTAACATGCTTTGTTGAACTCTATTTCTCTGTTTCTTCATGTGATATTGAGAGAAAAAGGCCACAAAGCTATTTTTACTCATTTTTTTTTCTTTTATGTTACGCATCATTGAGATCTCAACTTGCAACTCAACAGCCTGAGCATGAACTTCAGGCTTGGTACATGGTTTGCAACCCATGGAGTTTTGCTAAGTACATCGGAAGTGTAGATAAAAGCACAGATAGCATGAGGAAGTGGAGGATGTGCTCACAGACTGTGTATCAGCAGGTAGTTTCGGATTTGGTTTCACTGTTTCTTAAAAGTCTTCACTTAAAGCCACCAACCCTGTTTAGCTGGACTGAAACAGCTGCATGGTGGGTTTTGATACCCTTACTCACACTGAATATGACTTCATCATCAGAAGCAACCCTGTTGAATTAGAAGCCATTTTTGTTTATTTACAGAAAGAGTAGATTGGGATTATTTATCCTTTCATCTTTCATGAAAGATTATGAAATCTGTGTTTGAGTGGCAGGTTACAATCAGCTTCAAAGTTGATTGAGCAGATTATAGATGTAGGGTTCAGATTTATCCCTAGATTTATAAGAGCCATATGATGGAATAAGCCGTATTATGTGTGTTCTCACTCTCTGTATAGTTATGGTTTTAAAACACGACAGGTATATTTATTTAATAGCCCCTTTTTCTTAGTATGCTCACAAATATTTATTAACATGTTTTTGCTATAATATCAGTATATAAAAATGCATTTTTTAATGCATCTAATGCATTCTAATGCATCTAACACTCCATAACGCTCTTTAAAAATCTGTGCATTGGAATTTAAGAAATGGAAATAAATGTCTAATGTTTTTCATCTTATCTCTTCCTCTTGCACAAAAATTACTTTTGCTGAGCGACAGATAACATCTCTCAGCACAAAGCACTGGGGTTGATTCAATATGTTCCTCACCCTTCTTAGGCTCAACTGCTCGTCAGGGTAAGGCAGGCCGTTATTGTGGTAATGTAATAACCAAAAAGAGAAAGTGCTTGGTTCACCCTGGAAAAGGAACTAGTAGAAACCTGTTTACAGCAAATCACCAATGCAGCATTGAAGGTAGGGCTTATGTACAAAGGAAAGCAAAGGGAACCTTCTAATTCTTGTGAGCAAAAGCAAGGAAGTTCAGTTAGGTCAGGATGTCTCTCTATCATCAGCATGTCAGATTGTGTCTGTGACTTACATCAGTCCCTGGGAGAGATTTATTGTTTGCTGCTTTACAGAGGGTACATGTAAGATTCAAATGCTCAACTTCCAGCCAGCAAGCAATGGAGCAGAAGTTAGTCCCGAAGTGTGAGGTAAGTTAAGTGACAACAGAAGGTAAGAGGTTAAACTGGTGCTGGCCAGTGGCTGGTTGGTTTGTAAGAGCACTGTTTTCTACCGGCTAAAGCAGTATGTCTGCTTTACCCCCCCCACCTCGTGCCTCTTATGTCTCTACTCACTCCTTACACTTCTGAAATGCTGCACTGTCAACCTCCCAGTGTGGTGATTTGGAGAGTTCACAGCGTGACGCAGGGCAGCTCCAGTCCATGATTCACTCTTGCAGCTGGATTAAACAGAAACAGCCAGGTACCGACAGCTGGGCAAGAACATATAATCTAGCCACCAGACTACTTGGCCTGCTGTTAAAGTCCATGATTTGCTCACCGTGGCACAGGAGTCAGTGCAGGTTCTGTAAAGGGCACAAAAGGGGTGCATATGGCAACATGGGGCTTCTTACAAACTTCTGGCAACAATTTTCCCATCAGATATAACATCTCCATGTAGTTTGCACAGCTCTTAAGCACCATTATTAATGACAAATCTCACAAATACTAACTTAGACAGGAAGAGCTGCGTAGAGGGCAGTGTGCTGGCTGGGGACACTGACTGCCCATGTTTAGGTCCTCCCTTGACCGCAAACTTTCTGGGCAACCAAATGCAATTTAGCTGCTCTCTCTCTGACTCAGTTTCACCCCTTATACAGGGAAATGCACAGATTAAATATTTCTCAATGTCGGCATGATGTTGTGACATATCATATTCAGATACTCTGTAATAGGGACCATATAAATTCCATAGCTACTTTATCTGATCCGGTAGTCATGAGGCTGCCTGTCTGAAAGTTGCTGCTCTTGATAAGGAAACATTCCTGCTCTTAAAATTCCTTTTGAGAAAAGAGCAAGGAAGGTCTCAGCCATGTTCTGGTGAGCAGGTGCCTGATTAATGATCACACAGATTAATGGTCACACACCATGTCCTGGCCCAGTGCTGGCACTTTGTTAGGTGAGAGTCTCTGTAATGTGCATCCTGAACCCTGGAGAAGGGGCACCTATTTGACAGGCACCTCCTGCCACGTTTCTACAATGCTAAGGTAGACCTGGAGCCCAAACCGAAACGTCACCCCTTTTCAACAAACTATGCAAGAATTTTAAGTTACTGTTCTCATGGGTTTGGCTTGTCATATTTTTTTAAACAGCAAAATAATGGAAATTAATTATTATAATTCCATTTGCAAAAGCAATTTTTAATGTATTTATATATGCTTGGAAGCTCTTGATTTTACCCACTTATGAATGAAGCCAGTTTAAATTTTATCTCTCTGTAGCAGTTTTGCACCTAGTTTCAGCCAGTTGCAATAGCCTCTGAATATCTTTGTTCATTGTGGGGTGGCAGCTGACTCTTAAATTTAATATGGTGCTGTATTATTTATCTTCTGGTGTCAAACTACCCAAAAGAACTCCAGAACACACACATATTTACTCCATGTGCAAACAAAAAGAGGTTTCCAGGTTACAAATACCAATGGCAACACTGGAAACGTCTCAGCTAGGCTGACATCATGACAGCGTCCATGCAAATCCTTGGAGAAATGCCATTAGTGCTACTTCTGTGAGCCCAAAGACTGAGCAGCTCTAATGCTGTCTGTACACGTGAGCTTTCAATCCCACGGCAGCAAAGTCAGAGACTTGTAATCTTTGTGTGTTTGTTACCAAAGTCTCCCCATTTCATTTCATCTTCACACAGTCTTACACAGTTAATTTAAATAACGTGTTTATTACTACAGCAATTCACAACAAACTTGACTTGTCCAGTTCTGTTTAGAGAGCATGTAAACGTTAGAATAAAATAACAACAAAGATCACACCAGTGAAATCGCCATCTGTATTTAAAACTGACCTCAAGTCTTTCCTGTAACAGAAATACCACTGTGAACATTCTGAAGCTTTTGGGACCTAAGCTACAGTATTTTCCATTTTTAACGATATACATCATTATCTTTTGTAATGGCGGTTCTTTACTGTGTACATTTATTTATGTTTTGTTGCTATGGTAGTTGCTGCTGGGTTTGAAAGGTAGGTATGTATTATCAGTCAACTGAAATCAGATTAATTGCGCTCCTTCTAATACAAAGATCTCAAATCAATACAGTGTTCACCTTGTAAAATGCACTTCTTTTTTTTTTTTCATGCCTCCTGAGATCAGATGCATTAAAATCCACGTGGAACTAACTTTTCTTTCTCTTCTCACCCCCACACTTCCCCATATGTGGTTCTGATTTTCCCCTCAGGGTACCTATGGGAGGTCTGGAAAACTCTTGGGAGCTTTCAAAGAATGTTAATATGTATAACACTGCAGTTTTTAAATAAAACATGTAAAGATTTTCCTTTTTGAGGATAAATAAGTAAAGCTGCTACTTAAAAACTATTTGTAAGAAAAAGTTCCCTCTTTCCATAAAAAAGCTTAATAACATTTAATGGTATTTCATAGCATTTGGCACCCATAGCATTAAGCATTTACAGTTCCTTGTAAAGTGTCTGGGCAACACTGACTTTTAATTCTCCTGACTTCTTTTTTTGTTGTTGTTGCTGTTGGGATTATTTTTTTTTCCCTCTTGGTAAGAAATTACTACCTAATGGTCTTGTACAGCATTTGCTAATCCTTAAGCATTTTGTTTGCCCAAGAGCAGAATCTGGTCCCCGGTATCTATGCTGATCTTTACAAACCTCTTTTCTCTGCTGTGATACTTACTGTGAGTACTGTGATTGCAATCACAACTGGGAGCAGAGCTTTCTGCTATAAGTAATTCTACAGATAACAAGATAAACATTTATAAGATCAAACTCTCCAGCTCAAGCACACATGCAGACACAAAGACGTGAGCACCTTTGGGCAGATGGCAATTTTGTGGTGGTGATCAACATGCATTAAGTTATTGGTTATAGCTGCACTCCCTCATTTTACCCTCACTTGGAAAGTTAGCTAGTCAGTGCTTCAGATAAAGTCTGTGAAATTTGATCACTGGAACTAAAATGGATGGCTTAGCTGCCTAATCTCCTCCATCCCGTTATCATCAGCTCCCAATCCCCTCCCCACACCACCTTCAAAATTGGGAAATAGCCCCAGACTTATGGGAATATGCTGCTGAGTTAAAGTAAACAATTCTCTGAGACTGTGTGGCCTCAACCACAGGCTGCAGGTGGACCTGATGATGGGACCCAAACAGGGAAAGTTAACTTTTGGAGAGGTTATAGCACGTTTGTCTGACAGATCAGCTTGTTAAAGTTGATAACTGATTGTGTTGATAGTAATAGTATCTGAAAATGTCTGCTAATATATTACTAATTTGTATAATCTGTCTTTATTCCAGCAAATTACCTCTGAAGACTAAATCCTCACAGACAAGGTATGCTATTTACAGTAAGGAGTTTAGCAAGTCTGGAGAATTAGATCTCTCTCATCAATGCAGTGCACTCATCAGTGCAGCACACAGGGTACGACAATGTGTTTAAACCAGCCCTCTGAATGAACTCCTGCAATGGACATAAGGATTTCTTCTGTTTCAGTGTGCTTTTCCTTAAAAAAAAAAAAAAAAAAGACTATTTCTCCATAAGTGCAGATTAAGTTAAGTTTTCTGCACCATGTTGCAGGATTGGTTACTGAGCCCATTCCTGTGGATACACAGAAAAGCCAGACTTGAGGTGAGGAGGCAATCCCAGCTGTGTTTTTGTGATGGTTTTCTGCACTGGAAAGGATGGTGTGCTGGCTGCCATGCCACTATCTGGTACACTCATGCATCTTCCAAAGCAAACTCTTCTCAGCTTTGCTAAATGCACATAGGCCTGCTATCTTAACTGTGTGTATGTTTTGTTAATGGAAGTTCCTTTACTAGAATTACTTAATGGGAACAAAAAATAATATTACTCCTGACAGTACATGTCCCTTTTACATTGATAGATATTACTGAGCTTCACAAAGGGGGGAAATTTTATTGATAGCAATTGTGAAGTACAACTAAAATCCTAGTTTAATAGGAGGTGTTGATTCCATACAGGAGCACATAGACATTATAATATAATATATTAATCTTATCCCAAATTTGGACTGAATTAGGTGCTGGAAATAATTTTATCAAAAAAGGGCGCTTCCTTTTTCAAATTACTACAATATCTGTGTGAGAAAAGATAACAAAGTGGGACAGAAAGCAAATGGATTGGGTTGATAGTCTGAATCTCTGGCAGTTTCAATAATACATGCTCATTATTAGGTTTTAACTGAACACCTTATTGCGCATGTTGATAAAGTATCCCCCTCTACCTTCTGTACTAATGCATTTCCAAAAGATACGAGCCTCTGGTAATTAACCCAGATGTGATTATCTAAAGTGTTCTACAGGAATGTTGAATTTGCCAGTTTGACACTGGTCTGTAGGATCTGGGCTCCTGCTTCTGGCTGGGAGCAGTGTCTGCACTCTGGGCAAGAGTGAAAATCTCCCAGGTAAAGACAGAATGTTGTACGTGGCACTGGGGACTTGGCTTTAGTCTTCACAATGTGCCATAAGGTTTGCTGTGAAAGTAAGTAAATGATGGTCTATTTTACTCTATCATCATTAAACAGTATATATTTATTCTATTTAATTTCAAATCAAATGTCCTGTATCCAAAAAGAGAAGTATTTCTGACCCTGCACTCCCCATCCCCCTTACACAACCAAGGACATATTTAAAACTTAAGGGCAAATGTTCCATAAAACACTGCCCAACCCTTTGCAAATTCCCTGCATAACTCTCACATGCATCCTCTAACTTTAGTCCATCCCTACTCCAAAGTTGTAATTTGCCCTCCAGTCCTTTTTTTTTCCTTCTCTTTTTTCACAATCTTTGAGATGACAATTAGCTCAAGAGATGCATTTAGAGCTTTGCTTCAATTACAGATCCCTCCTCTCAAGCTATATGCTCCACTGTTTTATGCTAATTTAAACATTCTTTTGCATGAAACATCAGTCTGAATTCTCTAATTGTTCCCCCCTTATCTGAGATTCGTCTCATGCTTTCCACCCATGGGTGTGGTGATCTGCATCCCACATAGTCCCAAAGGCTAACTCTTTTGCCTGGGCCGAGGTTTTGTTGAAGAAAATCCCTTGAGACAGAATCACTAAAGCTAAAGAAAAATAGCAGTATTAGTGCTGACCATTAATACAGTCTTTTTCTCTCTAGAAATCTCACAAGCTTCACAAAGCTGAGTAAACGTTGTCATCTGCATTTAACAGGTACATAAACTGGGGCAAAGAGCAGAAGGTTACATTTGATAGATCAGGACAAAGACAGATCTGATATGGAACCATAGAGGTTTGGAGTATTTGATACTTGAGGACATTATGCCCCATTTTTCCTTAAATGATAATATAAAAGGGTGATATAGCTGAGCTACAAGGTTATCATGATTTTCCTTTCTCTTTATGTCCTTCAGTTTTTGTGGATTTTACCTGGAATACATGCAGGTGATCACTTGAAGTAAATGTTACTCCTCCTGTGAACCTCAACACTTCTGTCTTCAGCTTAACTCTATCAGTGCTTCCCAACCCATCCTTCCAAGATATTCCTTCTTTCTTCTGTGAAAACACTTGGGTGCAGAACACATTTAAATAATGTGTTGCAGGAGAAACATTAGGTTGAGGTACCAGATATCAGGCTACCAAATGCTCTGAAGCAGTCACTGGAAGAAGCAGCACAAGATGCCCTTGAGGATTTCAAGGAAGCAAAGAGAGCCTCTCTTCATGCCAGCAGTCCTGGCTGAAAAATGATGCTGGACTTAATGGCTGCAAAGACACAAAATCGTATGACACTTTCATTCCTGGTTGTGCTCCTCACCCCCAAATTTGTGCTGCTGTATATTAAGCATCCCCCTTGTGAAGTTAAAGTAGCTCATAAAAGTGTTAAGTAAAAAGTCAAAACTTACATGGGAACTGTTACATTTTCTCTGTGTGGCCATAATGAGGTTATTTATGGTACATGTAGGAAAGATTAAAGGTTTTCATAATAAAGGAAAGCAAGAGCTCAAGAATTGGGTGCCTCCTAACAGCACTGACTCTCAAGACAGGATAAATCACCCAAGCAACCATTAAAACTTCAAGAAGATTGCTTGTAAACCTCCAAGCAATGCCAATAAAGCATATTCCTTGCCATATCGCAGTCCATATGGTGAAGCTCAGCAGTTTTTCAAAACTGAGGGCTCTTCACAATTTAACCCTACTGTCTTTTTCCTTAGAGGGCATAGCGCAAATGAACCACTATCAGATCAATGCAATCTTTAAATGTGGGAGGGCAGGGAACATGGAGAGCAGACTCAGGAGAACTTAACTTACCAGGCTTCTCAGAAGCATGGAGATGGGCTGGATTCCTGTGCTTAAGAACTCAGTGCCATTTTTCATTATGCTGCTTCTTGGGGGTCTGCCATCATAACACAGTGTTAGAGGCATGTTTTCATGGGCTCTCAGGAAGTTAGGAAAATATTCCAAAGCTTCTCAAGGTTCTGGTTCATTTGCATTTTAAAAAGTCAAGTCTGCCCGTCCCTTCTACTCTGAAAGGCCAAGGTAGTGAAAACTGCAATAAATCACAATGTAAGCTTGCATGTGGCATAACATCAGCAACTGCGTAGAACACAGCCAGAAGTCCCTCCTTAAGTTTTACACCAGAGAAGAGCCCCAAACCAAAGATATAGGTTGTTATTTTTATTTGTTAGTTTAGGGGGTTATTTTAGGTTTTCCTTTCTTTTCTTTACATTTCCCTATTTCTTTTTCAGGAAAACCTAACCTAGAGTTAGAAATGTGACCCTACTGGCTCAGCCTATGCAGAGGTAAGTACTGAAGAAAGCAATGTCAGAGTTAATATGGGCCAGCACTTGCCTAAGAACAATTCCCAGAGACTGATCATGTCTGGGCCAAATCCTGCAAGCCTTCCCAGTGTATTTCTCTTTTGTTTCATTTTATTCAAGCCTTACTCAAGAGAAGTTACCGAGTCTGATCTTCATGTTAATTCTTAAGCTTGGTTTAAGACAGTAGAGCAAATTTATGAAGAGCCCTAATTCTGCAGACTGCAGATTCCCCATGGCAACATGCAGCCAGCTTCTGGGGAATTCTGGTAACAGACTTCCCACAACAACAGCTTGATTCCCACTGAGGGATTTCTAGTGTTATTACATAATAAATAACAAAGATTATAATAAAGATAAGGAAAACCTATCAGTATTCAAATAATTCTGATTGAAGCAAATGTTCAGATTTCGGCAAATACTTCCTCACCCACCCCCCCCCCCGGGCTGTATTGCATGAAGACAGTCCTGGGAGGAAAAGGAAGTAAATCTAAATCACTTATAAATACATTAACATTGGTCACTTGTGTAAATCAATTGAACTAGTACATCAGCTGATATAAATTATCGTTCTATTAGTTTTCAGAGACTTATTCTAAAGCTGTGTTGAAGTAATTGTCTTATTCAGTTGAAATCAGTGGATATCTTTGTTCAGTGATTTTGGTGCATATGTGAACTGGGACTTAACAATAGAGGGAGATGGATCCAAAGTGCCTGTCTATACAAACTACACTATCACAGTCTTCAATGCAAAGCCTGCAGAGGGTTCCCTGGAATAAGCCCCTCCAAGGAAAGTGGGAGCATAGATGTAGTAAGGCAAACGCTGGAGGGACCAACAGTCATGAATCTCCAGCAAAGGCTCAGTCATGGTTCTCCTGCCATTGCTTGCACTAATCTAGGAAAATCTAGTCCAACACTTAACATATAAATGGGGAGAGAGTTTTCTGTCTGGGGAGACCAAGTTGCATTTCATGCATAGCCAAAATGTATTTTCTTTGTCTGTGGGAAGGTCAAAAGCACAGAAGATTCAGACCTACAGTCAGACCAAAGCAGAGGAAGAAAATTGGGAATTAATATTAAAACATTTTGGCCACTGTGATGCAAGTCCACTAAAATTCCTATTTATTTCTGCTCCCTTACTCCCCAGAAATGTGTATGTTGCCAGTACAGTGTCTGTATTTCTTTTTAAGTGCCCTTCTGAATTAACCATTGTATTTGCAGAGCAGAATCGTTCAGCAATCCACCCAGAAATGCCCATGAGATTTGAAGGTAGCCTGGAAATCTTTCAAAGGACACCAAAGATAACTACACTGAGTCTTCTATTGCATTTCCATTTTATGGCATCTTTTTATATTCTGTAGTAGGCTTTTCTGAATAAAAATGAGACAGCCTCTTAAGAGGCCTTTTTATTATTTGCATTTGGCAAAAACAGCCTTAATGAGCTGTTAAGAGTCATTCCCCAGTCCTATTGTTGGCGATGCATGGGAGCCTGTAAAGTGTTGAAAAGCCAAAAGACAATTTATGATCCCTGATGCTATCCCTTCCTGAGACAATTCTTCAGAAAGGAAGATATCTGGGGAGTAGGAAGTCCCATTATTTAAATGCCTGAGTAACTTTTACTGGAGTCATAACTGTGGAATTTGCTATTTTCATTTCAGAACTGTTTACACTCTCTGTGCTCACTTTAAAAGCAGCAATGTCACGCCTGCCCTGCATGTTCATTCCAATCTGCAGCACTAGAGAATATGAAGATGACTCAAAGAAAATTCCCCATTCATCCCCGGCATTGAATAAATAGCACCAAATTCCAAGCAGACACTAATCAATTTATGAATCTGCTATATTCTTTTCCAAGCAGCACTCATGCTTAATATCTGGAGGCAGCGGTCCTTTTGTCAGCACTAGTCACATTAGTCTGGTCCACATAGGTCTGGAAAGTGTAAAGGAACTCAGATTTACTGACATATGGACAGGAGGGTTATTCAGCACAGTGGGGAAAAAATGAAACAAAGAGTTTCACAGGTTTCTGCGGCAGAGCGATGTGTGGTTCTTGGCATTGTTTTCGCTTTGAAAATGGGCAGCAGCCAGTAAACGTCGGAGGTGTTTGTTAGTGACTGAGGGTGCTGACGAGACAATCAAATATTTGTGACAAAGGCAAAGACCTTGGACGTTATCGTTGACACCCAGACGTCTCCAGAAAAGAGCAAATATTGCATTCTTTGTATTGTCTCTTACTGTAAATGACAAAATGACATCTTTTACCATGCTCATGTGTATTGATCTGCTTCAGCCCTTACTAACTTAAATACTGTAAATGGATGAGGGATAGGTTTGTCTGTTTGACAGTAATTAAGTGATACTCTCAGTGTCTTAACAAAGAGATGACCCAATGAGGCCTTACAACCAGTGCAATTGTTCCTACTTTGAGAGCTGTAATCACTTCTACTATTAATGAAAGCAAGGAAGATATTAGAATAGTTGAAGATTCAAAGCGCTCTTCAAGAAGTCAGTTTTTACGCAGGAAATATTATCTTTTAATAAAAACAGGCAGTATTCTCCATTGTGATATTTCCAGCACATTCCTGGTCATATAATCTCAGCAAAACTCAGGTGTACAATAAGCATCCTACACAGTCACCCAGCACTCAGAATTGATATATAAGAAGAGGGAAAAGTCATTCAAATGGTTAATTGAAGCACCTGGGGAAGCTTGATATAGTGAGTGGCCAAAAGACACCACACCACAATCCAACCAACAAATGGCTCTAAATGCTGTTGCACCTCTGATAAGAAACTCTCTGCTACAATCTGTCATTGCAAGATACCTGTGTGCCACCCCAAAGGTGCCGAGTGGCTGACAGTTTAAAAGAGAGCAGAAGAAACCCAGAACTGCTACAGAAGTGGATTGTAGCCAACTCCAAGACCCCTGATCTGAACAGGAGGTGGGTCATCACCTGATTTTGCTGTGTGGATCTGCACTCCCTGGGACATTTATACAGGGAGCATGGTGCAAGTAGTTCTGATAAGCAGGAGCCCCATGGGGTGCATCACCATAACCCAGCCCAGCATGGAGGGACTGGTGCCTTCCTTCCTTCCTTTAGTCCTTTAAGGGTGGTGGAAATCTCTAATGGGAATGGAGGGAGCAATCTCTAATTCTGGGTACCACTGGCACAGATAGAACCAGGCAATGAGAATTCAGGCCATTGCTACATTTGGGATTTCATCTGCTTACAAAGGGCACACTGTGTGCTTTATTTGGATTTAGATGTATAATTTAAAAAACTATTTTTACCAAATAATTGAACAACTTGATTGCCTTCCTCTTATTGATACATGTAATAGTCACTTATGTTCTACTGTAACAGAATAGTGTCCAAAAATAAAGTAACTTGGTTTAATAAAACTGCCAGCACAGGTACCACTGTTAAGCCTACCTACTAGTAAGCATGATAAAGTATCAGACCCTGCAGTGATTTTTCCAGCTCAAATTTCCATCAATTCTAGCCTGTGCCTAATCTCTAATTTTTTTTCAGGCACAATAATACTCTTGTATCTGAATTTGATTTTTAAATCCTCTGAAACTTCAGGGTCTGACTCTAACCCTGCATCCCGAAATGCTCAGAGTGACTTTAAGACTTACTCCTTCTTCCATTAATAGCAATATAACCACTGTGTAATTTTGTCTTCCATCGGGGAAATGTTGCCTTGCTGTTTTGTTCAAGCTCATGTCCTTTGTCTGAAATGTAATCATCAGCAATTACCCATGTGCAGAGCATTTTGTCACAGTTACTTACTGCTCACGAGCCAGCCCGACACAGTAAACAGTCAGATGTGAGGCCAGCCTCTCGCTGGTGGAAGCGGCTGTAAGAAGTGTGACAATAAAGAGATGCAAATCCACAACAGCTGGATTCTTGGCTCCTCACTTGGCTTCTGATTATTTGAAAATGTTCTTTCCTTCTGTAATTTTATTTGCATAAAAACACAACACAATAATTTGACGACTGCTCACCCTCACACCATGCATAGGAGCAAAACAGCTTAACACAGAACTGAGCAATCAATTATATTTTTTTTTCCCCTGAAATCACACATCTTTCACTTTCTTTTCTATGCTGTGACTTACAAAAGTGACTTACAGTGCAGCTGGGTTGTGCAGTAAAATGAGTAATTCGTACTTGTTAAAAGAAAGGATTATTCTTCTGTTAACTCACAGAACAAAGCTTCCCAATAAATGTTGTACTCTGCTATGCAGTGAGTGCTTTTGTCCAGTTCATAGCACAAATCATACTGTTCCCCGGTGCTCATCCACAGCAGTGTTCTTTAATGCTTAACTCAGTGACCTCACAAAAATAATTGGTGTGAAGCAAATTTACTTAGCCCTCTGCCTTTATTTGCAGTCTGAAAGGCTCAGAGAATTGTGCATATTGTTTATGTAAATGAAGAGGGAGAAAAGAAAACAGAGCGTTACTCCCCAGATAAAGATGGGCCCATGCACAGAAGAAACACAGGGGCTTACTTAGCATGATGTCCCTGCCTGCATTATAGACACTTAATGAAAGATGCTGATCGACTAATGCAACTGCAAATCAGTTCAGTGACTGTGAAAATCCATTCCAGCTGCTGCGATTTAAAACAGTTAACATTTCTGATGTTGTTCTTAAGTTAAAATTTCAGGTTTAACTGTGAGTGTTGACTAATAATTATCCCCCAGATGCAAATAGCAATGATTTACGAGCAGATTTCTGTTGATTTACAAGTGAAAGAATAAGCCCAATTCTCATTTCTCAGTATAAATCTGTATTTAAAAGCTCTATTTGAAACTTTGGGGATTTTTAAGTTCCAGACCCAGGCCCTTGTTCCCAACTGTGCCTTCATTCTGCGCTGTTAGCACTGATACAGTCAGTAGCCTCACGCCTGGCAGCCCCTTTCATAGCAAGAGCCTTCAGAGAAAGGGGTGGGAAGAGTGCTGAGGAGCAGATCAAAACACTGATTATTTGTCTGCGTATATATTTATATGTATATGTATGTAAATCTTCCCCGTGGAAAAAAAAACAACCCTTTGGTTTAGAACAGGGTGATAGACATAACAGAATAGTTTTGCTTGATGTGCATGTGATATAACCATACCACAAAAGCAGCTTACCAAACAGCTTGCAGAGATTAGCTAACAAGAACTAAGCTATTCTTTTCAGAAGGTGTTATTAGCATATTTTTCATCAATACTATACTTAACAGCTACTACATAGCAGGAAGTGGTATTTAACCTCTTGTTACAATGTAACAAGATTACTTTGTATGGTTATGTTACATTCCATTCATAAAGGCCCTCCTGTGTCCAGTTAATTAGATTCACTGTTTGGCAGCATTAACTGGAAGAAAAATGCAACAGAATGTATTTGGAATAGTGAGATTTTAAACTTGGTTTGGCTTTAATGTTATACTGAGAGCTATATGAAACTTGATGTTGAGAGATAAATGGCATTCAGCAAACTATTCCATCAGGTTCTGAATACAGGCGTTTATTCACTTAAATTCCCAATGTTTAAAGGAAAGCTAATTCTCGAAGTTATAGTCACCTGAAATAGATGAACATCACCTGATCTGGGGGCAAAACCAGGTGAAACTATTTTTCCTTGGTATGGTTATAGAACCCTGGGCTAGAAAGGACTCCTCTTCAAAGATTTGTGCTTTTCAGTGAATTGTGGCTTGGTTTGGAAAAGGGCAGGAGCATTCTGAAGACATTTATCTGAATTTAGAATTTGGAATAAAGCTATAAAGCAGGTGAGTCCTATGGGATGTTGTATTTCTGTTTTGAACAACATCTGTGGCCCTAATAATCTTTTTCCTGAAGATTTCCTGGGTTGCTGCAATGCTATTTGTTATTCGGAAGATCCTAAGTTAGCTAACAAAAATATAATGTGAAAGAAAGAATAAACTTGTAGCAGCTGCTTCTAGTTTGGCAGAGTTACAGCAGCAGTTCTACCCCTTTATAGAAGCTGTTCTGTGCTTCTGCACAAAAACCTTGGAAAACAGTTAACCAAGCCTGCTCTTCCATCTCCTGTGAAAGCATGGGTTACCTCTGTGGAAAAGAAGAGGGGGGAAAAAAAAGGCTAATTAAATTCAGTAATGTAGCTTAACAATGCTACTATTTTGCTGTTTGCCTGTACAATGAGCATGCCTGGCTGCAGTATTACAGCAGCAGTTTCTGTGCAGCAGCACAAAAGACACATCAGATCTCTTTTTTAACTCTCCTTCCACCCACCTTCCTAAGACTCCTCAGCACAGGCCTTACCCTCGGTGTATTTTTCTTTAAGCCGAAGAAAAATCTGCATTGGGTTTGTGCCCAAGGTTTAAATGTAAGGAAAACAAAAAAGGAAAAAATCTTGCTGGGATTTTTTTTTTCCTACATGAAAAATGTAAGTTCTATTGAACTGCCTCTTAAAAATATTCTGAAAGTGCTAAAATGTCATCATGAGTTTTACAGGGTGCCTGCTTAGGTGGGGGAGTTAGATGAGCTACAATCCTGAGGACAGCCAGAGAACAAAGTGTAATTTATGCTTTAGGAGCTTGTTGATGCAGATTAAATCCACAAGTGAAATCATATGTTAAAAAAGGACCGGAGGGGGAATGAGATGGGATCTGTGAACTTTTGAGTCTACCCTGGCTTTTCCAGGAGGTAGGATGGTGTTTGCTGTGGGGCATGGAGGTGTCCTCCATCTCCCTCTGTGTATACAGCCCTTCCTGTACACGCTCCTCATCCTTTCCAGTGCAAAGACAACGTTCCCTGACATGGGTAGCAATTTTCTGGTGGATGGATGCATGCCTCATAGCAAGAGGGAGTGCTGAGCTGCAGCGTCCCACCAGGCTGCCCAGCCAGCATGCAAAAGGGGACCCCTGTTTGTGCTTCACATGCTGCTCCTACCGGCAAGCATCTTAAAGTAAATCAGCTTTCACCCCAACTTCCCAGCCAGACCTCTTCTTGCTCTCCTGCCCCTTGGACAGGGGAGCCAGGTGAATGCAAAGAGAGCACCTAGGCAGGCCACCCTGCCATGCCATGGGTACACTGAGCCCTCCAGACCTTGCCCCAGACAAGCAGTGCAGTGAATCTCAGCTTTGCCACTGCTCCTTCTTGGGATAAACTCTTTAAAAGATTTTGTTTGTATGTTTCCAGGCTGCAAAGTTAATTTAAAGGGACACTGTCAAGGTTAGCAAGCTCAGAATTTGATTTGACAGGTCATGCGTGTTTCCTAATAATTGTTTGAAAAAGTCTGCATAGTTCTACTTCTTTTTCCTCTTTCTTTTTTTTCTCTTTCCTCAAGAAAAAGATATTTCTCCAGGGAAATATATCAAAGCTGCAGGTCAGACTTCATAGGCAATCCTGCTAAATCTGCCCAGTGTTCATACATAATAGAGGAAAAGCAAACTGGAATGAAAGCAAGCTTCCATTTTAAGTTTTCCACAGAAATGAGTTTATTTAAAAGAAAAAGCAGCTGACCCAAGAGGAGGATTTTATAAATGCTGTACAATTCCTTAAGCAAAACTCTTTGAAATTTAAAAAACAAACAAACGTAGCAAGTATTTGTCAGTGGATTATGGGGCACTTATTGACTTCCACAGTGGTTCCCACACTTCCCAGGGTCACTCTTAAATAGTATCCCCTCACATCTGCTGCAGCCCCTCCAGATATAACTGCTAAATCCTGTCATCCAGGCACTATAATTACTGTGTGCTGGACTTATCAACTATTCAATCAATAACCTATAAGATGTGTATCCTCTTATATCTGTTTGCAGAATCTTCCTTTTTCTCCCTGTTACTATGACCTTTATGAAACAGAACATGGCGAAGCTTTTGGGTTCTCTGCTTCTAGGTTTTGGTTTTTTTTTCAGGACTGAAATGAGGGCACCTGTTTTGTTTCAAGGGCAGCTAAGCCTTTTAGGTTTTTTATGCTCTTAAGTTGTAGAGAGACACTAAGTAAATATGAACCCTGAAAGTTACTCCTGGTTCCAACAGGACTGCACTTACTTTTTGCAGGTATTCCCAGGAAAGCAAAGGATACTGTGATACAGGTACTCAAAGAAATCCTTGCAACACTAGGGCCACCATCAACAGATGAATTAATAACTGAGGCATTTGGAGTCCTTAGCATCTGAACATTAAACTCATATTGTGTCTCTGCAAGTCCACTACAACTGTGCACCCTATCTATCATCACCATTGGCTGAGAGATCAATGAGTTATTTTAGGATGCTGTGTAGTATGGATAACACTAACAAAATCAATGCCTTACAGAATTTTATACAAACAGCGTAATGCTCAAAAAATAATATTCCAAGTTTCATTTGTCACGTCTCCTCATGGCTCTTAAAAATACCACTTGTTTCACTCCCACTGGTCGGGATGGTGAGCACATTTTATACTGTTTATCAGGATCAGACCCATAGTGTTTTCTTTTACACAGAGATAAAATATTTTACCTCTGCAGATACAGTCCCCCAGAACTGTTAGAAATACTGCAAATGAAAACTGTGAGACACTGTGAATTTAGTTGAAAAGTTCCATTGCAACTAATTTGTTATCTTTCTGCTTTCAAGGCTAATCAAACTGGGTTTGATTTTAGTTTTTCCTTCTCTTTTCTGTAAGTTTTTCGGGTTTTTTTTCCCCTTCTACTGCCACAATAGGGACTGAGAGAAAACAAAACACAAAAACAAACAACTTTCTTTTTTTCTTGAAGATTATTATCGAAATAACTTCTGAAAAGCAGCTTGAAATTGAATGTTTAATTTTGCTTTTGAGACATCACATATTTCCTCATGATGGCCAAATCCCATGGAATTATTTCTGCGAACGAAAGCAAGGCGAGAGCCCTAGCTGAATCTTCCATGTGTTTCTACAGCCGCTTGTGGATGTTTCTCTGGACTGCCACTGCAGGAAGACCCGAGCTCGCTCCAGCAGAACTCGCTCCTCGTGTACGGGTGCGGATGAGGTCCCACAGCCCCCCGGCCCCGCAGCCCCGGGAGCTGTCCAGCAAGGGCTGGGAGTGGAGCGGCTTCTCCACCAGCAGGAACGGCCAGAGAGATATCCTGAAAGCCGACAAAACGCCGCTTTGCTCCTTTATGCTAGGCGAGAATTGAGGACTGTTTGTTTTCACCTCCTGTAGGTCTCACAGAGCTGCATCACCCTCCCAAAACAAGAAGCTGCAGAGGGAAGTGATGTGTGACAAGTTGCTTTATGAGCACAAACGCCCAGGCAGGCACCCTACATTTACAGCCTTGGTGTTTGCACTGGACAAACGTCCCGCAGCCCACAATACCCTCACTCTAGCTGCAGAGCGGGTGCCTCCTTCACCTTAAATTGTACCTGCAAAGGAAGGATTCACATACTAGCATGGGAAATATGGTTCTGTTCAGTTTCCTCTAAAGCTCTGTAGTGATATTATAGGGTTTTAAAGCCTTCATTGTATCACCTATGTGAAAAATGAGTATCTGAAGAAATTGTCTTAACCTCCCTCTGCAGGCAGCATCTTTTTTTTCCCCAAAAAAAGCTGTGCCGTGCTTTAGGACTCCTTCCATCTCACTTCCCACTGGTAAGGCATTAAGCTTGAGACCAAAAGACAACACATCTGCTCCACTTGTTTTGTAAAAAGATAAGGGATAACTATCTATAAGGGATCAGTTATTTGGCTATAACTCAGCAAAGTACAGAGCCATGCACCAAAATTTAAATGCACGTGTTCTCTTGGGATTACTTATATGCTTAAAGTCAGGCGCATGTGTAAGCGATTGGTTGAATCAGGGCCTAAAATGGCATGCTATTGCTCAGTATCAATTTTACATTAAAGCTCATTCTAGAGCACCATGGTAAAATAAATCTTTATCTTAGCTACTTAGTACTAATGAAAAACAATATTGTCAGTACTTTTCCTATAGCAATTCACTTAAAGAGAAATGTACGATTACAGAGAATGTCTAACCATACTTCTTGATCAACCTGATAATTAATAGGCATAGGGGAAAAGCCCAGTATTTCTGAGTGCTGATCAGGCAGCAAAGGCACTCCAAACATCTGAAGAAAAAACAGTTTGTTAATTGCTGTCTAGACAGTTTATTGCTGCAATAAGATCAAAACACAGAATACTGAGGTTTGTGGTATGAATCATGCAGACTAAACAATTGTTTTATTGCATTTACAGAGCACTTGATTTATAATGCAGTCAGCTTGGTAATAAAATTCCTCCATTGTATACCCTGAATAATTTCACATCTTTTCACATCTCTCTGTTTTAATTCTATATCAGGATGCTTTAAAAATGTCTGGATGGAGAGGGGATTACTGTCATGTATATATAAAGTTCCTTATCTTGGGTCTCTGTTATATCATCACTGAGCATACAGAGTTCAGCTGAGCCTTGATCAGCTGATGGTATTCTGGATACATTGAAGAACAGATTTATTGGGCTGCAGCCTGGAGTGAGTGCACTAGAGGGGAAATCAGGCTGTCCCATTGCAAGAGGTTTCATTCTGCTTCACATCCAGCCAAAAGAGGTCAATCAGGCAAGTGACTTCTTTTAAAAAAAACTTTATTACTCTACAAAATTTTAATCACTGAGAAGAAAGATTCATTTGTCCATTTCTGTGGGTACTCCAAGGTTGAAGGGGAGTTTTTCTGGGAACTAAGAAACTCTTGGGATGATGGAAATTCCTCTTGTTTTAATTTAGCGCTGAGCTGGGATAAGGGAATAGTTGCATGAAATCTCAGTCTGTGCAAAGTGCCAACTTTCCCTGAGAGCATAAAGTGATGTTGTCTGAGTCTTTGTATGAGACAATTTTGTTAGGGGTTGGATTTCTTTTTTTTTTTTTTCATTTCCTTGTTTTAATAAATTATGATCATTCCAATGTCCACGAAGAGCAGAGAAGTAATAGACCAGATTGTAGCTCTAGACCAAAAGCAAACCAGAGACCTAAATCTGGAGGATCCTAATTTCATAAATTACAGCCTGCAATCCTGGTCCCATAGGTTACAGGAGAAATGTTGTCATTGACTTCAGTGAGTCACTGTTACACCTACAAATGTGGAGAACTGTTTCCTGATAAATCTGAGAGTGCAGGGGTAAAGCAGATACTATTTCTCACTTTATAAATGCCTGTTTAAATAAGATTTTGAAGTACAAGCTGTTTGGGTAAGTTTAGATAAGTATCTTTGGTATAAGTATTGGGGGAAGGGGGAGAAATTCTTCTGCAGAGTAATCCCCTGCTTAAGAAGATCTGTGCTGTCTCATTGTAATATCTTAACTTGAATACCGTCTCTGTAGTTGTATTTCAAGTTAAGCTATTTAAAAGGGCAGGCCTGACTGGTAAAATATGTCTGAAGTGGAGGTATCTTTGCATATATCCACACTAGGCTTCACCAGAAAGAGCTGATATTCCTTTTGGTCAAATGGAAATTCTTTAAGCTATTTAAGCACTAGGTCTGTATCAAGACTGTTCCATTCACAAAGCAGCTGAAGGGACTCTTCATTATTTCCTGCTTCAAACTGCACTCCAGGGAAATGACAGAAAATACTCCTGCTGCTTACCTTCCTGGTGTGTGGAAATCAGTCCTGGCTCCCTAAAAATCTCCCAGTATTACACTGCCTGTTTGTCTTGTAATTCCTCTTGCAGCTCTGCAGGAAGATCAGAGTGGCTCCATTTCACGCTGCATCTGGACCTCTAGCTTCTACCTAAGGCAGAACTAACCTTCCTGAATGTCCTTGGCGCATGAAGAGCCAAATCTGCAGGGGAGAGATGGTCCCTGAGAAATGTAGAGGCAGGAGTGTCTTGCAGAGGAAGAGCACTGAAGGAAGGAGCCAGCGTGAGTAAAGGTAGGTCTCTGCATACCAACCTGGAGACTGTCTTGTGACTGATCCTACAGGCCTTGCGTTTCTGGAAAGCAAGAGTCTCTGAGCACACTCAGGTGGTGATCCTGCTGAAGGGTGATGCACTTTCAAAAGAGACCCACAGGTTCTTGGAGGACAGACAAACTCAGGCACACAACCCAGTGAAGAAGGGAAAGGCATTCGGCAGATACGATGTTCCCAAGAATACCACCTCCACAGACTTCTTTCTTTAAACGACAGAGAAACGAATACAAGCAGAGAACAAGAAAGTGCCTTTTTAAACAGCTTGTTTATTTATTTTTTAACGTAATGGTAGTCTTAGACAAAAGCAAATACTAAAAGCCACCATGATAGGGCAGGGCAAGACAGGCAAACAGGCTTTTAGCAGCATAAATCAATGTCTTGTGAACAGAAGGATGCTGAAAAGAATACCTGAGATGTAAACAGAACTCGGTAATCTTGCAGGCAATTTAAGAACTGACCACTTAGACCTAGAGATTTTCATGAGTAAAATTGTAAAGTAAATCTATAACGCTGATGTCAATAATGCAGAACTATAGTTCCCCAGTTTTGAAAGTCCAGATAAATTATTTGGTTACTTTCTAACAAAATGGAGCATCTGTTGCTGCCTGGGAGGATTTGGCACCAAATTAGCTGCTGGAAATAGCAGTAAAAGCTCTTTTTCAGAGCCCAGCTTCTATGCAGGTATTTCTTTAAGCCGAGTAAATATTTTGAGAAATGGTGCCTTAGTTTTATGTGTTAGGACACTGGCCCATATCACTAAAGCTACAAGAGGGGTTTTTTTATACCAGTTCAGGAAGTTTTCTCTTCTGGATCTCCAGTGCTTTGTGTGCAATACAATGATGTCAGCCACCAGCGCATTAAGCAAAATTTGTGGTATGACTCCTGCATGTGTCGCCCAAGATGCTCTGGAGTCCTTCCTCTACTGCAGAGGACCTACCTGACAGCTCTTACCCACCCCACTACAAGTGGCCAGAATACATGGACAAGTCAAGGTATTCTTATGAAGAACTTCAAGAAAAAATTATGGAAATTTGTTTTGCCTACTTTTCAGCCTAATTTTGATTTACTCATCCCCAATGGCCTTGAGTGTGTTATTGTAGAGAATGACTTCCACCACCTGCTTGGAGTGTGAACCCAGGCAGGAGGGCAGCACAGATGATGTGTCCTCTGGTCCAAAACTGTCCTTGAGACAAAAGAGCAGAGGAATTTATGGTGGAGAAAGGCAGACTGAGAGAAGGTTGATGTCTAGGGAAAGACACCAAAATGTTGTAGATATGGTGAGCAACAAATGTAGGTGCTGAAAGGCATTATAGACCAAAGACCCAGAGAGTTACAGCATGGCAGGCAGTGTGTGACAGCCAGCGCTCCTCTGGCAAAGCACCTCCTCTCCCATCAGTGCAACAGAAGCTGTTACAAGCACACGTACTCAGGGGCAATCAGTATGCTTTCTTTTACATGGCTTTAAATGCTGTTAGAAGTATTTCTGTCATTTATTGCTACTCAATAAAGTTTTATCTTGTGAAAGTCATGATTTATTTACTCCATCTTGCAGAACAGACCTGTGCACTCTCCCACATCAGCAGCCCTTTACCAGATTCATAAAATGTGTTAACAATTCATTTAAAATTCATATACTAGCCGAGTACAGTTCCTTCACAACACTGCACCAAGTAATATAAAGCAGCACGTGCCCTGACATATGGCACACTGTCAGCGTATGCTCTTACAGTCTCTCTCAGCTGTAAGTACTTCAGTGTGCTTCTGTAATTGCTCTTGTGCCCAGCTAGTCAAACAGCATCTTTCCATTTTCCAGCTGTCACAGAGATTTTGTTACTTTTCCTTCCCAGGTACCAAGAAAACAGATTGTGAGAAGAGCTGGTTTAGAGACGGACTGGTCAAGAGTTTATCTCCATGCTTTCAGTTTATCAACTACTTGTTCAACTGGGGGCTTTCACCTGCCCAGACAAGATGCAGCTTTTTGCTGGTCTGTGTGAGTTATACAAGCAAAAAGGTAAGGTGGGAATCAAAATGAGGGTTTCTATCCCAGTGTGTCCCTCTAGGAAAATCATCTTTGCCTGCAGCTCTTCCAACAGTCCTTCTGAAAGGTGCAATCATCAAGTGGCTTCAGTGACCTTTTACTAATGGCTGTGAAATATCTCTGGTTATTCATTTTCCCCAGTATATTTGGTTTTACTGCAGCATACCTGCTCACAGCACAGATATTTTCCTTTGCCAGCACCAAAGTACCCTGGCTTTGAACCTGACCCAGAAGCATCTCACCTCCAGGGTCTTTGCATCAGGATGCCACACTTCCAACCTCATCCAGGTGATGCAGACTTATGGAACACAGTCTCAGTCTTTGTTATCCTCTGGTATGTCACAATATCTGCATAATTCCCAACCCAGTGAGGTGTGAGGGATCTGTGATATCTCTGCAGCCTGCTTGTTTCCTTGTATTCCTATACAGGGGTGTGCACGTGCAAAGACAGCCTGATATTTGTGAATTCCAGAGGGAAAACTACTGGCCATTTTGTGCTGGCCTAAACAGCAATGATAAAACTTTGGGGTGTGGACAGGACCCAAGTGTGTGCTTCAGGCCTTAACTGTCCTTCAAAAGAGAGCCCAGCTGGGTGACTCTGCTCTCTGTGAAGTTAGCAAGAGTCCTTGCTGCATTCCTCACAATGTTGCTACACACATTTGTGCAATATTTGGCTTCTTTGTGCAACATAATTAATGAAACATGTCTCATTGGCACCAGCATCCCTAGGGACCCCAAAGCAAATGGGAGCCTTTGAAGCCTTACAGGGTCTTAAAAGCAGACAATATTTACCACAAGTTTATTAAACCAAGCTTTACCGGTAATAAATTAGCAGCCTGTAGATATGTCTTTTTCTTGAGGAGCTGACGTTAATCTTTTAGAGAAATATAGTAACAATTTAGAGTCTTCATAGCACCTTCCAATCTTTCCATTCGCATGCTGTAGGTACACTTTGCTACTAAAACCTCTAAGTTTGGTGTGGTGTCCCTTCCCAAGGCAGGTCCTCTGCAGGAACCGGCACTGAAGCGAGGGACTCATGTCCATATTCAATTCTCAGAAATTCCATGGAAGACATCGAGCCTTATCTAGCACATACAGGTGCATGTGAGCAAAACCCCACATATAATACCATCATTTTATTCCTTTCCCATAGCCACTCATCCGTGACTCTGGAAGCATTTTAATGACTTTATCCCGAGTCTCAGTGATTGAGCTGGGGGTGGTTGATAGTCTGTCCTGTCCCTACATCTGCAGTTCAGGTTATGTGATCTTACCGTGCTGTTTTAAAACCACAAAACACTGGGGGTGTATTTACGGATTTGCACGTCCCTTACACTGCACCATTGTATGGTAAATTATATTGGAGCCTTTCCTGAGCTCATTAACAAAAGCCCATTGTTTGAGGGTGTTATAGATCCCACGTGCTCTGCCCAGGAGTTATGCTTGTATCATGAAAGTGTTGGCGAGTTCACATGAGAACTGTTTTCTAGTATTTCTGTGTGGATTTTTAATGACATTTGTGCAGGTGCACAGCTTAAAAAAGGGCTCTTTTCTTAGCCTACAGGGGTCTTCCAACATTCAGCTGGAGCAGCAGTCATAGCAATGCTTGTTTTCTAAGAGTGATCTCAAAATGTTGTGCTGTTTTGTTTATTAACAGTATATTTGAGTATCTTTCCTCTAAATTGGATATATGAATGGGGACCAGCTTATGCAGTTCAGTGAAAGCTAAATCAAGCCCAAGGCAATTGCAGTTGAGGATGTGTGCAGATTAAGAAGTTACACTTAGAACATAAACTTTTAAATAATAAATGCTGTCTTAAGTTAATATGCAATAAAGATAGGATCAGGCCTTCTGTGTCAGTTAAAATTTTCCTCACTGTGTTTGACATAACGTGGTAACTATTAAAAGATCCAAAACCTGTGGACTGAACTGTGACATCTGTGACAGAAGAGCTTGGAGACAAAAAGGGCTTTGAGTGTTCTTGCCCCATTGCACTGTTCCCAGTTCTCATCCCGAGCTGGCTCTCCATCCCTTGTTTTTTATGTGTGTGTGTGTGTTTTCAAGCTGGATCAGTTTGCTGCACTGGATGTCAGACTGATTTCACAACTAGATGGGTCAGCACAGGAAGGACTGTGGTGCATGGAAAGAAGCAATGTGGAGGGAATCCTGGATTGTTGGAAACCACAATTGCCTCAAAACTCGCCGTAACATGAATCCACAGATCAGGTTAGTCATAGCCTGCGATGTGCAGCTGATGACTGACCCCATGGGAGAATTGCTTCCCAGCAGCGTTGTGCAAGGGGCTGATACTCTGTCTTCCCAAATCCTGGAGGGCTGAAGCTTATTTGCACTCCAAACAAGGCCCAGTTGGAGTTTACCGTGCAGAATTGTCCCTCTCTAATATAATTCAGCTGTGTATGTATTTCATTGCAAAGAAAATATGCCTATGACTTCCACTAGGTTCCTTCTTCAATGGCCGTTATGTTAGTGCTTAATGTCCATTTGACTTACACATGCTAAAAGTACGTTGGGCAGGATTCTGAATAAATGCAAATCAAAGGTGAATCATCTAAAATATTTGGAGTTACAGGCACAAGCGGGATCCAAGTCAAGCAACTTGTCCTAGTTTCTGTCACACAAATACTAACCCTTTATAAATCATTAATTTCCAGACTGTTTATTATCCAGGGGAAGTAACAAAACAGTAGTATCACATAACACATCCTAAGAATGCCTTGCTCATTTTAAGAGCAAATAAAACTAAATAGCACCAAGTTGTTAGTGATGCAGACTACGAGACCAAGCAGAAACACAAAAAGGGGACCTTAATCAGGCTGAGGCCACAAAATAAACAGGGGAATCGGTAAAAAAAAAAAGAAGAAAAAGGAAAAGGTTGGACAAGAGTGACTTCACATGGACTATCTTCACATAGATACTCTTTGTTTACTGTCACGTGGAAATTGCCTCTGCTCATTACATGGTGGGGCTTTCACCGGGGACGCTGCAGCAGTGCTGTTACAGCATGAATGGTTTCCACAGCTGCTGCTGCTGTTACCCTTAGCTGCCTTTCTCACAGGAATAATTTAACACCTATCCACAGGCAGAGAACTGAGCACAGCACCGTTTCCAATAATAATCACCAAAATTAATTACTCCATCAAGAAAGCAAACTTCTTGTTTTGTTAGCACAGCCCCTCCTCTAATGTGTTTATCATGTGCTGCCCAGGAGCTGCTTGTGATGAAGCAATGACATTCATTCCCATCTGAAGATGAAGCAGAGAAAGAGCAATAGTGATGTTTCTCTTTCCTATAACTTCACTGAAGTTCACCTTTCTGTGCAGCACCAGCTCCAGGGGCATAGAACGGATCCTGCCATGGGGAGAGGATGCTGCAGCCCACAGACACCAAGGCACAGAGATTCAGTCATTCACCTTGTTCCAAAATATCGTGACATGCTTGCAAGCAGGAAGATGAGAGTTAGATAAAATAGGTGAACATTCTAATTTATTTTGCAGCCTTTCAATGGATAGTGCTGACAACTGAGAAAAGTGCAGCTGTTTATTCCTCGTGGGTTTGCTAATACAGCAATGCCAGGAATGGGACTGCTTTGGTACTGTCGAACCACAACAGCACAAAAAGTTTTGGCTTTTTGTCAATTTAGCTTAAATGACTCCCCGCTTTAACTGGTAAAAAGTCCTTTTCTGGCCAGTATTCCAGAGTTTATATTGAACTGGCTCTTTTGCTGGCCTGATTAAGTACTGAGTAAAGCATTGTACTTCTAAAAGTGCTGTTAGCAAAACTAATCCAGGCCTCACATGTTATTTTGGTCCATATGTTAGTTATTTTAGTCTCTGAAGGTTCCCAAACACTATATATTTACCACTGCCCTTTAAAGTTCTCGTTAGTTACAAAATATTAGAAACATAGTTTTATCTATAAAATGCATAATTAAATTAATCTTTACCATACTTATTTTTACATCACACAGGAAATATTTCAGTCTGATGAATACCATGGATATATAATTAGTACTTTCTACCATAAACTAGATTATAACTTACACTGTCCACCCTGGCTCCAAAAATCCTTGCAGATTTTAATTCAATTGCTGCACTTTATCTGGATGAAAGCATTTGAATTCTATTATTATTATTATTCAGTATGGATTTGTGCCTTTATATAGGTTAGATGTGGTAGCAGTTTTAAACAGAAGTTTAGTGGAAGTCTCAAATTAGGCATTTTGCATCTATATTTAGGCATCCACCAGATTTTAAATGCTGAACATCTACTTTTTCTAGCTGAGGTTTGCCTAAGTTAGGGTTTAATGGGACTCAAGGCTGGATGATAAAAATAGAGGGAAACTAATTTTGAGGTATTTCTGAATTTCAATGGGAATAGGGCTCAGACTCTTTTGAAAGCCCTCTTACATGCCTGTCTGCGCCTTTCAACGCTTAAACACCTTTCAGAATCTGGCAGGACGCTTTGGATAAATGTTTAACAGTAAACCCAATAAAATCTGCTTGTCCTCTTTGATTTGTTCATTCCACTGCCTGAGAAACATTTAGATATTCTTGGCACCCAGACATCCCTTGAGGTAGATCTGCCCTTTTTAATTTCAGCTGAAGATAAGTTAGATGTGGTTGCAATTTAAAGACCTTTTAAAAATGGGATCCTGGAATTAGCCGCGCACTTCTATATTTAGGCATCTCCCACATTTAAACACAGAGCTCCTGGTCACGGCATTGATCTGCGGTTCCTCGCTGGTGCCGAGGGCTCCGCGGGGCGCGCAGCCTCCGCAGGGCTGCTGCAGGAAGCAGAGGCAGGCCATTTATTCTCCTATTACAGAGCCATTCCTGTGTTTATACCATCTTGTTTAGCTTACTCCTAATGCACATCCTAAGACGTACCTCTAATACACATCCTAAGACATGTTTATGAAAATTCTTTATAAGCAAAATATTTTACTTCCATTGAGTAAGTTCAGATACAGAACAGCCTCAGCACTACGGGCTGGTTCAACTGCACTCTGGCTCTCTCCCTGTGCGTCTTTCATTTAAAAATTCAGCCTTCAGCCCACCCACATTCCCACAGCAAGACCCAATAACTGTAACATATGGATTCTCGGCCAACCTTGTGCTGGTTTTGCTAACATGTTTGGCAAGCAGTAATTATTCTTCTAAAGATTAAATACCACTTAGAGCTGCAGAAGGTAAGTTGCTAGCTGGAGAATGAGCAACTGGGCTTTGGACTTGTTTGGGGGGTTAATTCTTTAAATGCTTCTTCAGAGCAGATAGCATATCCCTTTATGAAGCACATATTCCCAAGGTGTGATCCTCCACTCTGCTAATCAGGAAATCTGTTACATCAAATGGGCTTGAATCAATGGCACCAGTGAACTGGCTAAGCACCAAAAACCATGCCTTGATCTGAAAAAGATCTTGAGCATTTACAGAGCCCACTGACTTCATTTGTGGGTGCTCAGCACTTCTGAAAATCAGGCAAGAAGCTTTTAAAGATTAAACAATACCCTGACTCCATCAGGAAGTAAAATCATTTAAAATTTGAAGAGAGACACATAAAAAGGGGACATGACATCCAAGAGATATTTTATTATATTAGACAGCAAATTCATAGGAAATGCTTTTTCAGAGAAGTGATTTATTGCACTGTGGGACTCATGGCCACCAAGACAAGGATTTTAAAGGTTTCATGCACAGACTAGATGACAGAACTATCTTTGTTTAACTGTTATAGCTAATGGCATTTATGCAAGGGTTGTTTAACCTCATGCTTCAGGGCCTAATCCATACTCTGATTTTCAGGTCAAGATGAAACTTAATGTGGTGGCTGATTATCTTGCATGGTCTTTTACATCATCTTCCCTGAGCATCAAAAGATGTTTAGTACCAGAAGTGGTTAGTGAATGATACAGACACCTTCCCCTTGCCCTGGTTTACTTCTACACGGTAATTTTTGTTGTCATAAAATCAAGTTTTGGTGTTCACACATTGCAGGAAAGGTACTGTGCAAGAATGATTCTGCCTCTAGGAAATAAAGATGATGAGCTCTACAAGCACAGCAATAACCAGCTACCTGGACAAAAGTTTTCTTCCCTGGGTGCTATGATTAGTCCCCAGAGTCTTACTCCACATGGACCCAATCCCACATGCCCTAATCTCAGATTCATCAGGATTCAGGTGGGTGCCACTTGCCATACCCTGTACTCAGCCTTCTCCTGCATTATTTATGTTTATTCTTTCCTGGAAAGAAGAAAAAAAAAGAAGTAAAAATATTTTACATGCTTTTTAAACTCATAAATATAACACATCGAAGGCAATTTGGCAAACCTGCTTTATGGCTAGAGGCCCACCAGGGCTCTGCCCACTTAGTTAAACTCAATCTTGCTGAGGCATCTTTCTACCTCTGAAGAATCTGTCACTTGGAGCCAATCGATCATGGTGACGTCCAGTCCTTCCCCAGCACTCGAATGCATGTTTCTTTTTATTTGCCCATTCCTTCGCTTCCTGCCATCTATCTCCCTCAAGATTTCTTTTCCTTGTTTTTAATACCTTTTCCAAGTTGTATCTCCACAATCTATTTACCCACTGTGATCATCAGACTAAAACCAGAAAGAGACTGAAGCTCATATTCCCAGCAGGCTGCAATCTGATTTCCTCTGCCTGTTTTATTCACGTATCATTGATAGTATCTGGAAAACTTAATATGCACTGGCTTTGGATGAATAAATTTCACAGAGGAGTGAGGTAAACACAGCATTATGCCTTGCAGGTATTAGGAGGGGAAAAAGAAATACACACAAAAAAAAACCCCAGACATTAACTGAAATTACTCCAGAAGCTCAAAAATTACCTTAAAGTTATCTGAGATTTTAATATATATATAAAAATACATATATATACACACAGAGGATATATATAAATACTGTATATATATATATGCTGGAAATAAATATATACACATACACACACACACTGGAAACATATCTATATATATACTGGAAATGTTCTGTTTACTTTCTGGGGGTTTGTGACCTTAGGATGAACCCCACGGAGACCCCACATTTTCAAGCTTTTCATTATTATCACATATTTTTTAAGATTACTTTACAGACCTGCAGAAGAAAGGCTTCTCTTACAACCATTTGTTTCTCCAGGAACCTCAGTTCTAAATGAAACAGCAAATATCGTGGGAGTTAGTAACCCAAAACCGAACAGTTTGTATCAAGAAACTGCTTGACATGAGCACTGAGTGCTCTGAATAGTAGTCATTCATTTTCAGAAGTGCCATCAGCTGGCCATGTAATAGCAAGTTTCCAGAATTATGGAAGTTTGCATAAATATCTCCTCAGGCACTATTGAATCAAAACGTTTTCCCTATTTATTTGTGTATGCGTGGATGGAATTTCCTTCATATTTCACAGATAACACATTGTCGTGCTCTAAGGATTACATATAAGGTTTGATCAAAAAAAAAAGAAAATCAGTTTTTCTTGAATAAATGCTGAAAGTAGGGGGTGAGGTAGAAGAGAAGCTGGTGGACCACCTGCATTATGGGGTCAGAGCCTCAGCTGTTGCCCATCATACTGCTGATGTCAGAGCCCATTTAAACCCACCCCATCTTCCTAGAGCTCCTGCCAGTGCCTGAGGAACAAGCCAAAGGTTGGGAGGATGCATGTGGGATGCTGTTCTCTGACTGTGGAATAATGGCACAAAGGAAGAGCTGGACATCCCACTCCTTAGGGTTTGTGGAGACTAAGCAGGTGAATTTTTGGGTTGCTTTGTGCTTCCCCTCTTGTATTACAGGAGTGTTCTTCAGCTAGACTGGGTGCTAGTGAGCTAGTAAATTGGCACCTTCAGGGCTGCTGCAAATCCATTGCAGGGCCAGGGCAGAAGTTGGAGGGGAGGCTCCAACACCTCCTTGGGACCAGCAAACCTGGTGTTTGTGCTGTGACTTGATCAAGCCGTTCCTTGTTTCATGAAACTCCAAGTTCTCCTTCAGTTTTTATTTACAGGAAGCTTATTTTGGAGATGTTGCTCCTGATTCACTTTCTGTAGATACCTAAATCTTTGAAAAGCTGCTTGACCCTGAGGAACACCCCCAGTGCTTCACTGTGAGGAGGAGGAGTAGAGTATTTTTAAACTTATGCCCATACTACACAACTCCATGACGAGGTAAATCCAGCCTAGCCCAGAAAACTGTATCCTGGGTTACTCATTCAGAGTACCTCTTCCAAGAGGCTGCTTGTTTGTGTATGGCTGCCCGAGGCTATTGCAGCAAAATTCCTTGTGCTGAAGCAACTCCATTCATACAGGCAGGCAGGTCCTGAAATAATGCACAGCGAAGAAATGTGCAGCTCATCAGTATTAGCCAGCAGCTCCAGATGTAAACCCTAACTGATCTGAATTCAGTTCTCTTTGCATACAGCCTTATTAATGCAATTAAAAATATAGAGAAACAAAGCTGGAGGGAGAAATTCTCACTGTTTATGTTTCTATCATGCATCCAACAGACTTTGCCATTTTGTGGAGGAGTTACAGAATGCATCAATTGAGCTTCAGGGTGGCTGATAATTGCATAATTGCAGACTAATTTCCCCCTTCCTAGAGGTGAAGTTACATCGGTAGCAAAAAAAAACCCTGCATAACTTCTGAAAACCAGAAATGCTCCTGCAGATGTGAGACCTGATCCTGCCCTGTCCAGGGCTGTACTGGCAAGAACCTCATAAAAGGGAGAGATGCTTATGGTGCAGGTACTGTGGATAGCAGGGGGCTGCAGGTGATGGCTGGTGTGGTCCAGTTCCACATGCTTTCACCTCTTTGCTGGATGGACCCACAAGCTTTTTCCATGGCTGTGGTCTGAGGAAACAATCCAGATGAGAGAGCAACCTTTTTCTTTTCCTTTTTTCTTGTTTTTTTTTGTTTTTTTTTTTTTGGGGGGGGGGGGTTAACGGGGTTATTTTCCAGCCACTGTAGCATAAAAAGAAGAAAAGAGAGGTGGGAGCACAAGCTGGTTTAGCCATGATGCTGTTCAGGGCTGGTACTCAAATATCAAACTATTTAGTTTGGGGAGGCTTTGGCTCTGTGACCATGACAGAGACTTGCTGCCACGGTCCTTCCTCCTCCCATCTCTGGCTGGAAACAGGGATGGCTGCAAGCAGGTATTTTGGCTCTTCCCTTCACCCTAGGAGGAAACACCAGGTCTCCCTATTGTAAGCTGCTTGGCCTTTGTCATTTTCTGTGTTTAAACAGTCCTGAGAATGCTGCCTGCCCAAAATAAATAGTGGGGGAATGGAATGAGAATGATGGTTCCTCCCTGATTGTAAGGTAGGTGGTGATACCATTTCTACTTTCATTGTGTCACAGAGGTAAAACTCCACACCTTGATGATGCATGATCAGGTCTTTCAACCCTCAGGCGATAACTTCATACTTCCTTTGACATAGCTGCAGGGATGGCAAACATATGCGTGTTTCTGAAGACTGCTTCAGGTGGTCTCTGAAGGCCCAGGTTCTTCATAAAAGTTTTGCTTTTCCCAAAAAAAATAAAAAAAAAAAGATTTCCCAACCATCTTACAACCTATTGGGAGTCCTGTAGCTTCAGACTCAAATTGCAACTCAAAAAGGTTTGTAGGAAACAAGTCTGCAAATGTATTTAGTGTATGAAAAATGATTTTCTAAAAAACATACAAGATGTTCTATTTCACCTAATTCTCTGTATTGATTTCTGTGGCATCATCTTCCTTCTCTTTTTCTTCTTTTAATGCATTTCTATTTCTTCCAAACACACAAAAACCCTGTTTCTTTTACAAAACAGAACAAAGAAGTTTTCCTACCCAATCAGTAATTTTGTTTTCTTTTGTAATTGTAAAAAGAAACTCCTGGAAAATCAATATATTATTGCCAAGTCATACACAACCGGGAATGGAGCAAGCTTAGTAAATAAAGGAAATTGCAATTCTTTTTCCTCTCTTTGGTCACCCTTTAGTGCATGCAAGGTGATTGCCAATCTCTTTGGTGCTTCCCATCTATTCTCCCCTTCTCCCCGAAAATTTAAAAGTTAATCCCAGAGATGAAAAGAAAAGTTTGAAAATAATTGGTTTTGGAGACAAAATTCCTGATGTCCTAAATTACAGCAACCCCCACCCCGAAGTGACTGGCTCCTTAAAGTAATCTGACCCCTCTCAATTAACTAGCACAGAGATAAAGATTGCTCATGCTAAAGTTGTCACATAACACCAGGCTTAGAAATTGGAAAATCTCAAATAAAAGAAAGATACCTGTTTGGCTCTACCAATAGTTTCAACATATATCAATATTTGGATACGATTTACTCTCTTGATGTGCAAAACTGAGTGAATTTATGTACCTAAACCTAACAAGAAGGGCTTTTTGTCAAATAACCACTTTAATTAAAACGTATAAGAGACCATTTACTAGCTGAAGCTTTGAGAGAGCTAGGAGCTCTGTTGCTTTCCTCAAAGCACAACTGTCATCTGCAAAATATACACACAGAGTTTTGAAGCTCAGATGTGAGCTGCTTACAAATCTACGGGGGGCAGAAAAAGACGTTTTACTGACTTGATTTGCACCTGCAATTAAACAGATGCACAGGCTAGGCTAATTTACACTGAAACTTAATTGCAAGCATAAATCTTGCACACACAAATGACATATAAATAAAACCTCTTCTAGATGTCTATGATCTGTTACACAAAGGAGCCATGAGTCCAATATCTCCTTTTCTTCATGGTTATAGGTCTCACTTTGGGACACAGAATTACTCTAATGCATTTGTCCTCTTCCCTGGAAATACCTAACTGGGATGTCAAAAAATTAAATCAGGATCCAGTTTGTCCTGGAGTACCTTTAAACAGAGATGCTATTAATTAACAATCAGCAAAAACAGTGTGGAGAAACACAAGCATGTGGGATTCAATTTACTGACTGTAATTCCAGCTTGTCTGAGTGTCCTGCGAAGGTGCTTTGTTGCTCTTCAGTTTTTGTGGAGGGAACCAGTACGGAGTGTTACTAGGAATAGGTCAAGAGATATAGGTTATAGATTTGCTGAGGCCATTTTTATCTTCTAAACAGTATTTCATGTGTGAAAGATCCAGGGATAAGCAATGTACAGCTGGACCAGCATTCTCTACGCGAGTGCCAAGTTCCTGATGAAGCCCAAAGGAGGAGGTAAAAAAGGGAACATCTGAAAAGGAACAAAAATCAACCCAAGTTGGGTGTTTCCCCTGAAAACACACCTCACAGAACAATTAATTTCCATATAAACTTGGATGTCTGGGGGCTTTTGAGGAGACTGAATGAGGCTAAGGTGTAGAGGGCTCAGAAAACTAAAGTTCTATTATGTCTGGACCAGAATGAAGCACCCTTTCAATAATGTTGCTATCTCTATGAAGGCTTATATTGAAATAGGACTAGATATTTTGGAGGTTGGATTTGAATTTCGTTTTGTCACATGGCTGCCCAGTTATGAGGCTGCTACATTTTTCTTTCTGTTCCACAAAATGTATTCTCTAGGTTTTTCCTACTGAGTTATGAGCCTGCTGTTATTCTGATAAGCCTGTTTATGGTGTGACCTACTTAACCAGAGCTCTGGTGGCTGGAGGCCGGCAGTAGTGCAAAGACTAAAGGCCACAAACAGGAAAAGATATCATATGAAAAAAAGTTTTCAGGCTTTTGTCCTTTACATGCTGCAAGGTGTCAAGCACTGAACCAGCGCAGAGACCATTGTTCAACCGACTGCTCTTTTCAAATGGAAATGTCTGCAAAAGCCATGTCAGCAAAAGGAATTTCTTGCTTAAACTGTGGCTCCTAGTTTATATCCTACAATAAAACTTGTGGCTTGCTAGTCAGTACTTAGGACTTCTTACTAGGTTTCGAAGCTCCTTTTAGGCACAGTTTCAGCCTAATCTGACTGTATCACTAGCACGTGAAGCTGCAAGGTTATGCTGATTTTTGACTTGCAAATGTCAAAAGTCTGGTTTATAGTTTCCACCAGTGGAATTGCCTTTTAAAAACTATCTTTCTGCAGAAGGTGCTGGAGCAACGCAGGACTAGCTACATCCACACAGGAAACAGGATCAAGGATTTCCAAAGGTCTGTTGATTTTTCAGCTTTCATGGTCTGAAGATATATTTCCTTTGAAGTGTCTCAAATAGGGTGGTATCCAATTATATTTGTAATCCCAATCTAATTCAATCAGGGCCTCCAATTATAGCTGATCTGTCTCTTAATCTAGTTAAAACCTGTAGAGTAGACTGCACCCTAGCTAATATAACTAAATTAAAATCAAGCTGTTGAACACTTGTAACCAGGGATAACCAAGTTACAGCCAGAACTAGCTGAAAAGTAGGAGGTTTGCAAGGGGAATGAGCTGATATACTTTTAATGTCCAAACCTTGCATCAGTTCCACTTGCAGCTAACACTGACAAGCTTCTAATTACAAAAGTCCTTAAAAGGTACTTTTGGGCTGAGCTAAATGCAACTACCTTAGCTTTATCTAGTTGTTTTCTTCTTCTTGAATGAACCCTTCACCCCAGCTCCCTAGGCAGTGGGCTCCCTAGGCAGGAGCAATAAAGCAGTGCCACTTCACAAATGCATTACCTTTCAACTCTTCAGAGCAAGTGGCCTAGCAGCTGCTTGTCATCTTACCTGCTCACTGTATGGCCATGGCGCATCTGGAGCAACCAGGCAGACACCCTGGTCCTGCTTAAATCCGCCCCAGCTCCACAAAACAGCCTTACCCAAAGAGTTTCCATGCAGTGCACACTGAGGAACAGGAGACAGATGACCCAACGCTCACCAGTGATGGGCCATGGTTAAGGTGCATCATTTACACTACTAGAGGGAGTAATAAGATAGCATTAAAAGTCTTGTAGGTATAAAAGCAGACAGATTGTGAAAGTGCTGTCAGGGGAACTTTACAGACAGCGGTATCTCTGCTAACCAGTCAGGCTGCATCAATGTGAATTTAGAAAACTCTAAACACTCTAGTTAACTAACCAATGTTAAAACCAGCAGGTCCTAAACCAGTTTGATCAGCCAGTGTGGACAGGGTTACCGTGAAACAACTGAGCTGCAGAGGTGGGAATACTTTAGGGTTGTGTGTTTTGGTTTTGTTATTTGGGGATTTCTTTTTTAATTTATACCAGAATTGGCTGGCTGAAGTGACCTTGGCCAACAAAACAGCAAAGATGTCCTATTGTGTTTAGTCATGCCAGGGGGCAGCTATTAAATTTAATTAGTTGTGTCCCAACTGCTAGTTGCTCAGTTTCAATTTATTTACCCACCAATTTCAGATGCACCATTTCAATTTTAAGGGCTGTACTTAAGCTGCCTTGATGAAGACAAAAGTGTTTCAACCATTTTGAGAGACAATGTATGAACTCTCAACAATCACTTCCTTTGTTTGAAGAGAAAATTGAATAGCAGCACTGTCTCTTGCTCAAAACAGTGTCTGACAGCAGGAACACCTTGCAGAAAATGCCCATTTACCCCAGTTTGGCCTGAACTTTATGATCTGACTTAAGACTTGTTTAGAAAGGCACATGCATTCTTTTGAGTACAGTATTATAGCTACATGGCTATACAGCATCCAGACTGAATAAACACTCTGGGATTCATAGCATCATACCTGTGGCTTGAACTTTTGGTAGTGAATCTTCTTGTGTGAAGGAATTGGAATGTGATTTTTTTAGTTGTCTAATCTAAGTCAGGATACAGAATAACATCAACAGTGTAGTCTTAACTCCAGTGGGCTCATTCTGGTGAGGCACTTCAGCATCTCTATGAAAACCCAGACAAAATCACTTTAATCATTCATTTAAAATAATGGCATTTGAAATTTTATCAGAACTGGAGATATGCATTTAAATCTGTGTTTCCTCAAATAACATTACTTATGGCAGACAGAACATACTATTATCTTCGAGTCGGTCACAAAATGGTCTGTAGGAAAGTTGGAACAAGAAGGAAGGGATGACTTTCTTCCAAACTTTACTCTTGGTACAAGTCCTATAAACTGTGAAAATAGAATACTATTCACAGTAAATTATGCAGATGTTCAAGAGCAATCACACTATTATATCCTCTCCATTTGTCCCTCATTCCTGGCATGAAGAATGGAGTACTAAACTTGATCATTTTAGATATTTAAGTCATCTTTCTGCAATTAAGCTATCACTTCACACAAAAAAGTTCAGTTCATAGGGGTTTTGTCCTCTTTCAGGCTGTCATTTGGCTAATTTTTGTTGACATTATTCTAGTGATGGTTTTAAGTATTAATGTTTTGTGTTGGTTTTTTCCTATTGCCTTCCAGTAACAACAGTTGAAGACAGGGAATTGGAGATTTTTCATTGTTGCTAATTTTAGTTGGTTTTTGTTTTTTTCTTTTTTAGCCAAAAGCTGAGCTATCAAAGACCAGATGACACCTTGAAAGCCTGCTAATGCACTGAATCTCCACTAACAATTGGTTGTTGGTCCTTTGTTTAGTACAGCATGAACCAAATTCACCCACATGGAAACTAGCCAAATTTAGGACTAGGATATAACTGATAAAACTAATTGGAAAAACTGCTGTAGTCAAACAATTAGAATTAGGTCTACTATATATATACATATAAAATGTTATTAATCATAGTCATAAAAGCAGAAAATGAGAGATAATTTTCCTAAGTAAAAGCCCCCTGCTAAGTGGTGTTTTGACATCTGAAAATAATTCAGTTTCGATCTTGGTGCTTCACTGACATGAACAAGGAAATTCATAATTCTCTCTCGGAGCTGTTGTTTCAAGCTGTCTCCACACAGATGATTGCAGATTGCTTGAGCCCAGTAAGCAGATTTTCTTTGCAACCACCAGGAACACCGACCTGGGAAGAGACCTTTTGGAACCAAGCTCAGTTCTTTACTAGGACAAGCAATGTGTTCCATGTGCTTTTCATGAGCTGCTTTTTAGGATAACATGACGGCACAATGTATCAACAAGCAGATTATGAAGCAGTATTACATGCAATTCAGTCATGGTTATCTGACACGGTAAGGATACAGGGGGACATTGCACTAATTTATTATGTACTAAGTTGTATTTAGCATTGCCATCGGATTAAGCATTTCACTATCACATTCAGATACGGTATGGTGTTCACTCAAGAAATTATACCTCCTAGTCAAAATTCAATAGCCTGATTCCTAATTATGAAGGGGTTTTAACAATGGCAAATGACAGCCCTTATGTACAGGAGGCAGGGGCTGCCAGTTCACAGGGCTTATTCCAAGACCCTTACACCGCTGCTGGACCTACACCCCCTGTAAAAAGGGATAATAATTAGACCACTCCAAAGGCTCTGTTACAGCTTAGTGCTAAAACAAAAGGTTTGTGTACCTTGTCTGGAAGGAAATGATCTCACAGGATCCCTGTTACTATCTGTGATGTGTCATTAGATCATGAAAGTCACTGAAGAAAGCACCACAAAGACAAGTTATGTTTAGCTCTTAGCGTTTAATTCAGAAGCAAGTAAGCGTTTGAAAATGAACAAATATTGCAGAGCAGGGGGAATGCTAATTACTTACCATGCAGTTAATCCATTCCTTATAATACTTGGTTTGTATTCTGGGGCAAAGCTGGACCTTTCATTCTCCAGATTGCATCTGCCATCTAATACAAGATATCATGGGAGGACGCTTTTCATGCTGTGAGAAATAGAGCTGATAATGTTTACTCTCGTGTAGATGAAACGCTTGGGCATTTTAACAAACTTCCAGAGATTTGTTTGTTTACCTGCCTAGCCCACATGCCTCTCATTCCTCCTGGCCGGGGAGCCAGTTGGTGGTTCATTCAGAAAGTTACAATTCCTGTGTTATTCCTTCCCTTGCTGGGGAGAGCTGAGGTTTGAAATCAAGTCACTTCCTGCATCTTCAGTCAGATGCATCTTTGGTAAAATGCATTTTACCTGTAACAACCCAGAACCCATGGGATCAGCAGCTGCAGCAGGAGTACCATTATGAAAGTGGCATTTCTATAGTATTTATAAGATCTTAGAACTGGCAGTGTTGTCAGCCTGAGTACAAGAGACTCTTTACAAGAGGAAGGGTGGCTATGATTTTTTTCACTTGTTACACCCTCATGTTGTCTCCTTCTTCTTCACCTTTCTCTACTGTAATGGATGTGTCTTTCCACCCTGAACTCCTCCTCCCCTTCTCAGTCTCCTAAGCAATGTGTGGTGCAATCAGATGACTATGCAGGGTCACAGCTACTAAAGCAAGAGGGCTTCCTGCTGACAAAAAGCCTCAAAACAATATAAATGGCTGCTTACACCTAACAACTGGTTATTAATAACAGCTCTGTGATGCTGTTACATGGACAGCATCACAGTGGTTTAGTGATGTTTGAGGAGTTTGTTTAGTGATGCGAGGAAAATATGAAACTCTGTTAATACTTTTGTTGCTGCTCTTTAGTACTGTTTTACTTGATATTTTGGCTCTTAAATATTTAGGGCTGGGTGTCCAAGGGAATTCACTGCCTAGATTGCTTCAGAATGTTCAAAAGAAGCAACATAAAAGATTTTAGCACAGTGATAAGAAGACTGAAGCAAATTCAGAGTTTTAAATGCAACCTGAAGCTTATTTATGAGCAGGTGTACCCCCTAATTATATTGGCCTGCAAATACATATAAGGTATGCTTAGACCCATGGCTCTATTGAGGGTAGTTGTATTAACAATTCACATATGGAAGGTACTTAAGATACATTGTGGCTATACTAACTGCAGCTGTACTAAAAGCATCTTTAGGTCAAAAAGCAAGTTGTTCCCTGAGTAGTGGTCTAAGGAAGTCTGTTTATAAAGGGCTGTGTTCCATCATATTCCCACTCCTCGGTGTTTTCCCTGCTCAGTCCAGTATCTATGACCTGTTTGGGTGGTTGGTACCTGTATGTGTGGATCCCAGAGCAACGATTTGGCTGACAGGCAAGCAGTGCCTATGTGCTGTTTGTCTGGCTTGCTGGCAGCCATGTGGGTAACGTTTGAACCATAATTCCTTATTTCAATGAGGATGTTAATTTGGATCGTTCTTCCCTATCCAGATGTTAATTGTCACACAGTTTACACAAACTCACATCTTTGAAACTGCTTCTCTACTATCAGGTTTGACTGAAATAGTCACAGGTTCAAAAAAAAAAAGACGGAAAAGACGGATGGATGGACCAAGGAAAAATGTAATCCTTATTTGATTATAAAGTAGGTAAAAAAAAAATATCCCTAAATTAGCATAAAAACTGTTTAAATAGAGCATCTCCTGATTTTGGATCTAGTTAGAGTCTAGTCTGGAGGAGTCGTAAGTATTTATCAACGTGCAATTTAACATACTCATGAACCACTTCTGAATTTGAATGTCTGGGTCTCTGCATTCAGTCTTGATTAACTGGCCCAACAATGAACGTTAATTACCTTTATTTACATTGCCTATAGAGCTATGGTCAACTTTGTATCAGCAAACTTGAAGCTTCCTAAACATGTTCCAACAGGGTAACATTCAAGTTGTCTTCCATGTAGTGGAGATAAGCCCTGAGAGCTTACACTGGGAGATACATTTTGCAATGAGCTGTCAGTGTAAGGAACAGGGGAAGAATATAAGAGGAAAGTGGAACTCATGTGCCTCAAAGTACATAAGAGTCTTTCCCCTCACTCCTCAAGAAATAAAGACATAGGTAAGACACAATGCGACTAGGAAAAGGCATTTTTATTTACATTTAGAGTCCGAATATATAGGGAAAAAAAAAAAATTAAGTGTTAAGCTTGTGTGTTCTTCCCAGCAATAAACTGAGCTGACTACAGTAGGACAGCACAGGACTAAAGACAATATTCTTTACCTTGGTGGAAGTTAGTGAGTGTGCCTACAGAGATATATACTTAAATATATACATGCGTGTATATAATATATACATCTCCCCACAAACACGCTTATCTGATTTTCCATAGTCGTAATCACTTCGCAGTGACATTCCTAAAGACAGGAATTTCCCGGGTTGGGCACAGCTGTGGTTCCTGCCGCTGGCAACAGTTTCTTGTGGCAATGAGTTCCACGTGCTCGTAACACAGGGTGTTAAAAAAGCTTCCTTTTATCAGGTTCGAGGGCGAGGCCGGGCCGCTGCTGGAAGCGTGCCTATCAAGAGTGATGCCTCGGCTCTGTTGGTGGTAGAAGATTGTTCCTCTGGACTTTTCTTACAACAATAAATAAACGTCAAGCCAGAAAAGGAAGCCTGCTATTTTTCAAATCCAGAAGCTGTAATCACACTAATCCATATGATCGTGCTAAAGCCAAGCAACATGCCTTTTGCATATGATGTAATCATTCAGCGTAGCCTATTTATAACCATCGATGGCTGGGAACACCTTCCCAGGAAAATATAATCAGGAGAGTTTTTCCTTGATCGCATTCCTCCTCTTCCTCCCTGTATTTTTCAGTTAGTTGTGCTCTTTTTCCTACTTTTGCTGTCTTCCCACCCTTAAATACAGCAATGTCCCTTGCTTTTTTATTTTTCGTTTTAAACTAACGCTTTCCACTCCTTTCAGTGTGTTAGAGCCATACTGAGTGAAATCCCAGTCCTCTGAAATCAATACCAAAACTTCTATTGATTTCATATAGTAGATTCTTTTAAATTCAGTACAAATGCTCCACATGACTCATCTATTTAAAATATGGATCTACTGTACAGAGCTGTCTGTCTCAGCTGGATACATAAAACAGCATGTTTAATAAATTTGCCGGTGTGGTTTGGTAGCATTATATGTAATAGATGAAAATCTGTTGGTTGTACTAAGGAGGATACCAAGTGTAAAGGGGGAAAATTCATCAATGTAAATATCTATCTGTGGATCAATTGGTATCAATCTTGTTTAACAGTCTATTTCCTCAGGACACACTTTGGAAACAAAGAGCATTTCAAACTGCTAGTTAAACAAACAAATATATAGAAGCTCCTTGGGCAACATGCGGGTGGAGTAATCACCAGATAAAAATGGTCAGCGACCTTAAATACTTGTTAATCTCTTCTATTCTGTATTCCTAAATACAGTTTCTCTTGATGTAAAGTGTCCATTAAAGTGAATCAGGAGTGGGGGTTTGTAAAACCATTATTTTGCAAAGGAAAGTGGCCTGGAAAACAAAACTTGTCCCCTGACCTCTGTGTTCAATAATTGTCCAAGGAGGAGGGTAATGCCTTCTGCTCTGCAAGATTTTTTTTTCCTAAGGTTTGTATTATCCTTAGCTAAATAAAAGCTCTTATGAGACACTGTAAAAACAGAAACAAACCCCAAGAGGATATATAACTAATTAGATCATGATGCGCTGTTTATCTTGGTCTACAATGTTGAGATCTTTCATGCCTGTCCCATGCAAACTACAGCTCACACCTCCTCAAACATCCCCCCCCCCCCCAAGAGATAATCCTGGCCAGTGCCATGACTGCTTAGCATGACTGTATGCGCAGGCTAAAGCTTTAGAATAAAGCATACGTTGTACAAACCACAGTGGGTTTATACAGTGAAAATGCTGGTAAAGTAACTGGTAAAATGAGACTGTGGTGTTGCACAATGTCCTGTGGCAGTTGCATGGCCTCAATAGGTATCATTGCTTCCTCCCACTGCCTTCCTGCTCGCTATCAAGACTTGGGTTTTCCACTCCACATCACTCTTTTGACCCGACCCCCCCATAATCTCTCAGGTGGATGTTTATCTTCACAGCAGCTCTGCACTGAAGAAACATCACCCTCCATTTGCAAGTGGGAAACTGAGGCACAGCCCCATGTAAATTGCTTACTGATGAATACAATAACAAGTGCATAGGGAGTCTGACTTCTGCTGAACCTAGATCTTCTGAACCCTTTCTAGGTGCCCTACTCCTCTGAATCAACAAAAGCATCTCTTCACCAAACCAATCAATCTCTCCAGTGCCTTCCAGGAACCCATTTCGTTTTTCATAGATAGACCTGGGGGGAGGGTGGGAGTGTTCTACATGAAAACAAAGAGCAACCATGTTTCCCACAAAGACTGCGCAATCCACATATCCATATATTCCAAGGATCCTCACATTTTTGCTTAAGCAAGATCTGGCTGACTTCAGTGGGGGTCAGGGGGTGGAGGTGACTCTGTGCTACAGCACTCAGGGGCTTTAAGGCAAAGTAAATCTGAGACTTAACTGAGCTGGGTCCAGCAGTCAGTTCCAGCCGCATGGACTGTACACTAAAGTGCCACCCAGGGCCAGGGCCACCCAGCTAGGGCACGATTTAAATGTGGTGCTTCTTCCCACGGAACCCGACAGCAGGAGAGGGCAGTGAAAATGATTCCACTATGCACTTACACAGTCAGCTCAGTACAGGAAAACACTTTCAGAGCGGTGGGGTTTTTCACATGAACTTTTTGCATGTCTTATGTTTTTTTTTTTAATTATTTTTTTCTTAAAAATACTACTGGCTCGATTTTGTCACTTTCCCAGAAAATGAGACTTAAAAAGAAGTCTTTAAACAAGTGAACCAACGCAAAACATAATCACACGCCGTCTGGATCTGCTTTGAAAGCCCCTTAACTTGCCCACGACACCAGGAGACCCTGGGCTCATCCCCTCGGACAATCAGTGCTTTTCCCTTTTCCACCTTATCTAAGAAAAGAGGGAAAATCAGCATTGTCCGGGCTCCTGCTTGCTTAGGGAAGGAAAAAAAAAAAAAAAAACAAAAAAGAAAGAAAAAAAAAGTAAAAAGGGGAAAACAGAAGTGTTTAAAGCACAATATAAACCGCGCAGGTGAGACAACAAAGGTATTGTCCCTCTTCAGCATGGAAAGTCGTGCTGCCGGGTTGTTTGTTTACTCGCGGGTTGGATCCTGCCCCCGCCGCCGGGGAAGGGGTGTCGGGGGTCCCGGCGCTGCCTTTGTGGCAGCCCGGGCGGGGCGGGCCGGGACTACATAGCCCAGCGTGCCCCGCTGCGCCCGGATCAATGGCCCTTATTTGAATAATCTGTGAGCCCTTGGACTCAGGCCAATCAGCTGTCAGGGGCCCATGATAAATCGCAATGCATTATTGATAATCATAATTACTCTGACATGCGCATTCCGCCCAATGGGGGTAATTTCCCAACTCTAGGAATTTGTTGTGAAGAGGAAAATAATTGCTACTATTTTGCTCCCGATGCTGGTGCACCATGTCGCGACGGAAGCAGGCGAAGCCCCAGCACATCAACTCCGAGGAGCAACCCCCAGATGCTGCAAGTGGTAAGGCGCAAAGGGGGGGTGCGCAGCCGCTGCGGTCCGGCTGACCTGATGCGCGGAGACGGCGGCGCGGGCGCTTCCCGGGGGCTTTTCCACCCTCGTGCTTCACCCCTCGCTCCTTTTCCCCCCTCTGGGCTCTGCCAGGAACCCGACCCCCAGCTACGCGCAGCCTTTGGGGGCCCCGAAATCCCCGCGGAGCCTCAGCGCGGGGTTGTTCCGCGGGGCTCCAGCCCCTCGTTATCTCCCGCGGCTTTGCGCGGCTCCGGGTGCAGTTTTGCGCGGACCACGGAGCTGCCCGAAAACTCCCTCGCCGTGCCCGATCCCCCACCCCGCCATGTCCAGCACCCCTAGTCCCGCGGAACTTGTGCCGGCCCTGCTACTGCTCTTGGGGTGCAGCCTCATGGGAGGTGACCCCCAAAGGGAGTTGGAGGGGGGAACGAGAGATTGTTCGGAATCTTCACAGTGGTAGTGAATGGCTTGAGTTTGGTTTCCCCGGTCTGCTTAGCACTTTCTCGGTAGTTATATGAGCATTTTTGTGGGGCTTAAAAAAAAAAAAAGACTCGCTCGGACTATTTTTGTTGGAGATCATAATCGCCCTGGACCTTTTGTAGCTTGACCTCCAGCCATCTTTGATTTCCGACTTCCTAAAATAACTCCGGTGAGCTAATGTGGGATGTGCGTGAGCGCTTTGGATTTGGGCGATGTGGGGGGATTTTGGTACCGCAAATCACTGTCTGTCCTTTTAGGGGAGCTCCTAGCCCTGCGCCTTCCGAAGGGAAAAGTTACGAATTTGCGCTCAAATTAGCCTTGAGCTCCCGGGGTGGCGGCTGTGCCGGGGAAACTCTGCAGGCACTCGCCTGCGTGCCCCCTCCTGCTCCAGGAGCGGGGAAGGGCCGGGGGCTGCCGGAGCGTGCCCGGTTCCCCTCATCGGGCAGCATCTTCCCGCAGCTGAGCTGCGGAGGGGCCTGGCGACTCACGGGGCTGCGGTGCGGGTTCTTCCGCCCGGTACTGCCGCCCTTGGTCCCGCAGAGCCGGAGAGAAGCTCCTTGTGTGCGGGTCCAGCTCCAGATCGGGAGGAGAGCAAGTCCCGTCCCGGGTGGGGAAGGGGAAGCGGGTGTTGGGCTGACCAGGGGTGCGTTTGGGAAGAGTTGTTGTGTTCAGACACTTTTGTATGTGACCCAAGAACTTTCTCTGGATTCTCTGTCTTCCTCAGGGGCTGGTTTTTCGTGGGTTTTTTTTCCATTCCCAGAACTGATCAATACCAATGTACGTTACAGGAGCTGATTATTCCCAGACCGCAGGAGGTTCGGGCTCTTAATTTTTCCCTCCTCTTCCCCCCCCCCCCCCCCCCCCCCCCCTTGAGTCGAAATGTGCGATTGTTGGGTCCGGTTAATGGTGACTTAAGAAACAGCAAGCTGGCCAGAAGGCAATAAATCCCATGTTTAATGCATGACTGTTTTCCTTTGTGCATATGGTTAGGTTGGGGGATGGAGGTGATGTTTCCACATGTAAATCTCTGCCCGCTGCTGGAAAGCCACCTCCGGCTCTGCGCTGAAACAAAAGGGTTAATAACTCCTGATGGGCTCGCTCGGGGCGGGGGAGGTGTGCGGGGCGGGGAGGATCGCTCCGCATCGCGCTCTCCGGGGCAATGGCCAGCTGCTTTTTTGTTGTTGGTTGTGGGGCTTTTTGTGTCCCCCTTTTCCTTTAACACCAAAACCCCGGCTGGAAATCCCTCCGGGAGCCGGGGCAGGGGTTGCACGGCCCGAGGGGGGACCTGCCGAAGCGCTCACCCCGCCTGGGGGGGTTGCATGGATGGGGCTGTGTTTTGTGGGTGGCGGAGCCGGAGACCCGAGGGGAGCGGGGGTCGCGGGGTTGCTGTGCGCCGCCCCGCGGCCGCGCCCCGCCGGACCTTCCGTGCGGGTGTCCGGGTCCGTCCTGCGCGATCCTTTCCTATGCTGCCTTCCGAAATGAACGCCGTGGCGATGGCTCTCACCGCCCTCATGGGCTCGATTTTCCCCGCTCCAGGTGTGCCCGTAAATAACAAGTGATGAAGCTGCAAAAGAAAGTCGAAATAACCGCAGGGATTTGTCTGGGATATTATCAACTACACACATAATCGTTATAACAAAATCAAGCCCTTCTCTTTTGCAAGTGTTCCCCTTTTTTGGGGACCCACCTCTGTGAACAATGCAGCGTGTTAAGAGGCTGCTCCGCTAACCTGGTGATCAATTAACAGGTCAAAAAATCAGCAGGTGGTCACGGGGGAATAATGCTACATACTGAAAATTAGCATTTTCACAAAGGGGTTGAAAATGCGCATTGTGCTGGATTGCTGCCATTAAAAATCTGATTCGGTCTTAAAAATACAGTATCAAACTGCAACTTTTGGGTTGTTTTTCTCAGGGTAGAATCGGAGGTTGCATTTATTTAAAACCTCGCTTGGCGCCTTGAGTTCTGCAGAAGTGGAGAGAGGGGTAAAAACTTTTGGGGTGGCTCTTAATTTTCCTATAATTTTAGGGTGCTCGGAGCTCCTGTCGGCGGGACAGGAGGGATGGAGGGAGCACCCCGTGCTGTGCAGCCGGGGTGATGCAGCAGTGCGAGGGTGCTTGGAAGGCGGGGGGCGGTGGGTTGGTTCGGGGGGGGCATGCCAGGCTTGTTTTTCCTTTTACGTAAGTGAAACATTATATTGGTTGTAGTGATGAAGCCTTTTTGCTGGGCTCGGCGGCATGTGACGTTTTGACAGAGCTGCTGCTCTAACCTTTGCCTCCTCCCGCTTGCTGTGGGTGGTAAGTTGATGTCAGGCTCACAATTAGGACTCTCATGCAATTGACCTTGGCAGCGGGGTTTGTGCCGTTTAGCTCGGTCTTAAACACTGTACTAGTGTTAAGTGTGGTCCGGGGCCGCCGCCGTTACAGCTGCGGGAAGCGCCGGTGGGAGGACCGGGCGGCGGGCAGGTACGGCGGGTGGCGCGGCGGCTGCTTCTGTGGGGGGGGAACCTCCGCGTCTTGGGTTGTTATTGCCCGTTATCCCGGAGCACGCCGGGAAGCGCCCTTTGCTCTGGAGCAGCCCCTGTCGCGGGCGATGCCCGGGTGGCCGCAAGGCGCGGGGGGCGCGGGGGCTCCCCGCCGTGGCCCCGCCCGGGGGGCCGGTCCCGGGCAGCGCGCGGGGCCGAGCGGGCAGCGCGAGGCGCGAGTGCCCTCCACCGACCGGGAGCGGCTCGGCGCCGCGACAGGTAACTGCGGACGGGCACCGGCAGCACGGGGCGGGGGTTCGAACCCTTTACGGGGGCTGCGGGAGCGGGGCTGCCGGGCTCCTCCGCTTGAAGCCAGCGCCTCTGATCTTCGCCTGATGCTGCTGTTGCTCCTCGGGCGTTTATTCATGAGTTTCTTCAGCCCTTGGCCGAATGCTTCTCTTGATTACGTGGATAGTCAAAAGGGTGAAGCAGTAGGTAGATAATGAGGAAAATTTAAAGCCTTGAGAATCCGAAAGCACGTGGAATCCTAGTTGTAAAGTGTAATGTGTCTTCCGGCTCATTTTGGGTAGAAAAATGCTGATAAATTCAGTGTAGAAAACATCAAGGCCTTTGTAAATTTCAGTAAGTTATCAGTCATGTGTGTTGCTTACTCAAGGCAGTGTTTTTTGTCATTGAATATTATTTAAATAGTGCTTTATAGGGGGAGAAGAAAAGAACTTTGGGACCGTTTAAGTTCTTGGAAGTCCTAGCTTTTCAGGTAGGAACAGGAAGAAATGGGGGCAGCAGGCAATTGATGTGGAGGTTTTCACATCTAGGACGGGAGTGGATAGTTGCTAATCCATCAGGAGTTAATTTTAACTGGGGAAGCGTAGGGTTATGTTAAAGTAAAAATAGTTTGTCAGATGGAGTCTGGAAAAAATAAGCTCAGCAAAGGTATCAAACTCTTTGGGGGGGGGGGGGGGGGGAGGGAAGGGGAAGCTTAAGCTCTGACTGTTCCCTCCCAATTCAAGTGAAATATAATTTTATCATAGTTGGGGGAATTAAAATAGTCACCAATTGCTCAGATGAGTGGTAGCCCGTAGACCCGCGGCACCCTTTCTGAAAGCACATCAAACCAGACAGGCCTTAGTTCACTCCTCTTTTACTGGTTCCCTTTAAATTAGAAAAAAAATAATTTGAGCTGTGTGGATTTTATCAGCCTTCCTTGTCGATGACCGTCTTGTCCTACACAATAGTGGATTTTTTCCATCCATTTGCCAGTGATTCAATCTAACCCCCCTGCTGGGTTTACTGCATTCTTCTAACTTATTGGATAACTAGATGCTGAGAGATAACATTCCTGAAATTCGGGGGTGGGAAGATAAAAAAAGCCACAGTAGAAGTCCTATCCCTGGGAAGCCTTTGGAGAGGGTTAAGTGAAGTGCACAAGCAATTGTGGCAGGGCTCTCGGTAAATCCCTGTGTACTGTATGTGGACAAGGAGGTTTCTTTGCAGAGAAAACCCCGGATTTCAGACCGTTAAGTTCATGTTGGTGCTGAGTGCTGGGGGGAGGGCAGGTTTGGGTAAATGAGGTGCTCTGATTGCAGGCAGTGGCTGCTCCCTCCAGGCTGGGGGGAGAGGGTGTAGAAATCAAGATGAAGAGCTTCAGAGAAACTGTTGGGTTTTTTTTAAAGAAACACTAAATTGCTCCTTTGTTATATTGGCTACTGCACAGTAACCCGGCGTCCTGCATCTCAAGCCGCTTTTTGAGATAGGGGAAGCTATTGCACTCATTTTTTTTCTAAGGTAGAAGGGAAAATGAGGTGTAACTCTTCCCTACTTGTCATGCAAGTCGCTACAAGCTGGGAATTGAATTTATTTGGCGTCCTGAGCCTTTACTGTCAGACAGGGCAGCTGGAAATTAAAATGTGTGGCAGTGGCAGCAAGAGCAGGCAGGGGCAGGGCTGATAATCTGCCTGCTGCTGCTGGACGCAGGTACTTTCAGGTTACTTGAGTTTCTCTGTCTTGAGGTGGCAACCAGTGCTTAGGACCAGAAAAGTTACCCTTGAAATTCCTCAGAACCGCAACAATCAGGAGCAGGGACTGTGCTGGAGAGTGGAGAAAGGGGCTTTGAATTTCATATGGTCCTATCGGTGGAAAAGAGGAAAAATAAAGTACTATCAAGGGAAGGGAGATAAATGATCAGATGCTTTGAAGCTGTTAAAGTTGAGGACTTGTCTAGACGTAGTTATCCTGGAATATCTCCTTAGGGGTGGGCAACAGTCTTTCATGCAGACATTTGTATTCCACTTGAAACATTTTACATGGCTACTGCAGAGGTGGAAGCTGCAGAGTGAAATGCATGTGCTCACGGAGGAGAGACTGCAAGGAAGAGCTTTGTGCTTTCTAAAGTAAAACCTACCCTTATTTTGCAACATGGGGAAACTGTGTAGTTCGGCCTGTGCGATTGACTGTTTAAGCCCCAAATGCTAAAGGATCTGGAAAAGAGGTCTTCATGTTTTAGCCTGTTCTGTGAAATATCTATTGAATTAGATGGAAATGGTTAGGAAAGTAGTAAAGACATCTTGAGCCAGTGTACAGACTAGTTACGGAAGCGTCTTGTATCTTTTTCAGCAACAGTGCTTGCTTTCCCATTGTATCTGCTTACATTCTTGCAAAGATAAGTTTAAAACCATCCATTTTTTACCTCGATTTACCCTATTTTTATTGACCAAGTTCTGAATCATGTATTATTTGTACTTGTCTGCAGACTAGATTTGTCTGCATATTTTCCCACAGAGTTAAATCAACTGTAGAGGCATCAATTTAATGCTATTTGGGGTGGGAAATGTGTGCTAACACTATGCTTTTACTTGTTGGGCTGAAAGAGAGGAGGGGAATAGAAGTATTTAATTCACCCTGTTTAGATTTGAGGGATCCAAACAGTTTTCATCATAGCTGTGCTGAGAACACATTTCCTCTCTGCTGAAAGACTTGTAACCCTGAAGTCTGTATGATTAACAGAATTGCATGCATATAGATTTGGGTCTGTTGCTCTGTAGACCATTGCATAATGGGTCTCTGATATTTGCAGTTGATCAAGTTGTTTGGGTTTTGTTAATAAATTTTCATATGTACTTCCTGTCACTCAGCATTAAGCAGTTGAGATTGATTTGTCATCAAATCATATAATACATATATATATAATACATGTATTGACATATAATACCATTGTTAACCTAATAAATGTCAAGGTTTGCAATATCCTGCCTTGCAGAGCTTTTACATTACCCCAGAACAGTAAGTCAACATGGGTTGCTGCTTGGACATGCTCCCCCTCCACCCTGCCATGCACAGGATATACACATGTATCAGATGTGTGGTTCAGTTACACCTTTAAAATGAAAGCCGCAAAAAGCTTCTGTGCTTGCAGAGTCTTCTGTTCCCTTGTAAAGTGGCGTGGGCTAGTAACGTGGAACCAGAGCTAAGCCCAGAGGTGAATTACTGGGGGTGCAAGACCTGAACAGAAGAGATCTTGTAGTACAAATTCTCAGTTGTGGTTGATAATCTGCAGTGTTCCCCACTGGGTGCATGGGAGGTGAAATACTTGGGTTACTGCACCCTTGGCACCCATCAAGATGGGACCAGTTAATGCGTGTTACAGGACATTTCACCTGATGGAGGCTGTAGCACATCTGCAGTCCTTCCCACTTCTCCCTCAGCTGTATGAGCCCAAAGCTTTCCCTCCTGAGCTCTCCGGCCTGCCGTGTCCCGAATGCTAGCATGCCTCGAGCCGGGTGTGAGTTTGTTGTTCGTAGGATGGCTAGGCTGAGCAAAAACATCCTGTTTGGGTTTAGCATTGCTCTTCACCTCTCTTCCAGTTACGAGAGTTCCCTGAATGCTGTTTTTTTTTGTGTCCACGTGCAAATTCTGCTCAGTCTGATGTGTGTGGTGCTGGTGGAGGAAGGGCAGGAGTGGACTTGCAGACCAGCTCTACTTTCCTTGCCCCTCCCTGAAGTGGCAGAGTTGCAGATGCAGCTTGAACGGTGTCCTCAGTGGGTCTGAAACAGCTTCGTGTGTTTTGCACAGGACTTGGTGCTTCGCCGCCTAATAATCATCAATATCGTTGTGGGGTTCTGTAAGTTAATCAGCTTTCCTTTACCGCTGTGGCTTTTACACATCTTTTTTTGCGAGTGTGCTTTTGAAGCGGTGAAAAGTTGATACTGGACTTACTTTTGCTTTTGTCAGACTTCTTCAGTAGTAATCACTTCCATAATGGCGGAGTAGAAGTTGCTTAATAGATCAGTGTACAGTTAAGAACTGCTCTCATGTTCCTGTGTTAACAATCTGATGTGAATTTCTGAGAGGTGGTTAACAAAGAATTATAAACTGAAGTGCAAACACCAAAGAAACTTATGTGGTGTTTTGCTCAGTTTTAAGATGCTTTCTCTGCCTTCCTTGTGTTCCTTTTAAGCCGGTTTGCAGGTGCTAGATGCCTTGCTGCGCTGTTCCCTTCTTACCTCTATGAAGGGATTTTTGATAAACCTCTTCCGATTAAGTCTTGGGAGATTTCTTTCATATTATCATTTTTATTGAAAATGGAACTCAGATGCAGATTTGGGGCTGAGATTCTTTGGGGCTACAAAGTGAATTGGCAAAACAAAGAGCAAAACTGATTCTGGTGTTTTGTATCTTTAACTTGCAATTAAGGTGAAGATGGTGATCTTAAGAATAGGAAATACTCAGTTTAAATCTAGGTATTAATAATGTGACTTTCTTTTATTTTAAGGGAGTCCACAAGACGTCCCAGGTGACAGAGATGGTGAAATGAGTTCCAAAAGGTGCCGCACGGAGGAAACTAAAATCTGTGAGAAATGCTGTGCAGAATTCTTTGATCTCTCTGAATTCCTTGAGCATAAGAAAAATTGCACTAAAAATCCACCTGTTCTAATCATGAATGACAGTGAGGGAACAGTACCTCCCGAAAGCTTCTCTGAAGGTTCCCTAGGGAGCTTTCCAAGTGATCGAATGGATAGCAGGGCACGCAAGGACGTTCAGGCAAAGGGTTGCACTGCTTCTATGGAGAAGAGAGAAGGAAAAATGGATGCTGAATCAGTAGGAGGAATGTATCTTAAAATAGAGCCTCCCGTCACGCCTGCGGCTCCTGGCCTAAGCTATCTACCAAAATCCAAAGTACCAAACACTAACGTGACTTTGCAGACAATACGTGGCACTAAAGTGGCTGTGAACCAGCGGACCTCCGATGCCATCTCTTCTTCAGCAGCCAGTTTTAATGCTATCCCCATGATCCTGGAGCAGCTCGTGTGTTTGCAGCAGCAGCAACTCCAGCAAATTCAGTTGACAGAGCAAATTCGCATTCAGATTGCCATGATGGCTCCCCATGCCCTGCATCCTTCTATAGCAGCTGCTACTGACCCACTAAAAGCTCTGGGCGCTCACATGTCTCAGCAGCTTTCGGCTGCTGTTGCTTTAATCGGACAGAAATCTGGAAGCCAGAGCCTATCACTGGAATCCTTGAAGCAAGGAAAACTACCTCATTCTAACACTGGTGTTGCGGCCGCCAGCTCGCTGGCTGCTGGGCTTTCCTCTTCCTTCCCCTTGAAGCCAGAGGCAAGCAGAAGCCTCCCTGGCTCCATCTCTCAGTTCCCAAATCCTTTGCTACCTCAGTCCTCCAGCTCGGTCATCTTCCAAAATCCACTGTCGGCTGTTTCTTCTGTTATAGATTCCTCAAAGAAGGGGAAGGGAAAACCTCCCAACATCAGTGTGTCTGAAAGCAAACCGAATGCAGAAGAGCCGTTCTTCAAACACAAGTGTAAATTCTGTGGCAAGGTCTTTGGCAATGACAGTGCCCTGCAGATTCACCTCCGATCCCACACCGGTGAAAGACCCTACAAGTGTAACATTTGTGGTAACCGCTTTACAACCAAAGGAAACCTTAAAGTGCATTTTCAGCGTCACAAAGACAAATACCCCCACATAAAGATGAATCCTTACCCGGTTCCTGAGCACCTGGACAATGTTCCCACCAGCACCGGAATCCCGTATGGGATGTCTGTGCCACTGGATGAGTCTAACCTAATAGTGGATAGCAAACCTCTCCTAACAACACTGCCTACCTCTGCAGCCACCAGTGCACCTCAGACCATCTCCAGCCTAGCAGGCATTAAGGAGTCTCTGCCTGGTACATTCTCAAGTGACCTGCAGTCAAGGCCTTCTCCAGAAAGTGAGGGTGGCTCTTCCTCATCAGGGGTGGTTGGTCATGAATCGGGAACAGAGCAGAGCTTGAGTTCACCGCGAGCTACCTGCAGCGTGAGCATCTTCCATGTAAGTGGGTCAAACGAGCAAGGCTCAGAAACATCAAAGCTTCAGCAACTGGTTGAAAATATCGACAAATCCACTGCTGACCCCAACGAGTGCCTGATCTGTCACAGAGTGCTGAGCTGCCAGAGTTCACTCAAAATGCATTATCGTACTCACACGGGAGAGAGGCCATTCAAGTGTAAAATCTGTGGCCGTGCCTTCTCCACTAAAGGGAACCTTAAAACTCATTATGGTGTCCACAGGGCCAATACTCCTTTGAAGATGCAACATTCGTGTCCTATTTGCCAGAAGAAGTTTACAAATGCAGTTGTGTTGCAGCAGCATATCCGCATGCATATGGGGGGACAAATACCCAATACACCAATGCCAGAAAACACCAGTGACAATACTGATGTGGATGCTACTGTGGCTGAGAAGAACGGAGACATCAGTCGCCCAGATGAGATCGTGGAAAGCATAGAGATAGAAGAGGACCTGGACTCTCAGGATGGCCCAAGGAGTTCTTCAAAACCTCCTACTCCGTACAATGCACAATCAGAATCACCAGCCACCACGGCCACCTTCTCTGGTATTGCAGCACTGGAGAATCAAATGAAGATCGTCAACTCTGCTTTGAACTTGCAGCGACAAAGCAGCTTGAAGTCTAGTGACAATGGCTCAGCAGAAAGTGATGGCATGACAAATGATTCTTCTTCTGTGGCAGGAGATCCAGACTACCAGAATGGCAGGAGTCCTGCTGCCTCCGAGTCTGCATCGCTCCAGGCTCTGTCCCCAGCCAACAGCCAAGCTGAGAGTGTAAGGTCGAAGTCACCTAGCTTCAACAATCAAGAAGATACAGGCATGGGAAGTAAATCAGAGGGTCCTGAGAGCACTTCAGCAGAAATGGAAGGGATTGTTGGTGCTTTGGATTTAACTTACGGCAATATTGGTCGAAAGGTCATTAAAGAAGAGCCTGGGTTACATTTTGCAAATGGAGAATATGGTGAGTATTATGACAAGTTTTCAATAACTTGAGGTGGGGTAGTAGGATTGGAGGAAATCCATCTGTAAAAGGACCAACAGGAGTCAAAATCTCCTCAGCTTTCCCCTCTTCCTTGCCTTGTATCAAAATAGGGGCATGTGCCTTGTAAAGTTTTCCTGACTCAGTCAGACTTAGAATTCATTAAAATTCAGACTTAAGTTCTGTCATCTCCTGCAAGGGGTAGCACAGATAGAGGCCCTTAAAATAGATAGAATCTGTGTACTTGCTGTCTTTCATGGGATCACCTATCGTGCTCTAAAGATCTGTCAGTATTTTCATGGAAAACTGCTTAACCTAAGATTGTGATACTAAAACTTTGGAATATTTTGTGGGATTTTCAAACAATTTAGTATTGAGGCTAATGTTGACCTGAAAGTGAGCCTTTTGAATTCCTAAGATCACCAAAAAGGTAGGGTGAACTGATTTCTGTCAAAGCATCCTAGTAAGTGTAACAGCAACCCTAACATATGACTTCAGAGGGCTTTGCAGGTGTGCTGTTTAGGCACGTGCAGCTCCAAAGTCAGGGCCTCTGGTATCTTAGCCAGACTCAAGCTTGGAAGCAGGAGGAGGTTGGGATAAACGTTATCTGTGCTCTCTTTCCAGGTCGAAGTAGTATTCCAGCTGCTTTTGTTAGAGCTCCCCCAGCCCTCGTAAAAATGGAGATGCCCAGTGAGCGTCCCATTAGCACTAGCCATTTCATTGGCCCACCAGCTCTGTCCCCTGGTGTTGCCCCTCTTCTTGTGCCACGACCGAAATTCTGCCGTCCCGCCAAACAGCACATCTGCACTACGTGTGGGAAGAACTTCTCCTCTGCCAGCGCCCTTCAGATTCATGAGCGGACCCATACCGGTGAAAAGCCATTTGCCTGCACCATCTGTGGGAGAGCCTTCACAACAAAAGGAAACCTGAAGGTAAATCATCTCTTATGTTGTGATCTCCTTTGTAAGGCAAAGTCATACCAGAGATGAGATAACTGCTGCTAATACTTATCCTGCCTTTGGGGACAACGTTGATTTTGGTTTAGTTCCTCAGATGGTTATCTTTGACTTTTGTATCTCCTTCCTGAGTTTCTTCACGCAACTTACTAAACAGCGTGTTGAGATCACCCACAAAAGTGTTTGCTACTGCCCTTGACTTTCTTTTGGGTGGTAGCCCTTACTAAGCAGATTTTCGTTTGTATTCGGATGCACGGAGACATAAACTGTTCCATAGACTGAATGCTACAGAATTGTGCTTACAGTGTACATACATTACACCACACTGCTTGAAGCACAATGCAGGACAAGGAGGGATGAAACTGAGAGAATAATCCTGAGATGGCACAAAGTACTTGTGAATTGTGTTTAAGCACTTCTGAAGTGTAGCAGGTCTGTCCTTATTGTCAGATTAATCTATTTGCCTGTAAGGAGCCTGCAGGTCCCTCGCTCACTTCCTATGAGAACCTCTTCATGCTTTTCAGCCTCTTGCATAAATGCTGATGGGGAGGGAAAAATACTGCTGTTTGTGAACAGTCACTTGCTGGAAGCACTAGCAGTATGTTTGTGGTGTGGAAGACATTAGCTTAGATATAACCTCTCTTCCAAATTTCTTGGTGAGGTTTTTTTTGCATTAACTAGTGGTTTTTTTTCAATATAGTCTACTCACAGCAAATAATGTGGCTGTTATTTATCTGGGGGGAGAGGGGCATCTTTGCCAATGCCACTTACTATAAGTGTAAAAATACTGTCCTACAAGCACTTCAGCAGTAAACTCTAGAGAACCATGATGATGCTGGGCAGGAGAATGACTATCTTACACATGCCAGGAAGAGAATAAAGACAAGAACTAGCCAGCTTAAATACTTACCTGAATGCAAATGGAGCATACATGACTTCCTTTGAGCAGCTTGACTGTAAGCAAATTAGAACTAGAGTCATAGAATCATAGAATAGTTAGGGTTGGAAAGGACCTTCTGATCATCAAGTTCCAACCCCCCTGCCATGGGCAGGGACACCTCACACTAAACCATATCACCCAAGGCCTCGTCCTGCCTGCTCTTGAACACTGCCAGCGGTGGAGCATTCACAACCTCCTTGGGCAACCCATTCCAGTGCCTCACCACCCTAACAGGAAAGAATTTCCTCCTTATGTCCAATCTAAACTTGCCCTGTTTAAGTTTTAACCCGTTACCCCTTGTTCTGTCACTACAGTCTCTAATGAAGAGTCCCTCCCCAGCATCCTTATAGTATACAATAAAAGAACTTCAGTATTAATTATTCTTTTTTGTCCCCCTTTCTTGAAGGTCCATGTAGGCACTCACATGTGGAATAACTCTGCCAGGCGGGGAAGAAGGCTCTCGATTGATAACCCCATGGCTCTGCTGGGGAATGATCCCAAGAAGGTATCTGAAATGTTTCCAAAGGATATGATGCCTCCTTCAGTGAGCATTGACCCCACAGTATGGAATCAGTATGCAGCGGTACTCAGCAATGGCATAGCAATGAAGACTAACGAGATCTCGGTGATCCAGAGTGGTGGCTTACCTACCCTTCCAGTCAGCATTGGAGGTGGTTCAGCAATAAATACTGCTACAGTCTCCAAAATAGATGGGACCCAGTCTGGGACTGGTTCTGATACTGAGAAGGCCAGTGGTGCTGCTGCAGACAATGTGCCAAAACACCAATTCCCTCACTTCATGGAGGAGAACAAAATTGCTGTTAGTTAAAAACTCTAGTGAAGCTGACGTACAGAAAGAACGAATATATATACACAAACATATATTTTTAAGAGATTCCACTTCAGCCTCCTATTTTCCTATTGACGTGCAAATGATTTTATGGTTGTCTTTGTAAGAGTTGCCCAGAGTACAATCATGATATTGCTTTGCAAATAGTAAATAATAAAGTATAGGATTTCCTTCTATTTGGAAAGATGCGGGTCTTGCAAAGTAGTTCTTACGTGTGAGTAATGTGTACAGCCTTACAGAAGTTTCTACAACTTGAGATTCCAAAGGTTAGAATATTTACCTCTTAGTTTAGAGTGAAATACCTGGGGGATTTGAAATGAGTGGAAACAACCTACTGTTGACGGAAAAGCTTCTATTTACTGATGAGAAATGAAAACTATTAATGCGGGTAAATATCCTAGAATGTCTGGACCCTCTTAGGACTAGTTTTTCTGTTTGGATTTTTGGCTCTGTGTGGTTGCTGAATGTACTTTTTACTATAATGGCTATAAAAACTACAATTTTGTTTTATTCCTTTTCTGCCTCAGAAGTTCTAAGAAGAGAAAGTTGCTGTTTTTCTTTAATCATTGCTCCTAAAGACTTAATTCTCTGTATTGTTGACTGCTGCTTATTTAATACTACTACTAGGACAGTCCTTCAAATGTAGTGCCAAAACTCCCACTTCCAAAGATGTGCGGTTTTTCCTAGATGTTTTATTTCAATGCCGAGAGCCCCAAACAAGCATGGGTGGGTATGTATATACTTTTTTTTTTCCTCTCTTGAAAGGGAAGGCTTGCCTTGGGAAGTCAGGTCTAAAAGCTCTGCAAGGAATCTCAGGTGACTGTTGCAATTGGGCATGGGAACTGGTTTCCTTAGCAAGAGGCTTTTTGATTTTGTTTTTATTTTCATTTGGGTAATTTAGAAGATCAGTCTGTGTAAACCTGTATTTAAATATGAAGTATTCATGTTTAGGTTAAATGTTTTGTGGGTTTTTGGATGGCATTCCTTCTCTGGTCATTAAGTTTCTTGGTGGTCTGTGAATCTGCATTCTGCCAAAAATGGTAATTAATGGTCCACGTGTATTGTATGAAGGTTGCTGGGATAGTCATCTGGATTCTAAGTTATCTACCTCATTTTTTCCTTATGTAGTTGTAGTGTCTATTTTTCTATTAATGACCACTGTAATGAACTGAGATTCAAGCAGATGCTTCCATGCACTATCTGAAACTAAAACCTGATGTATTAGTGGAAGCACCTGAAGATTTACTGGACTGACCTTTCACTATTCCTCTAATGTCTGCTGGAATTGTATGTGTAATGGGATCTAAACCAGACTGGAAAGTGAGTATTTGGTATGGAAGGACTGAACGATGGAAAGAAGTCTAGTTTGTTGACTGCAGGAAATCTTCAAGTCCAGTCTCCGTTGTGGAAGGCCCAAAAATGCAGATTACCAAAAGTTTGTGTAATGTTGTTGCACCTGATTCTTGCTTATGATCTCTGTATGCCGAGTTGTGCCTTTCCTGCTGGACTTGTAAGTAAGAACATACCAGTACCTGTTTACACTGTAAGATGGATATTGTTACATAGGCCATGCGAAAGGCATCCCAATTGTCAAGTTTCTGCATTGTGAATGTATGACTTTTAAGAACTCTGTAGTTTTGAGTATCTACTGATGCGTTTCTGTTGGACATTTTGAGAATAAATTTTGGGATGGCTTTTTCATACTTAGTGCTTAAATTTTTCTGGCAAAGCATTTGTCTCCTGAAGAGCAAGAAGAGGCAGCATGCTGTCTCACTCCAGTGACTCTTAAAATCCAGGGTGCAGGGTTATGCTTTAATTTAGGACTTAGGTAGCAGTGGAAGGGTCTCCAAATGAGTTTCTTGGGAACAGTTGGGGTTTGATACAGGAACTGGTACCTGCCAGGGATGTTGATTCCCACACTAAAATGGAATGTGGGCAAAATAAACATAGGAGCAAAAGAAAAGGTGGGGTGTGGGAAGGTAGAAAGCATACAACACTTAGCTAGTCTGCGCAGAACATGCAGTTTAAGAGCAGCACTATAGTTTCAGGAGACAAAATAGCTGGTGCAAGAGAAGACATGACCCTGCTTTGTTAAGGGAAACCAAGGGATTATAATCTGAACCATGATAGGTGAGGAGTATAGCATGAGCTCTCTCAGTGGTGATAAGCAAAATAAATATACAGTTACGCTAGCGTGGATACTGTTCTCAGCCACTGAGCTAATAACCTGCTTTGTTGCAGTGTTGCTTTGGGTGCCCAGATGGGCTCACTGCCAGAGCTGCTCTGTTCCTTCAAACTTTGGGCTGGATTTCTGGCATGTTCCTTGTGCTGGTACTTCTGGGCACCATGTGCAGGATGTGCTGGCTGTGCAGGATTAACTGGAGCAGCACTGAGACCAGTGTGGTGTCAGAGGGGAGGTGTTGGGTTTACAGAAGAGCTGGATCGTATCTAAAGACCTAGCTGGGAAATCTCAAGCATGGGCCAGCTATGGGTGTTGTAAAGAAGTGGCCTGGCTTCAAAAGAACATGCCTGCTCTCTACTGTGGTATAGGCGATGCCATGAAAATATGCTAGCAGCAGGAGGAAACGAGCAGTTTTGCTAGCAGGAAACCTACAAGACCTGCTGCCCTGGACCTCTGCACCTTAGTAATGCCTGTTGATGTCTCCTCAGCCAAACACTGAGGTTTGGGATCCCTTCCTCTCTTAAATGTAGACTCTGAGCCTGTCTCATGAGTGCTGAGATCACATTACAACCTCATCTTAAAAAGTGCCTAAATGTAGTGCTGCCTTTTAGTGATCATCTATAAGAATGTAACTGTATATTTAGACCTTTACCTTCTTTAACTATTGGTCAACAGGTTAGAAATTAAGCGGAGATGAGGAGGGAGGAGGAATTTATTGAAACATGAGCTCTGGTCTAGAAATAGAAGGTCAGGAAATGGCTAGGCAACCAGGACAAGAAGTTTTGGCAAATAGGTGTATCGTGTCCAGCATAGGGTGGCACAGGGGAATCCAGACTGAGCTAGGGCCTGCCTTGGCCAGACAGACAGCAGTGAAAATGAAACGATGTGACTTGGCACAGAGTCAGTACATGGCTTTGCTCTCCAGGACATTGTGTCAAGCTCTTGCTGTGCCTAAAGCTGTATCTCACAGCTCAGTGACAAGGCAGCTCCAGGCTGGAGCATAGCAGGATCCCCAGCTAAGCTGATGTGAGGAAGTCATGGATCTTATCACAAAACCTGAAGAACGGGTAGGACCTATCTGACCAGTGTCCCCCCAGCAGAAAGTGGGCTATGTCATAGGACTGTTTCTGCTGGAGGTAGCTGGCTGGAGCCTGTGTTTCTGAAGCAAGCAGGACTGGGAATTGGCTGCTTTCCCATGTACTAAAAGACAGAGCTGAACCAACACCTTCTGAAACAGTGTGGTGAAAACTGCCCTGGCAAGTGTGTACAGTTTACAGTAATGTTGCATCTCAACCATTTAAAAAGAGAGCTGATTTTTCCTGTGCTGATGTAAATTAGGAACAAGTTTACCAAAGCTAATACAGCTACACTGGTGTGAGTGCAGAAGTTAGCACGGTATGTGAGCTGTCTCTGCTCATTAGCTTTTCTTCTTGCCTAAAGGACTCTCCTGTTCTTATTTGTTAACTGCTTACTTTGTTCAGCACGTAGAGGATTTGCCCAGGCTGTTGCTTTTGTGTAAGTAGCATATTTACTTGTGTGAGCTAAGGTAAAGGCTGGCCTACTTAAAATGTTAAATTTAAACTTTAAAGTTGCATTGTTTAAAAAAGAAAAATAAAGTGCATTAGCTTGATGTGTTAGCTCTATTCCTCTAAAGAAACATTTCTATTGACCTACCCCATGTGTTCAAAACTTACCAAAAAGTCAATGAGAACTCTGAGGAGCAAGTTTGTCTGAAAATCGTGGATAATCAGCTCTGGGCTGAGCTGGGTAAGGTTGATTGCCTTTCCCACAGCTGGCAGTGAGGAGGTGGGAGCCTTCCTGGGGCTGCTGATAAATACAGCATGGAGCAAAGCGTAAATGACCACTAAGGGGATCTGCAGAGGGGAGAGGACCTAGCTGAGGTGCTTGATCCAATAGGATGGCAAGGAGAGGCTGAAACAAAGGAAACGGTATGCATATTGCATTAATTTTTCATTTTTCCTGTTGAAAGCCATTGTGCTTACTGCAGGGCTTGCAGTACATTTGGAATGAGGAAAGATGATGGCTTCTGTTTGCAAAATAACAGCTTAGGCAGAAAGCCTTTTTAGCATCTATGTGATCCCATGAGGTTGCTGCTACTGTGCTGAGGCTTTCTCAGTCCCTTGTGTTGTGTGTTCAGATGAGAGGGCTCTTCCCTGCATGCACTTCCTATGGCCTCCCTGCTCGCACTCACTGGTGAGTGCTCTTCATTAGTGATGTGTGGGTGAGCACTGGACTTGTGTGTAACTTCAGCTCACATTCGTCACTGACCTAGAAACACGCCTGTCATTGCACAGCCACAGCAGGACAGGAAACATACCTCAGAAGCGGAGAAGAGAACCGGCTATTGCACGATCCTGCCTATTATCCTGTTACCTATTTCATTATTGTATCTTCTATTTTCTGCACTTTGGGTTAATTACTTGTAAAGAGCAGTGGTTTTGGCAACATTTTGATTGCTGTTAATATTGCTCATACTCGAAGTTTCGATTGATTTATTGGAAAGCATGCTTTTTAATGCCTATTATAACTGAATTGTGCTGGATTTAGCCAACCTAAAAGCAGCATCCCTCTCTTTTCAAACTTGTTATTAGCCTTTCTGGTTGCTACATCTCTCAGTCCAAAGACTAACTCCTCTGACTCAATTGCTTCATGCAACTGAAGTTGCAAGTTCAAGAAAATGTCTTGATTCAGAATGAGAACAGGTGGATTTCATTGTTTGCCTTATTTTCCACTACTTAGTTTAAGCAAAATTCAGACATTACTGAAGATTTGTGTAAAAGTGTCTTTAAAGAAAGCTAAAAAAAAAGCCCAAATCAAGTGAAATTCACAATACCCAGTGCTGTTTGAGATATATTTTTATATATATATTTAGTCAAACATAGACTCTATATACATGGAGGAAAAGCGTGTCCATAATGTCAACACAATACCTAGAACTACAAGAGCAGAAGGGAAGAACAGGGTGAATATAAAGACCACAGCCTCAAGCAGCAATGGGAATTGGTGCAGGGACAGGAATACAGATCCACTCTTGCAGTGTTTGAATCTCTTTACACTGGAGTGTGGTCACAGCTTCTCTAGGCTTGGAAGCATGAAGAAACCTTGCTGAAATATGCTGTCAAACTGATGGTCACTAAGAGAATGCTGGAGCAGAAGGGAAAAAGCTGAAGAAGCTGAAGCCTGTATGCTGCAGGGAGGTATTCCCCAGCTCCTCTCTGATGCCGGACTGGCTTTGGTGGGCAGATACCACACCTGAGCACTCACAGTAGGTCAGGAATCCTCTTGGGTTCCTTCTCAGTCTGGTTAAACAGGATACATTGCACGAACAAAGCCTTTTTAAAAACAATTTGTTGTGCAGGGATGTTCCGATGCTTTTGCTTACGTGTTTAGGAGCAAATGTGATTCAAAGCATAAATAAGATACCATTTTATTAATAATGAGTTAATAATCTTTATTAGATCATTATTAAATCAATCAGCTCATTTAAACAGTCAAATAAAAAACTCCACAACAACAGAAACCCAAACAAAACCAATTAAAAGAAACCCAAAAGCATCACCTCAAACCAAAGTGTGAGCTGACCGAAAGTCAGAGCACCCAGTCTGTGAAACCGTGAGAATGTGAGGGCCAGGTGGGATGTTGCGGACAGAAAGGGGATGCAGGAGGAATATATGGAATAAATAATCACTCAACAAATAACCTGTATTCTTAATGTAGTAATGCAGAATCTGTCCTGCAACCTTTTATGCATATTATCTACCTGGATACTCCATAGTATGCGATGATAGGATACTTCTAAATCAAGTTAACTGAATTGGTTTAACAGCCCTTTACAGTCCTATAGAAAAATTTGTCTCCATGCAGTCTCGATATTCAAAATGCCAAACATTTTTAATTTATTAGTTTTTTATATGCTGTTGCTTTGTTTGTTAATACACTAGTTGTTCCCATGAAGCCAGTTTGATTACTTAAGTCCTTGAAGTGCAGTACACATTCAAGTGGTTTACTGCTTTGTAGTACCTAAATCACTGTATGTATTAAAAGTACTCCACCTCTCTCAACTCATGATGTCCAGATCTGGAAAAAAATCAGATTTCCTCATTGCCTATTCCTATGTTCCCCTATAAATTCTTTCAGAATGAACTGACAAAATAATCACTTTCTGTGTGCAGGGGGTGTTGATAAAATTTGCAAATATAAAATATGTAACAAATACCAACTCATTCTCATTTTATAGCTTTACATTTTTTTATCACACCTACAGGATGTAACAGAAAAACACCATAGTGAGAATTCACAAAACAGCTACAGCTAATAGCAGAATCACTAACAAAACCAGAGCTAACAAAATAAAAATGTGAATTTATTTCTCTTGAAAACAGCACCTTTTTCTTTCTGAATTTCTTATATTTGACAACTGTCCTAGATGAATGAGTTTGGCTATTATTGCTTGGAAAATTAGGTACTGAAGGGTTGTTTTCTTCTTGATCCGCAACACATAATTGTGCGAGGAAGAAAAAGATCCTGTACAAATACTGCACTTCCTCAGATCAGCGTGAGAAGTATCTGCTCTGAAACTTCATTATGAGAACGCCAAATGTTCTCTCAATAACAGAGCCTATGGCAGTATGAGCTTTATTGTAGTTTCCCTTAGCAAGTGTTGATGGATTTATGGAGGGCTTCATTAAATATAGGCTTAAAGGATATCCGCTATCGCCCACTTGTCAAAAGAGAAAATAATATCAAAGCCATCCGTGCAGATCAGAGATGCAGGTGTTAACAGTGCATTCTAATCTGGTAGTGTTTAACTTGCCAGTTAATTGCAGTAGTCTTGTCTGAGTTCAGACATTTAAAAGATAAATTTAAAAGACGAATGCGCATTGTGTAGGCTCAGGGCACATGTACAATGATACCATATTGTTAATGATTCCTGCTTCAGCATCCCAGCTCATGTTTGTGCTTCTCTTACTAAAATGCAATGACTCTGTGCGTGCAGCTGCTAAGCCTTTGGAATGGGCAGCTTTGGCACATTTGCTCCCATTTCAAGGGACTGAATGTCACAGTCTGAGCCTGTTTTCAGTACTGCCTTGAGAAAGAGGGTAACAGTGACTTTTCACCACACCAAACTCGCCTCTTTCCTTGTCATTTGTGGGAATGAGTCAGTAGCATGGGGAAGTAACACCGCGTACAAGGCTGCCTGCTGCACAGCTACTGCAGGACTGCAAGTTTTCAAGCCCTTAGCAACCAAATCCGTACTCCTGCCTGCTGTCTTCCTTATGCATGGTGCAGCTGCACATACAGCTCTGAAACAAAACACAAAACACCATGTGTAATGGGCTATGTTTTCAAAGAAGGTGCACCCTGGTATTTGTAAAACATGCACTTACGAAATCAGATGACAGGGACAAAAATTGATGTCACAACTTCAATTGCCTGTGGAATCATAAACATTTTGTGCAATCAGTTACACACCTGTAGTCTGAGCCGTCTCCTTAGATGTCAGAATTATCTATAATTTGATACTCATATTTCCTTGTTTACAAAGTGAGCAAAATCAAATGTAGTTCCAAAATGTAATTAATCTTCCAGCATATTAAAAAGTCAAGCAGGATGTTATTATTATGACCTTCTACAGTGTTCCTCAGGCAGAAACACTGGAGTCCTATGTGTAAACAAACATCATTTATTTAGTAGCACAACTGAAATGGAAGAAAATTTATAGCATATTGTGCTGAATAGGCGATAAGTACAATTTGCAAGTGCATTGTCAAAACCACCTTCCATTGTTTCAGTGGGAATCTGGCACTAGCACTTGTGCCTTGGAGGAATATAGGCACACCCCCAAAATCCAGTTTATTTACATGTTCTTTAACCAGTGGAGCTTAGAGACCTGGATGTATTTGAAGATCAGTGAAACATATTGGAAGGCATTGCCTGTAGGTGAGAAGCTGGTGTCACGGCCAGAGGAGAGGATGCAAAGCCAAGGGGACAAGGGAGTGGCGTGGCTCTGTAACACAGAGGTGAAATGAGAAGTGGGGGAGAAGGGCAAAAAAGATAAGGCAGAAAGGCTCACTTCCAAAACACTGGGAACCACTATAGTACAGGCTCATGGATATAGAAATGTCTGGTTTGATTTAGGCACACTCTGCCAGCCAGTTGTGTCCATAGGCTGTGCTTTGCCAGATTGAACTTCGACTTTTCTTTGCAAACTTGAATGGCAGACCACAAGAGACTCATGACTATTCAATGCATAAAACATAATCCTACTTGCAGAACAAGTGTGCTTGTGCTGCCTGCTCTGGGAAAAGATACTAAATCATTCCAGTCAACAACATGATAGTTCTGTATAATCCCTCGCATAGAAAATGGGGGCTCAACTTTGGACTTGCCAATAAATGATTTCTGGGTTTGAAATTAGATCTATAATGTTCAGTGATGAAAACACTGACAGCTTTGATAAACTCTCCCTACAGGACAGACTCAGAGGAAGCCAAGTGATCCAGAATTGGTTCTATGACAAATCACTGGGGAAGGAGGAAGGGAGTGCAGCGAGGAGAATAAAACTCTGCTTGCTATGGTGTTAATTTAATCCTCTGTGCAAAAGAAGTCCTGGGAGAAAAAAAGCACCACCATAGATAATGATTGAAAATTATGGAAAATAAATCAGCTTTTTTTAATTAGCAGTTGTACAGTGTAAATTCCGGAGCTTGCAGGGCTCCTTTGTGAGCCTGAAGTTCTGTTCTTGCAAAACTTGAGCATCAGAAAACAAGCCAGTAGCATCAGAAAAAAAAACAAAATAGGTTTTATTTCACTTGATTTAACAAATCTAACTTCTCAGACTGAGGCTGAAAGTTTTCTTTTGGGCACTCCTTCTCAACAGGCAAATGAAAATCAAAGGCTTGGAACTCAGGAGAGTGCATACCTACTGTGAAGGGTGAGATCATGTGTAAAATGTTTACAGCAAAGCTAATGCTATGCAAGAAGTATGTCAAGGAGGGGTTTATCCCACTGGGCTACAGCCTAGTCTAGATCTTTCACAGTGATCTTTTAACTGAAAATCAAAAGCATTACAATACAAGGCAGAGAATCAGGGTGCCCCTAAGGGAGGCTTTGAAAGTTTGTTTGAGTCCTCAGAAGCTGCAGGCTGCAGTATCACTGTCGCTTGATTTCTGTCACTGCTTGCCAAGTTCATTATCCCTGATTATGCAGATAAATGTAAACCTGCCTGTGCATCCCTTTGCTCTTCTTCTAGGATTACTGGAATTGAGAGTCACCATATGACAGTCAGCTGCTTTTCCTCCCGTGTTCTGGGAAGGCAGAGTTGAGCAATGTGTAGAAATGATGTGAAGGAAGTTTAGCTGCTCCATATAAAGGAGGGATGTCATCTATTTCTGTCTGAAACATAAAGATATCAAGGTCCAAAATGTGGTGCTTCGAAGAATGTTGTTTGAAATCCAGTGCTACTTCCTCCTCAAAGCAAGTAACAATGACATTTGACAAGTTTTAATTACAGACTGAGCCTCAAGGCTGGAGTCTGAGTTTATCATTTCAGCCAGTTACAGCATTAGGCCAGTGGTTTTGTGGTAATGGTGTTATAGTTTAGGTCAAGTGCAACATCCTGTTTAGGATCTTCAGTTGCTCCGTTTATTTATATCATTTGAAGTGAATGCTGTCATTTTTTTTTCTCTCATTAATAGAATATACCTGCAGTTGAGTATGAGAAAAAATGGGAGGAAATACATTTCATGAGCTGAAATGTTTGTGGAAGGAGAAGGGATTTTTATTTCTACTTCAGTTGTCCCCATGAGTGGATAAGAACAGTCGAGTGAGAAGTAAGATATTAAAACATCATATTACTAAATCGGAATACAGCTTAAATGTCAGTTCTACAAACAGTTTTTGTACTAAGACTGCCTTAGAACGGCATTGAAAATACCAACCTAAACATTGTCACTGCTGGTGCCTGAAACTGGTGTAACTATTAATGACATAGCTGAAATGTCCTCATTACAAAATGCCAGGATGACTCTGCTTCAACTGTGAAGAAAAGAAATGACAACTGCAGGTTTGGTGCTGGTTGTAACCTATAGTGTAACCTGAGCTAGAACACAGCGAGGGCAGGGGAGAAGAGAGCTACCCAGGAGCTCTGCTGTGACCCACTCTGCTTTGCTTACATGTTTTCATTTTTTAATAGCCTTCATTTTTCAAGGGAAAAGTACTATTATTTAGGATTACCTTGAGCTCATTTTAAGATATACACAAACATCCCTTATCCTATAAAACCCCAGAACAGCTGAACACCAAAACAAACAACAAACCCCCCTACCCAAGCCAGTCAACTTCGTAAATGCTACTTTCTAGTACGTTAAAACAAATGGTGATTTTGAACTTTCATTTGGGCTTACCCACTCATTTCCTGCTCCTGGCCATTGTGATTGTGGTATTTAGTTCTGCAGAACCGTGAGCCATTTAGATTGACTGTGCAGGTGGACAATATCTGGCAGTCCAGGACTGCAGGCAGCCTTAGGGAGTAACTGTAACAACTAAGACACTCGTTGTAGGTGGTCTAAATATGGCTGCATGTGTATGTAGGCATGGTGAGTCTTTGCTTAGTGAACGTTTCCAAGCAAGTTATTTGTTAAATGAAGGATTTTGCAGACTGTCTGCAAACGGGTGAGAGATAAACTGGCCGTGCACAAGACATATTCAGGCTTTGTGGTGACCAGGACTACAGCGTGAGATGCTGAGAGGGATGTGTAGATCTGACTATTTCATATGATCTTTATCTGCAGTGGGCATTTCCTCCATCTGTATAGGTGCACCAGTGTAAATTTTGGTGTTTTCAAGCAGGAAGAAGCTATGCTGGCACGAATGACAGCCTACAACAGGTTTGCCCTCACTGGTGTGGCTACACAGGTAGTGGGAGCAAACTGAGATGGGCGATGCCCATGGCTAACGCTCTACAGGGGCAGGTAGAGGCACTTTTACTAAAACAGTAGCCTTGTCAGCACCCATGGGCACCTGCTCACAGCAGCCTGGGGGACGGTGCAAGCATTGGCTTTGTTTATAGAACATGTCCAACATGATGTTACGATTCTCCTTGAGGCAAATCCCAGCCCATGTCCTTCTGAGGCTGCAGCACTCTGGCTGGCGCTGCCTGCTGTTTGCAGGCTACGCTCGGTATCCAGCGCCTAATGGGGTTTGACTGAAATAAATAAATAAAGGACCCCTCCCAGGCAGATGGTTTTTGTAAAAGCAGACCTTCTGCAGGGCTGATTTAGAGCACAGGCACACAAAGCGGAAAGCGTTAGAGAGGAGCAGTGAATGGGAGGAAGTGATTTGAAAGGGGTGGGGGCTGGATCCCCATCAGCCAGCTGTGACTCTGACACAGGGCCATTGCCTCACTTATTTACACAATCTGAAGCATTTTTTTCCTTATTACTGACATTTTTGCTATCACTTGGTGGTTTTCCCCATTGACTTTAACCACGCTTTCACCAGCCTATCAGCAAAATTTCTGGTGGCTGTCTAGATACCATCAATCCTGTTAGACTTTCCTACTTGTTGTTTTCTGGATGCAATTTAACATTCCACATTTTAAGAAGGCTGTGTTATATCAATATTTGTCTTCTTTTCATGGTAGCATCCCTAGGAAAGCGTAATTCATTTGAATAGGATGATTGCAGTACCTGGTTCTATTTCTCCCTATGAAATACATCTTTACTGCTGGGAATTTTGTTTTTCCTGTTTGAATGAAGAATAAAGTCAACAGCCTGAATGGGCTGCAGGTGAGCTGGGGTCCTTTTCTTAAAGGATTCCTTTGCTTTCTCATTTATGGAAAAGAAGAAGATGAAGATATGGAGATGGCAGGAGGAAAATGGAGTGGAAGTGGAGGAGCTGGAGTGCAGCAAGATGAATGGATGGAGGAGGCAGAACAGGTGTCAAAACCACATTGAGCAGAGTTTAGCTGGGACAGAAATACAAAGCAACTGGTGGGATGGACTGTGGTAGCTTTCAGGAACCCTGCCTGATAAAATACAAAGATCATCAGCCAAGCATGTGTTTCAGGTTCTGTAGCCCAGTGCCTTTTTGAATCTCATCTGCATACTTAGTTTTAATGAAGACTTAGCTACTGTGATTGTAAAGAAGAGCTTGAAGTCATAAAAAGAGCAGAAATGCTGTAGCAATTTGCACCTAAGCTTGCAGATGAAATCTGAATGAGGATCCATAAACACGTTGCCAGGAGCAGATGAAGGTCACCATGCAAGAAGGGTGCAGGCAGCAGCACCATAAAACACCGCCCTGTAACGTAGGTTGAAGAATTCTCTAAAGAAGAGGGAAGAATTTGCACCTCTGTGCGGGCTGCAAAAGGATGAGGACGCTCGGGATGTTGCGTGGCCGTCCGCCTGAGGTGAAACCCAGGCGCGACCAGGATGGGAAATTGAGACGGGGCACGGAGGGATAGGGGCAGAATGGAGCCAGAGGCGGGCGGCGGGTGCGGGCTTAAAGACAGAGCAGGTGCCGGACCTTGCGGGGCTGTGTTGGGCTCTCTAGGTGTTGCAGACGGAGCTGGGAGATGCGGGCTGGTGCCGGGGATCAGAAGCGAACCGGACCGGGGGCGGAGCGCGGTGGGGCGGCACCTGCGTGCTGGGACCCGGCGGCGCCGAGCCCGGCCCCCTCGGCGGAGCCGCCAGACGGCGGCGGGCCGGGCCGAGGCGCTGCTGGAAAGCGCATCCCTCCCCGCTCCGCCCCGGCAGCCGCGGCCATGACCGACAACATCCCGCTGCAGCCGGTCCGGCAGAAGAAGCGGATGGACAGCAAGCACCGGAGCGGGTGAGCCGCTCCGCTCGGCGCTGACCGCGGGCCTGGGGCCTCGCTCCTCTTATGGCCGCCGCCTGCGTTGCGGGGGACGGGCGGTGCGAACCCCGCTCCCTCCCGCCTCGGGGCGGCGGCGGGGCCCGCACTCCCGGGGGTCTTTGCGGGATGCGCGGGGCTCAGCGGAAGGCGGGCGGGAGCCGCATCTGCCTGCGCTGCGCGGCCGCGGTCCGAGGCTGGAGAGACGAGGAGGAGTGCGGGAGGGGGGGCAGGCAGGCGCTGACAGGTTGTTCCTGACGCCATTGCCGTGGCACGCCCGGGCGGAGGGCAGGGTTCTGCCGGGCGTTGCTACCGCCGGGGCTGGGCAGAGCGGAGCCGGCCATCGGGGCCGGTTGGTAGCCCCTTGCGTGGGGAAGAATCGGCCGCTGTCCTCATCGCCCTGCTCCATCGGAGCCCTCCAGACAAAGCAGTGCCGGGGCGGCGGGGCCGGACAGCAGGCGCCGGGCGGGGAGTCACCGGCGGCCCGGCTCGCCCCTGCACGCGGTCCGGCCCTGAATTCCCGCTGGTGCTGGAGCGAGCGCTCGGGCTTCGCTGCGTTGGACCAGAAATGGTAGAGCTGTAACAAAGGTCTCTGTCTAACTGTAGCAGTTAAAGCAATACAGTATCCTTGGTGTGTGGTGGTGCAATATCCCGAGCATGGGATGTGGTCCTGAAGGAGGTGGTTATGTGTGTTTACACTGGTATTCTCGTGCAGGGAGTTAAATAAGAAAAAATAAATGATTTCTTACTTTCTTTTAGGAAATTGCACCTCTATCCAGGCAGGTTGGTTTGTACACAGTGGGGTGTGCAGGGTTACCTGGCTGTCAGTTATTGCAGTGCTTCATTTGTCCCTGGGTAATTTGGTTTGGTTTTTAAAATGTGGTGAGTGATATTAGTCAAATGAATCAAAATACCAAAGGGTAGCCTGACTGTTAGAGCAAGATGAGATTGATACCTGTTTATTATGTGTTTGGCTGATATTTTCTGATTCCTCTAACTGCAGTTGTTCTACGTAGTTTATTCATTATTAGAAATATTTCTTATTAACAGCATTGTTTCTTGTACTTGATGTAGCAATATCCATGCCAGCTGATACAGAGTTGGGAGGTGTGTGTGGTGCAGCAAGTATCTGTCACATGCATCATTGGGCAAGTTCCACAAAGGTGCAGCCACCATGGCATTAAATTTAGTGATGTGATTGAAAGGGATCAGGGAGAGATGGAGGCCTGAGAAATTTCTCAAAGCTTCTTGAATGATTGCTTTTCCTAAAGTTCTCTAATCTCCACCAAGTACTTGGGTACTCTTGGGTACTACAAGTGGTTAGTAATGTCTAACAGAAATTGCCCTCCTCTAACCTCGGCTATGCTTCATTGACTGGGGACTGTAGCTGATTAGCAGGCACAGAGATGATGTTACCAGTGTTAGCAAGAAATTCCGGTAGTTGTGAAGGAAGATTGCCTAGGAATTTTCTCAATGGCAGTCTGAATAATGTGGATTTGGGGTTTCCCTTTGGTTCAGGAACTCTGGGGATCGGACTTATATATTTGGAACTTCTGTTTTACTGATAAGTAGCCAGCCTGTGGTATGTTAGTAGTTTGATTGAAGCATAGTGTGGATAGTAAAGCATTGAAGTCAAGTAAACCCAAACCAGTATGATAAGCCAAAGAAGAAATTGACCAGCAAGTCAGGCAGCATCCCTAGTGTCCTACTGAGGATGGACTCCCGGGAATCCTAAGCCATAATCAAGACCTTATTTCTTCTGTTTATGCTGAGAAAAACCCAAAGAGAAGCCTTCTAAGTTATGTCCCTTGATACATATGAAAACCCAGGGATAAGAACGTCTTAAAGGGCTTCAACTTAGCATAGCCCTGACTGCAGTTTCTGCAGTGGGGGCAAGTTCTCAGGACAGATATTTTTGTCAGTGTTGTCTTCTGGAGTGGCAAATAGATTTCTGTTCATGTACAGAATGACTTCATAGAAATCTTCTTGTTTGTTAACAAAAAAGTAAGAAATGCCTAATTCTTACATAGGGCAGGTGTCACCCAAGCAGAGCTTTCATTACAGCCTAAGACTGTACTGTGCTTTGAAGAGAAGCAAGAGAGGAACTCACAGTATCCTTGCAGAGATGCATGATGGTACAGATAGCTGCGATGTGTTGAAGAAAAACCATGTGCTTAATAAACCAGCAGGGGACATGGTTATCTGTTCCTGAGCATAACTTTAATGTGGATCTTCCTTGTTGCAATCAAAGGCTAAGCTCAGAATTCTGCAGCTGGATGCCTTGAATTCAGCCATATCCTTCCAAATACATTGCAGCCCTCTGAAAACCACTCTGAGGTATGTGCCAGTGAGGAGGGATGGATAGCATTAACTGCAGCAGGACTGCTTGTGGGATGGCATGTGAGTCTGAGCTTCTCAGGGGCTGAGCTCTGCCAGGGAGGGAGCTGCAAGTTCCTGAAGCACCCCAAGTGCTGTGTTTAGTGCATGACACAAGTTTTTCCCTAAATAGCTTATGTCTCAGTCCACAGTCCTGCAAGGCACTCTTTTTGAAACCAGCAAACTGCTGTGCTTATGCTGCATCTGCAATGGAAAAAGGCCTTGATCCAAAAATGTGGGGGGAAGAACGGGGAATGAGACAGGGAAGCAGGAGCTTTACAGTAACAGTTTGGCCAGCCCCTTGTATGTGAGTGTATTCTGGGTCTATTTAAGTGGCAAATGCCTTTTCAAAGTCAGCGGAGAGAGATGGTTGCTCCTGCACGTTGGTGTGCCTCCACACGTGTGAAGCTGGGCTGGTTTCCCACAGACAAGCTGGTTTGTACCACTGTTCTTGGTGGATGGGCAGGGGTGGGCTGCAGGAATAGCAGTGCTTACCCCCAGGTCTGAAATGGGGATGTTGGGATCAAGTAGAGGTGCAGAATAAAGCTATGTAGTTGTGTATGGCTCTGGTTTTTAATCGCTGGAAAATTCTCTATATACTTTTAAAATAATAAAATGTGGAAGGTTGGTTGTGTATTAAAGGTGCCAAGAACTTAACACACAGCCTTTGAGAAACGTGGAAACAGCATTGGAGAAGAGTACTTGTTGTAGGAGTGATAGAATCATAGAATGTTTGGGGTTGGAAAAGACCTTAAGATCATCTAGTTCCAACACCCCTGAAATATGTAGATGAACTTCAGCACTAATTTGACAAATACTACTTCCCATTAGACATATATGACAAGTTTTTGTTTCCATTAGTTTTGCTTATGAAAGCATTTTTAATTTGCTCTCTCAAATACTTCTCCATCAAACGTGCTACATTTATAAATAAAACCTGCTTCTTTGCATTTCCTGTTAATCTAGCATCTGACAGTCAGTCTGTCCCGTTACTTTTCTTACCTCATCACTAAGAATGTGTTTTTGTAAACAAATACAATCCCAAGTTAAATAGACAGTAGATGTGCTCTTCAGCACCTCCTGTTCATTCAGATCCCTGTGCAGGTTTAAGGGCCGTGTCACTTAGAGGGCTCAAAGCTTCAGATGCAGTTCACATTGAAAGAGATGCTTTTGAGTGGTTGCGACTTTATTTTGGGATTTGTGAGTTAGGCTTTTTTATTATTTTTGCCATGGTATGATTTAAAATGTGAATAACAGTGTTGGAAGAGCTTCCCCATATAAGCTGCTTTCATATAGTTTTCATGTTCTTTCTATAAGACAGTAATTTTAAGAAGCTCATGGTGTACAATGACTTACTAGTTTACTGTACTTGAGGGGCTGTTGCAATATTGTTCTTCAGTGCTTCAGTTGCAAAACAGCAGAAATGTTTAGGAATGTGTATGCCTCCTAAACTTTTATAGAAGACTTCTCACATTTCGGTAACTTTGTGATTCCCATTCCTGAAAAGTGCATGCTAATTTTGTGAGCCTCTCTAAGCAGCAGTGTAAACTCTCGGCTGTTTTTTTTTAGATGAGTTTTCTTTCCCTTTCAAGGATGTAGTCCTCTGATTCTGATGGGAAGTATTTTATTATTCCTAATAACAGCAATAGTTCTCTTCTGCCAGAAACAGCCAACTTCCACCAGTGACACTGACTTTGCTCTGAGCAGAAAACTTTGGAGTAATGTGATGGCATGAGCAGCCCCTTCCCTCCTCATCCAGGTCTTTAAGCTTGATACCCAAAATAGGGATGATATCCAGAGAAACAGTAGAATCACAGAACTATGCAATGGCTGTAAAATTCTTTGGGAATTTCTTCTTGGGAAGGAGCAAGTAAGTTAGCTGGCAAAAGCTGATAGCCCCGGTCACAAAAGGACTTTCTGTTTAATGAGCACCAGACTAATCTGAAAACACATTTGTGTTCTTTCTGTATGTGCTCAGAGTTCTTTGTTTCTGGTACCCCACTGAATGGATTTGTCAGAATAGGTTTTTTTTCTCGAGGTTAGGATTCCAGAGGAGAAAGGGAAAAGGAGGCTATCTGAAATGTTCCTTGTTAGGTTCACCACCCATCTTTCTGCCTCTTCTTTACTCTTGGTACAAGTTGTGTTTTGTCCTCCCAGCAGTGGGCACCCCAAGTCAGATATTTAGTGACACAGCCCAGGACTTCAGCCCTCAGCATGGCTGACTCTCCCCGCAGTACGAGTCCTTGGCACCTTTGAGAGCTTTTCTTTGGCTCCTGTGAGCACACAGTAGTCGTGCAGTGCAGGTGAGCACTGGGCTTTCACTGTGTCATACCGTGTGTTGTGCTAACACAACCTGGTGCAGTAATAAAAGCGGCTGTAGAGACCAGTGTTTACTCACATTGCAACATCACACATAAGGCAGAAAGGGTTCAGGTAGTGAAGCTGTGCTGTCTGAATGTGCCCTGGGTAGATCAATGAAACATGCCATTAGTCTGAAAACAGGATCTGCCATTGCAGCCACTCCCATTTTGTGTAAAGTTTTGTAAGGGTCACAGATGTCATAGATAGGATTTTAAAGCAGGACTAAGGACTTAGTAATGAATTCTTCCTTAATGAAGTTTAAAACATCATTAAAAAGTTTGGAAAAAAAAAATAAAAATCATAAAAATTATGGCAATTGAGTATCTTTGGGGTTGGTGATAAACGTGTGAATGAGCACATAGTTCTGTGCTTGGAAATGTCTTGTGTTCTTACCAAAACCTCATTTTCTAGCTTACTTCAATAAGCATGGGCTGGCACTTGAGCAATTAGTATGCAGAGATAACACTGTCACTAGCCCAGGGTTTGGATTGTGGGCTTCTGTTCTCTGCTCACCCAGCAAAGCACAGGCAGTGTGCTGTGTGGTTTGTGGGACAAGAGGGAAAAACCAGGTCACAGGATAGGTAGGAGTTAAATGCCATCACTGGGGTTGACTAGGTGCCCTCATAAGATAAAACTCTCTGGGGTTCTTTGAATGTACATAGGATAAACATCATCATTTGCTGAGTTCCAGCCACTGGCACACAAGTTCCTTGCTAAGCATCGCAGGCTCTGGAGAAGGCTCCAGCAATGATGTAATGGGATTCCTGAGCGCTGATAAACCTCCCCAGTTAAAGTGTTGCAACTTTAACTGGGGAGTTGCAACTGCAACTGTGACTCTGTTGTTGCTGGTTGTAGTATTGCGTTCATTGGTTGACTTTGGTATTTTCAATGGATTCCTTTACATTGCAGAGAAGCCTCATGCTATGTAGGAGAATTCTTAGTAGAACTGCTGCGTATTCTTTACTAGAGCGTTGATACTACAGGCAATCACCTTCAAAAGCTTGCTGGGCAGGAAGTTTTTCTTTTGTTTGCCTAATTCAGTTTGCCGTTTGCTTTCCCTGTATTTCAGGAGGTTGCGAAAACGGTGACTCCAGCCAGGCAGGAATATCACAGAACTGTTATTTTCTCACAGCAGATTCTCCCATGTCCCTTCTTGCTTATACTTGGATCTGCATTATTTTTAGATTGATTCTAAAACTTATAGTAACACAGCATTTGTAAATTAAAATTCTCAAAGCAACAAGTATCTTTGGGAACACTACAAGAGGTCAGGGCTTGGAATATGTGCTAAATTTGGGGTAATTTTACTTCTGTGCAATTGCCTTCTGCTTCCCTGCCTTTGTCTGTGCTGTCAGTATTGGGATCTGCCCTCTCATTTAGAACCACACAAGTGTAAGCAATTTTGCAGAGCTAGGCGTTAGCATTCACAGACTAGTGAATTCATAGTAATTAGGAAAAGAAAATACTAAAAGCAGTATAATTGCATATAAGCAGATGGGCAGAGCACATTCTTCCTAAGGTAAAACATTCCGATTTTGTGGGGTTCATTTGCCATTTTCTTACACATTCATGAAGAAAAAAACACTGATAAGTCACTGAACTTACTAAAATGGCTAGAAATCTGCTTTAGAGATTTAGGCACTGGTTTGAAGATCTGCCCAGATATTTGGAAAGTTCTTTGGAGTGTGATAGTGTATTTTAAAAAAACACCTCTCAGCACAAGTAAAAATATATTAAATTGTAGTAGTGCCCTCTTTGAGTCTTATCCTATTGGAAATATTATGGTATAGGTGGGTAGGTATTTCTGCTGTTGAGTACAATCCCTAGAAGAGGCCCAACCTAAAAAATAAACAAAGGTAACTGGTTTCAGATGTCTCATTACAAGGACTGCCTGACTCTTTCTGTAACTGGGAAGCATGTTCTGATGATGAAATAGGGTGTGGGGATACCAAGTTTGCTCCCTTGGGCAAAGCCTCTTGTTTAGAGCCTTATCATAGAGGTCATTCTGAATTCACAGTCATTCAAACATGGACTCAAGGCTAATCTTGTGTGTTTTCTCTGTCATGGAAAAAATATATTTTTTTATAGAGCATATCTAATTTCTGTTGTGATCCAAATACCGCTATTTTCCATTAAAAATATTTGGGATGCAAGTGGCTGTCTTAGGTCTTCATCTGCAAACACAAAAGAAAACTGGATTAAAATGTGTCAAGCTACTGAAATATGCTTCTGTAGTAGAGTTTATAAATATGAGTGGTTTACACTATACTGTTTGTCTCATATTGGTAACTGCCTTTCAGATCTGGGTATTACGCACAGCTGTGTGGGGAAGACAGATCCATGAGTTAGGTTTTCTTAACAACAAAAAAAAAGGTTTTATTTTTGACAAAAATCAATAGTTTCAAGGGCAAGTTTTTGGAGTGGGTTACATTTAGGGTACTTATGCTAATTATGGGAGTAGTCAGAGATGGAAATCCCGTGCCTTAGAAATGTTACAAATGCAGAGTAACAGGCAATGTCTGTATAGAGGTACGCAGAGATGGCAGTAGTGGTGCTGCAAGTCTGTAGAATGTCAGATGCCTCTTGTATATACTTGAACAGTAAAGCATCCCCAGTTATTTTATTCCGGTAGTTTGCTCTAGGTGATCACAGGTATCAGTGTTTTGAACTGTTCACATTACCCACTGTGTTTATTTCTGTCAGGCTTTCCTGCATTCTCATCATTTTCTCCTCTTCGGCAAATGAACAGTTTGCAAGTCAAAGTTGACAACTGCAGGGGCTTTGGTAAAGCTGACCTCTGGAAGGCCAGTGATAAATGCATGTAGGTGAAAGCAGTAGGATAGTTACTGAAATTGGGGGATTTTACGTACTCTGGATTTAGAATGGAGGGTTTGATTTAACTAGAGCTGGTAAGAGACTGTTCAGCACCATCCAAAACTTGTGATTTCATATTCCTTCAGTACCAATGTGTGGGTGCGATGTAGCACTCTGCTGTCTTGTCAGCAGTTCAGTCTCAAAGCTCCCTTGAACAAGGAAACCTCTCCTGTGTTTGGGTGTCATCTCTATGCTTGTGGTTTAGGTTGGTTTTGAGTACAGGCTAGAGAAAATCCACTTTTTCTGGGTTTATCTGTTACTCTTCATGAAATATAATAATGTTGCTGTAATTTGATTATTCAAAAATCCCTTTATGTCTAGTTTTAAAAGCTTATGAGAAATTGTCTTACAAGTCAGCCTTGTGAAGTTAACGTCTGTGTCAGCTCATGGAGCACTGAAACACATGGTGAAACCTTTACTTCTGGAAGCAAAGTTGATTTCTATTCCTCTCCTGTACAGAAGGAACCGACTGAACTGAAAACTCTTCTTTTGGTTTATTTGCATCCAGTGGGGCATGAAACATAAAACTCGGTATCTTTGTAGGAAACCACCTTCTGTGTAGTGAGTTGTAAACTGTTTTAACACGCTGCATGTATATTCAGTCAAGATGGTTACTTCAAGGGCCAAATGCTTTGTGTACTTCCTTAAATAGTTACTCCTTTGGTTAGCTGTGTATTTGATAGGACTTTTGTGGCCGAATGCTGTGATTGAAGAACAGATCTTAACAGTGGTTTCTGGAAAGATGCTTGTAAGAGCTCTGAAGCTTTTGGTTATCCATCTAGCTGACACTGGCTTTCCCAAATGTCAATGAAATTCAATAGGTGTGTTTTTAAAGGAACAAGAGGGATTGGGAAGAGATTGGCTTTTGGTGAGAAGCAGTGACAACAGAAAAATAACCCTTCTGGGCTTTGGAAGGGCACAATGCTGCAATCTTGAGTAGAGAGGCTTTTTTAAGGTACAGGAGGGATTGCTGGTAAGTCCTTGCATCCCCTGCAAAGTAACCGTGCTCTGTTTGATTCATTGCCTCATGTCAGTATTTGTTACATTGAGCAGTACACAGTCTTCTTCACTAAATCTTGTGTGAGAGCTGGGTTTTTGCTGGCTGTATCAGCCAGGTTGAAGGCCCCATGAGGTGCCCTGAGCTGGTGGCAGGCAACCTGTGGAAAGCCTGGTTCTCAGGTGTTACCATTATTTAACAAATTGCACACTAATCCTTCATGTTCTTCTACAGAATGTTTCCTGTCACCTCATCCTAGCATCTTTTTGGTTGAGAAAAGCAACCTCTAGCCTGAAGCTTGTAGGCCATGCAATTGTTCCCAAAACAGGGGATGCAGTTTATTTAAGTATGACACCCAGCTGTGTTCCAGAGATTTTTAACTTGGATATTTTCAAATACATGCTATTGCTGGGATTTATTTATTGACTCTGGTTGTCTCCTTCACCAGGGAGAGGTGGAGGCACTGACTGTGTCGGGGCTGCAGAAAGGACCTTTGGTGAGGTGTTGTGTGCTGGTGGTTTGAACAGGCGCTCACAGCTAGCTTAGCTCACATCTCATATCCTAGATACTAAATATCTCCCCAGAGAGAAGAGAAAATCCTTTAGTGACCACATCAGTTTTAGTGAACTTGGTTTGGCTTTCCTGAATGCGCATGTAACTTTTAGGAAAGGCCAGAAATGATGTTAAATAAATGGCTTTAATGTAAGACTGAGCTGAAAAAGTAAATAGTCAGGATACCAGTGTGTTCCTATTCTAATTTGAAGGGGGTTTTGGGAAACTGGCATTACAAGATATAAAAGGTGATTGTTGAACTGGATAATTGTGTCATGACAATATTTAAGAGCAGGAACAAAGATACTGCTGACAAAGTAGAAAAAAACACAGGGAAAGGAAGAGAGCAGAGGTTATACTGGACTAGTCCGGTTGAAAATAGGATGGATTTATATTCCTGTATCCATTTCTCTGGCAATTTGGGTTTATGGCACTGGGTCCAGGCATTGGTTGGGGCTGCCCTGAACTCTGCGGTGGTGCTGCAGTGGGACGGTCATCTCAAGAGCTGAAAATGTAAGTGACTACAGCTAAACTAACAAACCAGGACCTTGTGGCTGGATCTGCATGTCCTTCGTCAATGAGAATGTGTTATTCATTAGTAGATAACACAAAATCTGCTATTAACATAAATGCCGCTAATGACTGTAATACTGTATAAAAATAAAATCTGTAATCATTTTCCATCCATTTTCAGATTCCTTGTAAGGTTTAATTTTTAAAGGATTACACATTATTATTCCTTGGCAAGACTGTTTTAAAGTGCAAATATTCAAATATGCAAATATTAAACTCTTCTGTTAAAAAGGTGCAAATTCCTATGAAGCAGGGGTTGCAGGAAAGGAGAGAAGCATCTCTGTCTCCACCTCATCTCTTTAAGACATATGAGATCGTTCTACATATATGCATTCCTGTTTAAGTTCAGTTCGTAAATGGGAAAGCCCCCTTTTGTTTGAGGGAGTTTCAACAAGGAAACAGAAGAAAGACTAGAAAGCACTGCAGCTACTTTTTTAATGAGAGCTTTGTGGCATAAAACCTGCAATCCAGGATCAGTGCAAGGGGGACCTTTCTGCCTGTACCCCATACTCCTTGCTTCCTGGAGCTCTTTTATTCGCAGGAGGTAGAAGCTCTCCCAGTAGTCAGCAGTGATTGGTTCATGCTTCTCCATACGTTGGTTTATTGAAAGCAAAGATGTAGTAATGGCTCCAACACCATATGAGATGTTTGCTTGCAGCTCAGTAGACTGCAAGGCAGGTCTGGAGTGGCTGTATTTGGTAGAAAGTCTAGTCTCACCAGAAGGGGTGACTGAGAAAGAAGTGATGCTCAACTGTTGTGCTGGCTGGTGGCAAGGGTCTGGGGGGTGTGTGTGTATCAGAGAATTATGTTAAAAATTAACTTATTAATTAATGTTCCTTCTATAGGTGTTGTCAGTGCTTAAGATGCTGTGGAAGGAGAGACCCGAGGCCTCGTACAGTTTGGCTTGGCCATCCAGAGAAGAGAGACCAGAGATACCCTCGCAATGTTATCAACAATCAAAAGTACAACTTTTTTACGTTTCTCCCTGGGGTAAGTGTGAGGAAAGTTGCTTTTCCTTATCCCACCTGAAAGCTTTCCCTAATTTCAGTGATTTTACAGTAGACAGATGCAGAACTTGGAGCTGTTTTAGGTTGTGTTTGGTCGGCCTCCTGCAAAGGCTGCCTTAGGGCAGCAGCAAACCAGACACTGATCTGTCCTGGACTACTTTAACACTGCCCTAAGTTATTTAGACACTAAAGTAGCATAGAAAAATGTTTTTGATTGTTAGTTTAATATTCGTAACTTTTGAGCTTCATTACTCTCTTCCCTTTTTTCTTTTTAGGTGCTGTTCAACCAGTTCAAATACTTCTTCAACCTTTATTTCTTGCTTTTGGCCTGCTCTCAATTTGTCGTTGAAATGAGGCTTGGCGCACTTTACACATACTGGGTTCCTCTGGTAGGTCATTTATGGCTTATTCACTCAAGAAAGTTTGTATTTGACACAATTTCTTGTGCTGCCCTTTCTGTAGGGTGTAAGCTTGCACCATAACTAATTTTGTTAGCTTATTTCTTCAGGCTTACACAGTATGTGTTGTATTGTAGATGCCTGTTTTGGACTTAAGCTTTATTTTGTAGAGGTTTCACAGGGATGTGAGAGGACTCTGCCCCCAACTTGTTCATTTGTGAGATGTTAATGGGCACAGAGTTTTCATCACTGGATGCAGTGACTGCAAGGCCAGCAGGCCTTTGTGAATAACATGAGAAAACAAATGGAGGCTGGAGCAAATATCTTTCCCTGGCAATGTTTGTGCTGTTCACAGCTGCATCTAAACAAAGGGTGTGCTCATGGTGGTCTGCATGGGGCATTGCACCCTCCTTGGGTGATCCACGCTTATGGGAGCCTGGACCAGCCTGGCAACAGCAGCAAAGGACGAGGGGCACCTTTCAAAAGTGACCTTAATGAGTGGCCATATGTGCAACGATGGCAAATTATGCTCCCCTGTCAAACAGTTTGACCTGCTGCCTTGGGATAGGTCAACAGGCTGCTTCATAGTTTAACTACATTGTAAAAAACAAATGAGAAAACTGAGAAGCCCACCACCACAAACCTCCCATGTATAAAAATCAATATATGGAGATGTCTATACTGGCTCAAGGTGCAGATACTCTTTCCTTCCTGAAAACTACTTGCCCTTTGATAGCTGTGTGTTTCACCTGTAATGAAAGGAAATCAATAATAACCAGTTCTGAGGCAGAAACTCCGGTGCAGAAAAAGGAATAGTTGCATGGAATCGGCTTCTTAAATCTACAAAATGCACTGTGTGAGCCAGTTAAACAGCTTAAATGCTTAAATATATGTACTTACATTTTTTATCACAGTAAAACTTACTTCTTTTTCTGTGTGAAAAGCTGCTCTGCTGCACTTCAGCTCATAGTATTGTAGAATAATTTTGGTTCAGGGGGACCTCTGTTCCAACTGTCTGCTCAAAGCATGGCTGTCTTTAAACTTAGGTTGGTTTAACTCATCTGAGTTTTGAAAATCTCCCAGGACAGACATCCTTTTTACTTTAAAGAAATGACATAAACCCAACTGAAATTTGATTTAAATAAAAAGCACAGGGCTCTTTCAAGACACTACTTATGCAGTGATTTGAGAAATGGTGGTGGTAAAAATTTGTGGCTTTATTGAGGGAGCTCAGGAGTGACAAAGGAAACTTATTTTCTTCCCCTTATACTTTCAGAACAGTGAAATTCCTGCTAAAATTCAGAAAGAAGCAAAGGAGAAAGCTTTGGGATATTGCTGCTAAAAATCTGTTTGTGTTAAAGGCTGGATCGCACTGAATTCTCCCTCAAGTGTATGCCATGCTGCATTTGTTGTATGACTCTATTGATAGTTTCATAAGATCCTGTCCTGTAAATAAAGTATACATGCACACAGAGGATCTCTCTGGCTTTTCTATAAGCAGTTAAGACTTGTCTTTGCCAGGTGAGCAATTAGAATTTGGCATATGAGCTGCCAGAAAGCAGGATAAGAAAGGTCTTTGTTCATTACTGGCTGCTAATGTGAGTGTTGGGGATGGAATGATATATGAGATGACACAGTGAGTCAGCACATGTGGGAATATTTTGGGGTGATTATTTGAAGACTCTTCAAGCAGCTGAAACATGAGTTGAAAATAACTGATGCTTTTGTGTTTTATTTTGGAAAGCGGATAGGAATTTCTAGCTAAAGGCACAAATGCCACTTGTAAATAGAAATGTCCATTCTTTTCTTGATCTGTTGATTATGGGTAAGATATGTTCCACAGTTGTGCAGAACACATGGTTGTGGTACTGAATGCTGGGGGGTGAAATGTTTCTCTGAAAATACTGCATTAATGGCTTATTACTTTCAATGTTTGTAAATAGAGGATTGAATACAGACATTTTTTAAGAAAATGATTGCCCATCCTTGGGTTTTTCTTCATGTGTCTTAATTTTTACATACTGCAGAAACCCACAACATTGCATTTAAATACTGACATTAATTAATCTAGATCTTACTACTAGAATTAGGGACTCTCTGGGTTTATTATAGGGTTGTGAGAACTGGCAGGTGAAGTACTTCAGTGTTTTAATAATTAAGGAAACTGCTCTCCTTCCGTCTTAGTAGTTCTTAGGTCATTCATCAGCATTTTTCTTTGTTTTAAAATATGTGAGCATTTGAATTGTTATTTAGTGTTAGTGATGCTCCATAGCAAGACCCAGCTTGAGCTCATACACACAGTTTTTGGAGGAGTATGCATAGCTGCTCTTTCTAAAAATGAAGTTACTTAAAGTTGGAAATTACAACCCACTGGCAAAGCCTCCTGTTTGCATAGGTGGTTATTTACAGATATTTTCATGTGGTTTTCATGTAACCCCCAGTTTCTAACATCACCCTGCCCCCTTGTTAAAATAAAGAAGTTTCTTATTAGCAGTCAGTACATGGTTGCAATTTTCAAGCATACAGGTTGTAAAAAGTTCATTTTTCTTCTGTAATGAATGAAGAGTGTTTTAACTGTTCAGTGAGCCTGAGCTGAATAGTGCCTAATGAAAAATCTGCTTTGTAGTACTAGCCCCATGAAGAATTTTGTGTTCATTTGTTTTTTTTTTTTATATAGTGAAGGATGTGATGTGGGCATTTTCCTCATGACAAGAGGAATGAAATGTCTTCTCACATCCACAGAAAAGTAGGACTGAAACCCTAATTAGGCAAATGTGTAATTATACTATGAGTAGTTCACGTTAATGTATTTAGGGTGCTTATTTGTGTAGGCTGAGTGTATGTATACACATGCATTATATCTGTATACAGGAAAAAGTGTTCCTATAGATTCCTATATGAAGAAAATCTCCCAGGTTAGATGAGCTAATTTTGATGGCTCTGTGACGGATTTAGATTTGAGGGATCCTGTGTTACACTGCACTTTTGTGTAACCCCTCTCAGTCTTGGTTACTCACCTGTGATGTGCAGTGGGTGTTATTTAAACTCTTAAGATAAACTTCACAAAGATTTTTTTGGGGAGGTACTGGCAGAGCATCGTGGTAATGCTGAGAAAAAAACACAGGGTTTTTTAAACAACAGGTCTGTTGTCAGTTTGCTATTGGGAGTTCCACTCAGCAGCACATAACATCGCTATAATGATTTAGTGAGAGAAGATAGAATAAGGAAATGCAGATTGTTGGCATTGGTACTGATAAATGCTGCTCTTATTAGAGGCAGATGGGATTTCTTTTCCTGACCTTTGCATCCATTCTGTTCCCCCCTCCATGCTCCTTTTAGGGATTTGTGCTTGCTGTTACCGTCATCCGAGAGGCCGCGGAGGAGATCAGATGTTACATGCGCGACAAGGAAGTGAACTCGCAGATCTACAGCAAGCTCACAGCGAGAGGTCGGCTCGGCGGCTCCAGCGTGCCCGCTGCATCCCGGCGCGGCCGCGGCAGCACCGGGGGTTGCAACTCAATCAAATGCTGCTGACAGTTGGAGAAGCAGAGTTCAAGGAGTGGGGAGGGGGTTATGGGCTCGCAGGCACGTGGCTTTGTGGCCACGCTGCTGCTCCTGCACCGTCGGGGGGCCGGGTGGCTTCTCACGGATGGCTCCTTGCCAGGGTGTGGTGGATGCTGGGCTTTGCTGAGGGTTTCCTAGGGAGATGAGCAGCTAATGTGAGGCGAGTGTGTGTTAATTGCTTCAAATAACTGCAGAGCATCATCTTGGCAGCTTCAGGGCATGGGGAGAGGGCAGCCCCGTGCGTTTACATGTGCGAGAGACTGCTCGGTTGGCTGGGAGGTCACTGCAGCCAGCGCCAGGCAGGGGTGAACTTCCAAGTTGCTGATGGGATAGTTCTAAACCCTGCTTGCTCGGAACTCTAGTGTAGTCCAAAACATCATCGCAGTATTGTCCCTTCTTGGTGATTGGAGTCACCAAAGAAAATGAAACTGGATCTGAATTGCTCTAGGTTGTGGAGGTGGGTGTTTCCAGAAGGGAAATGCGTTTTCCTTCTTGCAAAGCTGTGACGTGAGAGAAGCACCCTGTAAAGTTGTATAGATGAAGGCAAATAAAGCAATCAGCATAGTAGGAAGAAAACAAGAATGGAGCTATAGTAGATGTGATATGATGTCTGGGTTCTACTTGTTTGTTTGTGTTACACTGTTACCAAAACCAGATCATCTTCCCCCGTGTGTGTTTTTTCTTGCCCTGTCGGTGAAAGGTACCAATATATATTCTTTAATGGAAACAATAAATGTGTGCTTAAAAAAGGGAGGAGGATCCACACAGGCTGATCATCTCCAAAAGCAGTTTACTGGAAGAATTAAACTAGGTCTGTGAAACTGTCAGGTGATGGTTATGCAGAGGGAGAGTCAGTTAATGGGGGTGAAGGTAGCCTGTGTTCTGGTGTCTTAGGACTCGGGACCCTTTGAGCACGTGTACCACAAGTCGTAGTTAACTACTCTGTGTACTGAAGGAGCTTGTGAGTGCATGTGTTAAAGTGAATTGCTTGATGTAATGACGTGTTCCATCACTTACCGAACGTGCAGTACCTGTTGAGTTTCATATTTTTTTTTCTGTGTTGTACCAGACAGGGACTTACTTCATGCAAGTCCTTTGCTAGAAGAGACTGTGTGATATGTTACCACAGCTTTTGTGCTTCTGTTAGCAGCAGTTGGTGTAGTTCCTCAATATTGGTGAGTTCCTCAATATTGCCCCTTCTTCAAACTGTGAGGAGTTTGAGACCTCACTTATGAGTGAGCCCAGGCTGCGCCTCAGCTGTGTCTGATCCCTGGCTCTGGCCATTGTTTATAGCTGTGCCATACCAAACAAAGACATTTAAATTCTCATTTGAAAAATAGAATGCTGCCTTGCTGTGGAGTTTCTCCTAATACCTTGACAATGATGGTGAGGCCAGGGCTTTGTTTTTAACAAGGGAATGAACTGAAGTTAAGCAACTTCTTTTTCTCATTTCCAGTTTCTTTGTTATGAAGGTTTATACCCCTGAATTAAGATGCTGTGAACTGGGTGTAGTAAAAATATGCTTCTATCAACACTTACGCTTTTAGGAATAAGGCTGCTTTTAAAACATAATTGCTTAAGGCTGTATGTATTTCACATGCCGGGAATTATGAGGCAACTCCGAACTAGGGAGTTTGAGTTTCTGAATATTAAATCCCCTTTTAATAACGTGTTCTTATGACAACACTTAAAATGCTTGGCAACCAACAAAAGCTTCATCCAAGAGGGGTGTACTAGATCTATTTAAAGATATAAAAGAGTTGCCTTCTGGATTCTATTCAATGATCTATAAGGGGCCTGACCTCTCCTTTAGTTCTTTTCATATTGCTGTTACGTTTCCCATGAATGATTTCCCTCCCCCCAGTCCTTTAACTTTTCTAATTTTCTGAAAGAAACGAAGGAGGATTGGCAGCTGGGAAATAGCTGAAAATCTTAAGGCACTTTATTTAATATGAATTTGGTGCAGAAAGAGGAGCGAGACTCTCCAGCAGTATAGTTTTGATGAGGAAAACCACAGGAAATTATTTGTGATTGTCTTGTGGTTTGGGGAGAAAAGTAATTTTCTGTCTTTCTCTGAATCTCAGTATTCAAACTTTTCAGGAGACCTGAGCACCTGCTTTTCCACTGATTAAAAACCTAGAAGCAGGAAAGTACCTTGTGCAGCCACCATGGCTGAGGGATGGAAGAGTGTTGGCTTTGGTTTATCGTACCTATTAATACAGTTGGGGAAAGTAGGCAAGCTTTGAAGGAATCGGAATAAGTTGAGAACAGCTCATCTTTACCTTTAGTTTTCAATGTGAGTGATAAAACTCCAGGTTTTGCCTTGGACTTTTACAGGCATTTTGCTTTTTTTTGCGTTAAATAGCACAATTCGTGCTTCAGGATATTGGCATAGCCCTGTACTGAATAGGGGCAGAAGGCTACAGATGCACAAAAGCCAGCTGAAGTGTTGCTATATGTATTATTATTTTTTTTTCAAACTTCACAATAGTTTCACCTCTAAAGCCAGTGGTTTGGGAGAGGGAGATTTGGTGAGGCTTGACACTGAGCGCTGGTGTCTTGAAGATTGGCTATAATGGATCTAATGGAGCACTTTCTCCAAGCTATTTTTTATTTCTCCTGAGTATTTGCACTAAGCTGTCTCCCATCTCTAACCCTGGCCTCCCAGTGCAACCTCACAGATGTAAATACATACTTAGGTCTGAATGAAGTCAGGCAGACTTAAGCACTTGCTTATACGCAGTTTTGAATAGGGATAGAAGTAAGCAGAGATTTAAGTGCTTTCCCAAACCGAGATCCTCTTGTCCCCTTTGTGTGCAGTTCCTTGTGCCCTGAGCAGAGGCAGGGCTGGAGTGGCTGCGCACAGCTCCTGCCTCCAGTCAGGAGCACAACAGCTCCAGCACTCCTGCCAGCCTGGTCCCTACCTCTGGCGAGTAGTTTGGATTTACAGGTTTGCTGCTGTACATAAACTTGTTTCACACACTCTTCTTGTTAAGCTTTTTAAGATTCACTAAGCTGCTTGCTTTGTAGAGAAAAAGGAAGAATCCGCTTGGGTCACATCTTCTCATATAGTTGTTAAATTCTGGGGACTAATCTTTTTGGAGGGTAGCGTGAGGCTGAGTAGACAGGATTATATTTTTTGCGTTCCTTTATTTCATGTAACATCAAAAAACCTCCACCCTGAGCCTCTTTTTCTGGCGATACGATCCTTTTATTTTCCAAAGTGATGAAACCAGCAGACTTCTGGAAAGCATTTTTAAAAATGGAAAGTTCTCCATTTACAGGACAGTTGTTTGGATTGTAATAAAAAATAATCAGATTTCAATCCCCTATTCATAAACCCACAAGCCTCCTTGTGTGCAGAAGTCTGTGTGCTGACTTTCTGCTTGATAGAAAGCTAGAACTGGGCTTGCAAATTCCTGGTTTGTTTTTCTTCTCTTTCAGCCCCCCCTCCCTGGGTAACACTGCATAATAGAGAGAAACTCCACAGAAAGAAATGGGAAGAGACCTCCTACTGAGGGGTGCTACTTAAGATACAGATCATTGGCATTTACCAGCCATATAAAAACAATATTTTCCCAAACCCTCTGAGTCCTGCTCTACAGTTTATACATAAGCCTTATACATAAGGCTGCAAAAGCCAGAAGTTTGGTGCAGCACATCCAAACAACCTTTTTTGTTCTTAGAGATGCATTTAATTAGTTCTAACAAACCTCTGGCTTTGTCTTTAATTCCAAATTAAGTGTTTTGAGCTGTACCTTAGTGAAGCTCTGCGGAGCTGTTGTGAAATCTTAAGTGTTCACATGGTAGAAAAAGGCATTTCTTCTGGCTGTATTTAAATAATCTGCTTTATGGTACATCCATCACACTGCAGGTTTTGTAATCATTTCAAAGGCCAGAGCTTAAGTTGGAGCAAACTGTTTGCATTCTGTTATGTTTACTTTTTTGTTTTCACTGTCAGGATACAGCAAAGAATGAAGCAAATACCAATCCCATTTGAAGAGCAGAGGGTTTTGTTCACATAAGAGATCAAGACTAGTTGCTTTTTAAAACTGTTTTAATTACCTACTTGTATTCTGATTAACTTCAGAAAATATGAACTGTATTTAGCACTGTAAGTGCTAAATAAACCTGTGTGTATTTAGAAGAAGCTCTTTAGGTGCATTTATAAAAGCAGTAATTTATTACTCCAGAAATACTTAATTAGCAGAGCAATACTGGGAAATGAAGCAGTTGTGTTATTAGCTAATTTCTTAAACATGCATGAGAGCATCTAATGTTTAGGAGGGAGTTTCCCCCTAGAAAGAAAAAGGGATTACAGAATTCCCCAGATCAAAATAAAACTAATTTGAGTAAGTTGCTTTATGGGAGTCCTGAGTCAAAGGAAACATCTGGTCCCATGCCTTCTTAGCAGGACGTGTGGTATATACTGCAGAGATCTCATCCATGAGAGGCCAGGAGTATGGCTGGAAAAGCAAAATTAGCTTTGCTACCCAAATAGGGCATCTCATTTATACAGGAGTTATAAAAATGTGCATTGGTTAGAAAGGTCCTCTCTTTCTTTTACCTTAAAACAGCTGAGGTTGGGAGGGTTATTGAGCAAGACAAATCTGCTCCAGCTGCTTTGATTTTTCTCAAATTGGAAATATTTAAAAGCAGATGATAATTGCTTTAGGAATAATGATCCAAAAAGCCTTTTATGTGTGTAATGATAGGAAATCATCATGTTGTAGCTTTGCCCAGGTGTTAATTTTTCTTTTCCAGCATTAATTTACATCATTAAGGAAAGCACTACAAAAATAAGTTTCTATTCCTGAACCCTGCAGATAGTACTTCCTACACTGACAGTTACCGAATAAATCCTTTCTCTTTAAGAGAAATACATAAAACATGGTTAAACAAATCCACCTCTCCTTCCAAGAGCACAGTGGTTTAGGAATTGCTGTTCCTGTGTGGGGAGAGCACATGGGGGCTTTTTCCCTTCTTTGCACAGGAGAATATTCAAAAGCACTTTTTGTTGTTTTGTGAATAACCGTATTAAAAGGGGAGGAAGAGATGTTATCTGTCAGACCCTTTTAGTGTCATAGTACCTAACTTTGTGTAGCCCATACAGAAGACTGCCAGGGATGCTTTTTTTGATCCTCTTGGAGTGCGGCTTTTCTTTTCAAGCCTCTGCGTAATGGACTCTTAATCCCTGGTATGCTTCCTGCCCCGGCAGAGATGTCTTTAGCCCAGCATTCATTTTGTTTACCTTTTTTTCTAACTAAAAATCTCACAAGGCAAAACCTAGAATCCATGGAAGACCTATGAGATATTTGTGAAATGGGCCATGACTGCTTATAATTTGTAGGAATAATTACAGCATGTAAGGAAGTCTGCATTTATTAGCAGCAGTGATGAAGCATGTTGTTAAGCACACAGTGTGTCACCAAAGCAGCAGGCTGCTGGGAGCCCAGAATGGCTTTCATTGTTAATTTGGAGCAGAAACACTGAAGCATATCCTGAGAAGGATGCTAATGAAGGGACTGCCAGTAGTAAAATCCTGGTGACCTTTGTGCTTTGTGCTAATTTCTATTCCCCCTCCCTTCCCCCTTCTCCTTTCCCCCTGAGCTGCTATCTGGCCAGTTAGCCCATGAATTTTGAGGTACAGTAGGGGTGCTGTCCATGCTGGGGTGAGCTCCACGTGCCTCCCCCACTTCCACTCAAATCACAGCAGATTAAAGAGTCTTTTGTTGAAATATAACCGGCAGACACATAGAGGCAGGGTTCAAATTAACTGATTATAAATCACTAGTTACTCTGAGAAGCCAAATCTCGAGCTGGCTAATGATTTAAAATTACTAGCCAATTGTTAAATTAATCCCCTGTTTTAAAGCAACTGGGAAATGTTTGACAGCTGCAAAGAAATAAATATTTACGTGTTTTCTGTAGGACCTGTACTCTACAGGGCTTGTTCAGGCTGTGTCCATTGAGAGGCGACGGAGAGGTGGTAGAGCTGAGCCAGATACAAGAGCTGTGGTGCGGAAGGAAATGAGCCTATTCTTTAAGATGGGCCCATTGTACCTTACAGCTTCTAGATCTTGGCTTGAGTGTTGAGCTTTAAACTTTCAGCTACTTAAGGGAAAGAAGTTGGGAGCCGATGGTTCCCTACTGTAATTTTCCTATGGTTGCTTCTGTTTTCTGCCTGACACAAAGTGTTTTTGAATTCTTGGGTTAAGTGGTACAACATAATGGCTTGTTTCAGAGTGGTTGCCAGAGAGTGACTGGGGATTCCTGCAGCCAAGGGTGAGATCTGGAGCTGATAGATGAGAGCTTTCAGCCCTTTTCACAGATTGAGACCCAGTGCTTTACCCAGTGGGAGCTACGGGCTTGATGAGTCTTTACAGGGCAGTGTTGCTTAATTCTTGTAACAGAAACATTACCCATTTTCTCCAGAATAGTGAGGTGGAAGAAAGGGACGTAAGGAGCACTGCACAGCACCCACAAACCCTGCGCTACTGCTGCTCTGATGCACTGATAACTTTCCTTTGCAGGTACTGTGAAGGTGAAGAGCTCTAATATACAAGTAGGTGACCTCATCATTGTTGAAAAGGTTAGTCTTTATGTGTATTGTTTTTGTGTACTTTTTTGCAAGACCATAGAAAATGAGATGTTTTGAAGTCATATTTGTTTTATATAGGCTTAGAACATCAAGTAATGAGCACTAGTTAAAATATTTAATAACTTTCCAGGGTTTCTGCTCCCCCCCAGTACAGCCTTGTCATCTTTACAAATGAGTGCAAATCTGTAGATATGCGGCAATAACCTAATTTTTCCACTTACACTATATCAAGACAAAAAGCCTCCCTGGTTCTATCTGTGATTGTGGGACACAGGTTAAACACTTGATACCAATGCAAGGTCCAGATTTTGCTTTGTGTGTAAGCAGCACAAGTATTGGGAGATACAGTGGCTTGTTACAGGTATATTTCCACCTTTCTACAAGTTTGTATGGGTTTTTTTAGCCACTGATTTTTGTTTTCACACTCTGTGGAAGCAGCTATGACCTCGAAAACCATCAATATGAAAATATTCAGTAAGAAGAAGAGGAGAATAGTAGCCGTAGATTTGAAATACGTGCTTTCTTCTAGCATGGGCCTTCTTGAAACAAAACCAGCAATAGTTTAAAATGTCTTCATACTTCTAGAATTACTCACTAGCCCTTTTGTAAACCTAGTAGCTGATTGGTCTGGTCAGTGGGAGCTGGCACCAGTTATTCTGTACTTGGAATTCTTCAGGGAAGTGATTTTAGGATTCAAACCAAAATGAATACCAAGCTTCAGTTTGACAAAGAAATCCTCTTTCTCTTCCATATCCCTTTTGCTTGTCACAGTGGGGCTGTGGAAGGCGGCTGCACACGCGTGGAGGGCTGTATACACAATAATGGCTTTTCTTCTCCTAACAGAACCAGCGAGTCCCTGCTGACATGATCTTCCTGAGGACATCAGAGAAGAATGGTAAACATCTGGAACCAATTGTCAAAATAGCCATTAACCTTTCACTGGTTGTTTAGAGAAAATTATCTTCTGGAAACGTGAAAGAAATAGATAATAGTAAAATTTTAGAGAGACAGAGGATTCAAATGGGTTTATGGGCTACCGCTTCTTGACAAAAACTCTGGTTTTGTTTGCTTGTCAAAGAATGTAGGTGGTTGAATCCAGGGTAAATGAATCTGGTTGCATAACAGTTTGCATTTTAGATGTAAATAATTTTACTTGCCCTTCAGGTTTGTTTTGTTAATTGTGGGGTAAGGAAATGTTTGATCAGAAGAATTGGAAAACACAAAGGCTAAGGAGAACATTTGAAATGTCTTAAAGATACAGTGCAGAGTCTCACTGTATTCTGGACCAGTGGAAGGAAATCAATGTGTGATGCAAGAGTATCTTAATGTTATTCACAGATATTACTTGAAATCAGGTACTGTTGGTAAAGAAAGAAGGATGTCGTAGATATAAAGCCATTTCATATAGATGTACCTGAGACAGATCTGGAAAGAGCACTGACTGGTGTTGAAAATCCACAGGGTCTTGCTTCCTTCGCACTGACCAGCTGGATGGTGAGACAGACTGGAAACTACGGCTGCCTGTTACCTGTACTCAGAGGCTGCCAACCGCTTCTGTAAGCTGCCTTTGTACAAAACACTGTACTTGGTAAACAAGTGTATCTGTTTGACCTGAAAAATGTTTGGATGCTGCTTCACTTAATGGGCTGTTTTGAGAAATGGGTTAATGTGGCATTGTTCTGCACAGGCCTCAGTGCATGCTACACTAATATTAGCTTTGGCAACAAACATAAGGCTGAACAAGCCCTTCCCAAGCTCCAGGCAAGGTTTCAGGTAAGGTGAAGCTAGGTGTCTCTGTGCTGCATGGCTGTGGCCACAGAGCTGTGCAGATAGGCACCAGGGTTGGCAGCAGAAGGTGGCTAATAGTAGGATGCTCCTGTTTTCTTTTTTCTCTCCAGAGACCATTGCAGTAACTTACTGCAGGTCCTGTAGAATAGGCACCGTTGGTGATGGTACTTCTCAGATGCTCCATTTCATTCCTTGCACAGCAGGATGTTCAGAGGCACAGTCCATGGAATGGCTTCAGAGGCTGTTAAGTTTTCATGGCTTGCCTTTATGAAAGGAGTAGCGTCACCGTGGAAGCCCTACTGTATGATCTGAAATAAGCATCCTCATAAATCGTGCTGTTCCGCAAAATCACGTGCTGAAGTAGATGTGTTACTGTTTTTTTTGGGTTTTTTAAAAAGAAAACAAGAAAAAGCAGGAATCAGAGTACCTGCATTACTGGTGTTCTATCTGTGCAAGGTTATTTCATACAAAGGCTTTGAAGCAAGGCATCCTTTCCATGGAATTCGTGCATGTGTAGGAGTCAGCAGTGAAAAACACTGAAGAATTGGTGTATCTTCTTGTCACCACAGAACTGTTCCTAGAGACAACTGTTCCTTGGTTACTTTAGAAGACTAGTCCAAACCTTCTTTGCTACAAAGTAATAAGTGTCCTAGGCTGTCTTGAGTATTTGGGCTGAAATTTCTGTTATGAGGGCACTGACATTTAAATAACTCTCTGGAGTCTCGGGTATCCGTTCAAGAAATATTCTTCAGTGAAGCTGGTATATCAGTTGTATGTTCTCTTAAACAGCTGGGTTCCAGTAAGTAACATGATTTAGTGATTATCTTAACTTGATAAATAACTCTTGCTCAAAGTATTTTGGTAGAAGCATTTGAACATTATTAAAATGTGGTTGCCTAACTGTCTGCCGAAACATGGCTTTTACAGGAACTGCTGCAAATCCGATCCTACGTATATGCGGAAGAACCCAATATTGATATACATAACTTCGTGGGGACCTTCACAAGGGTGAGTCTTGTTGACATACTTGAAATCATATCTATAGTGTTCACTATGCAAGCTTGTTGAATGCTACCAGGCTGCCAATTTTTTTAGAAGAAAGTGAAGTCTGTATTCTCATTCCTTCTTGGGTTGTTTTTTTTTTTTTCTGTCTTTATTTTTTTTTTTAACTTTTCCTTCATAAAATCCATCAAATCTGAAAGAAAAATACAGTTATTGAAGCTTTGACTTGGAAACAATGTCATAGGCTGTTTGGAATTGAGGATCTTACTCTGAAGGTATTGGACCTGAACACTCTGACAGATTGGTAGTTGTGTATTAGTGGTGCCTGTTCAGAAGGAAACCTGGACCACTATGGACTCTGTAGGATTCAAATCCTTTAACTGTGAAAAGACAGAGGATCTTAACTAGGTCAGGAAATAGCAGTCTTAATTCTGAATCAGTTGGGTCTTTGCCCTCCATTGCATGCAAGCTGTGTGAACTCAGTTCTGTGTCTGTCCCCTGTTTCAGAGGGCAGCAGCTCAGAGCCACTGTGAAGTATCACTGTTAAAATACATATCTCTTGTCTTGCTGGGAAGCTGCATTGGCTTCCTGGGGCAAAAGGCTGGGTTTTCTTCCTCTCGGTGAGATTATGAAAATTTTAAAATGCATCTCAATTCAAGGATTTCCCCTGGGAAGCTTTCAGAGGACAAATCATTCTGTAACAAATTGGAGCTTTAGAGAAGTTGTTTGCTGGTATTTTAGTTCAAAATTGTAGGTTTTGGCCTCTTCTCTTTATGTGGCACAGTTTTATCTGGTTTAATAGTGCTGGCATGGAAGAGGAGTTTGAGTGGCTTGGGGAGGCAGTTCTTGTAAAAGAAGCCTGCACAAACATTAATTTACTTTCTCATGCAAAGGTAAAATTGTGTAGGATTAATCTTTTGGTGCCTAAGAGCAGTTGTGCTTTCTTGTGGGAATGGTTTCCTGTAGCCCCTGGAGAGCTGCTGACAAATCCTTTTCTCGTTTATGATTCCTGGGGACATTCAGCAGGCAGAGGTATCTTAATAGATGGAGGGGTTTTTGGTTGGTTGGTTTTGGTTTCCCAGTCCTTCTGTTCCACTGCAAGAAAGTGGTCATGTGTTTAACCCAACCAGAGATTTACCTGGGTTTATCAAAGTCCTCTGTCCAATCAAGAAGCCCTCTACCAACTCTGTCATACACTGATCTTTTGCACTGCTGACAAATCTGTTATTTTTCCTTTTATCCTGGTGTAGGAAGACAGTGACCCTCCAGTAAATGAGAGTTTAAGTATAGAAAACACCCTGTGGGCCAGCACAGTGATTGCATCAGGTAAGATGGAGGCATGTGTAAATCTATTTTAAGGGAATATGTTAACAATTTTTAAAGGTCTTCTTGTAATGGAATAATAATCTCTGTCAGTTGGAGAAATTAGCAGTTGGAATGAGGTTTCCCACTTGTCCTAACACCTCTGGGGAGCTGAGCTGACATCTAATTGCCTCTTGGACATTCCTAGATGTGAAAGAATTGGCGTGGCCTTTGGGCACTTTAGCATCTAGGACCAGAATAGCACTTAATTGCTCTCCACATTGACATCCTAATCTGTAACAGAAATGGTGTCAAATAGATTCTGGTAACAGAAGCTAACATGAAAGATTTCCAGGTAAGTGCTTCCATTGAGTTTGTCTTATATACTTTTAAAAAGGAAAAAAAAAAATTCTTTGACAGATTTTGGCTTCTATATACGATAAGCTCCCAAGGCTTGAGATTAATCAATGCCCTTTTGTAGAGGCTTGTCAAAGTAAAAGCCTTGTGCCTCTCCTGTCCAGCGTGTTGCAAAGTTTGCAGGGCAATAGCTGGAGGAGAGTGAAATTCTGTAATATGGTTCTGGAATTAAAGTTGTTGGATGGAGAGCCTTGACAGTGTGGTACCAGGGTGTACATAGAATTGATAATAATAGGTAGGAATTTGAATTTCAGAAGATGTTTTTGATGCACCAAAAAGGTTTTGATTTGCTGTCTTAAAAGCAGAAAACAGTAAATAAATTTTATTCCTATATGTTTCTATCTAATCCTGCTCTGACTCTTCTTTGAAGTGTATTACAGTGTTGTCACAGTGCTGTGAGCAAGAGATTGTAAAAAAAGCTAGTTGTCCAAATACAATTTAATCAAGGTCCAAATAAAATTTAACCAAGTAAATTCTGTTTATAGATTAGTGATTGCCATGCACTAGGTACCTTACCTTCCTCCCCTCTGAGTGCAGACACATGTAGTCAGCCTGGCAGTTTTTGGTACCCATCAGACTGCTTAATACATGAGTCTCAGCTCATCCTGCTTTTGAGCAAAATAGATGGAGAAGTGGAAAGCCATTTGTTTTGTGACTGTGTGCTGTATGGCTCCTCTCCCCACAGCACCCTTTCCCAGGGGTGCTTTCTTGCCTCTTGTATCAAAGCTTTAATTTTTACCAGCACTTGAACTGTTGCAGATATTAAAGTGCAGTGGCCAAGTTTAACATAGGAATGTATTACAGTGAAGAGCTCTACTGAATTCAGAGGCAAATGCTGTCAAAGCTCTTCCTCTACTTTACACTCAGCTGAGTGTATTATTCAAGTGGGTGCAGGTGCTTTTCCCCAAAGGAGGACACGGTGCACGCTCTGCCTCACCTGGTCATTACTTCAGTGCTGTGTAGAAGTCCTGGGTGGTCTTTGTCTCTGTATCAGGGCAAGCAACAACCTCCTCTTTGCGCAAATGAACTTCCTGTTGGAATCCAGTCCTCCCTGCCGAATATGAACAATGTTCTTTGTAGATAGACGTCTTTGAGTTCAGTTAATAGGAATAATGCTTGCAAATATTTTCATAATTGCAAATGCTTTCTGCAATTGAGTCTGTTCTGAGTGGCCATAAAACAACTGGAAACATTCTTTATATACATACCAGTCTGCCTTCAAGCTGTTTTCTAGCCCTGGCAGGTTTTTCCTCTCGTTTTGACTGACTTGATCAATACAATACTCAGTTTTGTTTCTCCTATGGCGATAATAAATAGCATGTTTTAGGTTATTCCAGTTAGGAAAAAAACATGAATATTCTTTTAAGTGAAAGCTGTCAACTTGTGGTGATGCCATCTTGCTGGGTCAGCCTTTGCTAGTAAGACGTAGCAGAGGTATGTGGCTTTCTCCATCTGCTGTAGTAGGAATGGGTCTGACTGACTGTTTGCAGTTGGTTTGGAGTAGCTGTGCCATCTGCTGATTTGAATTGTGATGATCTTACCATCACCTGCCATCTGGCTCCGGTGATTTGTTTTGTTTTTCCAAAGGAATGTTTCCCAGTGTATTATTAGAAACCACCTCTTCTGAATCAGTCTTATTTAAAAATAATTCACTTGAAGCTTGTTGAAACTTTGGGAGCAGGGAAATAGCAGAGCATAAAATAGCACTGTATTTGCTGGAATGCTTTTTTCAGTGGTGTTTTTCTCCATTTTTAATGACTCCTAAGATTTTCTAGTAAAACACTAGAATCAGACTTTGGCAGTAGCAGCTTTTAAACTCTTGATGGTAGATAGCTTTTTCTTTATGGCTTTTTGCAAAGTCTGTAAGAGAAGTCGGTAGAAACCCAGTAATTTATGGTACTAAACTGTATTATGTTTCTTTGAGAAAAGGAAGAACTTTGTTGCTCTCAGCTGTTTAGCAACTGTGGGACATAGCATTAAAATACACTGGTAAGCTCCCAGCAGCTCCATCTGTTACAGTAAGGTAGGAGTTGGTATGATTCGCCTTTCAGTATGAGCAGCAATTAAACAAATACTGAGTAAATTGTAGATTTTTAAATAAGGTAATTCTGTCTTTGAAAGCTGTTGGAATTAATTGATTTTACTGTGATTGTGGCAACTTTCACCAGTAAAGAACTGTAGCCCAAAGCACTGATTTTAATTTTGACAGACCACTATCCTAGTGTAAGGCAAACTTACCCACACCTAAGTGGGATTCTTGCTGGTGGGAGGAAAACCAAGAAATCCTCCACCCTTGGCAACTTCTATTTATAGCAAGACAAGTGACATCAAAAGGGGGTCAAGGAAAGTGGAAAGAGCAAAGCAGTTCACTTCTCTTTCCATGCACATTAGTTGATGCAGTCTGTGATGCTGCATCAAGTCCAGCCACATGGGCAGCGTGGTTGAAGTCTTAACTGACTGTTTGTAGGTTATCTTCTGTTCAAAGTCTGTGTTTTCATAGGTTTTATATTTTAGGTACCATTTTTAATTTCTGGTTGCTATTGCTTCTGAAATTAACCTGCTAAAAATCCTTCCTAACTGTCAAGCCTTTGGATCCAACAAGTATTTTTATAGTGAAAACTAATGGAGCTTGGTTATCTTCTGCTGATGCATGCTCTGTTTTCTTTAGGTACTGTTGTAGGAGTTGTCCTCTACACTGGAAGGGAACTACGCAGTGTGATGAACACTTCAAACCCAAGAAGTAAGGTATGGTGAGGAAAGAGTCATAATACATAAAAAGAGGCAGAAACTTGTAATATTTTAAAGGAAATCCTTCCGAATGCTGTATGTACATGCTATAGGGACAGCTTCACAGGAATAATGATTCATATCTTCCAGCTTGTGATTTAAGATAGTCACCATAGCAGAACCTGTTTCTGCTTATTTTTTGGTCTGTTATACATGTGTCTTACCACTTCAAGATTGGTAAAACCATTGTTTTATACTGTTATAATGAAATAGTCCCAGTTAGAATAGGAAAGCTTATTTTGCTGCATTCTTCTATTATAGCAAAGCTAAGACAAGGTGCAGGGATGTTTATATAGACAGCAGGTTTTGGCAGCAGGAGTCCTCTCACACCTCTTTATGCCTTGCTTTGCTTTCAAAGGCTGGAAGTCTTGTTTAAGAAGCTGGCAACAGTATTGTTTGTAAATTTAAATGTTTGTAGTGTTTTAAAAGAGATGTTGGCCAGTGGGGAATGGCTCTTTGGCAGTTGATTTCCTTTGTGAATACTGCATTGAGCTGACATCCTCATTTGTGTGCTTGAAATGTCTCTCTCATTTCTTTAGATTGGTCTTTTTGATCTGGAAGTGAACTGTCTTACCAAGATCCTATTTGGGGCCCTTGTGGTTGTCTCACTTGTCATGGTGGCCCTTCAGCACTTTGCTGGCCGCTGGTATCTTCAGATCATAAGATTTCTCCTTCTGTTCTCAAACATCATTCCCATTAGGTAAGGTGTTCTCTAATTCTACCCAGCAAAATAGTTCCTGCTTTGTGTCTTCCTCCATGCTTCTGGTGTGAACAAGCACATAAACATCGGGGGGCGGGTACCCATCGATGATCAGGAACTCGTCGGAGGAGGGCGTTTGGCAACTAAGCAAACCCAAAAATAGAAATCGAGTTGCTGTTCAAACATAAAGAATTGCTTTGTTGTTTCTGCTGAATGTGTTCAGCATATTCCCCTGTTCACTGACTAACTCAGTCTGTGGATTAGTCATTTAAGGCCCCTTCTTTCAGTGTTTGGGCTACCTGGTACTTTGATAAGAGCAGAGCAAAAAGGGGAAAAGTGTTATTTACACAGCACGTAGCATGATAAGACCCAGTTGCCTTTTAGAGGAGATTAAAACTTCAGTGTTTAATTGTGCTGTATTAACAAGTAGACCGTTACTTTCACTGTAGGTCTGGGAATTAATTTCCAGTTCCATTTTTAACGTGCTGTCTGTGTATCAGTCATGGTGTCCTTACTTGTGTGTGTCCATCTTCCACTCAAATGATATCTGTTCTTCTCAATTCTATCGTCTATTTTTGAATTACAGTACCACTGCAGCAATGCACAGTCCTCCTCCCCATTTGCCACACAGTCACTGACTTTAAATATAATTCTCCAGAGACACCCTCTTTGGCAGCTCAAATTCATCATGGAGGAAGTGTCCTTTCATCTTCCTTTGGCAGTTCATGATGACTTTTTCCAAAGTTTAACTGGCAATACATTTCCTTGTTCTTTTTCCCCTCTTCTTCCTGCATAGTTTACGTGTGAATCTGGACATGGGGAAGATTGTCTACAGCTGGGTCATCCGCAGAGATTCCAAAATCCCTGGGACTGTGGTTCGGTCCAGCACTATTCCTGAGCAGCTGGGGAGAATATCCTATTTGCTTACAGACAAAACAGGTATTTCATCTGAGGTTTAGAGTCATGGTATGTTGTTGTTTGGATTTTGTGATGGGTTTGGCCAGCCAGAGAGTATAATGTAAGATTTCTTTGGACTAGAAGAAATACGCATTTCCCGTCACTTCGACAGTATAATTTAATCTGCCTTTTTTTGTGTGTTCTGAATGCATTATAAGTAGGATAGGGCAGAAATATTATGCTACTTCAAAGATCACTTGAAGTATGCTATTAAACCAAAGATCGGGGTATGAATAAAAGCAACTTCTTAGAGTTAGTTTTCAAAGCCAGATGAAGATAGTTTACACGTGCAGGCATAAGCATACCATCCATCTTTGCTGCAAGACCTAAGCTGTAATGAAAAGCTTGGTCTGACATAAAATCCTGGTCCATTGAAGCTGTTTCTAGTTGTCTTTGGTTCCAACAGAACCATAATTATGCCTGCAGCCTTTGCTGGCATCGACTTTGGGGTTAATCTCATTCTTATTTACTGGCACAGTGATGCGCACCACTGCTTGTAGGGAGAATCAGCCCTCAGGCTTGTTAATATTGTCTTTCTTGGTGGCCTCAGCCTTTTCTGTAAGCCTGGTGCAGTGACTGATTCAGGTGCTGGCTTAGTTTCTCTTGAATTTGGGGTGCAGCAAAGATGGGAAGGTCTGCTGTGGAACAGGTGTGTTGGCTCTCACTCCATGCCTGGTGCTGCTTCTGTTACAGGAACTCTTACACAGAACGAGATGGTCTTCAAGCGACTTCACCTGGGAACAGTAGCTTATGGCCTGGACTCCATGGATGAAGTACAGAGCCACATATTCAGTATATATACACAGGTAGAATTAAGTTGCATTACTTAAATCATTGTTCACAAGTTTTCCAGGTCACTGGTCTAAAGATGAGTTAATATGGCATGGATCTGCTTATACTTCTTGGAAAAGTCTGAAGGACTCGGTAAGCGATAACAGAGAACAGTAGAACAGTGTATCAGTATCACTGCTTTAGGCCCAATGGTTAAAAAAGAAAATGGTAGAAGTGGAATTCTTTCACTAATACGCTAACGAATTCTGTGGTGCATAACTGACATCTGCTTTGAGAACTATCTGTGCCTAAAGAAGGCAGCAAAGTCAACATGTAAAGCACAGAACAGGAAAATCCTGTTTTGGGAAGTTTCTCCCTAGCATTCCTCTTCCAGTATCACAGATGAGCCAGCATCTACAAAGCCGTCATCTCTATTCTTAATTTCAGGTTTTTATGATAACCAGGTAATGCCATGTGACTTGTCTGGGTCTGCAAATAATATTCCTTAGCATGTTACAATGGACAATCAAAGCTTCTTATAGATGCATATACTTCCTTTGTAAAACAAGGGATGAGGTTTTACTTAAGAATACTACTACCTTGAGGAAAAAAATATTCAGCTGTCAGTGACTGATGTTCCAGCTGCCTCTCTGTGTGGTATTTACAAAACATGTAAGAATTGTCACTAATAAGGTAATCATGGAAGCATTATTTTCCATATTCTGTTAATAACCAATCTCTCAACTTCAGATAGAAACATTTATCTTGTGACTTACTATTAGATTTTTTTTCCTGTTGTAAAATGTGATTCCAGAGATGCAATCTGCAGACATTAGTGATGAGTTGCTATTCCCATGTCATATGTGAAACATTTTCATTTCTTAAGAGTTGTGGAATAGCTTCATTCCTATGGAAACTGCAGAAGTAGTTCCTCAAGTGCCTGTGCCTTGATGATGCACACCCGATGCAGTGAACTGGGTTTTTCACATCACATTGATTTTGCTTTGCTTTAGAGGTTTTAGACTCAAGTACACTTTCTATACCCCCCACGAAGTGAAACATGAAGCCAGCATTCTTGCCTGGAAAAAAGGCACCATGTACTGTAAATGGGATTCTTATTTTTGGCTTTTGTTCATGGTGGTAAAGACACACAGCAGGTTTCCTTGACCTCAGTGATCTGTTTGGTGGCATAGCCCTTTACTGGGCAGGCTGTCGGGATGCAATGTGCTTTTAACTAAGCGTATGATGGTTGATAAAATACCTGGTATTTTGAGTAATTCTCTTCTTCACTGTCATGTGTCGCCGGTAACTTGTAACTCCTCTTGCTATTCCTCTCTCCACCCCCCTCTGTTTTCACAGCCACCTTAGCATCTGGTTCTTCTCTTGGTATTGAGATCCTTAAATGACTGAACTGTACTTAAACAACAACAAAAAACAGATTTCAGATCTATTTACTCTCATTTTTTACTCAGTCTCCAGAGAAAACTTGACTACTTGTTAATTATTTGCCAAAGTATTCAATATTTGTTACGGATGTTTGGGTGACTGACAAGTCCAGTTTGTGACCAGTGCTTTATATCAGTTTAAATGCACCTCAGCTGAAGGTTTGTCGTTGTTTGATTTGGTCAAAGCCTGTTGCAAAAGTACTGATAAGCAGGAATATTAAATTTTCGGCTCTTGTGTGTTGTAATCCCTAGAGCATGGAAAATAGCATGTGGAATTAAACTGGTAAAGGTTATGTCTCATAAAATGTTTATAATTACCAAATGAGATTCCCTATAATGAGAAGCATTTGCTGGCAGTGATTCATTTTGAACTGTAGTTCTTATTCTTTGCTCTTATTTTTACCATGTTGTGGCCTTTGACCTGGAAGTGAAACTTTTGTCCTTTTGACACTAAAGGTTAACAGAGCAGGAAACTAGATCACTGTGTGTCCCTTCTTCAACCAGGATAATTTAGTAATTGTGTAATTATCTGAAGTCTCCCATTCTGATACTAAAAATAGTATTAAAAATTAAATGAATGTAATTAATTCTAGGCCCATACAAGTCATCTGTTTTCTGGTTTTGGCAGTTATATTCTCTTGTACATGGAATGCAATTGACTGAATTTTCAGAGTCAACAGTCTTTTATGGAGCTAAATGTGGTTTCACCAAGTCCTCTGACTGGTCTCTTGCCAGTTGCTGTTTGGATCTGCAACAAAGGGTCATCTTCAGAGGGTACAGTTCCAAAACCTTAGGTACATCTTTTGGGGCACTTCACCAGTAGCAATGGTTGCATTACAACGGGATGTGTTCCCAGCAATGGTCTGAGTTAAGGTATATGAAGAGTGCATCTCATTGCTGGGGACATGAACCTGTGCAGCTGATACATGTATGATCTTCACTGAAGTGAAAACTTACTTTAAATTATCTTCTTTTCTTTTCTTCCTGCAATAAGACTTTATTCCGCTTTCCTTTTTTATAAGCAATCTCAGGACCCACCTGCTGTGAAGGGCCTTACCTTGGCCACCAAGGTGCGTAAAACCATGAGCAGCCGAGTACACGAGGCAGTGAAGGCAATTGCTCTGTGCCACAACGTGACACCAGTGTACGAGTCCAATGGAGTGACAGACCAGGCTGAAGCTGAGAGACACTATGAGGACTCCTGCAGGGTGTACCAGGCCTCCAGTCCTGATGAGGTCAGTATCCATTTGACTGTATAAAAATATAAATACGACCTTGCTTGCCCCTGGGAAAAAAACTGTTTGGTGAAAGTATTCCTGTCTAGTGAAGGGGATAATATTTTAATGTATTTATTGCAGTGATAACTGACAGACCATGAGTGCTCTCTCAGCTGATACACTTAAGCCAAATCTGCCTCTCTGCCTGAAGCTACAGAGCTACATAATGACTATGATCTGGCTCTTCTGCATCGCAGTTTTGCTGGTGTTTCTGCACGTTTTGTCCAGGGTATATTTTGCAGTTCAGAGATGTGAATCCCTTTGACAATGTTTGTTAAATTATAGGTAATCTTGTCTTATTTGGGGGATAATGACTTGTGGAAGGGGTTAGAGCACTCCCGCAAGTCAGCTTGTCCCTGACCTTCAAGGTTCAGATTTCTGGACCAAGTGAAGAGTTGTAAATCACACTGGATATCATTGCTAATCCAGGACGCATCCCTTCCCATGGAGACAGGACAGACCCAGAGCCCTGGTTAACTCTGCACAGTGAGTTAAGTGCATGAGTTTGTCTCAGGGCAAGGCTGGGCCCTGCCAGTTCTCTGCTGGCACTCAGTCCAGCCAGGACTATGCAGGGATGTACAGTAGGGATGAACTTTACAGCTCACTGGAGACTCACTGGAGACTCTTACTGAACACCTGAGAGATCAAATTCACTACAGGATTTAGGGCTGAAGCATTCTTTACCACCCTCTGCAAAGCTTGGAAAATCTAATTAGTGTGTTGTTTCCTTCTGTGATGAAGACAGGAGGAATAAAATAGGGTTTCCTGTATTGGTTGTACTTCTTGGATACTTCTTTAGTGCGACCAAAGTAAAACAACTTGTTTTCTGTTAATTTGTACAATTACACTTGCTCTGTGCCATTTGAAAGACTGAAGTTTGAAACTTCCCATAAGAATCCTAGTGGCAGCATGAGATCTTATCATCCATTTGACTACATTTGGAGGGTTCTTCCGTCTATTGCCCCAGATAAAACAGGTTTGCCCCCTGTAATAACCTTTTCACCTTTGACATCAGAAAGGAAGCTGGCTTTCCTCATTCTTAGAGGTGAGAAATTGTATGCGTAGGAATAAATTTATTCATTAGAAGCCCAGCTGTGTGAGGATTTAGAGATTGTCCCATGTATTACGGAAGGACTGGCACACAGAGTTAGCTTCTGCATTTCATGTGCATTCAAAATACTCCCTGTAGTGTTTCTTCCAAAGTAGACCATTCATTTCACACAGTGTCTTCTTGTCTGTACTATACAAAGCTGCACCCTTACTTACTTATCTCCCACCTCTGTTGGTGTGCCTATAGTGACAAGCGCTTACTCCTCCCTGGCTTTGGAGCTGGTGAGCAGTGTGCATCTATGTCCTTTCCCACCACGTAATCTGGGACAGTATTTTGCTTACCTGCTTTTCTCCTCTAGTGTGTTGCTGTCCCCTGTGCAGCTGACAGAAAGCAACTGCCTTTGGATTGAAATGAGGTCCGAATGATTTCCAGATGGTATTTTTTTTGTGATCTCCATTTGAGTGGGGTTTTTTGGTTTTGTTGTTTTTTTTTTTTTTCCCCAAAGCATTTACTGGCTATTTTTTGCCCAGATCCTCTGTTTATTTACATGTATGCAGTGGTATATAGTGAAGTCAGCTATTTTTCTTTTCCTTTTTTGCTTTATACTGTTCTGTCTTTAAAATATTTATGCAGCAATTTGTCTCAGATACCCAAGGGATTATTGTTTGTTTGTTTTACTATAGCATGATAACTAACCCGTGTTTATTGTTTAAATTCTTTTTTCCTTTCTTGTGGTGTCTTAAGTGGTGAATTACAGTGGGTTCAGAAATCAGATATGTTTTGCTGCACTGACGAAATCTTGTCTGTAGGTCTTAGATATACAAATACTGTTTAGACATGCTCTGTGTATGTCATACTAGATGGTACAAAATGCAGGATCAGCACAAGTTGAGTCCTTTAGAAAAGAGCAATGCTGTTAAATAGCATTCCCTGCAGAGGAATGGCTCTGGACTCCTGTTAAAGCCAGCCTTTGAAATCCTATATCAATAAAATATTGCCATGGCAGGGAAGGTCAGTTTATGAAATGAGTACAAAAACTTGTATTCTCTTTACTTTAACAGCAAGGGTAATTTCTACCAGTTGGCATAGGATTCATTTCCTGTAACAGAAAGCAGGATTTCCTAAATTTGTTTCCTGTGCACGCTGCCATTTAGAAGTCTTGAAGTATCTTTATTCAGATATCAGTTACAGCCTTGGGGCTCTGCAAGCCAGTTGTCAGTTGTAGCCATACAGTAACTAACAGGGGAAATGAAATAGATATAATCTGATCAGAGATAAGAGTGCCTGGGATTCCTGGGCAAACAGTCTTTAACCCAGACAACCCGCTGCAGCTGCCAGGACATGAAAGGGTGCACCGATCAATTGGTTTCTGCTTGCTGTCTGCCTGCCTAGGCAACCCTAAATGGGACGTTTGTAGAGCAACTCATGGCACCGAAGGATCAATTTGTCTCTTTAGAATGAAATTTATTAGTCGATATCCACTTCAGTGGCGGCTTGGGTAATTCAATTGTCAGAAAGAGCAAAGTTTGGGGAATAGTGTGTAGCTGCTCTGCTTTGTAATGCTCAGATCTGTATCTGACTTGGCCTGGATGGAGCTGCAGAATCCTGGACTGTGGTTAGGGGCTTTGTTCGTTTCCCCTCATCAGTGAGTGTGGACTCTCTTGAAGGTGTTTGAGGGGTTTCAAGCCTGTTTTTAAATCTAACTGGTTTAAGCTGTAAACGTATTTTTGCATTTTGAATGTTTCTTTTTGCTGTGACTGAGAGCACTTCTATCTGTTTGGATGGCACAGAGCAAAACTCTTCTGTCTCACAACTGAGCTGGAATGTGCTCCCTGTCTTGGGGTGCCCAGACCCTGCAGAAGAGCCATCAGCACTTCCCAAAGCCTGGGCCTGTTGTGCTGCTTGTTGAATGGGGATGGTAATGTCAGTGCTTTTAGTACATCTGACGGGAGCACTTCAAAATTATATCACTTTCTTTCCCAGTAATTTATTCATTAAGCACTATAGAGGCTGGGAAATGGCATGTTCAAAGGGGTCAGCCCCACTTCCCCTCTGGTGCTGAATGCAGTTCACCTGGAGGGCCATTAAGGGTTGGCAGGACCCATGCCTTCTCAGGAGCAGAATGGCAAAGGGGGATATCTTTCATTATTCATCCCTTCCACTGATGTATCTTTTTGCAGTCTCAGGGCTGTTGGGAGTGGCTGGTGTTTTTCAGTGCAGCACAGTTTGAAGCATGTCACGGGCATGACGCAGCACCTCTGACGTGCTGCTCATCCATTTGTTCCTCTGCACAAGGCTTCAATACTTCCTGACATAGGATTTAAATGAGACTGTCGGGGGAGGAGGTGCCTGCTGTGAAAGAAAGTAGCAAAGGAGATGCTTTAAGGGCTGAGCTGGGAGCAGAGATTTCTCTCTCCAGAGATTTGCAGCTTACCACCATGGGCAGATCAACAGTGCTGCGCACATGGAGCATCGTATAACTTCATGCTGTGAAAAATTCCTGATAATTATTTCTTAACCAGAGTATTAGAGACCCAAACCCCATCTGCTCTGGGAGACAGTTAAGAGGATTATCTGACTGCACACCTTAATGCACCAAGGATGGCTTGAAGAAACTTTTGGACATGATAAGCTTGAATGGGCCTTTGATTTGTTGTAATCTTTGTGAATAAGCTTGCAAAAACTTGCTAATGTTAAACCAAATATTGATTCAAATTGATTTAAAGGTCTTTATTATAAATGCTTCCATTTTTATCTGTATCTTATGTATAATTTCCCCAAATAAATTCTGTTTTTGTCTAAGGCATTTGTGGTCACTTAAGGCATTAAAGGCAGAACCTGAAAGGCACAAGGGATAATAAACCTTCAAGTCAGCAGCAACCATGTGCCCAGCACTCTCATGCCTTTGAAAATGTCACTGTAAAATACTTCCAGTATTTCATGTCTGTTTGGAGAAAGTATCCCTTGATCCTTTCTGGAGGCCAGTGATATATGGGCTCGTGTCAGCTGCTGCTCCCATCTGTTACTGCCAAGACAGCTTCTAGAGTTAAACCCCTGTATCTCAGGAGCCTGGATCTTAGATGGATGTGTCAGCTGAGGTGAGGATTCTGGTGGAATTGTCAGGGAAGCAAAATAAAGGCTTGGGTTGTCTGTCATGACTGGTTGTAATCTAAGTGAAAGCTTATGATGGATTTATTGGTGTAGGTCCTTAAATTGTAGGAGCTGCAATCAAGATGATACCCACATAAGTTCATTTAAATTAGTTCTGGTGCGTGCCTTGAACGCTTTGGGGTCTGTTTTGGGGTTTTTATTTTGGTGGGGTGTTTTTAATGTTTGGGGAGAAGTGATTCTTTGCTAATAGGTGCCTGAGCCAGCCTTCAGCTGTCTTGCAGTGTAGAGGTTGAAAGCTGTTGATGAACTGTTACTACCAGAGTGTAACACAGAGCTCATTTTGTTTGCCTTTTCTTTAATATGAATTGTTAATGTGCTCTGCATTAGTGTTTCTGGCTTTGATACTGTAAATCCAGGGTGAATGCACTGTTTTGAATTCTTGATTTCATAAACAGCAAACTGGGAAAAAGCACATTCAAGAAGTGTTTGCAAAGAGATGTGCCTGATGTGCCCGAGCACCTCCGGTCTGGGCGAAGGGTGCAGGTGCCTGCCATGGCTGCAGGGTTGTCCTTTGGGATGTGGTAGTCAAAGGCAGGGATCTGTCCACCTCCTGCTGATAGTCCATCCGCTGAATCAGGCAGGAGCTGGGCTGCCCAAACCCCCAAAACACTGGTAGTAAGCTTCTAACCTCAGGAAGAGCCAGCTAGAAGGAGCCATATAGGAGCATGTGTGAACTGATCCGTAGTGCCAGTAATGACTAATGAGCTTCTCTGCAGCCCCCACCCACTACCCCTTCCCCTCTGGTGCTCCTCAGGGGAGCTATGGCTTGGCCTGGCTTCCCTCACTGTGGCCTTCTCCTTTCAGGTGGCCCTGGTACAGTGGACTGAGAGCGTGGGCTTAACACTGGTGGGTAGAGATCAGTCCTCCGTGCAGCTGAGGACACCGGGTGGCCACATCCTGAACTTCACCATCCTCCAGATCTTCCCCTTCACTTACGAGAGCAAGCGCATGGGGATAATCGTTCGGGTAAGTGGCTTCGGGTAAGCTCTCGTGTCTCTGTCTCTCCTGCTAACACAGTGTGAAACCTGTAAACCACTTGTTCTCACCCGTGCTGCTCTTCCTGGCTGAGTTTTGCAGTCTTTTCTAGCTCAGGCTCTAGGTTAGTTCTCTGTTTTGAGCTAATGGCATCTCACTGCTGGGTGATACATCTTTTTCTTGTCTATATTCTGTAGTAAGTGCTGTAATGCCCTGGAATATCTTTAGCGTATTGATCTTGCATCAGCCTTCCAGTCCTTATAGCAGCCTTCCCATACCTAAAGGGGCCTACAAGAAAGCTGGAGAGGGACTTTTTACAAGGGCAGGTAGGGAGAGGACAAGGGGGAATGGCTTTGAAGCCTCAATCTGTGACCCTGGGGCTGTCTTTTCATCTGTCCAAAAGCTCCTGCCTGTCCTATCCATGCTACAGTTGTGCTGGCAGAGCTGGGGGGACTGTATGATGGACTGGGGCTGTGAGGTGACCCAGGTCACAAATGCTTTCCCTTCCTCAGGGTCAGCCAGGAGCAGGAACTCAAACAGGTTCACGGGTCCAGCTTAAACTGCGTCTCCGAAGCAGTTGTGGTGGCACATCAGGGAGTGATGGAGATGACAGCAAGTGGGAAGGAGGGAGGGGATCCTGACTGATGCCACAACAAATAACTTTTGGTTATTGTTAGTGGGTTTTTTTGGAAGTGCTCCCCAGATCTCTGCCAGGCATTGAAAGTTCCTTCAGATCCCATGGAAGTACAGCATGGCAGCAGGGATGCACTGGATTCCACTCCCATGGAAGCACTTAACAGCTGCAGGGATCTTTTTTTGAGCTATATACTAGAGCCTGCAGCCATGCTGAGAATGTGGTGTCATGAGCAGGGCTTGAAAATAGCTGAGTAAAGGTAAAAGGGTGCATTTGTGCAAGTACCTTGATCAGCAGCTGCAGGGACTGCGCACGCTAAATACGTGCCCAGTTGAAATTGCATACGTAACTTTATGGTTCTGTATACAAATACAATAAAAGACTGGACTTTCAGAAAAAAAAAAAGTAGTTTAAAAGAAAGAAGAAAGTCTGGGTGTTAAAACCATTTGAGATCAGTTCTCTGTTATCGTCTTTAGTTTTCAAGATAGTGCTGGAGACCCTGTGTTAGCAAGGTAAACAAGCCCAGCTATGGTAAGACACTTCCATTTGCCTGCGAATCAAACAAGGTGAAGCAGTCTGAATATTTCTTTTGGAGATAATTACAACATCCATGTTAATTTCTACTGAGAGTACAGATAGATAAGTGGTACCAGGAATCTAAACCATGAATATGAAACCTGTAATCCAGGGCACGATATAATTTGTTGTATCATTTCTTGGGAAGTGCAAGTTTGTTATATGTTTGTTAGGGTGGAAGGGGTAGGTAAGATTGGTGGGTTTGTAACTATCCCCCACCCCCCGCCCTTCATTTACTCTGTGGTAAAACTGGCTGTTTGTTTTGGGGTGTCAGGAAATAGGGTGTACAAATATCTTCTGCCTCATGTATTTTAAGTTACAATAGGAGGAGTTGCCTTTGTTTTTAGTTAGAAGCAGTCAGGATCAGCGTTGCATGCATGGCTCTCATCGACAGCAGATTAATGTAGTCTGCTTTATCGGCTGATATTTGGTAGCTTCACGAATCTCAGCTTCCCTGGAGGCCTGGGAGGGCACAGCCACTGTCAGAAATGAAGGGCATCTCGAAGGGATGACGTAAAATGGAGCAATACAGTGGTTGTGTTCAACAACAACAAATATTAGAGAACTTCAGTATTGCTGCTACCAAGATATCTGGTGATAAAGATGGAACTGTAATAGGTGCATACAGTTATTTCCACAAACCATGAAGGTCAAGATGTGTTTAATGTGGATTGAACATTGTTAAAGCTCACGCAAGTGGCTGTATTTGTGTTATCCCGTCTGAGTATTATGGATGTGAATCTACTGTTGTTCAAGGAACTGTTTTCGAGTTCTGGATCACACAACACACTACAGTGTATGGGGCACAAATTTGTATTTTGAGTTGTTCCAGGCTTTGGAATATTAAAACATGCCCAAGGGCAGGAATGTTAGTTGAAGTGGGCTGATAGGCTGAGCTTGTGCAAAGTAATCAGTGTGTTAAATCTGTGAATCTAGAGTTCAACAAAATGCCATTGAAAGTACATAGCCAGCAATGCTAGTGTTCTTGCAAATGTCTCGTGCTGTGTGGGGCAGCTGCAGCAAGTATAGTGCATATCCATTTAAATACAGCAAATGTCGATCCTTCGGGTTATTTATTTTTATAGTGGAAATTATGAGGACACTTCAGGTGACCTTTTCAAGACCTAGAATAAAAACGTTAGCAATAAAAGATGGAGGATTAAACCATCTCCCTCCACACTGCTTATTGAAAGTGCAAACTTCAGATGAGATGCTGTTTTATCACAGTTGTAAGAAAAGGGCTGAGCATCGAAGCCGGGGTGCGCTTCGTTACAGCGTGTTCATATGCTCAGCAGAGAAGTGCATGCTCTGAAATTTCCCATCTAAGTGGATGAGAGTCTTTCCCTTCCTCCCTCACTTTGATTTGAAGCTTATTCATTTTAAGTTATCTATTACCTACATTCTCCCCCATTAGGAAGAAAAAGATTTCTATTTTGCATTTCTGTATTTAGAATATTAATGCTACCAAAACCAGCAAAACTCCCACTTGTGGTCAGTGGGAGCAACATCAGGCACAGATCTTGACTGTAAATACTGTTAATAGAAGCACTGGCCCCTCTCTGTTGTGCTTGTTAATTGAGTATCTATTTTGCAGCCGCTGAGTTGCTGTTAAGCCGCTAAGATCAGCTCCCTATGTATCCTGTGCGGAAGTAGGGTGTGAGTAGCACATGTTGGGCGCCTAGGTATTGCTTTGCTATGTTCCTATGTACTCCCAAAATACTACTTTAAGCAGGGTTTTCATTTCTATTGAAAAGAAAAAGGGGAAAAAAAGGGTTTACAAACAGGTAGTTGTCAAGTTAAATTTTTCTTTGATTAAATATACATGTATGTATGTGTAGGCACGCCGTTTGGTTTTGATCCACAACACAAACACAAGGTGTTTACCTTTTCAGTGTATCTTCTAAACCTGTTAAAAAACAGTTTAAAACTTGGTTAAAAATTTGTATCTTTTAAAACTTATTTAAAAAACAGAAATAAAAGGAAGGAAAGTAGCTTGAAGTATCCAGAAGACAACAGAGTGAGCAACCAGGAAGGAGAGGGAGGGAGAACTGCCGACTGAGACTGCACTCAGAACCGTAGTGAGTAGCATTCAAATGGCAGTATTTTCTGTTCCACCATACGGATATTGCTTGTTCTTGTAAACTGCATCCACTGCAGGAGCCAGTGGGATCATCCTGCCAGGCTTCCTGTACAGTCTGGGTATGGAGTTTCAGTGAGTGATTCATGTGCCCACCCCTACAGTGCTGTTACTGATGGCAGAGTCAGCCATCTCCCTGCTGGTCCTGTCCACTCTGGCTCCTATAAAAAGATCTCCTTCAACATATAACTTTTAGTGAATAAAGTTGTAGTTAATGCTGGAAACAAGTAGCAGATGTTGCCTTGTTTGGGATATTTTTGTCCTATCTCCGTGTTTGCTAGTTAGCAACTGTCAATTCTGCAGCTGATTATTTTAGTTCTGAGAAGTCTTGTTTCTACCAAAGCAGCCCCTCTTCCCTGTCCTGTTTACTGACTTATCTTCTTGAAAGAAGGCCTGTTTTTTTGACCACAATATTTTCCATTCTTCTTTTTCTTTGCATTTTTTTCCCCTTACCCATGTGGAATGATCTTTGTTGTAAAGCAAAGATAGTGCTATTGTCATATCTGGAATTGAAAGAAGCCTTTGAACCATGACCAGAGTCAGACCATGGTGGAAAAAGATGCCTCTCCAAAACAATATAACTGGCAAATCTCCGTGTAGATTTATAGTGTGATCTTACCATAATATGAGAATGCACTAACCTCCTATTGAACTCGGTGAGAGGAAATGACTAATGCAAGGAGATAGCTGATACAGTATTTATATTGGACAAAAAAATCTAAACTATCTTAAGCCAGTTCTGCAGCACGGGAAGTGGAGTCTTTATTCAGTTTCCTACAGAGATGTTGTTAGACACTTTTTAATCAAATAATTTACTAGATAAACCTTTACCTTTAGCTACTGCCAAAAGTGTTGTTTTATTTAAGCGGATTCTGGTTGTTTTGGTAGGCTGACACACATTTTGCTTTGGGGATGTGGGGGTATCAGTATACGAAGTTTTCGTGTTGGATGTTTCACTGAAAACTGTGCTTAAGATGAATTATAAGAATCTTCCTCGTGAATATCTCTATGAGTTTGGCAAAAATATTCAGTAAAGGAGCTTTGTTATCTTTGGCTGCTCCTAATTTCCCTAGCAAAGACACTTGCTTCTCATCTTTGCTTTTTTATCCACATTAGCTGCTGCTTTTCTTTTAAGCTGTGGTTATAAACTGTTTTGCCGTTGCCACAGGGTGTTAGACTTCTACCTACCAACTCAAACTGTTAGTGTATGAGAACCTTCACTGCTATTTTCTGTAATAGTGGAAGAGATTGCCATGTATATTAATAGTGTAAGAAAGAAAGTGTCCACTGTGCTTTTCTTTAATACCTTTTTTTTACTCGAGTATTTTCCACCCTTCATTTGCAGCTGTGTATTTCCAGACCTTCCTGGGCTTTTTGTTTTACTGTGTTAAGTTTATTTTCTTCTTATCCCTGGTGGCTATCTTGGTTTACAGAGCAGTTTGTCCCTTACTCATTGTTTTGTCTCCTTTGAGGAAATTGCCAGGGCTTCCATTAGCTTGTAATACTAATAGCTGTGACCTCCTTAGATATCTGCCTGGTTAGAAGGGATTTTTTAATTTGTGGTAATGTAAATATGCTTTGCTTGCAGCCTACAAATTACTTGTATCGGGTAAGGCAGGCAGCAGTCTAACCTTTCTGTGGCAAATGTAAACTTTAATTATGCTTATGCTGTATAATGTAACAGAGGGGGTAAATTAGATTGGATTTTACTCTGTTAAGCTTCGTGCATCTGTTTTATTGCTTCAGGTAAGTATGAAATAAATTTTGTAGGTGAGGACCAGAGGTTATTCCAAAGGCATGCACAATCAGGATTGAGAGGTGTCTGCGTGGAAATGCCATGTTGCAGATTAAAAAGCTCATCATCCTTGTCTAAACCATTAATTTCTACTCTAAATTAACCACGTTGCAGTTGAATAGGCATCTGCTTTTGGCCCCCAGACAGATGGACCTTCAGCCTGAATCAGTGCAGGCATTTTTTGTGACTGGTGTGCAGAAAACTCATCACTTAGCTTGCTGAGGCCACTCCAGATATGCTAATAGTAGCCCAACTTAGACTCTCTGTTTCTTATCTGCAGGATGAATCAACAGGAGAGATCACATTCTATATGAAGGGCGCTGATGTAGTGATGGCTGGGATCGTGCAGTACAATGACTGGCTGGAGGAGGAGGTATGGGTCTGTCTCCCCTATGTATGCAGGGTTTCTCATGCGAGTGCTTTTCTCCTTCCAGGGCAATGCATGACAAAGTTTGTCAGCGTGGCAGGGTGTTCATAAGTGCTAAAACATCTGTGAGTCAGAAAGTCACTGATGTCTTGGCAGTTCATTGAATTAGACTTCAGCCAAATATATATGTTGGAACAAAAAAAGTCAGGCGGCGAGTTCAACACACTTACTGCAGAAAGTCCTGTAAGTAAAATGGATTTTGCTCAGAATGGATTGCCACTCAAGGTCACCACATTTGTCCTGGGCTTGATCCTGTGTTTGTATTTATTGTAGACTGAAAGGTCTAGTTTCAAAACTACATTGGGCAGCTTTATACTGGGATATCCCTATCAGGTCAGTAGTAATGCTGATGCAGAGTTCACAGCAGTACCTTCCGTTACTGATTCTCTCCACCTCCAAACCCTGGTGTTCAAAGAAATAGTATTACTTTGGTCTTATTTTTAAGAGTTGATGGCCAAATAGGTGAAGTCTGCAAATGAAAGGCTTGTGTCCATTTACTTACACATGGAGGAAATGAAATCAGTGGGGTTGGTTTTGTCACACTGGTACAGCAGAGAACATTTTTTGTTTCTGATCACTGGTATAGATCACAAACTATTGCAGGTCTCCTTTTTTCCTCTCAGGTTTATCATGCACTTTATCAGATGCTATAGACTCACTAGGGTTGCTCAGATAGGATGGTTATTTTCTTAACTTGCTATCTTACATTGCCATCTCTGCAATGCTGTGCATAAATCATCTTACTTGTGATGGAGTTCACAGTACAGTGTGATATTTCTTTTCCAGTGTGGTAACATGGCTCGGGAAGGCCTGAGGGTTCTTGTCGTAGCCAAAAAGTCTCTGACGGAAGAGCAGTATCAAGACTTTGAAGTAAGTTTTTGTTTGTTTACTTTTCTTTGGTTTTAAACAAACAGTCACTGAAGTGATTCTGACAGACCTCTGGTGATAATGCTGCCTCTCATCTCCCTCCTCCTGCTAGCATTGTCATCCTTCAATGTCAAAGTTGCTTTTTAAGTGATACGTATGAAATTGGATCCCAGCCAGGACCCTCCAAAACAGTTCCTGAATCCTGCCTTATAATCTTTCACACTGATAAATTCTGCAAATCTTCATCATTTGTTAGACAAGTTGTGTTTGTGTGGGGAAATGTGTTGGCTTTCAGTTTTCATTGTTGCATTCTGACATCCATGGAAACTACAAACAACCACAATATAACCCAGCCGAGCTTCATGGAAACGCAGGCTTCACACGTGAGGTTTGTTAGATGGGTCTTTACACACAGCACTATGTTGCTTACCCCAGACAGGCAAAATGTGAACCGGAACTGTTAAGTTAAATGCAGAGAGGAGATAGTGGAAATGCTTAGGATTCTCCATTGCCATTGTTTGTAGATGTGTTAGTTGTGAAAACCATGGTTAGACCTGTGGTACAAGGGAGTTGCTTCCAGGGTTTCTGTAGATGCCACTTCAGCAGCTGCTGTGCATTGGTGTGCGCATGGATGTGATGTGCACTGTGCTTCCCAGCTGTAACAGGACAGGGACAAAATGACAGTAACTTCCTGAAGTAATTTCCACCTTATTCTGTAACACACACCTCATGTTCGCCAGCCATTACAGGTGGCATCCCTTGAATGAGAGTTAACAGCAGGAGGTTAACTGGTTAACCTGCAGGCTGGCTGTGTGAGTGAGTGGTTGTGTCTGCTCTGTCCTCAGGCACGCTACGTCCAGGCAAAGCTAAGTGTGCATGACCGCTCCTTGAAGGTAGCCACAGTCATCGAGAGCCTGGAAATGGAGATGGAGCTGCTGTGTCTCACCGGCGTGGAGGATCAGCTCCAGACGGACGTCAGACCCACTCTGGAGACACTGAGGAATGCTGGCATTAAGGTCTGTCCAACATGGTGTTATTCCCAGCTGGAACACTTAGACTCTCTGGAGTATGTGGCACTGCCCTACAGCCAGTGAGTCCTGGCAGTGTGGAGGCCCTGTCAAGCTGCATGCTTCACCAGGTGTCATTTCTAAGTGGGAACAGTAGGGCTGGTCAATGCATTTTAAACATCACGTTGGGAACAGAACATGCTGGAAACAGTAAATGTTAACTGAACACATGAAAGCGTGTCACCTTTTGTGCTTTTCTTCTGATCTTGTTTAAACCCCGCTGGTAACTAAGGACCACACAGCCACTTGCTCACTCTCCCCATTTCCCCTCCCTGGACAGGATGGGGAGGAGAATCAAAGGAATGTAAAACCCACAGGTTGAGATAAGAACAGTTTAATATGAAATAAAGTAAAATATAGTGATAATAGAAATAATAATAACAATACTGATTCTAATAATAGGGAACAACAAAAAAAGAAAAATGAAAATTGAGAAAACACAAGCAATGTGCTCACCACCCATTGACAGATGCCCAGCCAGTCCCTGAGCAGTGATCAGCCCCTCCTGGCTAACTCCCCCCACTTTATATACTGTGCATAATGTTCTATGGTATGGAATACCCCTTTGGCTAGTTCAGGTCCTGGCTGTGCTCTCTCTGGCTTTTTGTTCTCCTCACTGGCAGAGCATGGGAAACTGAAAATTCCTTGATCAGGGCAAGTGCTACTTAGCAACAACTAAAACATTGGTGTGTTATCAGCATTATTCTCAGACTAACGCCAAAACACAGCACTGCACCAGCTACTAGGAAGAAAACTAACTCTGTTCCAGCTGAAAACAGGATATCTTCCCGTAACATGCTCTGGCTCCATCTGCAGAGAAGCCGAGTGTGTAGGCAGGGACTTTTGGGCAATAGTTTGTTTCAGATGTTGTATGAAACAAGTGTGGTTTGGGTGTGTTGGGTCCCTGGTGCACCAACTCCTGTGCGGGGGTTGAAGCTGTGCGTATACAGCTTTTCAGTAGCCACTAGAGGGGGTGTGAGCCAAGAGAATCGGGCGCTGGGCTGACTTTAGTTCTGTGTGCTCAGCGGCGGGGGAACCGGTGGTGCTGCTTAGTTCCCATCTAGGGAAACCTGTCGGTCAGAGCCCAAACTTGCAAAAAGGAGTTAAAAAAATATATATAAATGGAGTAAATATTCAGATTTGGGTGAAAAAAGTGGGTAAAAGGTTCTGGTCGTGATTTCTCTGCTGTAAGCAGCAATGGGAGCAAAAATCTTGAGCCATGCTGTGAATCCAGAGCAGGGCTGTGTGTTTGGGATTTAGGTAGGAAGTGGAATTCAAGGCTTGGGGCAAGCTTCCAAAAGCGTTTTCTGTTTGGAACCATCCCTGTCAACAGCAAGGACTTGAGCAGAGAAGTGAGATGAGTGGAATCAGACAATTCTTTAGCAGGACTGTGGGTTTTTCCCCCTGCAGCGTAGCCCTGGCCAGTTATTCCAAAGCTGGTTTTGCTTTTTTTCTCTCCACCTTGGCTGGAGTCAGTGTCAGGGTGTGGGCTGTGTCATCACACAGCCAGGCCGGCACTTCAGAGCACTCCTTGCAATGGTATGTTCATCAGGGTATTGCATGCAAGAAGTAAATCAAGAGGAAGGCGGTCTTGTAATTCATTACAGGGACCATCTTGTTAAGATCAAATCTCTTTCCAACCTCAGATTATTGAACAAATAAGTGAGTCTTTGTGTGGTTTGGTTTGTTTTGGTTTGTTTTTTCTCTTTGTGTTAGGTATAAATATATATATTTTTTTAAGTTTCATGAAATACTCTTGGGTGGTGTCTTGAAAGAATAAAACATCAGTGGAAAAACAAAAATCCAACCCCAAAACTCTGGTATATTTACACTATTGAGAGAATTTCCTGTCAGATTATAACCGGGTATTGCTGCTGGGTATAGCTGCTGACATTGCTTTCTAACACCCCCCCTCACCAGCACAAAATAAAAGGAGCAGTGTATATTTAACAAGAAAAAAATAGAAAAGCAACAACCAACGGAGTCTGTTCCAGACGCACACATCAGCAGTGAGCTAACCCCAGTTGCATCATCCATATTTCAGGCAGGGCCACGAGGGATCTTTATGCAGCAGGGCCCGTTTGTTTCAGCGTATGAGAAATAGGTGGGGTGGGACCCATTAGCACACGCATACACATTCTTTAGCTTGAGTTTTGTGGGTTTATCAGCAGAATCTTGAAATATTGCAGGTGGGAGGAAAAAATGTTATAGTTTGTAACTTCTTCTGCATTTCAGCCTCTTTAAAAGCTTTGCTTTCATCTGTGAGACTTTTCTTGTATGTTTTAAAATAAGGCTTTCTTTTTAGAAGAATAGTTTGTAGATGTATTCTAACAATCCTTTTGTATGCCTGAACTGGCAGGTGGTACTTCTAGGTGTTCTGCAGACGTGGTTGTTAAGTTTTGTATTTAAGGCATTAAATATTTGCATTTTAGGTGTGGATGCTGACAGGGGATAAGTTGGAGACAGCCACATGTACGGCCAAGAACGCACATTTGGTGACACGGACACAGGACATCCATATATTCAGGCTAGTGAGTAACACCCACATACCCCTCGGGACTTATTTGTGACCCCAAATTCTGGAGCAGGAGGGGAGCTGAGATCACAACTGTTTTCTAGCAGTAGACTCAGAATCTCATTATCCTTTTGACACAGCTTTCTATTCCCTGAGTTCTTGTTTATCTGACTATGTGCTCTGAATAATTCCTTGTGCTGCCCATCCGTATTGCTTTGGCTCCCTCCGAGACTTGTTTGTTTGGTTTCTCACCCCACTGAAGCAAACCCTTCCTCAGTTGCCATGTTTTTCCCCAGGTGACTAACCGTGGAGAAGCCCATCTCGAGCTGAACGCCTTCCGCCGGAAGCACGACTGTGCTCTTGTTATTTCTGGTGACTCGTTGGAGGTAGGCTCCAAACACCTCGGGCTGCTCAGGAACAGCCCCAAATCACTGTGGCTGAATTTGGGTTATGTTGTTTTAAGGAAACTTTCCCAGTACAAACACCGGTGACGCTTCTGATCTCTGTAAATTAGGTGTGTCTGAAATACTATGAGTATGAGTTCATGGAGCTGGCTTGCCAGTGCCCTGCCGTCGTGTGCTGCAGATGTGCTCCAACACAGAAGGCCCAGATTGTGCGATTGCTCCAGGAAAGGACTGGAAAGCTCACCTGTGCAGTAGGTAAGGGGCTAGTTGGGGAGGAGAAACCATGTAGGGTGATGGCTTTACTACTACTGCTACATTTGAGTGAACAGTCCTGTGTTATCTCATAATAACCCTGAAGTGCTGAGTTAGGAAGCAGTTTTTTGTGAGATGGTGGAGAAGATGAAGTTTTGTATATGGGAACTTCAATGAGAAAATACTCATAAATATTTAGGGTGATATCTTTGCAAAATGGAGCTGAAATTTGATCAGGTAAAGTGTCATTGTTAATTTGTGAGCTTTATTTCAGCACTGTAAGTACTTAAAGTAAGTGATTACTTGTAGGTGCACTTACATGACAGATAAAGTGATCAGACCTCTGGCTCTATTAAAAACTAAACTTCCTAAAAAATGAATGCAAGTGCTCGGTGATAGGCAACCAGAAGTCTGATTTTCAGCCACTAAGGAGTGGGGCTGTCATCCAACTGCCCTTGCACTGCTAAGGCATCCAGCAAAGATAAGAAATGTCAAATTCAAAATTCATTATTTCTATTTACAGTCTTGCTTTTGTTGTTTAGAATCCTGCTTATTTGATAGGGTTAAATGTTTCTTTTAATGTCTGGTGCAGATGTCTTCAGTGGATTTGCAAGTTGCCCTTGTTGCTTAACTACTGATGTCATTTGTCTGACCTGCAGGTGATGGAGGGAATGATGTTAGCATGATTCAGGAGGCTGACTGTGGTGTTGGAGTTGAAGGAAAGGTGAGATTACCTCGTGTTTAATAAGGCTTCTGATGGCAATTCAGGAGCTAGTTCACAAGTAACTCTTAAATGAATCTTCAGAAATTTGTGCAAGAACATGAAGAGTTTCCACAAGAATAATCATCAGACCCATAGCCTTATCATGAAAAATAACTTGGCTGCAAAGGAGACTACTGCTTGACAGAGTTCAAGTTTGTTATTTGATTCTTGTCCAAATTCAGGGAATCTGCCCATCATAGTTAGTTTTTGGAGCTTTTAATCACACATAGGTGCTCCAGATGATAGTTATATTTACCCTGATAACATCTACTCCACATTTACAATTAAAAGCTGTTTATGTTTGTTTAGAAAGCAAACTCTAGATTAGAGCTCTGGTTCCTGCATGTAGAGCTGCTTGGAGTGACAAGGCTGGATTGGAGGCAGTGGAAAGACTCTGCATGGAGTGAGCCAAAACATTAAAATTGATTGAACTTTTGAGACTGAAAATTTGCATTCAGTACTGACTTGATATGAGTGTCACGTTAGCATGCACGTTGTGAATCATAATCCAGAGGATTGCTTAGAATTGGAGCCCAGGGTTCAAATGGGAATTATTCTCATTTTTGCTCTCTGCTTATAAGCCGTGGTGGAAAGCAGAAGTGTTGAGGTAATACTCTCCTCCACCTAATGTATTGCAAATTTTCTTGGAAATTGTGTCAGCAATAACTAAATAATGTGATATTTCTTTGTTTCCAATAATGAAATGATCTCCCTGTGCTTTTACTTGCTGTTGTACACAGGAAGGAAAACAGGCATCACTTGCAGCTGATTTCTCTATCACTCAGTTTAAACATCTGGGTCGTTTGCTAATGGTGCATGGAAGGAACAGTTACAAACGGTCTGCAGCTCTCAGTCAGTTTGTTATCCACAGGAGCCTGTGCATCAGTACAATGCAGGTAAATGGACTGTCATGAGGGTTTTTCCAGTGGAGAGGTGAAAAAGCCGAATCAAAAAGTAGAGGTTTTTCATTTTACCCTTTCCTAAAGGGTAAAAGTGTTTCATTCTGGATGCAACTATTTATTTTCCTGCAAATTTTCATGGATTGGAACTTAAGGTTGTTACTTTTATTGAAAACACACAAGAAAGTTACTGGTATTGGGGAAAACAATATTCTACCTTAGAAAACACGGCTTTCACACAGCATGTCAGCGCTGTTGTTTAGTAATGGTGGGAAATACTGAAAATCTGAAGCAGGGCAATACTCTCAAGGCCTCTGTTGAGTAAGTGCACTTATTTTCAGGTGTATTTTAACTTCAGTTGCACTATTTGAAGCCCTTATTTAAGCAACTGAGGAGGACCTGGCTCAGACCTTGATGAGGTTACCCACAGCTCAGTCTCGTGCGCTGTGAAGTGTTCATCGGAGCTGTGCTCAAAGGCTGCTGAAGCTCCTGTTAACCTTCCCAGGTACTCAGCAGCTCACTGCAGCATCATGGAGGCATTCTCTTCCTCTCTGTTTCAAAGGGAACCTTAGAAATAGATTTGTTATTAACAAAATTTACGTTGCTCATGTGCAGAGCCTCAGTGTAACAAATACACAATTGCCAGTTGGCAGGGAGAGCTGAAAGAGATTTTAAGAGTTTTAAGAGTCTTAGCTGTGTGACTTGAGCGAAAGTCAGAGTGAAGAACAGAGATTACTCTTTGGGAGCTGCATTTTCATGCCAGAAAGTACTGATATATTCCTGAAAAATCCTACATGCTTTTTGAGCAAAATACTTTGTATTTTTGAGAAGGCTGGTTCTGCCTATTCCCCTCTTTGGAATAAACGTGTTGGAGAGGGATGCACAGAGACAAAAGGTTCAGGCTTAAGGGGCAGTCTAGCTTACTCTGCAGCTGAGGGCAAGAACAGAAAACAAACCCATAACTTCTGACAAAAAAGAAGTCATAGTGAACTCTTTGGAGTTTGTATTGGTGAGTGTTCACTCTTTTTATGATGTGAAGGCATCATCCAAGCATAAATAAGTACACACCTGCTCTTCACAACATCTGGATCAAACCAGTGGCCTGTGGAGGAAACTCTTTCTGTTACATTACAAAAAGTTTTCCAAGTCCAGCTCTCCAGTGTTTGCTGTTAAACATCACTTTCATGCAAGATTTGCATAGGAATAAAAAGGGTTGATATTACATTCTTCTGTATTCATTTCAGGAACTTGGAGAGCCTGCTGCAAGTATGTTCCAGTTTGAGCAGAGTATATTTTTAAGCTGTTACTGCAATATCTTAACACCTGAGAACCTTATTTCTTTTATTTTCTAGGCTGTTTTCTCATCAGTATTTTACTTTGCTTCAGTTCCTCTCTATCAAGGCTTTCTCATCATTGGGTAAGAGCTCACTTTTTACTACTAGTGTGGAAAACCTGTGCACAATGAATAGATTTGGGTTAATTAATACACAGAGCATGCACATCTCCACTCTGCATGTTTCACAGCATTCCTTAAGACGATGTACGTGATCCTTGTCCCCCTTCTGCTCCTCTGCACTGAGCAAAGCCACTGAGCCAGTTACAGAAAGCTTTCCGCAAGGACAGTTTGTCACATTCAGAACATGAGAAGCAAGCCATCCTCCCTGAGCTGTTGCCTTGATCCTACTAAAAAGTAGAGGGACAGTCTTTGTGCTTTGGTGCCTGCACAGCAGTAAGAACCAGTGCCCAATTCCTCATAGCGTCAGAAGCAGGGAACAACCCAAACTTTTCAACAGGAGGAATGAGTTCCTGTCCCAGATATACTGGGATTACACTTGTAATCCTATGACTTTACATTTTTGTGTACATAATTAAAAAAAAACCAAACAGCAAATTCATCTCCATTTCCCCTGATGCAAACAGGATGAAGCCTGAAGTGTAGAGCAGACTTTGGGGTTTGGACAGGCCTGTCCTTGGCTCCATTAACACCAATTGCAGTACTTGAACCAATCATCTGTGTATGAGGGTTTCTAATCAAAAGCCATTCAAAAAGTAAATCCTGCAGGTTTTTTCTACATGCACAACTCCATTTGCAAGTTTTTATAACATGTATGTCACTTGGCACTTGAAGAATATTGTATTTCCTTTCTGAAGACTTGCATTTCTGTTTGCTCATCTACGCCTTAGATAATTTACTGGTCTTCTACCTTCTTGCCAGGTACTCCACAATTTACACGATGTTTCCAGTGTTTTCTCTAGTCCTGGACAAGGATGTTAAATCTGAAGTTGCAATGTTGTACCCAGAGCTCTACAAAGATCTTCTTAAGGTGCGAGAGACTGTTTGTCTGTTTTAGTTTAAGGCAAGATGTTCATCTTGATTTGAAACTCTTTAAATGTGTAAAGTCAAATATATTACCAATAGATACAGAGCCTTATCATGTGTTTTCAAGCAAAATTGTTTTAAAGGCAAATTTGAATCAAGAGATACAACCAGATTTCCTGGCAGTTTGTTATTGAATGCTACATGAAATGCAATTTATTAAAAACGGCTGGGAAAATAGAATTTCCATTCTGTGGGAAATTCTAAGGATTTAATATTACTGATTTGTTCCAAAATAAAAGGGAAAGAGAAATTGTTGGGGATTTGGCACTATCCTGAAGCCAGAGAAGGGGGTGGGGAGGAGGGATATGCTCACTTGATGGAGGGAGGAGGTTATCACATAGTTTTTTGAATAGAAATTTGTCTTGTGGATGATCTAAAGGGACCTAAAGGTTTGGTTGCTGTGCCATTTTTGTAGCTTTAACATGAAAGTTGGGTCCTTCTCATTAAAGAAAGAAAACTTAATTTGATATTTACCATGGAAATATCAGGAAGGTAAATCCTGGCTTAGGTTCCTTTTGTTTTCTTTAAGGTATTTTTTTATCTCTCCTGGAAAACTGAATAACTAGGGTATGCAGACTGGCAACATCCCTCTTAACAGAAGGAAAGGGTGGACTGAGTCTTCAACAGATCCTTTCCCTCAAGGATTTTTGTTAAACAGATACTCTCAAAAGCAAAGCCTGTTTTTCCAACAGCCTGAATAAGTCTCCATCTGGTTTCACTTGTATGTTGTCTCTTATGTCATAAACCACTAATTCTCCAACCATCCTTAGGCCTGGTCTAAACATAGGGGGGTTTTGTGCTGGTATAGCTGTGTTGGCTGGAGATGCTTTTTCTTAAAGAAAAAAACCTATCTGCCTTCAAGATGATGGTGATTTGTGTGTGTGTGTCTAGAAATATAATATTAATATGTTCATATATATGTGTATACACACATCCTATATTTCATAGTACAATGACTAAACTCACGAGGCTCTTGGCATTGAATTAATCGTGTGTGCTGTAAGGACGAGGTTGTACTGTACTGTACAAGCAGTGAGCTTCCACAGTCCCAGGCCTCCTTCATCCATTGTGGAAAAATGAGAGTAAAGACATGGTACCTCAGGGCTGGTTGGTTCTCTTTTTTTTTGTCAGTTGCTGAGTTAATCTGCCAGTGAATGTTCATAGAAGAAAACCCCAATGGCACTATGTCTTTTTTTTTCTTCTTTCCCCCGCAGGGACGACCATTATCGTACAAAACTTTTTTAATATGGGTCTTAATAAGCATCTATCAAGGTAAGAAATCAACTTCTGCTTGTGCCTTCAGATGTTTTAATGAGTACAGAATATCTGATTTCTTTGTATTGCAGGAAGTGAAGTAAGCCATGAAGGGAATTTAGCAGTTCTTCCTTGGGTTAATGAATATATATTTTTTGTCTCAGAAAATCTTGGTAGCATTACCAAAGGAAGGAATTATCTAAATCTAAATATTGGCAGCAACTGGCCTACCCTATTGTAGGCAGCGATGTAGAAGTTCAAAGCATTGTGCCTCTTGCCGTTAGGACCATCGTTTGTAATTCTGTGCACGTTCCTTTTGGTGCTTTCATTGCTCCATCGGTAGAGTAGAACCTGTGACTCTTGCTTTCTTTTGGAAAAGGTTTGCAAACCTGTACGTTAGACAGGTTAAGTCAGCATGCAAAGTACAGAATCTGTAGCTTTGTGTATTTTTATTTAAACCCTGTGTAATAGAAGTGGCAATAGCTCTAGCAGGTCTTTTCTTTTGTCTATCTTTTATCAAGTAATGTCAAAGTCAAATACTTCCTATAAGTATTAATCGGGGAATTATGGAAAGCATGTAAATAACATGGAGCTATAAAGCTGAAATGGTGATATGATTCTGTGACAATATTTCATGTTTTCCAAAACTTCTTTATGAAAAAGAGTCAGAATAAATGTGCCAAAGTAAGCAGATAATTCTTACTGATTTAATGGATACAGTCATGCTCAGTAGGGAGTGAATCCAAGAATATGAAACCTCTGTTAGCATTATTTTCTGAAACCTAATGTGGTAGAACCCTACAACAGGGATGATGGTCTTCTGGTGCTATATAAATATGATGGCAAAGCCAAGGCATTTATAGAAAACTCACAAGTGGTGGAAAGCTAAAGCCAGAGGGTGATGCATTGAGGGAAAGATTTCTTCTAGAGCTAAGACCACTATCTGGTTACAATATTTGGTTAAAGTGACCTCATCTCTGATGTGCTAAATAACTAGAAAACAGCCGGCCAAACAATTGGGCTAGTTACTAGCAGAGATGAGCCTGACCAAAAACTTGAGTAGACCTAAACTTTGGAAAGTTCACAGCTGCATTTGAACTTTGTGGCTCAAACTCTGGTCACTTGCAGGTTTTCCCTTCCGAAAAGAGCCTAGTGTGATGGATGTTGGTGCAGATTACTCATGCTGCTAACATGAGTTATTTGTGCAGGTGGCTGTGTGGAGAGTTGTGAGCATTCCCTGGCCAGCCAGAATAGGAGTACGAAACAATGCATCATTAACAGTGCTTTAATATGTACTCCTTTTAGGGGGAAGTGTAAAAGGGGAGAGATCTTGGCCAAAGTAGTGCAAAGAGAAGCTAACTTGTATCCACTGAGCTTTTCAACACCTTGCTTCCAGCTGGGCACTGAGGCAATGCAGTAGGTTTTAGAAGTATTTAATATATTTTAGCTTCTGAGTAGTGACCAACTGCTTTTCTGGGAGAGAAAGATAGAGTTTGGGGATGTTAGAAATCTGCAGCTGCCAAAATAAGCGTGTATTAATTTCCTATCTCTGTGTGTCTGTGAACATGATAGACTGTTACAAAAGTCTGGGCACCTCTGCTATAACTTTTCCCTGTCTTCTCATCAGTTCTGTCGCCTAAATAGTAACTGATTTGTTGTCATTACATTAATCAGATTTCGTGAAAAACACTCTCAAGACATGTCTATGTTTCAGCCTTTCCAAGACCTAAGGGTTTTACAGAGGGCTTTAGAGCTTAAAGTGGTGTTTGAATAAAAGACCCAAATGTTCCATTCCCTTGCAGGCAGCATCATCATGTATGGAGCACTCCTCCTCTTTGAATCTGAATTTGTCCATATTGTTGCCATTTCCTTCACTTCCTTGATTCTCACTGAGTTATTGATGGTGGCGTTGACGATCCAGACGTGGCACTGGCTCATGATAGTGGCTGAGCTGCTTAGTCTCTCCTGCTACATAGCTTCTCTGGTCTTTCTACATGAGTTTATTGGTAAGGTTAAATGCCTTTTCTCTAATGAGTTAGTTTATAACCTGAATAGTAACAGGACTGTAAGGAGCTGAATTGAGCTTAAAGGCTGATAATGAAGCCAAAAATAATTACAATGACAGTATTTCAGACCTGAGTAAGCTGTGTTATTTGAACGCTCTTGAAAGGCATTTTGTGGTTTCTTCTCACAGCAAAATGCTGCAGGAGGTAAAGGTGGTCAGTAGAGTATGTGCTGCCCAGTGAATGTCATCTGTACTTTCAGAGCTCCACCACATATCAGCTGTCATATACAAGTGTTCTTTAGTTCCGTAAGGGACTGAACTTGGGACTACAGATTGAAACCTCTGTTGCTGGTTTGAAAGATCTCATCTTTTAACTGGGTGAAGGAGCTGCCCCCTAAAACTTATTTTGTCTCCTTCACTGGGGCCCCTCTCTTGTGGGTTCACTTGTTGATTGGTGGGGCTTTTTTAGTTGCCTGAAACAGAGCTAATCCTTTTCCCTGTCTAAAGGAAAAGGGTGACAAATTCCAGCTTCCCCCAGTAGCTGTCTAGTTGCAAATATCAGATACATAGGGTTTCTTCCAGTGTTCATGCAGAAACCACAAGATGTCACTGCTTCTTCCGTAAAGCTCTTTGCTAACACTGAGGACAATGAGGATAACTTTGCATTGGGCTAGATCTGCATCCCTTGCATGTGGGTATACCAGCTTTATTTTGAGCAATGCTTCAACTATCTTTGCAGAGATTCTGAGGTATTATAACCTGTTCCCAGGATGTACTTCCCATCTTCCTTGACTTTGTGCTCTTTTCTTTATACAGATGTTTACTTCATTGCGACTTTGTCGTTCTTGTGGAAAGTCACAGTCATCACTCTGGTGAGCTGTCTTCCCCTCTACGTCCTCAAGTACCTGAGACGAAGGTTTTCTCCCCCCAGCTATTCGAAGCTCACGTCTTAGGGCTGCTCTCCTTGCACACCAGAGGCAAATATTGCACATGGCTGAGAGACAAAATCATGTAGTTGTTACTATAATGAATGTCTGATATTTGCATAAGGATCATGTGGTAATCTCTATTACATGCTGCTTTATTGAAAAAGACTTCACAACTGCTGTGAACGGAAACCTAATGATAAAAGGGAGTTTTCTGAGGGTGGAGGCACTTGTTAGTTCATCCAGTCCTTACTGCTTTTGTTCAACTTAACTGGGGTCAAATGCATGTAACTGTGATGATGGGCTTCTCATGCATGGTTAAAAGTGTCTGAAAGCTGCTAACTGACCTCAGAATTCACATTTGAGAAATTTGTTCCTTTTTTAAGTATCTGTGCTGTTCCTTGCATTGTGTTATGTTATTTTATATTATTTATCTTTTCGGTTCAAGTAGTTACATTCTTCTTGCATCTTGGAAATCCCTTAATGTAGGTGACGCACTATACTGCTGACAGCTGATTCCTGATTTATGGCATGCTGTTTCCATAATGGGGCTCCAGCATGTCGGATCTACACACACTTGAGAATCTGAGCGTGTTTGAGATCTTCCTTCAGTTGAAATGTGGTCACCCTAGTGATTTTGGAGGTATACAGGCATTAATAAATACAGAGAAATGCTAGTCCAAAATGAAGAAATTCAGTTTTGTTTAGCTTTTGTGCTTCCTGTTAAAAGGAGCTGGTGATATAATAGCTTTACTTGGTGTTTATTTGTATAGGAGAAAATTATCTAAACTAAGGCAAATCCTGTTTGGGAAAGAAACTTGCAGCTGATCAGACTTGAAATGTGTTGACAACGTGAGAAGAGACTCGTACTGTTCTGCAGACAATGTGGCAGTCGTGTCTTGAATCCTTGGAGACTGAAAGGAGAGGTCACAGAGCTGCTACTCCTCACAGCTACATGAAATCTGTTTCCTGTTAGGATGAAACTGTGAAGATGAGCTGCAAATAAGCTGAGGCACTCCTAGGTGGATGTCGTTCATGACATACTCCCTGCAGAGAGGCAGTTTTTTACTTGCTTTGCAGTTTTGCACTTGCTTTGCTCTAAAAACTGAACTTGAATCACAGAAGTGGGATTCATATGAAGGTATTAAGCTCATGTACCGAGCAATTTTATGAATTTATTTTTCATTTTCAAAAATTAAACTCAGTGAGTTCTGTTTTTATAATAAGCTTCGGTCCACGCTATAATACCATGAGGAGAGCAACACGTACGTAGGCTGCTCAGGAGAAGGACAGAGTTATGGGAGCCTTTTGCAGTTGGGCCCATGCATCAAACACGTATGAGCTTTTAGTGGCAGACATCCTCATCTAATGGCTGTTTAGTCTGTGCTAAATTAGTTGCTTGCTGTCTCATTCCCGCATCATAAAAAGCACTGTTGGAGCTGGCACTGTTTGGCACCGTTGTTGGTCGACTGCATGGAGGGACCAGGAATGGCAGAGCCCGGGGCCTGAGCTCCCCTCTCGTTTCTCAAGGCAGCTCTTCCAGGCCAGGACAGTCATGCTGGTGTGAGGAGCCAAAGCTCCATGGTCATCTGTGTGCCATGCTGAACCTCTTTAATGGGCTGCCAGCTTCCATTGCTATTGCTACAGGCGCTCCGCTGTCGCAAGCAGCACAATGCTGCATTAAAAAGTCTGATGTGAAAATCTGTGGAAAATGGGAGTGTTGTTTTAAAAGAGCTGGAGTCTGTGTTGACCCAGAGTGGGTATGGCTTGAATTTTCAGATCTAAGATAGCCGCGGCTTATGTGGTCAATGTGTGGTAATTGCTCCGGGGGATGTTTTGCACAACCTGACCTGCCTTGCTTGATCTTGGATCCTGCAAGTAAATATCAAAGAGGAGGGAAGCAAGTTCCAGAAGATTTAGAGACAAATTAGATGTGCTTCTTAATGTGTGTGGCGCGGGGGAGAGGAAGGTACAAGTCCGTATGACCTTTTTGTTGTTTCATGTAGTGGAAGCCCTCCTAATTCAGAAAATTACGTTTCAGGATCCTTCAGGAGTAAGAACAGCAAATGCTCTGCAATCTTAACTCGCTGGTTTTTCTTTTGTGCCGCTCTTCTGATAGGTGCTTGTCTGAAGTCCTGATACATAGCAACCACCTTCAGAAACAACCTGCAGCCTAAGGAAAGCTAATTCTTAGTATTGACTTTTGTATAAAATATGCCTCTTTTCTTGTCTTCTTCCCCCTCCTAAAAATGACAATATGCATTTCTGCTTGACACACGTGTTCATGTGGGCCCCAGAAGTCCAATATTCCCAGTGATTTGTCTCACAGAGGAAAAGCGGTGCCTGGACAGCCCATTTGCTTGGGGAGTTGGGCTAGCAGCCTTTTGTGAATTATGCCACTTTGCCAAAAGGATACTTAATGTTGTCTTTAGTATGACTTGCTCCAGCTCCTGCATAGTGTCAGCCATGCAGGTGCTCTGGAGTTCCTCAGTCAGCATTTGGTTTAAGCAGATTTAAATACAAGAATCAAGAATTTCTTTTGGCTACTCCCTGTGGCTAAGAAGTCAAGTCCCTCTTGACTGTTGGCAGACACATTGCAGTACACATCTTTGTAAAACCCTGTCCCTATCCAGTGTGTATTAGGAGTTAAATGTCCTGCAAGAATAACAGTGCCATGCTACTGTATGTAAATATTTGAGATGTATAGATGGTAGAATTCACTGTCTCCTGAAGTCAATACAGTTTACACTGAGTGGACCATATTTGCAAAATATTAGCTTACACCAAGAAAGGGAGAGAATTGTGATTTCATTTATATTTATTGAATCATAACTATAAAAAGGAACTCATATTTAGTGAATAGGTAGTAATGTATAGCTGTGTTTTGGGGTGCGAATGTTCCTTTGCAGGTAGTTTTTTGCACAAGATTGTAAATCCAGGAGGTAATTTCTGTCTGGGTGTACACTGCATCTTTTTAAAGCAATTGGAAAATTGAAACTGCCATTTAACAAACAGCAGGAAAGAGGAATGATTGTTGTATTTTTCAAGTTTAGCACTTTATGTCTGCAATCTATTTCTCTTAAGTTATTTAAAAAATGTTTTTAAAAGCAAAGTTTAATACATATGTTCATACTTACTGTACATTGAATAAATGGATTCTCTGCTGGAAATAGAATCTTTTTCTTCTAGTAAGCTCCTAATTTGTGCTTTTTGGGAGTGAAGCATTGCTTTCTTCTATGTAGTATCTTGTTTGTAGCCTTACTTAGTATTCTTCCTATTCCTTTTTTTGTTCTGGTTTACGTACTGTAGCAGTTCATGTAACCTGTGTGCTTTGGGACTGTGCTCCAAGTGATGCTGTAGGATAGCAGTGTATGTCTCTCTTGCTTCCCATGGATGCTTAGGGAAGCCCATGCTCCGTGCTGTGCTGCTGCAGTGGTTAGTTATCGTGGAGGTTTTGTGACATGCACTGTTTTCTTCTTGCATCTCAGCAGTAATTCAGATGCGTTGTAACCCTCTTGTTTTATTTTTTTTCCTTTAACTATATTTGTTTCCTCCATAGAGCTTGTCCTGTTTATCTTGCAAACATTCATTTTGCTCAGCTTATAATGCAACATTCTTTGTTCAACAGCAGCAGCTTAAATCTCTGCAGGGTCTTGCCAGAACTGGGCTGAGGAGTGATAAGTGACATCTCTGGTGTCCCCTTGGTGTTGAGAACTATGTGATGAGAGCTACAGCTGTGGCTGGACCAAACAGCAGCACCAAAGGTGTTGTTTTAATGTGGTCTACTGTCCTGTCACAACTAAACACTATGACATCCTCATCCTCTGCAATTGCTGAGGAAGAATTTGCTATAGTTGAGCTGTTTGTCAGGGAGGCGCAGAACATTAGATTTGTGAAGCCCTAAAGCTTGTCTTCTGGGTTTGTCTTTTAAAGAAAGCTGCTGCACCATCTGATGCATCATAAATCCTTGGTTTGCAGAAGCAGTGCTCTAAACCAGGTATGTGAGCTGCCACTGCCTGCGGCTCACCATCACAAGTTCTTTGGACACCACTGTTTGGATGGGGTTTGACTCATCTCCACAGTTGCTGATGCCAGTGCAGTGCCCATTAAAATCTTCAGTGTGAGCTGAATGGGCTTTCATTTATTATTATTTCATAATTAATAAACTCTGATTTGCATGAAATCCTGGGTTCTACAGCTTTGCCAATATGGTCCATTACTACTGCCTACTACAACCTGTGTACTTATATGCCTTTGAGAACATTTTTAATTGTTACAACTGTTAAAAAAATGTTAATTTCATTTTTAATTGGGGAAATGGATTATGGTGTCAAAATTATATTTACTGTAATGCCAGTGTTTTGTACCTGTCATCTAGTTAAACAATGTGTACATACTCTTGATTCAAGAGAAATATGAATGCCAATTATTTATTGTTCTGTGGAGTTATATGTTGCAGATGTGTAAGATCTTAAAAGGGAATGTTGTAAAACAAGGTGGAAAAATAAATTTTATGCAACTTCTTTACTTCATCCGTACGCACCATGTATGATGCACCTGAGTTAGTCCTGGCATGATCAGTCCAAGCTCTGTGTAAACAGAATTGTAAGTGCGTAGGTCAGGTTGCACTGTGGCCTATTAACTTCTCTGCGTGGGGAATGAGTATCTGAGAAATGATCAGTGCTTTCTGCTGATCAGTGTAGACCTGCTTCATCAAATTCTTTGCTATAAATAGTTTCCTAAGAGTCACTGCAGGAAGGGTTTGAGGGTTTCTTTTGGGAGGGGTTGATTGGGTTTTATTTTAGGAAGTATCGGTGTAATCTTTTGCTGCCCTTGACTTTATTAGTGGCTTCTTGCAAGGTATTATTTTGCACATCATCATTGCAATTTAATGGTGTGGATTAGCTCTGTGTGAAGCAGAGGCTGCTCCTGCTCCCTGTGTCATCCTGCCACTGCCCCAGCTCACCCCTGTGAGAGGACATGGCTGTTGTGGTCCATGGGCAGAATGAGCCCCAGGCTGCTGCTTTGCTTGTGCCTTATCTACAACTAGTTAGTCCCAGAGTACCTGACTGTCCCAAGGATTGTAAACCTGTAATTTGTAAACTCAGTTTGAAAAGACTCATCTCATTCAGGAAGATTCAGGTCAAATTGTCCTCTCAATTTTTGGTGCAACCCAAAGTAGGGAGAAGATGGTTGTTCTGCTGGTCCCTGTTGCTGGGAACTGGGAGAAAGTCTTTTGTATGAAACATATATAAGCTGCTCTTGGAAAAGCAATGATGCAATAGTATTAGGAACAACTATTTTTGGAATGTTCTCATCACGAATTTAAGTTAACTAGCTCAGCACAACAGCAGTCCCACGGCTGGGGTTGGCTGCCCCGCTCCTGGGTCAGAAATGGGAAGAGACAGGAGTTTTTAACACTGGAGTGTTCTCCACAGGGGAAACTGCAGTAACATTGACTGGGACCACAGTACAACAGTTCCCTACCATAAACACTCAGAACAAAAATAGAATTTGATAAAATAACTCTATAACTAAATAAATCTGTAACTAAATCTATTACTAAAGCAGTGATAAGCTCTCCGTTAGATCATTAAACATCTATTAAAGCTTTTCTTTCAGTTTCTGTAGGATGCTGCATCTTAACTTCTCCCATTATTAACTTCTTTGTATAAAATACTTGATGCAAATATTTAAATAAACAACTTTTGTGATGTTTGCACACATCAAATGGATGGTGTAGACTCCAGAAATTACAGTAACAGACTTCACTCCCAAGTGGTACCAATTTCCCACTCTAAATAGGTTACATAAGCCCTAGTTAGTGGTTCTTTTAATTTATGGATGGTTTCTTTTTAATGGTGAAATGTGTAATTAAAAAAAGCTAGAAATAGTTTTTCTGAACTCGCTCTGGAAAGGGAAGGAGAATTTCTGCAATATTTTTTTGTTCACCCAAACATTGCATAATAGAAGAAATGTCAAAGATTTCCATGGGGTTTAATTTCATTCTTCATGTGGCTGTGGTCATACAAGAAGTTTGAACACTGCAGGGGTTGGCAGATTTTTGGAAGATCATGCATCCTGGGATAAGTTTTCAGCCTAGGCTTTACCAAAGAATGCCAGTGGCCTTATTTTTCGAATTGTGGTTGTATTATACACTAGTGTGCCTTTTATTTTTTATTTCTTCTTTTTTTTTTTGTCTAAAAAATAGCCCCCCCCCCAAAAAAGAATAGGTGCTGGTTGGTAACTGGGTATCTTACGCATGGCCCCGAGCATGACCCGTTTGTCGAATCATATCACAGAGTGACAGGTTGGAAGGGACCTCAAGGCTCATCTAGTCCAACCTTTCTTGCAAAGTGCAGGTATCCCAGCACCCTGTCCAGCTGAACTGTATCCAGTGCTGGGGGATCCACCACTTTCCTGGGGAGATTATTCCAATGGCTGATTGTTCTCATTCTGAAAAACTTTCCTCTTGTGTCCAATTGGAATGTCACCAGAAGTAACCTATACTCATCACCCCTCTTCTTTTCCATGTGACTCCTTGCAAAAAGGGAGTCTCCATCTTCTTTGTAGCCACCCTTTAAATACTGGAACGTGGTGATAAGGTCTTCCCTGTGCCACCTTTTCTCAAGGCTGAGCAAACCCAGTTCTCGGCCTTTCCTCATACAAGAGGCTTGGTCCTTGGATCATGCAGAGCTGGCTGCAGAAACAGCATTGCTGCAACTGCAGAAAGGTAGCACAAGGAAAAACTTCTGAGAGTAACAGCAGTTACTAGCAGCACTAAGTCTTGGTCCAGCACCTATTTAAGGTCAGTATCAAAACTGATGTGGCTTCTTTGGGCCACAAGCCCACGCAAGTGTTTCCAGGCACTAAAACTCTCTGGGTAGCGTGGGGCTTTCTAGGCTACATGGTGAATGTCTGAATTTTTGCTGCTTGTAATTAAGTTTATGGATGATGAGGATCTTGCAGGATCCGGCCTTCCCTCTGCTGCTCTTCCTCCCTTTGTGGCCTAAGACCTAACTGTTACTGGGTGAGAGGGTTACAAAAAAGGACTGTAAAATCATAGCATTCCCACTTTAAAGCCTCCCTCTCTTGGCTTGCTGTAATTGTGCACGTAAGGAGGAATATTTTGTGCTGTTCAGATTCTCTCACAGAAAGAAGTAGTAACAAGAACAATCTGTGCAAAAGAATTTAGCGCATTAAAGATGGGGGCAATAGTCATTCTCATTTGTCCTTTTATGTGAAACAGATTTTATTTTAAATGTACACTCTGAGTAGCTTAACCATATCCAGAAACTTGTTTACCAGGGTAAAAGTAGAATTACCCACAGTATAAATTAATAGCATGAGTAGAGGTAAATTGATTGTACTGCGTGATTCTGCTTAGTCAGCTCAGAAGTACTGCCGGAGCTCACCTTGGGCACGTGGGAGGTGGGTGTCTCCTGTGCTTGAGATTTCATCAGGCAGCATATTTACTCATGTGTTTCACATCTGCTTCAGCAAAGCTTGTGTTGTAGCTCTGCTGTAGGCGTTGTATTTCTGTGCCGCTAGACACGGATCTGTCCTGTGCTGGCTCCTCTCTTTTTAAGATGTGTCACTTTGGATTCATTTTGTGCAGTGCCAGATTTCACCAACATGTGACTTGTCAAAAAATGGTGCAAATTGAGAATGATTGGGATTCTTACTTAAAATGAGAACAACCCATGTGTCAGTGGTACCATTACATGAAATGCCATGTAATGGTCTCCATGAAGCATGTTACCTGCTCCTGCCGTAGAAAGAAATGCTGCTCAGCAGGAGCCTATAGGAAAGGCAGGGGATGCTGCCCGCAGGCGCAGAATTGCTCTGTGCTGTTTGTAAATTTGAGATTAAGGTTTGGAATAAAAGGCACATTTATAAGGATCGGTGTTCCCTCGGTCAGACAGCATCTCTGCTCCAGTGCAGCAGTTTCCAATGAATCATTACCTCCTGCTGTTGGTGTGACTGTCCTGGACCAGCAGAGCCATCACTGTCACTCTAGACAGGAAGGTCCCACATGGAAGTTGGCTCTCCTGGGCCAGCCAGGGTGCTGGGAACTCCGATGTGTCATGTTTTTATTACCTTTGGCTTTCATCCTGTTCCAAGAGTTAATGGATAGGACCTTTGAGGAGAGACCTCTGGACCGCAGCAGATGGTGGAGCAGCATGTCATCTTGCTGCAAGGGCAGCAGCTCTGCCAGCCAGCCTCTCAGCCCTGCGAGGCAGGATCTTTGCCCCAGAGATGTTGCTGGAAATGTTTATTGCTCTCCAGCTGCACCTCTATTAGGCTCCATCCTGTTCTCCTTATGTTTGACAACCAGCACACCATGCGCTGTAAAATTTCAGAGCCCTAAGTGAAGAGCAGCCAGCGTTTTAACCACTCCCTTGCCAAGGCATCCTTGGCAGGAGCCTGCAATGTGAGGAGAGCTCTTGCTGTTGGAGCTGTGCTGGTGATTAACAAGCCCCAGGAAGCACAAGCACCACCCTGCGCAGCCAAGGTTCACCTCCTGAATTCCCCCTGGGCAGCATCGTGCCTGATTTCCCTCTGTGTGTGCATGTTCTCTGTTCATGTAGATGTAGTTACAAATCACTTGATTTGCACATAAGATCCTTTTCTTAGATTGATTTTTAATGCTAAGTGGAGCAGTTACATCCTGCTGTTTATTAATGTAGCTTTAATTATGTAGTATGTCATCTTGGCTTTTTCCTAGCCTGGAACAGTTATTTCAAGCCCAACGACAAACAGAAAAATGATTTTAATGTTGATAGTGAATAAAATTAAACAAGAGCATTGAGATCTTTTCACCTAAAGTGTGAACTGGAAACTAACACTGGTTCTTCTCCTTAACTCTTTCTGAGTCCAAGGTAAGTGAAATTCCTGGAGAAAGGGAAGGGAAGTTTTAAATAGGATCTACACTGTCATTGTCTGCTGTGAGCTACTCCAGAGAAGCCTTTATGAACTGTTGTTTCCAGTGTGGCATAGGGACTTGGACCTTCCTCACCCTGACAGCTGGGCTGCAAAGTGAATAAAGTTTCTAAAAGACCAAGGTTAAATGTTATCAATCCTTCATCTACCTATCTTTCTGCAGGTAGGCATCTTTACAGTCTTTATTATCCATTTCTTTATTTGTCAAGATGCATTGCTGCCTTTTTGCTGGATCCAGATAAACTAACCAAAGTGGCAGTTTACATTTTAGGCTGAAGCTAGTGCCAGAATTTCTCAAGCAACTGCCTATAGACTAAAGTTTGATTTGAAGCTGCCCAGTTTTGCTTATAGGAAGTCTCAAGCCTCCTGCTAATCAGATTTTGATATCTGAACTTTCTTATATGTGAGGAGAAATGGGGAAGAAAACAAACTTTCTAAGTGAAATCACTATTTGTGACACTAACCTGTAAGGAGAAAGTCTTTCCTAAATCAGGTGGGAAGAAGTGCATTATGTTAAGTGTCTTTGTGGAATACCCGTGGCTGGTGTAAACAGGTTACATCCATCCACACCCTCACCCAACTCTTGGGTTTTGTTCAAGTCCAAGTTGGATTCTTGTGAGTCCTTGTTACTGAAGTGTGGAACTAATTTTTGCAGGTGCAGTGTTCACCATAAATAGCCTTCAACAGAAAGAAACATCTTGTATTTCACATGTGAATGACAGCTATTTCCTTCCACAGCCTAGGTGTCTTTTGTGATCTTTCACCATCAGGATGCTGTGCAGGGCAGTGATTTATACAGGTTCCCACTCTTCTTTCTTTCAGCTCCTGCTGCCATTCCATCTCTGAAGAACATAATGCCACAAAGCCTTCAGTAAAACCAGAGCCTGGAGGAAATATCAGGTGTTAACATCTAATAAAAAACTAACACGCTTGAATGAACCGGGATTGCAAAGTACCTCTTGTACAGCCCAAGCAAGGACTGACCTAATGCAGAGGTTTTATGATGGTGGCAGGTAAGGACTAATTATAGACCCTGGACTCCATCATGAACTGACTTGTCAAGTTAACTTACTGACTGAAGTACCTACAATTACATTGTGGGGCTTTCTACTCCTTTGTGTAACTGAATGCAGTTGCTCCTGAAGAAATGTAGCGAGTCAATCTGAGGTGCTGAAAGAAATATTGCACTAGGAATTACACTGTAGGGAGCGCTTTATACGCTTTAGGGTAAATTAATGACCAGGTTTTGGGGTTTAGGAAAAAAAATAACACAACAAAGTTTGTGCACAAATACATACTTTAAACTATATTTTCTTTCAAATGCCAACTCTTTTAACAACAGTGTAAATCAGATTTTACAGACCATGTATTTCAAGTCTGAAGTTCATTAAATGTGTGAAATTCCAGATTAGCTGCCGGGTGTGGCCAGAGCGCCAGTAATGAACTGTAAATTGTGTTCAGGATATAATATCAGATTCCCTTGCCTGGGCAGTGATATTAAAGGGATAAAACCACCTTTTCAAAACAGTCATAACCTTTCTTTATGATCTTTATTTAGATTTGCCACCATATGATGTAGTGAGTGACTGCATCAGTGTTTCCATCAAGAACCTAAGGTACAGGTGTCCAACTGGATTAGTTTGTGGGTTTATTATTAATAAATCATCTTATGTCCTAATAGAACTGAAACAAATGCTACCTACTTATACATGCATTTTTGTCAGTGCCCTGACAGTGGGCGGTAATCTGCCTTTGGATACAATATCACTCTAAACTGCAATTCACTCTGAACTTCTGTGAAATAATCACTTTGCTGTATTCTCCAGCTGAGTCAGGAGTCAATAGGTGTGGGCATTTGAGTCCAGTGATGGGTTTCATAGCTGTCTTCTTGGTCCAGGTTTGCAAAGTGCTTCCTGAACACGCTTTCAACCAGCCGTCAATGCTTTCCCTTTCCAAAAGCTTTGCAAACACCCCCTCCCAGCCATGCCACCCCCGCCTCGAGAAGTGGTTGCTGCTGTGTGGAGGAAGGTCCATGATGAGAACTGGGAAGCTGCTGGTGTGCAGACATGTACCCAGGGGCTGTTGAACCCATCCCCTAAAAGGAGCAGCCAGGGAAAACTGCTCCTAACCACCAGCAGTCAGAAGGATCTCTGTAAATTTCAACCTTGGTTCTCTACAGTAACTCCTTGGAAGGGGAAGGTGAGTTGAATAGCTGGGAATAAAACAGTTAATGATGCCATTCTCATTCCACAAACTCTCTGTGAGCTGGGAGCAATGTGTAAAAGTGACCAGCTATTTCCTTGTATTGTTGTAACAACTAAAATTTAGGGGACAGTTGTACCCAGCTTCTCATAACAGAGCAGGCCAGAAAGAATTCCTGGTGCTTATCTGCCCTGGGAAGGACACTGGAGAGAGCAGCTTGAGGGCCGCTGTAGGCTGAGCTGACTGCACCACCAGGTCTTGACCAGCAAGTCTAGTTTCTTCTTCTCCCTTTTTTTCCCTGTGCTAAGCAAAGAGAGCGAGCTTCATCAGCCGTTTCTGATCCCGGTATGACCATTAATGGGAATTTCCCACATAGCAACTTTTTATGGGGCTAAACCCCCAGTGTTAAGAAGAAGAATTGTCACTTCTCATGCATGGCTGTTTGTTGGTGATCTCTTCCCCAAGTGTGGCCTGGTCACTGCACTTACTGTCGCCTAAGCTCTACAGCACAGAGGTAAATGGAAACATGCTGTTTACTTGCCTTGCCCACATGGGGAAGCACCTCTCCAGCTCCCAGTGTGACTAATTGTTCCTAATTATTTGAGTAAGTAATTGCTCTATTTGACTTTCTTCTTCTTTCTGAACCATATCTTAAAATCTTGGATAATGAAATAAAAGAACCCAAACACATATGGGTTTACAATCTTAAAGAGAAAATATCTTTGGCAAGAAACTAATTGGAGTATGTAGCACTGTACCACAGACAGTAAATTATCCTAGAATGGGTAGGATTAGAAAGGGCCTTAAAGCTCATCCAGTTCCAATGCCCTGCCACTAGACCAAGTTGCTCCAAACCCCATCCAAACTGGCTTTGAACACTGGCAGGGATGGGGCAGCCATAGCTTCTCTGTCACTTTAAAGCCGTTTCCTTTGTGCCCTTGTCAAAAGTCCCTCTTCATTCCCCTTTTCCCTGTGATTATGGGGAATACATGTAAATTTACAGGTTTTCGGCTCGGATGCTCGGGTTTGCCTTCTGCCCGGAATCCTCGTTTTCCCTCTCGTGCAAATGAATTTCCGAGCCTCTAAAATTCCCGATCCGAGAATCAGCGCGGCTCTTGGCATAATGACGGAGCCAGGGCAGAGTGGAGCGGCGTGAAGGTGCCGGAGGCGGGTGTCGCGGGGGAGGCCGGGCCGGGGTGGGTCGGGATGCAGAGGGGCCAGAGGATGCGGCGAGGCCAGGACCGGTCGGGATGCAGAGGGGCCGGAGGATGCGGCGTTCCGGGGCAGGTGGAGCCACTGACATTTCCCTGGATAAACCCCAACCAGGTCTGGCTTCTCAGGTGGCTGAGGCTCGGAACAGGTTTTCCTCCAGCGGCAGGTGCAGCCCCGGTAACCCTTTCACACATAGCACGAATTTCCATGCACGAGTGGTGATGAACTTGGGTGACTACCTTGGGAATGTGCTTCACTGCGGGCAGTGCCCCAGGCTCCTGCAACGGGTAAACCGGGAAACTGCAGCCCAGGATGGTATCGTATCATCCCATCTGAATTAATTATATCTCCTAGTCCCATATGAGGATTCTAATTCGGGAGCTGCCTTACTGAAAACAGCGAGAGCGGGGTCCTATTGTTCTATGAGCGAGCTGAAATACGTTTATTTTTTTCCTTTACAGGAAATTTTCGAGAGGAGAGGGAAGAGAAAGAATGTTCTCTGCACTTTCTTCAGTATCTTTTTGTATTTGTAATTTTGTTTTCTGAGGTTGCCTTTGTTGAGGAAAAGGTAAAATTAAAAAAAAAATTGCTCTTCAATTACAAAAAAAAAATCTTTTAATGTTCACAAATAGAATCCGTTTTTAAAAGCCAGTTCTTAGGGAAAAAAAAAAAAAAAAAAGAAAAAGAAAAGAAAAAATAAAAGGAAAAAAAAAACCAAAACCACCCAGCAAACACACACAACCAAACAAACCTCAGCAGCAAAATTACTTTAACTAAAAAAAATTGCCTTTATTGAGTTTTGTTGGGGAGGGAGGGAAGGAAAAAAAATATAAAAAAAAAAAAATCGACCAATTTTCATTGTAGATGAAAAGCTATTTCTCATTTGGAAAAAATGTTTTGATGGGAAAAATTCAAGCAGTCCCAGTTCCAATCTCGGCGAGCTCTATGTGGGTAGATTCCCCTGGCCACGTGGAGCTCATTACAAGATCAGACACTCCTTTTGTAACTTAATTAGGGGAGTGAATATGTTATTTAGACAAGTGCATCGTCAGAACTAAGCCTGGGTTGGTGACATGGAGTCGGGATGCTCCAGGACTGTTCATGGGATGGAGGGAGGTGCCGGCTCGCTGGACTCCAGGAGGCCGAGCTGCAGCTGGGGAGGGATTTGGTCCTTTCTGGGTTCCGGTCGGGAGTTCTGTGAATGTGTAAGTGCAGCCGGGTGTGTAAACTTGGTGTCTGAGCACCGATCTGCTCAACGGCTTTAACGCGCCAAGGTTGCGCAGGGGAGTGCACTGTACGCGGTGGCAGACTGAGGGAGAACACTATTTACTTTGGAAGGGTGGGGAGCTTTTGTCAGAACTACTTATTGTTACTGTGAGTCTGAAATACCTTTTGCAAGTGGAAAACAGAGATGTCTCCATGAAGTCTGTGATGATAAACCCCGCCAGCTGCCCCAATGGCCTGAGAGCACATCCTCAGGAAGCCTCGATGCCTTATCTCCTGGAGACCATGAGAAATTAAAAGTAGCATTTAAAAACCAGGTTTACTGCCAATTGACAGCGCGGGGCCTCCCGCGCCGAGCTCGTTCTCCAGTGGGAGGGGCAGCGGTCCTGCCCGGCGGCGGGGCGATGCTGCGGGGGGAAGCCGGCAGCCCCCTGAGCTGGAACCCTGGGCTCTTCCCGGAGGCCCCGCTGTCCCTGGCCTCCCGGAGCTCTTCTACCCTGAGCAGGGAGCCCTTTGCCTGGAGCCCGGTGCTGGGGACGGACTGAGCTGCTCCTGAGGTTAAGGCCGGTCTCCAAAACTTCCCCGCTCCGGGCCGGGCCATGCGCCCCCTCCTCTGTCCCCGAAATCTGAGCACCTCGCTGGCAAATACCTGAGGGTGCCATGGGCATGGAGGGGAGAGGTGGGTCCGTGTTGGGGGGCAGGGATGCGGTCCAGAATGTGCCCCAGAAAGGAAGAGGAAGTACTCTCCTAAAGAGGGAATAAATAGCTAAAAATATTAGCTATTAATAGCTCCGTACCTCCAAAAATAAAATCCCTTAGTGATACCAAAATAAGAAAGCAAAGGAAAGTCGGAGGTATTTGGCCTTCCTTTGAAAAAGGACGCTAAAAATAACTATATATATATAAAAATCTCTCGTTTCTAGGGAAAGTCTCTGCCCCCGCATCCAGCCTGCACAGTTATATAAGACTTGAACCGCATCCCCCGCTCCTTCGCGGCCGCTCACAACGCGCTGGGGGCCGGAGCCAGATGGAGGAAGGTTCCGTCAGGAAAGTTTAACTCAGCGGGGAAGCTGCAGCCAGTGGAGGACACGATTCTCTCGCTGAACTCTCCAAAAGCCTTGGAAATCTTACAGTTGTGTCATATGCTGGTTTGGGGAATGCGAGCAGTCCGGAGGCAGCCGCCAGCCCTCTTTCACTTCTTTATTTTTTTTCTCTTCGCTTTGCACTGAGTTTAATTTGGGTAGCAGGATTCAGCATTTTTAAATTGGAAAAATCTTGGTGGAAGAAGATATTTTAGGAAAACCCTGTCATGTGAACTAGCGGGAGCCGATCAAACCGAGCTATTAAAAGAAAGATATTGTATTTTTAAACGGTCCAGACTAGGGCAGCCAACCTGTGTGCCATAACCGCCGAGCTGGGGCTGCTCCCCCGGCCGTGGGAGGAGGCGAAGCTTTCCGTCGGGGTCGCCCATTCTCCATTCGCTCGGGGATGCCCTTTGGCAGGGCCCCGTGCCTTGGGGCCCCCCAAGTCGTGTGTGTGTGTCCCTCCCCTGCACCCAGCTGCTCACCATAAGCCCCCAGTTTCCAGCTCCTCTTTGGTGCACCCACTCCTCTAAGCCTCTTCCCCAGTTCCTCCTCTCTGCATCCCTCAATGCAATTGGTGCTGGGGTGACCAGGTACTGCCCCAATGAGGAGGTTGGGCGGTGGAGCTGGAAGTCGGGCGAGATTACTAATTGCTCTCTCACTATTAATTAACAATTGCTCTGCAGGCAAAGCAGCAACCTTGGTTTCCCTTTAATGATTCTAAATAGAAATCAGTTGGTTCTGACTTCATTTCACCTGATGACAATAGTGGGTGCAATCAAGCACTCCAATTAGCCTGGACGGGATACTGCTCCAGGTGAGCTGCTGGGCTCCATCCCTCTTGGGGCCGGGTTTTTTTGCATGCTCTCCCTCATAAAGGTTTTTAGCTTCAAAGCTCCTCATGATGAGAGCTGTTACAGGGTGAAGACCCTGGCTGGGGGGGTCCATGTCATGTGCAGCGTTTCGGCGCTTCGCTGCCCGCCTGCGACTCGGGAAGGACCCAGGCCCCCGCGGGGCGATGCTCTCAAGCGGCATCTCTGCTGGGTTTGCGGGGGGGCGGTGCTCAGTCTGCACGGTGGCCGGGAGGAACCGGCTCCCCCCGAGCACCGGAGGAGGGATGCTCGCTGCCGGGGGCTGGGGGGAGCTGCGGGGTTCCCGGAAGGAGCTTCGGGGGGCCGGTGGAGGTCGGTTGCATAATGGACCCACGGAAGGTATTTCCGCCTCGGCACGTCCAAAAATGACAAGGGTTAGGAAAGTGAGGTGCGCTGAGTTTCCCTGGCCTGCCTGCAGTTGCTAGCCTGCAGGACAACAAACTCGAGAAGCAGAAAGTTTGATTGCGATACCTCCTTCGAGTCGATTTTGGGACTCAGGGAGTGAAAAATGGAAACGCCGGTGCGGGTGCCAGCCAGCCCTCCGCGCCGGGCCGGCCAAGTCCCGCCGCTGTGACTCACCCCGCTGCTGCCCGGGGCTCCCGCTGACCCCGGGGCCGCCTCCTTTGGGGGCGCAGATCGGCCCCCGGGGGCCGCGGGACTGCGGCACCCCGCGTTTTCTACACGTGAATTCCTCACCTCTCCGCAATAGCGGCGTGCAAGCTCCATCGCACGGAGGTGCTGAGCCCAGTGCGGCATCGCTGTCACGCTGGTAAAGCTATACATTGCAAGGCAGCACACGGTTCATGACATCTCCGACTTTATTTTCCTGTTTTCTTTTGCTTTATTTTCCTGTTTATACATAGGACGTGTAAACACACGCGGGTTGTCTTGGTTTCGGAGGCTTCCTTGGCTATTTCATTCTTGCTAAGCTCCACGTGTATCAATGGAAATCCATGGGGTTGCTCCTCTCTCTTCTAAATGGATCTAAAAATAGAAACAGAGAGAGGTCTGTGAAATGCCACTAAACAAATTAACAGGGTTGTTTTATTTTTTTTTTCTCTCTTTCTTTTCATCTTCTGTATGAAGAACTGAGCCAGTGGCAATTAGAAGCCAAAACCTCTGCCAGTAACAAGATGGGTATTAATAGGGTGCTGGCGATTTTAAAAGACATAAATATAAGCTGGGGACTTCGGTTTTCTGAATGATTTATTCAAAGGTAAAGGCAGCAGCAGCCCGAGCTTGTCCCTACTGGGAAGAAGGAAAACTTCTGCACAGAAGCCCCGTTGCTTTGAAAGGCTTTGCAGTTCCTGCAAGTTTTGTTTAAAAAGCACACAGTGGGATTTTTAACATCATCCATATTTCTTTCTTTCTCGCTCTCTAACTTTCTGCTCAACAATTAAGTGCTTGTGCTGCAGACTGAGAAAGCCGCAGAGCTGCCTTGGCCCGGAGCTGGGAGACGTCATGGATTCCTGAGTGTGAAGTTTGCAGGAAAGCCCTCAGTTTGGGATATGGAGGCGATCCAGGGGTTTCCATGGCACTGGGATAAACAGGAGGAAACAGTGAGGGAATCCCGTTATTTTACAGCATTCAAAGACTATAAACACTCGGAGCAGGGAAGGAAGTGGCCTTTCCCTCTCTAGTAACCCTCATCTCAGAGCAGAGAACTGACTTCACTTCAGGAACAAGCTCAGCCCAGTTCGGATCCCTCTTTGCACCTCCAAACACTTACGGAGGAGGCGAGCAAGAGGGGCTCCCTCTGTCCGGGCGGCACTGGTTGAACATGGTTTAAAGAAGAGTTTTTTCTTCCTTTTTTTTTTTTTTTCCCCTGCTACTGTGTGTTTTGTTTTTTTTATATATATATATATATATATAAAAATTCCTGATGCAGAGAGAAGCTGCCTGCAGGCTGGTACACTACCACCACATCATGAGGTCTATGGATCAAGGTAGGGTCTTCCTCCCGCGCTGTGTGTCTGTGTGCGTATCCCCCATGCACTCCCCTGCTCCGGGGGTCCCTCTGGGTCGCTCCCCGGGTTATCCCGCCGGCTTCTCGGGGAGGCGGAAAACGTTCATGGAGAGAAAGTCCCTTGGGAAGGGACTGGCTTTAGGCTTGGTTTTGAACTGCTCCGCGACGGCGGGTACAAATCCGCGTGGAGAAACCTTTGAACTCCAGCTAGAGGGACTATCCTCTTCCACGCTGTCACCCCGGGGTCTCGCTGACCGACAGCTTAACCCTTCCGCCGCCCGCCTGGGTAGGGGGCTGGGAGCGTTGCAGGCGGCTTCTCCGTCCGGGCCCGGCGGCTCTGGGGCTCCGTTGGGCTGAGGCCGGCGGCTCGGCTGCTGAGCTACCCGCGGGGATAACGGAGGCTCCCGCCGAGGCCGGCACCGTCGCGGGGGGTGCGGGCAGGGCAAACCGTGGAGGGCTTGGAGGGGGCTCGCTCCCCTCCCGCCGCGGTGTGCTGGTGCCGGCAAGAGTTAAGCGCGGAGAGAGGAGGAGTCTGCCCCGCTGTCAGCGCTCGGTGCGCGCCCCCGGCGCCCCGCTCCGTGGGTCCACTCCGACCCAAACCAACCCCCGCCTCTGCAGCGGAGGTCTCCTCGCTGCCAGCCCGGCCCCACAGAGGCCCGGGGCAGCCGTCTAGGAGGGGCCGCGGCATCCCCCGTCCTCCCTAGCCGCTGCGAGCGAGGCTGCGGGCCCCGGGGGAGGGCGCGGCGCCGGGAGCGGCCCCGCGTGGGGACGCGGAGGGGCTGCAGGCACGGCAGCGACTGTGCAAGACCGGAGCGGAGCCGGGGGAAGGGGCATCCCCCGGGAGATGCTGGCAGGCAGGGCTGGGGGCTCTGGGGGCTCCGGGCGCAGCCGTGCCTGGAGCTGCTGGGGTCGGTGTGGCCGCTAGCGGCGGGTCCTAGCGGAGGATGCTCCGCATGAGGAACACCCCTCGCCGCCCACAGCCCGGCGCTTGTAAAGCACCGGTGGACCAACGAGCCCGGCTGCTCCCACCGAGCCCTGCCCGTTCCCCCAGGGTGCCTGGCGCTGCGCCCCGCGGGCCGGGCGGGAACCGCAGGTGAGTTGCGAGTTTGACAGGGCTACCGGTGCGGGGGGCAGGAGGAGGAGCCGGGAAGCGCTTTTCCATCGACTCGTTCCATCTCAGAGTTCCCCCCCGCCCTCCGGCCACCCGCCGCCAGCGCTGGCCCCACCGCTGAGTCAGAACCGCCCCGGGGCCGGCGGAGAGGGAGCGGGCTGGGGGGCGAGTATCTTCAGGGCTCCGTCTGACCGGCCCTTCGTAGCGGCTGTTTGTTTTCTCCCACCGTAGCAGGCTCCCCAGGCACCTGCCAAAACACACTCGTTAACACGCACACCCGGAGCGGATCACCCGAGAGCTCCGATCCTAGGACAAGCCAATGGAAAGCCGCTGAGCGGCTTTATACCGCCTCAGGATCAGGCCATTGCCGTGCCTCGTCTATCGCGGCTTTCTCCAGACAGAACTCCCTCTCCCCTGAGAGCTTCAGCTGCTTTTAGTCACTCTCATAACACTCCGGAGAAGTTATTTTTCTGCAGAGAAAGCAGGAAAGGGAAAGATAGGAGATTTCTTTCTCAGTGCTGGCAAGGTCCCACTCTCACCTGCTGTAGGATAGCGGCGGATCAAAGCACAAGGCAGTGCTCCAGTGCCAGCTGCCACAACTCCTTTGATGGCTCCGCAGCTCTGCTTTCCCCAGAGCTGTGCAGTCACACACCAAAGTGAAAGGCACTGGTTAATCTTTTTTCAGATCCAATGTTGAAGACCACAGTAGCCAGATGAGCAGGGCAGTCAGCTGCACAGCAGAGCCCAGAGATGCTTCACAAAGAAAATGTTCCTGGGCCCCAGCATGCCTTTTTCCCTTACATGAAATACGTGCTTCTGCCAGTGGCATAGGGGGAATGGGAGCAGACCCTGGCACCAATTCAGCGTGAGGCTGCTAGGAGTTAATAGCACCTGGCTTTGGAGGATTTCTGCACCCTTGTATAACAAAGTGCAGGAGTCTCATTAATGTAGGGTGTGGAAATTATGTGTTAATAATTTTAGGTCCTAGCCCCCTTTTATGCTTAGAGCAGGCTCAGAATGTGAAGGGAAGTCTTTGCATAGCCTAACATCCTGCTAGCAAAAAAGATGCTTCAGTAGCTTTGCTCCCTGAGCTGTGCTTCTCCAGGTTCATGCAAGACAAGCCAAGGCAGAGATTTTCATTGGGTCTTTCCCACCAGAGATTTTCATGAGTCCCTGTGTCATCTTGTTGTCCCACATTTGTTACTGCTCTGTTACGTGAGGTAGCCCCTCTCTATCTGTGAGCCTCCCCTGTCACACCAGCTGACAGTCAGCAGATGATTTCAGAGCCTTTCGTACAGGGCAGGAATTGCATTCACAGATGGGATGGTGACATAATTGGAGCACTCTTCTATAACAGCCCAATAGCTATTCTAACTGAAATGTTTCATCATTCATTTTTTTGAAAATAGCCAAGGATAATAATATCCTAGAACTTCTTTTCCACTACTGGCTTAATCTACTTTTTTAAACTATGATATGTGCATTCCTTTGGTTTGCACAGCAGACTTCAGTACTTAATGGGAACATGGCGATATGAGCAATTTTTCCATTGTCCTTTCTTGCCAAACCGCCTTAAGCCTGAAATTGGGGGGTAATATCTCTGACTCAACCTGACCCCAAAATTGCATAGTAGTATGTGTGCCTCTCAAAGGAAGTACCAGGATATTTCTTTCCCCCTTGCTCTTTTTTTTTCCTCTCTAATAGCACTCCCCACACACCAAACCAAGCAACTAGTCACTCACAGTCTGAGCTCATTTTAAAGAGCTTGGATGGAGTCCATGTGCAAGTTTGAGTTGCCTGTTAAATTTCTAATGCCTGCCACATACACCCTTAGAACACTTAGATTTTTCATTGACTCGTATTTTCTTTGGGTTTCAGCTTCTTAGTTTTTAATCCACTTTTCTCTACCTCTCTTTATTTTAAAGAGTTTAGTATGGGGGTATTATAGTATTACAGATGCGGTGTAAATTACATGTCCTGTAGGCCACATAATAATTAGCAAAGTCACTGAGAAGATCATCCAAAACTGCCTTCAGCTCAGAGCATCATCTGATCTCTTGCATTAGTGAAGTTGTTGGTACAGGGAATACAATGGGATAGTCTAAGCAGGAACTGAAAATAGTAAATGACAGATTACATTTGCAGTAAGTTTAAACACTGAGAACTATGTTAAGTGCTTTTAAAATCATAGTTTGGATTACACTGGAAACTACTCTTTCTTTGCTTTGTTTTTGGATTCCTTGTCCCCTAGTACCTAGGTAGCCCAGTATTCACATACTTTTAAAGTTTATTAAATCAAAGCCCTGCCAAATGCAAGCACTGATCCAACCATGTGGAAAAGGAGTCCTTCCATTCTCCAGTTCCCTGAAATGGCAGCACAATGTATTTCCAGTTCTGCTCTGTGTAGAGCCTGCTGCAAGTATACGTGGCTGCAATTTTTGTTAATACTGCCAAGGACAGACTTTGCTTAAGTTCTTGAAACACCTTTTTGGCTCATAAAAACAGCTTTAGAGGGAAAAAAAAAAAGGAGTTAATGCTGACTCCCAGATTTCTTGGGTGGGTGCTGTGAGTCCAAGTGAAGCTGTGACCACTTGCTGGGGTTGTGATCATGTCAGCCTTTTGATAGTGGTAATGAGAAACAAATGGGGGATCCTTGTAGAAAGGAAGTGTTTCTGATATGAAAAAGATTGAGATTTAGGGAAAGTAGCTACTATTTCTAGTCTGTGGATGCTGTATTCCAGCCTTTCACTTGAGCCCTAATAGAAAATGAGCATTGAGAAGTATTTATCACATTATTTGGGTTTTTCCTTTGATTTGGAGTGGCTTGATGCTTTTTCTGAGTGTATGTATTGAGCTGAAGAGTCCACAGTCTATTCAAGTCTAAGTAGCTTCCCTGCCTTTTCTTCATCGCTAATTATTATTGACAGACTGTGGGTAGTATTTCTCAGTTATGTAGTTATAACAGCTTAAACTTGAACCATTTATAATGTTCCATTCTCATTGTGGGCTCAAGAGCATGTTTTGGGTCTAAACAACGCTCAGCCCTTGGAGGGCTCCAAAATCTACAGCTGTCACTTCAGCTGAATTCTGCAGCTGCTTGCACCTAGTAATGGGTTCATGCATCTCTACTGTTTAGGCCAGATCCATATTTTGTGACATAACACACTGGTAGATTCCAACACCTCCCACAGTGCATTATAACTCACACCTCTGTGCACTCAAAGCATGTGGAAATCATTATGCCTATATATTATGCCATAGTGGTCATAAGGGACCGATGTCCTTATGTGGCCTGAGAGCTGCAGAAGGGAGCAGGGGGAACCGAGTGGATGGTATGCCTGGTAGCTATTGCTGCTTGCATCTGTCAAGTTGTTGCTGGGCAAAAGTGTTGAATCCTATAAGCTGAGCTAATTCCTACATTTCTCTAACACTTTTCTCATTGCTGTCTTGTCAACCTAATTCCTCGCCAGTGTCAGAATTTATGATTATATGTATTAGCAGTGAAACTATTTCAGATGACATGGTCATCTTGGAAAGCAAAAGGTACATTTTCCATTTGTGGAGTATTACTAATTCTAGGAGTAGCTGAGGATAAGTTTGAAACTTCACATGCTTAATGGATTGCAGGCGAGCTAGGAAATAAAGGATTGGATAAAGATTTAGCAGAAGTTGGGGTCATTTCCCCATGCTTTCCTGCCCGTCACCCATTTCTTACTTAAAAAGGCCAATGTTATTGTTCATGTCTTTTCTTTTTCTGGCTAATACAAATGATGCTACCCAATCGTGCTCCATGTGTTGTTAGCTGCAAAGATGACAGCTCTCTTTAGTGCTAAGCCAAGATCAGCGAGTATATTTGGTTTTTCTAATGAATTTTAAATAGAAGGGCCAATGATAAAAGGCTAGCGCTCTGGCAAACGGTAAGCATCATTTTAGAACAAATATAAAAATAGGCTGATTTAATATATGTTTTCTTCACATTTAAACAATTCAGAAGGAGTCAAGCTCTCAGACAGAGCAGGATGTGCTCTCCAAGGGGCCAGCAGCCTCCATTCCCCACTCACACTCCTGAGGGTAAGAGCTCAACCCCATCTGCAGCTTCCTGGGGTGGCCTCATTTCTGAATGCTGGTAGCCAAGACCGCTACTCACTGGGTGCTCTGACTTCCTTGTCTGTGCCTGGTGGCAGCAGAGCCCTGTCTCTGCCTGAACGAGACACTACGAAACTACAGAGTGCAAGTGCCTCATGTAGTATTAAGAATTGCTGCAGCAGATGAGATAGGCTTTAACTGTGGTCTCCAGCTCAATCACAGAGCGAGCACTGGAAACTTTTCAAAACAGGCTTCAGCAGTCCCTGCACCATTGCCACATCAGGTCTGGAAGCAGCATCTCTGAGAGATGATTCTCTGCAAGGAAGAGCATCATCTGAGCATCTCTGAAAAGCCCATGACCTTCTCATGCCACTTACACATGTGCGTGTGTACACGCACGCAGGGCTGTGTGCTGCCCATATGGAAACCCAGCAAAGTACCACTCATGGTTGTTTTTGCAGTGCGTACGGGAGAAAATTCAAACACTTTGGTCCAAGGAAGTCATTGTGTTACTATGCATATTACGCATTAATGAGAAAAAATATTGTTCTTTTAGTTTCTGCCAAGTTAAAGCATAGCATCAATTGCAGTGCAATCACTCATTAATCTAGTGACTATGAATATGGGATAGAGGCTTTTCCCTCTCCATTTAAATTGTGTTTCTCTTTGGTGGGAAGTGTATAGAGTAAATATACCAGTAGGGCTCATGCTATTTCCTGGCACATCCCATCTGCAGGATCACCTGCCCTTCCTGAAAGGCAGGTTTCCTTATCCCTTGGCACTTCCCAGCAACAGATGAATCATGGAAAGGCCTCGTTCTGGTCTGATAGTTCTGCATCTGCCTTCATGCAGCTGCAACAGTGGTTTTTGCAGTCTCCTTACTCCTCTTTCACTCCCAAAGCACTGTGCACTCTTCCTGCTCACCTACAGATGCCTCTAACGTCTCCTGGCAGCTGCTGCAGGGTAATGGCCAGTACAAGGGTTGCTGCTAGGATTCTTCAGAAGCTCAGTATAGAAACTGATTTCAAAGCTTAGGAAAAGTCTGAATTCTCACACACGGGACTGGCAAAGGATGGTGTAAAAAGGTGTGATTTCTCATTACTTGGCTGGCCACATCAATGATAAAGGTGACAGGGTATGAGCCTAAACGTAGATTCTGGTTTGTGTGTGCTGTAAAAGGCTTTGTGTGACCTTAGACAAGTAACATAGAGTCAGATATGTAATGTGGTTAATGCTGTTGCGCTAACAAGCTTAACAAATATAAACAAATTGAAGTAAACACCAAAATACTTCTTTAATGATCTTGGTCCATCTGCCTTTGCCTTCCTTCCCTGTGTACAGACTAAAAGCATTTTTCAGACTCAGAGACCTGCTGACAGCCATCAGTACACTAATAAAGGGAACCATACAAGCAGGTAAGCGAGGGAACAGAGTCTTCTGACCACAGATGCTCTGAACACACAAATTTAGGATCTCCAGTTACCCACAAGTGAAATCATTGCTGGTTGGAACAGCCATTGGAGGGGTAGAAGGCTGTTGGGAGGCAGTGACCAGAACTCTGTGAAGAGCCTGGGGTAGATGTTGATGAATAGAGTCAATGTGGCCGAAGGTACCTGGGGAAGTTGGCAGGGCTGGCATTGTGGTCAGCAGGGAACATGGCAAGAGTCCATTCTGTGAAACGCTGTTTGTGAGGAAGGCAGGAGGAGAACAGAGACCTTGTGCTTGATGGACTTCATGTTTCTCAAGGTGCTTCAATTGAGAGGTTGGCCTGTGGCTGCAGAATGAGACACACCCAGAAATCTGCCCTCTGCCGCCTTAGCAGCAGCCTGTGCTGGGCGGCAGGAGCACATGGCGTGAGACACATGAAGTGTGGAGAAGGCGAGGGCAGCGTCAGGGCCGCCTGGAGTTTCTGGAGACCCTGGAAACCTCAACAGAAAGGGGCCCGACTGCTGGGGAGGAGGCGGCTGCATGGAAGACAGCAAGTCATGCTGGACGTGGAGTTAACAGCGCAGATGCTTCCCGAACGGGGGATGATCTGCAGCCTCCCACCCCCATGCAGTCCCGCCCCAGGCCCCATCCTCCGCTTTCCCCACCACGACCCCTGCAGGCATTCCCCGGGGATGCCCCTGTCCCGCGGGCTGCGGTCCCGCGGCGGGGCCGGTGCGGCTCGGGCCGGGCTCCTCCCCCCGGGGGCGGCCCCGGCAGCAGGTGGCTGCTCGGGAGCAGGAAGCTGCCACCGCTAATCGCGCCGGTCCCCTCGTGTGTCGCCGCCGGGCCTCCTCGCCCGCAGCCCCGTCGTCGGGGGCAGCCGCGCTCGCTTCGGCGACCCCCGGGAGACCTTCTCGCTTGTTTCTCCGCTTTGTTCCCTCTTTTTGCCTCCCCTCTACCTCCTCTCCACTTGCTCTGGGAAGGATATCAGCGGGCTTCGCTGCGCCGGTCGCACTTCGGGCCCCTTTTGCAGCCGGCCGGCCCCGGGCGAGCCCCCATTCCTGCCCTGCCGCTGCCGGGCAGGCTGAGGCCGGCATGAGCGCCGCCCAGGCCCCGGAGCCCGACCTTCAAGAGGGGGGCCTCGGGCATGGCCCCGATGCGGCCCCGGAGGGCAGCCCGCAGGAGGAGTTTGACTTCTCCATCCTCTTCGACTACGACTACCTGAAGCCGATCGAAGGTTGGTGAGGAGCCGCCGCAGAAGCAGTCCCTGCTGCGCCCCGACGGGGCGGCGGGGCCGCCTCTGCCGGACCGAGCGGCTCCGGGGGCCGGGCGCTGCTTGAGCCCTCCGGCAGCCCTTCAGAGGGCGGTGGAGAGCCGGGGTGCTGCCGGGGCCCAGCCCTGCCCTGGACCAGCCCCGCCGAGTCTAGCCGGGCCTGTGCCTCGGCCTGGCAGCCGGGTGTCCTGGCTGCGGTGTGGTGCGGGGCTGAGCGCCGGCGTGGCGGGGCCGTGGTAGCCTGCAGGTGCTTGGGAATGGGCACCAGCACTGACGGCAAGGGGCTCCATTGGATGATGGAGTATGTGAACGTGGCAGTGCGGCATTGCTGTCATGTACAGAGCCGTGCTCCCGGGTGTGAGGGAACAGCTCTGGTCACCTTGTGATTGCCACCGTGATGGTAGAGAATGTTCTGGAAGCTCAGAAAGGCAACGTGAGCATCGGGGTTAGGAGTCCCAAGGAGTTAGCTAAGTCCAGTGAGTCTGACCATCCTGCTTAGATGGCAGAGAGCTGCAGAGACCTAGTCTCCAGTTTGGTACCCAATACCGTAAGCTTAAGTTAAATCAAAAAGAGAAAGATTTGCTGACTGTTCTCCTTGTTTCTGAGTTCATACAAGTCTGTGATACCAAAACCACCGTGACAAGTGTTCCCAGACTTCCTAAATGATAATTCTGTTGATACTGAAAAGTGATACTTTCTATTCTGTAAAATACAGATTTGTGTAAACCAAACAAAGCTAAAAGAACATAGAGGAAGGAATTGCTGGGATACTGTTTCCAAGATACACTGGTTTTGATTCTGCAGTCAGGAGGTGGCATTTCTCTAGGGCATTTGAAGGAAGAGATGCTGTGTTCCTAAGGGACAGCGCAGGAGGGAATCTATTAGGCCTGAATCGTGGCATCATTAGTGAAATGGAGAGTTGTTACTGAGTTTTATTCTTTGTATACTTGTTTAAATATACAGGATGTGTACCAGCATCAAAGCCGAGTGAGGATGGTTAATGTCATCAAATGTAGGGAGCTCAATTTTCTTTCAAGGTTTAATGTAGCTCAGGCCATGCTGAAATAAGTCCATGATGGGGAGCAGTCAATGATTTTTAATGAAAATACATTAAATCTTAGTGAAAGCTTCAGATACTGGGTTGGGTTTTGTTGGTTTTTTTTTTTTCACATCTTCATAGTAGAGACTACTACTGTGAAGCCTTAAGTGGGAAGTTCCACAGAATGTAATAGTACGTAGGTGGGGGGTAGAAAGTTTAATCTTCAAACCACATAAATGCAGAGCAGTATATGCTTGTTGTAGAAGTAACTTCCTTCTTGAGCCTGCTTTCTCCACATTTGAGTGACTGGAAACCATAATTAGTAGTAATTTTGTTTGTTCCAAAGATGGAAATCGTTAGCATAAAAAAAAAAGAGAGATCACAACCATATATACTAGCATTGTAATCTGGAGAACATTCTCCCTCACTTTGAAAAGGCACCAGCTAGAGTCTGTAAGCAATCCAGCATACATCCGTGACCTTTAATGTACAAAAGATTAAAGCATGTTTACACGAGAACAGAAAATGTTCAAATTTTGAGAAAGGGCTTTATCCACATGCCGGTGGTAAGTGATGCTTATTGTTCATGTACGATTCTGGCCTCATCTGAACTACAGTTGAGAAAACAAGTCCTTTTCAATGGAGGATTCAAAATGGAACCAAAACCATTGGAGTGTCTGTGGATCCCAGCACTTAAGTCTGGTTCCTATATTCAAAGCCCGTTTGAAAGAGGCTCTGGTTTCCTCCACCCACTGCTCACAAGAAGTCCTGTAATAACAAATCTTTATAAACATGCTGAAAGTGATTTTCTTTTTTTAATTAGTTTTTTTTTTAAGAAAAAGCAAATTCTGGGAATGAATTGGGATGAAAGTTTATTTCTGATAAACAGTTTTTTAAAAGGTTGGGATTTAGCACTACCCACCTAAGCTTGTATTTTAAAAGTAGGATCTATATCACAACTTGTTGCCATGGAAATACCAGAAATATCCTTACTGAAAGCAGTTGGCATTCAAGAGTGCTTATGTGTGCCTGAGACAACAGGAAGATGGACTGCCATAAAAGCAGCAGGGGAAAAAAAGAGTAAATAAAAATCCTACAGTCAATATTATTAATATTAGATATTCCTTTCTAAGCCAGCCATTTTCAAAAGGAGTGCTGTACAAAGTGCCATTTTCCATGTGCCTTTTACTTTTACCCTCACTAGCCAGACTTCAGTTAGCTATGATCATTTTAACAGTTGCAAATGAGAAACACCTGCCTTGAACAGAGTGAACTCAGAGGCATGCCCAGGTGAACAGGCTTTGGGAGGCTTGGGGAAAGCAGGTGTCCTGTGTTGTTAGGGTGAAGCTGTGATTTTACATAGACACTGAGGATGCTTTCTGTCTCCTTTGGAAGAAAAAAAGGTTAGAGGCATTCCCTAGAGATAATGTGTGAGGTTTTGCTGGTGGTATCCCAGGTTTTAGCTCATTTCAAACTTGACAGGTGCTGAATACCCTTGTTCATCAGTGGAAAAGATTGATAGACAGTTAATGAGCATTTGAACTAGCTCCTGCAAATAGGACTCCCAGATGAGTAAGTTCTGATAACTGCTTTTGCATACCATAATACTTGTTGTTGGCCACTATGAGAGACAAAATACTGAAAAGCCAGACAACTGCTCTACTTCAGCAGCTCTCTCCATGTATTTTTGTGTTTGCTGTGGGATGATCCACTGATAGGTAAAGCTGCCACACAGTTTTTAATATTTGAGGTTAGCCCTTCTGAGAACTGATCCTCTGAGGTGTATTTTGAAACTTAAAGTCTATACAAAACCCATCTTTAAACAAGAAACCAGACACCCTCCTGCCCTAAGACAGCAGGTGAGAATGGAAATGGGAAGAAGCATTTTCTTGTAGGTTCAAGCCTTTGCTGTAGATCAGCAGACCCTTACATTGCATCTGGTGATATGAATCTGCAAGGTCGATGTATATATAATAGAGGGGGAGCAGCCATAAATATTAATGTTCCTCTAGATGCTTGTTTGTACATAGACAGGCTCCCAGGGATGTTGCCACGTCTTATAGGTGTCAAGCCCTGTGTAATTTGCTTCATTCCTTCTTTCCATCCCAATGCAAAGCTATTAAAAGGAAAAAATAAATGCTTGCAGCCCAGTCCTGGTGACTGGCTCGCTAACACAGGAGGCAGTGTTCAGCGGTAGCCCTGCAGTGAAGAAACAAATATGCACATGTAACAGAGAATACCAGATTTCACTCAGGAAACCAACTTTCACTTTGAGCTTCCAAGCAGCTAGTGTAAATACCAGACGACTCGGCTCTTGAAAAATGCAAAAAGCTCTGGACTGGCCCCTTCAAGTGACAATAAGCAAATTCATTAAAAACCATTGACTTTTATGCAAATAAGGAACTCCGTTCAGATCCCAGGAGCTGCACTGCAGCAAACCGGTGTGAAGTCAAATCCAAACTTCTCCCCCTGCCCTCCCTTGGCTATCTTGAGCTTTCCCTAGATGGTGATCTGTTTAAGCCCATTGGGGAATGCAGTTGCTCCGGGTGATCTGTTGTTCCCTAATTTCATGCTAATTGGCAAGGTCATATTTGGCTAACTGAAGGGCTTTGAAGTTACTGCCTAGTTTAACAAACAGCAGAGGGTGGGCCCTTGCAGAGCCATGTGTGCACACACTGGTGTGTGTCCTGTCCAGCCTGGGGAGTCTCTGGAGCCTGGCAGGACCTGGCATGGGTTTTCCTTTCTGCCTTTCAGAGCTGTGTGAAAAGGAGCTTTTGAATCAAGGGTGAAGTCCTTTGAAACTTAAATCCCTTGATCTTTCTCACCTGAGTTTTGTCTCTCCTTGCTTATGGGCACTTAGGGCAGCCCTGAAAGCAGGTACCCACCTGGGGAGGCTGCCCAGTGAGCAGATAGATGGTTGGTAGAGCTGCCTGTGGTTTTCATGAGCCTGTCTGTAGGAGCTGCTTTGCTGTTAGTTTACAACATGGTAGCGTGCAGAGCCCTGCCTCTCTTCCCTATTGTAGGGAGAGATGGTTTTGTGAACTAGTAACTGGTTAAGGCTATGGAAAAAGAAGGGAATAAGAGTTGGCTGCTTGGGGTAGGATGCAGGGGGGCTTCAGTGGTTATGGGACTTGGGTGACATAGGGGAATAGGCTGTTTGCTGCCTGAGAACATGAAGAGGTGTCAGTGTTGTCTGGGTGTGAATCTCACTTTCTTTTAACCCCCTGTCAAACAAGAAGGATCTTTTGGTACTGAATCAGAGGATGATTCAGCAGTGAAACCTCAGGCTGGGAAATGCCTGGTTGAAAGGAGGCGTGGAAGCACTGTACTGCTTGTACAGAGGGGTGTTTGGAGGAGCTGTGCTGGAACTGACGTGCTGCTCACTGAGAAAAACAGCTGAGAGGATGGTCCTTTGCTGGAGTATTTCAGCCTGTGTTCTGGGATGCAATATGCAGGGGGGTTGGAACTAGATGATCTTAAGGTCCTTTCCAACCCTAACTATTCTATGATTCTGTGTAGGAGTGCATGAACCCTTGAAGGTGGGGCGCCACAGCTGTGTGAATGCTCAGAGGTACAAAGGTTTCAAAGCAGATTCAGTTCTTAAAAAACATCTTTACCAGGGTGATCCGTCGCATGATTATTCTCTTGTAAGGGGGTGCAATGGCCTCTTATCTCCTTGCGGAGCCCAGCTAGTGGGTGACTGGGCTGCTCTCTGCTGTCTCCAGATGTGTAGCAGAGGGCCAGCAGTGTGTGGTCTGCTGCCCTCAGCTCTTGCCACCCTAACCATGCTCTCACTTTGGCAGCCCAGGGAGAGGCATGGGTATTGCCGGAGCCATCTGCCTGGAGCCATTCCTGTGCCCTGGGCTGCTCCACATTCCCACTGGTATCTGCAGAGGGAAAGCAGCTGGGCTGCAGGGGAGCAACCTCTCCTTGTCCTGTGTGTGTGTGTCCCAGCTTGCAAGGGCAGGAGCTTGATACTGTTTACAAAACCAAACTCCTGTGATGTTCACGTGGGGAAGCTGGGATGTTGGCTGTGGTCTGCTCCTTTCTCAAGCAGATTCCAAACACCAGCCTGCCTTAGCCAAGTTGGCTGGGAATGGGATAGCCGGTCCCCTCCTATTGAAACAAAAAGCAGAATTTCTCCCGATTTTGATGGAAGAACTGTTTGTTTCTGGAGAGCAGCATTTGCCCCTTTTCCCTTCCGGGGTGAGGTCAGAGCCTTGATTGTAGCATCACCGGCATTTCCATGGCTACAGACCTTGATGTTGCAGGCGTAGGCAATAGCGCACGGGACAGTGATTTCATTGTACCTCGAGCTCTGCAGGGCTGGGACTCTGTCAGGAGATCTCCCCAAACCCCTCAAGCCCCAGGTCCTGACGAAGCCATGCCGATGAGTCAGGGCTGGCAGCCTCTCCCCTGCCCGAGACGCAGCCTCAGCCTCTGGGCATCTCTACCTGGCACAGTTCCCCTGGCTCTCTTCAAACGAGCCGAGGTTTTCTTGTCTGCAGTCTTGCCCACATTCCTGTGCTGCTGCCTGCTCTATTGATAACTTGTCATGTGGGGGAAACTAAATATTTTTGCTCTACAGAAGGCTGTGGGTGTTGTCTGCTTGGCACAGGGCACCTGCCTTGCTTGCTGCCTGTGAGCACTCGGCTCTGCACAGCCCATAGAGCACTGCCCGGGAGTGCTGTGTGAAGGCAAGGGCACGTTGCAGCTTGTTGTTGTGCTTGAACATGGTTCCTTCAGGAGGGTGAATGCCAGGGGTGGAAGTGCTCCTTTAAACACAGTATTTCAGGGAAAGGCAAAGGAGATTTAGGTTATCTAAACCCCAGTTTTTAGTGGGCAGGAAGTATGGGTGGTGGCATCTGTTGTTATTCAGACTTTAAAAATTGCATGTGCACGTACAAGTATGTGTTTGCTTTTCCCATACCCCTCAACACCAATTTACACATGCTAGCTTTGCTGCACAGTCTGGTGTGAGGAGTTTTAATTCTTTATGTGTTGTCTGTGTATCTGGCATAGATGATGTGGTTTAACGAGTATAGTGGGAGCCGCTTTTACTTAGGTGTGTTGAATGGGAAGTGAAACAGTCACCTGTTGCTTGATGTGAAGCTGTTCAGAGCTTTCCTGCAGTTGCTGGTCACTGTACAAACCCTGCTTCAAGTCCTGGCATCAAGCCTTGCTTGGTGTGATGCTGATTTTGCTCCCTTGCATCAGCTTAAATCGGAGCATTTCTTCTGAAGGTGATGGGAGTGATGTTGTGTGCAGAGGGGTGTGTTGCTCTGTTGAGTCTGAAAGAGTGATGAGTTTAATTCAGAGTGAATCGTAGCATCAGTATCTAGGCTCGATGCGTCAGAGTTTGAGTGATGTGAATGACGCACTCTTCCTTTGAATGCCAAAGCTCTGATATCGGAGATCAACGATGCTAAAAATACATTCGGCTCAGAACTCAAGTTCCTTGTTGCTGTTTTCCCATCCCCAGAACAGCTGTGTGCTGGGATTAAAAGCCAGAGGGAACCTTAAGAAATCTGCAAGCTGGACTCTCCCATTCATCTCCCATCCCGTCACATAGACACTCTGTGTGTTGGTTTGTTTGGTCGGCTGTCAGGGATTCCTGCTAAACACAAAGGCTCAGCAGTTCCTGTTACCTTTTTCTTTTAGTGGAGTTTTCTCCAGGTTGGGAAGTTCTGCCTCATGTAGTATAGGAGTTAGAGAAATGCTGGAACAGTTATTTAAATATTTAAATGAATCTCTGCCTATGACACTTACTGATGTGTGCCTGGGGCATGCAGTCTGAATTAATCTCAAACTGCAGAGCTGTTTCAGGTATTTCCTGCTGAATACATTGAAATCTTTCAAACCATATAAAAATCCTAACAATATTTTGCATGCTTTTGTGTAATGACAAATATTATTCAGCTCCCCGGCTGGGGAAGCTACAGGAGCTGATGTGCATCGAGGGCTCTCTTCCAGGGATTATAATACCTGGCATTACTCTGCTTTCTCAGATGCTGCTGGCATTAAGCACCCAATAGGGTGCTGGGAAGAGATCAGTGATGCTGGTGGGGATTCTGTGTTGCCTAGCTGTATCCCTGTACTCTACAACCTGGGAATAGTTTGCAAGACTGAGAATATCTGAAAATTGAGTATTTTCTGCACCAGGAGAAAGTGCTGCGCTGAATATATACCTGTTACTGTGTAGTTTATAATCCATCTCTGGCCAAAATGTTCCTTGAGCTGAAATTGGAAAGTGATTGCCTGTAACTGTGGGGCTGGATCTTTTCTACTTCTCCCTTTTGTACCATACATTTGTGAATGTGTTTTCTGATCATCTGGTGCTTACTTATGTGAAACCTATCACCAAAACTCATTGACATGGAGCCAAACAAATCATCACACAGAACTGACTTCTTAATTTAAGAACTTGAGCTCAGCTTTGGTTTCATGAAGCCTTTTCTGGCTGGAATTTGCTGTGTAAGAAAGGGTTTTCTCCCTTCACCAAAAGCTGTTCCTCAGCTTTTTGGTTTTGTATAGACCTCTTTGGAAATGATTTTGTGATGTGATGGTCTCAGTCCAGCTCCTACTTGGCAAAAGCTGATCAAAGTCACAACGCCCCAATTGGCACTAAGTGGTATATTTAGCAGAAGGAGTAGGAAAGGCAGCATTGGAACGGGCATAGAGGCCCAGTCCTTCGGGATCATCCCTCTAGCTCAGGGCTCAGGTAGTGGGAGCCCAGCTGGGCGGTGTGGAGGTGTTTGCAGTGCTTCTATCCATGCTGCATCTACTCTGAGCACTTAAGCTTCCCTGGCTGTTAATCCAGTACTTTTCACAAGCATTAATTGTAGTTAAAGGGAATTAAACAATTATTTACCTAATATCAGATCACAAACAGGTTATAAATAAATATGCATTATTTTTAATCCATGATTGCTCGGCTTCTGTAATAATATTTATAGTCTTAAAGAGACCCTTCTTTTTCCAGAAGAACCGACTCCACATAAAACCAACAGCCCACCCTCTGGAGTTACATACGCTCATGATGTCCTGGACTGTGGCCTCAAGCCATGCCCCCTGCCTTTTTCTAGCCTTTCTGCAGATCCCATGGGCAGATATGGACAGCCAGATAGCATAGGGACAACACCTACACACCCTGCCAACGCTGCAGGGGCCTCTGCTCCGAGCCCTAGGATTGAAATTACTCCATATCATGAACTGATTCATTCAGGGGGTCCCTTCCGCAGCAGAGACACAGATGTTCTTTTGGTAGAACATCAGTCAAACTCAGCTACCACTAGCCCAAGGGTTACCCTGCCTGTCCCTGGCTTTGAGGGCTACAGAGAACCACTGTGTTTGAGCCCAGCTAGTAGCGGCTCCTCTGCAAGTTTCATTTCAGAGACAAATGTATCTCCTTGCACATCACCATGTGTTTCACCAAATAATGGTCCTAGTGATGACCTTTGTCCACAGTTTCAAAACATCCATACTCATTATTCTCCTAGAACCTCTCCAATAATGTCACCACGAACAAGCATCACGGAGGAAACCTGCTTGGGACGCCATTCACCATCACCCTGTCCCAACTCAAGGTCTTCATCACCCGGTGCAAAACGGAGGTATTCTTGCACTGAGCTCTACAGTACTCAGCTGCCTTCCACTTCTCCACGACAGTCAAGGACCCCCTCTCCACAATCCTCTCCTCGCGTCCCCTTGAGAGAAGACAACTCTTCAGTTACTTACACGCAGTTGCCCAGTGCTCCCCTTTCCATGGATGCTATGAGCAGCCTTCCTGCGGATCCTTCCTGCGGCGTTCCCACGAAAATTTGGAAAACCAGCCCCGATCCTTCATCAATGCCTTCCCACAAAAACAGCATTCCATGTCACGTCTTTCAGAGTGTTGACTTCCATGGGCCTTGCGAGCAGGAAGACAGGAGAAACTCAGCCCCAGAATCAATTTTGTTGGTACCTCCATCCTGGACAAAGCAACTGGTGCCTGCAATACCTATCTGCAGGTATGTAATGCTTCTTGTAGCTGTGTGTTTTCTCACGGTGTGATGTCCTCTGTCATTCATGATGATCCCTAGGGAGTGTTTTCTTGGGCAGGACCTACTGCAAACCAAAGGTAAGTGCTCAGGAGCAGCACTGGTTATTGTAAGCCAAATCCATTATGATTCCAAGAAATAAAGAATCTGAATTTGGAAGAAATACCATCAAAATGTTCATTTGTAGTGCAGCAAATGATAAATTCAGATTTCCAGGTTATTTGTCTAAAAAGCTGATTGCAAACAGCCTCTGACAAAGGCTCAATGCTCTCATTCCATCTTGCTGCTTTTAAAGAAGATAGTTTGATTGCATTTCTAAAGTCAGAGAATGTCTCACTTGCAAATTTCAATCAAGGATGAAAATACTTTAAGTATTTCCTGATTCAAAATAGAGCATGCTGCTCCCAGTCAGACTGAGCATTTTGTCAACCCCAAGTGACTTATTGTTGGTTGTTAATTTGTTAATTGTCGGTTAACCCAAATCTCAGTTGGAACTACCCTCATCAGCTCCCTGCATTGTCTGGCACTGACGGCTGGACCCTGTGCTGTGGATCTGCCAGGATGGAGGTTGCCAAATGGGTGACTCCACTTGCAGTCACCACTGGCACCCTGTCAGTCCTGCCATCCTCCTCGGCAGTAAGGTTGTCCCTGTGCTGATGTTATCCCGTGCTGCTCCTGACCCACTAAACACAAATTGTGAGTGAAACACCATGGCCTGTGACTGTCCTTGGCCTGTTAAATGGGTCCTGGCAGCAGTTTGTATTCACAAAGTAGGAGTTGTTTAAAATCCAGTGCAGGCTGTAGTTGTCAGTGTATGAATTTAATGTTATAAACTCTTGCTTATTTTGGTGACAGGAAAACTAGCAAGAGGTAAGAATATTTAGCATTTCATTTGTGTGTATTTTAGTATTTATGGAAATCATAAGGATTATTAAGGTACATAGCTCGTAAGGATAAATGGACTTACTGTTTCAGGACATATATGAAATGTGATCTTCCAGAAGAAAAGCTGTAAATACAGAGAGAACATGCTTTATCAGTGCTGTAATGCTATAGAGAAAGGGTAAATGAGTAGTTTAGGCAGGAGCTCTCTCAACTTTTGGGCTGATATCACTACAGAAATAGAATGTTACATCTCTTGAAGTATCAGAAATTCTGTGATCACAGTTTAAGATGCACAGTAAAAGTCAAATAAGAGGGGGATCTTTGGAAAAATATAACTGCTACAGATATTTCTATGGAAGAAATAGAAATATTCTGTTCTCTTCTACAAGGATATAGGCCCATAGAAATTATTGCATTCATCCTGAATTTCAGCAGAATTTGTAATCAAGTGTGAGCAGGATAGGATGTTCTCATTGTAATTAATAGCAGACCCCTAAACATTTCAGTGGGGGCAGCGCTGCTGGGGCACTTGGAGGAAGGAGGGGTCAGGGCGGTGAGAAATCAAGTGCTAAAGCATCTCAGCTGATGTGGTCTCTCTCTGCCCAGCCTGCCCGTCCAGTCACTCCCGCCCCTCGAGTGGCCACTCTCCAGCCAGTCCGGCTCGTACGAGCTGCGGATCGAGGTACAGCCGAAGCCCCACCACCGGGCGCACTATGAGACGGAGGGAAGCAGAGGGGCCGTAAAGGCACCAACCGGAGGCCATCCCGTCGTGCAGGTAAGGGCTTGGAGAACAGCTCCATAGAGGAACAATGGCAGGGTGAGTTGTTTTCTGAAAGCTGGGGCCCGAGCATGAAAGAGGAGGACCGTGTGAACCTGGGTGTGTTTGTAGATGTGCATAAAGTGTCTGAAGTTGAACTGTGGTGAAGTCCTAGATGTTTGGAAAGCTGGTTTGGATTGATTAGCTTGCAAAGGCTCAGGAATTTAGGCAAAGTATTTGCCACCTTTTCTGGGCTGTATGTTAAACCTCCTGTGACCCAACCCTGTTGCAAGATGCCCAGCTGTCCTGAATTCCAGCTGAGCCCATTTTACCTTGATGAGACTCTTCTGCGTAAACTGGGGCTTTTTGTGAAGTTAAAAATGTACAAACGTCAACCCTGGCTTTCAGGCTACATGTTTGTAGTAACCTACCAAACTCAGATAGAGTAACTAGCAGATGGTGTTAGGTCTGAGATACCACATCCTCCTGCTGGGGATGAGGGAGGGGTTTGGAGCTGTGCTTCCTACAGAGCAAGTCCATGCAGCAGAATTGCTACCTGTGTTTCTGCATGCATCTAGCCCCTCCTGCTCTCTGATCTGTACAGCCAAGCTGTACAAGGCTCAAACACATTCTCTTGAAGTTTAAAGAAAGGCAAAGCAGCCTTCATTGGCCTGTATGGGAGCTGGATTAGGAAGGCATGGGTATTAAACTGGAGTTTCTCTAGAGTTAACAGCTGCCTTTTGCTAGAACTGTCTTTCACGTGTTTGCTTTTTCCTTAGCAATTTTCCTCCCTCCCCCCCCCCCCTCTGGTTATGTAGTAGAACTTCTAATTTTAAGCCCATTTAAGTTTAGGTCAGAGAATTTCACCCACATGTAATTCCAGCTCTCAGTACATCTATTTCAGTCCAGTGCCTGGTTTATATGTAACTTGCTGACATTGTGTCCCACCTTGCATGAAGTCCTGCTTGTCATCTGTGGTAATGCTGCCTTTTTGTCATGGATATATACCACCAAAGGGAAACCTGTACTAGTGATAGTAGCTGTATGATAAGGAGACAGACAGCAGGACAAGGTAGTTATATAGCAGTGGGGGTGATCTCAAGAATGGCCTCTCTAAAGCTGTAAATATAGACAGGACATATTTTTTTCTATGTTGTAATGCTATAGAAAAAGGGTGAATGAGTTGTTTAGGCAGGAGCTCTCTTGTGATTTGGGCTGATGTCACAACAGAAACAGAATTTTTCATCTCTTTTGAAGTATTATTTATATTGCTCTAAAGGGTCCAATTCTGGTCCTAGCTATGCTGGTGAGAAGGGAAGTCATCCTACTGAAACCAGTGAACATAACCCAAGCTCACAGTGATGGAGGTAACAAACTTTGGCCCTTTGCTGAGCTGAGGGGTGGATGAGCTAAACACTTATTCTGTTGTGGAGGGTGAATTTTCCTTCCCCTTTCAGAGGGTAGCGTAAAATAATGGCTGAGTAGCTGCACTGTGGCCACGTGGGGCCACATCAGTCTTTTCACTCATTTCCTCCTCATTTCAGCCGGTGCCATTCAGGAAGGAAAGTTAGGCTTTTGGTCGGGGTTGAAAGGTGTCAGCATGATACTGCTGGTAATGATGCATGGCAGCTGTACAGATCAGCTACAGCTTTCACTAAGCAAAGTTAGGGTGCATCCTGCAGATGTTTCTGTCACACTCAGGACTGGCTAAAGCAAGCATGAACCAGGGAAATGTTAAAGTTTATGCTTGATTTTAAGCAGGTGATAAATACCACTAATTTCACTGGGTTGATTTGTGCTTAACTTCAAACATATGTTAGATATTCCCCTGCAGCCTCACTCCCTTACAAAAATCAAGCCATAAACCGTTAAATTAATGAATTTGTTTACTTTGGTTGAGCTGGACTTACACGTATGGACTGGATATTTGAGTAAAGGGTGCAGGATTATAATAAACAGCAATCACATTTGACATACAAACTTTAATATATGCAATCTCTTTGGTTTATGAATTTGACAAACTCATAGTCTGCTGTGGTGTGTTTGGCAATACATGGATGTATGAACTGCATGGCTAATCAGCACTTGTTCTTTTCTCAGTTTGCTTACAAGTATAGTATCATTTACCTTCCCAAGATACTCCTATCAACCGGATGTTTATTGCACTGGAGGAGTTTCTCGTGACATGAGGAAATATAAGTGCTTTGTTTCCTTCCTGTAATCAATATCAATCAAAGCAGGATTTATATTTTCTGTTGGGGACAGGAACTGATATCCCTAGCTTTGTCATAATTTGCCATCAAGCTAAGGATCTTAAACTATAAATTCAGTAATCCACGTTAGTTTCCCAAGCAGATGTGTCTCTGCACAGCTGTGCCTGCATCTGGGGAGAATATGGATAGTTTCTTTATGAAGGCTTATTATAAACCTGGAAGTATTCATTGGATTTGTATTCACTTTAACAAGGTTCATGTGGCTGCCGAAAAATGAGATAGTTGCACCTGTATGGTTTATGACATCTGAAACTTGGGAAGGCTTGTAAAATCCAAAGCTTTCATGTCATAAGTCATTTGGCTTTAAGTTTTCTTTTCTTTTTTTTTTTTTTCCCCTTCTTTCCCCCCAAGAAATTTCAACTTTTGTTAACTTTCTTGAATCCAGTGCTATCTCTTAGACGTTTGGAGTTAAATATTGAGAAGCCAAGCTTGCCCTGAGTGGGAGAAGCCTGATGGGATTTAAACTGAGGCTGAATGTCCCAATCATGTCCCACACGTTTTACACCCATTTTCGATATGCTGCTTTTCCACTATTTTGATTACCTTTTCTAAAATAGAATCTTGTAAAAAAACCAACCAACTTAACCCTCTATATGAGTAGTTACCCAGCTGAAGCTTCTGGAGGAAGAGATGCTGGCTAGTTGTTGCTGTGCAGTGTTGGCCCGCACTACTTACTTTTTGTAAACTGCATTTTGCATGCAAGTTTCTTCTTTTGGGTGCTCTGAAGCTAAAGACCAGCAGATCTCATATCCTCCAGGCCTTATCTTGTGGTTTATCTTTCTGATGCTGCTTCCTCATCTTCACGTGTCTAGCCCCGAGAGTTTGTGCTGGAGACCCTGCACCAGTTGTGCACTCCAAGTATGATAGGAGAAGAGTCTGGTTAATCAAAACCTCTGACTAGATGGGACACACACCAGAGGGCATTTACTTTGTTTGCCTGGGGGAGGAAGAGAGGAGTGCTGCACGCCATCTAAATCATAAACCATCTAGAGTCACATGGAGAAGCTTAGGCTCCCAGTTTAGGTGTTCTGAGTCACTCTGCAGAGGAAACCAGCTTGCTGTTGACTATAGAGAAACTCAAGCTTCTATTTTAGGGATGCAAGTTGAATACCACTGTGAGTATCCCTGAGATGTTAAGTCATTGAGAACAGCAAGGAAATGCTGCATAGCAAGGACAAAGCTGAAGTTTGTATGCACCTACCATCTTGCAGGTCCATCTGGTCATTGAGACCACAGAGGAAGGGTAGGCATGATTGGATTCCAGCTCTTTTTCATCAGAGTTGAGGGACAGCTGCTTATTTGTACCCAACTGCTCCAGTCAAGTTTCTGAGAGAGACTGTTCATTAGGAAAGGCAGTGACTGCTCCTATGAGAAGAGCTTATGGATGTGATTGGAATACAGGTGGCAATCCAAATACAAATCTTCCTTTGCTCAAGTTCACCCTGCGGCAGCATGCCCTGCCAAGAGGAGTAAAAATCTCCATCTTTGCATGCTTTTAAGCAAACAGCTGCTAGGAAGGAATTGATATATTTGAATTCTGTTTGGGACAGGAGAGATGAACTAGATGGTTCCTTGAGATCTCTCCCAGCATTATTTTCAATTATCCTTCTAGGAGCTCCTACCTCTTAAAAGGAAAGTAAAATGTTGGGGTTGTTGGCATTGCTCAGTATCCTGTTGTCCAGGGGAAACAGGGGATGTGGTAGCACTTGAGTAACACTCAATGTCTCTCACCTACTGCCCACAGGAAAATGTGGTGATAAGAACCTCTGCTGCAAGGGGAGACAGATTTTTCAGTTCTTCATCAAAGGTTCTCCTGTCTTTAAGGCAGTGATGAGAAGGAAAGACCTTCAGTAGCAAAGGTTGGGTCTAGATGAGCTTCACCCCGTGGTCAAGCAGAATCTGTGGTACCTTAAAAGCCATAAAAACACTATTTTGAAGATAATCATTAAACCTAGCGGTTCTGGTTTTGACCTACTGCTTTGCATGAAGCCACATTCTTTGCCCAATTGTGTGGTGTTTCAGGGAGTTCTAAGCAGAGCTCTTGTCCTTCCTTCTAGGAGAGTGGAGGGGGAAGGAAAAGCTTTTAGGGAAGATGAGCAGTTGATCTATGGAAATGATTGTCCAGCTGTACTCTGGCTAGTTGATCTGTATTCAGTTTATTAGAAGTGGTTGCTTTTACTTATGTTGCAGCCCATGGGTATAAATGAGGCAAGCCCATTTCACATCACAGTCTTCCCACATTCTGAAGTCATCAGGGGTCCTTAGAGGTGATCAGTGTGAGATGAAAGTGTAATTTACTGCTGCCTTCACCTCATGTAATTGAGAGCAGTGACACAGGGCATCAGTTTCAGATGTGCATCTGTCACGGGCTGTAAAGAGGCTGAGGTATACTTGTTAAAACTCTGTTTATGAGAACTCAGCCAAGTCTCAGGGTCAAAGGGTAAATATATGCTTTTTTACTCTTTGTTTTTCTTATTTCTGTTTTTTTCCCCCAAGCATCTAGGTTTTGGCCTCACCTTGGGGAATCCTTGGGGAAGCTGCTGTTTTACACAGCTCTTCAGCACAGTAATTTCTAGGCATATTCTCAAAGGACTGTGCCTAACTGGCATTTTTTTTATTGCTGTCTTAGCAAGTCTTTTTCCTGATGCATCGATTTCCTAACTTATCTTTACAAAGGGCTCAAATACTTCTGAATGAAAACCAGCACATAAGTAATCAGTAGCCCATTTGCATCTCTCACTTTGTTTCTCTCACTTTAACCACATCATCAACTCTATTCTACATCAACAAACCTGCTTTTTTTCCCTCACTGCTTGTGTCAGATAATCAAATCCATTCAGTACACCTGAGGCTGCAGTGTTCGAAAGCAGCTGAGGATGTTGGTCACTGGAGACCCCGTTTTCCAAGGCAGCACTTTGCCCAGAGGACATCCTGCATCAGTGGTCCCTGACTTGGGGTGGGGAAAAACCCACTCCTCAGCCAGAAAAGTTGCACCTTCTTGCAGGTGGAGGTTCAGGTGCTCGGGCAGCCCTGAACTGAGCCAGTTGAGTCTGTGTCTGGGATATTATTCAGGTCTTGGTGGCTGGTGGAGCCACTGCCTCCTGCCTTTAGGTGACAGCTCAGTGGCTTGGGGACTTCTCCAGGAAGCATTCCTGTGACCTGCTTCAGCAGCTGCTGCGTTCTGGGGTCTTTGTTTAGTCAGATGTGGTGGGCTAAACTGAGTAACAGGGCTGGGAGAGAGAGTGATTGTTTCCTTCAAGTCAGAGCACTGGGGACTCCTCCTTCCACATTTTCACTCTGCAGCAGGAGGAGATACCACAAGTGGACTGAGACTTCAGTCCCTGCCTGTTGCTGCTATCTTAAAATCACCTGGGAGTTGTATTTAGTCAAGAAAAGCGCTGCCAATGCAGATGTCATGGACATCACTGTGGTCTTCAGTCTCTTCTATTCTTTGCACACACAGCGTCAAAAGCTGTTGACAGTTCCTCTAACAGAGGTTCAGGAACAGTAACCTTCAGCATGGCAGTAATGGGCAAACCGGGCACAGCTGGCCTTCCACTGGCAGCAGTGAACAGGGAAAAGGATGTCCTCCCATTTTCAGAAGGAAAGGGGAGGAGGTAATTCTTCTATGAGCTATCATCCTACTGCCAGAATTAAATCTCCTTTACTGGCTTCATTGTAGTGGTAAAAATTAAATACATTACCCAGCTGTTTAACTGAGTACAACATCCAACCATAGACCAGGTCTACAAAAACTGGTGCTCAAGTGGAGGACAGTGGAGGGCACAGGGTACCCCAACCCATCACGTGCCTGTGTGTGCTAGTCTCCTGCTCGCTTCTCTTTGAAATAGGAGAGGTGTATGGAGGGGGGCTCCTGTCCAGCACAGCTGCCCCAACCGTTTCCATTGGTTTTAGCTTTTAAAATTGTGGTGACTTCCACTGCCTTCGTTTTATTTCTTTTCTTTTTTATTAAAAAGAAGCTGCAATAATAGAGTTGTCAATGGAGCACACAGGAGCTGCTTTACAATAACAGGCGTATGTTCTACTTTCCTTTTATATTTGAATTTTGCCATGTGTGTTTTCTTGTGGTTTTGAATTCAAAAGAGACATTGTTTTCTAGCCTAGGCTTCCCATGGGGCCCTGATTTCTAACTGTATGTGACTTCCAACATTCAACTAATTCCTTTGTGTGTTAGTGAAACCAGAACCTTTGATGGAAACTCAAAACCAAATCACAGCTTGATACTGTGATTCACACTCTCACAAGTTGGGCTGGGCTGGAGATGTGCTTCTGCTGCAATTCAAACCAGCCTGCCCAGGAAGATTTACTGTTGGTACATCAACATCAAGGGAGTTGAACTGGTCCTTTTCTGCCCACCTTCAGCAAAGGGGAAGTCCAAGGGATGAAGCCCTGTGTGTTTGCATTTCCATGGGCAGGCTGTCCTGGACTTGCATGATGGAGCCAGCTTGTGCTGTGCAACTAAGGTGAGAAGAGAACTGCTGGGTAACAGTGCAGATAATTAGTTACTGGGAGAATTTAACCAGAGATAAGTTGTGCCCTCTCTTGCTTGAAGTCTTTAAACTGGGTCTGCATCCCTCAGTGAAAGGGATGCTGTCACCCAGATATTATGGCTGAGTGAGTGCAGCTTGCCCCTAAGGGAAGAATAGGCAGGATAGCTCTAGGGTGCAGGGCAGTGAACCAAGTACCTGTGGCATTTTCCCATGTGCCAAGCTGCTTTGGGTGAGAGGTGAGTGACACGTTCTCATTGAAACTTTTGAGCCCATTTCAGAGTATGTTTCTTTTCATAAAAAGTAATTTTGGCAGAGGTATGGGGAAGGAGGATTTACCAACTGGTTTGAGGGTGATGCCTGTGCTATGCAGAAAGCTTGGGTTATTCCTTGGATTAGAAAGGATTAGAAATATGCCTGGATTAGGCATATGTAAGATTTAGGCTACTTTTTCCATGTATGCTGTCACTGCAGGAATGTACATGGGGGAGTCTGTGCAGTAAACCCAAGCTGGAATTTGTGGCTGTTTGCCATGAATGTGGATGCTTCCAGCACAGCAGTAACACTGACATAACTCATCCTGTTCAGGATGCACTTGAATATCCACAGAAGTCCATGCAGGGTAGATAGTGTCCTGTAAACTCACATCTGAGCTGTCTGTTCATGGGCTTCACCACACAGCTAAACTGCCAGTGCCTCCCTCCCTCTCTCAAGACCAGCGTCTATTGAATTGGAAGTGGCTCATGCCAAGTGGTGACTTGTGCTTGGGTCTCCTGTGTCTTGGGCGGTGTTGTGCTCATGGGGCTGATCGCTGTTCAGGGGAAGGGGACTGGACTCCTCCTGCTGCTGCTCCTCAGTGAAAATTTTCTAGGGTCTCTATTTCATTCTGAAACAACTGTTGAAACCCCGATGCTTCCAGCAGACCTGAGTTGTTCTCCCTCTTGAGCTTGCCTTGTGTTATGGGTTTCAACATGAGGAAGAAATTGGGGAGGAGAGAGATTTCTGGGACTTGCTTTTTTTGATTCTTCTTTCTTTCTTTTCTCTCTAAAATGCTTTTTGGCCTAGAATCTTTCCGAAATCTGGCTGACATTCAGTCAAATAGCCAGTGCTTGGGTATGGTTCCTGGACCCAAACCCACCTCTCAGGATGCCCAGCACTAACTCCTGGCAGAGGGCTCAGCTCAGGGGATCTGGTTCAGTGCAGCCATATCAATCATCTCAGGCTGAACTGAGTAACTGCAAGATGCTCTTGCTGCTGTCCCGTCTTGCCCATTGTCAGCGTGGTTGCTGTCAAACTTTGTGCCGTATCTTGGTTGCATAGCATGATGCTCCTGGGGCTGCATCACACCCAGCTATGCAGACTTGATCTCTGAATCCCTGTATATGTACATATGCAGCAGTCATATGCATAGTGTTTCTTTTAAACTTTCAGCCAAGGTAGTCAAAGCATCTTGAAAACAGGATCAGCTCTTCACAGGGTAGGGAAACTGAGGCACAGAGAGGAAACAACTTGTTTATGTTGCAATGTGAGGTCAGTATCCGGACTGTTGGGAACAAAACCCCCAAGAGCTGCCATCAAAGTCTGAGACCTGCATTTTAACCCCATCTGAAAGCAGATATCCCAGTTAGGCGCTGGGAGTCTGGTTGTCATTTGCTGTAAGGAGCAGCAGAGCAAATGAGATTCAGGCCTTGGAATTTTGACAAAATTGTCACCAAAATAAGAAACACTTAAAACTGAGTATAATAAAAACTCATCATTTAGCAGAATCAGATGTTCAAAGAATTATCTTTGGAGGCCTTCTTAGACTGCTTTGGTAAGGAGCAAAAAGCACCAAGGCAGAGATTTCCTTCTGGTTTGCGTTCTTTTGCTATGTCCCAAGTACATTAAATTGAACAAAAACATGTGACAAGATTCAAGTTTGTTGCTCAATGTCAGCTCTAACTGAAGCAGGCAGGCAAGCTGCTACATGATATGGTGTCTGGATGAAGTCTTTGTCTTAATTACTGACAGCTATTGATATACCAGTCTTCCTGAACAATACAGTGAAATTTTCCATCTTGGTAGGAATACTGCTGTTCCCCCAGAATGCTTGAAATTGCTGCAATCAAAGGGTATTAATAATGAGAATTAATGATCAAATCCGAGATGCAAAGCTGCTTCCACCAGGAAGGGAGTAGAGGGGCACCACAGCAGCACTGTTCTAAGCTGGGGCACATCTTCCTCTTGTCTGCTGTCTGAAAATACTTTTTGGCTCAGAAAACAGCCTCGGGGCTGATGAAGAGTCTGAGCAGGGCAATAGTTTGTGGTGTCAAAAGCTCTGAGACAGGGGTTCAACTCTGTAACCTCTTGCTGTTTGTAGAGGAAGGTGGGCGTTGGATGAGCTGGGCCTCCTTGCGAGGGCAGTGGTGCCACAACCACGTGCCGCTCCTGGTGAGCTGTTCGGTGCTTTCTTATCTCCTTGTGTACAGCAGGAAAAGGGAAGCAGTAGGAGGAAGTGATTTCTCACGCGGCTTTGTATTTGCTTCTAATTAAACGTTGCTGGTCAAGCTCTGTTTTCCCACTTTTCACTACTGGCCCGGGATGGTCCCTCTGAATCACACCGGCGCTGTTCTCACAGCTGGCCACACACATGCACGCCCAGTCTGGGGGGAAGCTGGAGTGACTTCCACAGGGAGATAGCAAGTAATATGCAGCAGTTAATGGAGTAAGCCTCGTGTTACAGTGAGCTGAAGCAAGCAAGAGAACTGATTACTTTCAAGCAAATAAAATCACCAAGACTAGAGAATTCATTCTCCAGTTTTATATTTTCCTTCTGGCAGCAGCTTGCATTGTCTAGACAGGAAGATGTGTGCAATCAACTTTAAAGATGCAGCTTTATACCTCCCAGGGGAGAAAAAACTAAATTCCTGACAGACAAAGCTCTTTTGGGATGAATGGGAACCAAATTACTCTCTTCTTCTCTCTAAGGAAATCAGCCTCTGTATTACACAGGTTCTTAGAGGCTTTTCTGAAACCTGTCAATTGAAGAGGCAAAGGCAGAAGCTTGCAGTGCCAGTGGAAGCTGAGGTGCTATGGCTGGTGAGATGTGTTACCACGCGCTCATGCTGTTTGCAGAATGAGGTCAGCAATGCCTGCAGCAAGACAGAGCACAGGGGGACAGAGACTTCTGGTTTCTCACTGCACTTTGGCTGCCCATCCCCTGTGGGGAAAAATCATTGCACCTTTCTGCCCTTGCTTCCCCATGTAAGAATAAGGAGTTATCTCCTGTGAAGCCTCCTTTCTCTTGCCAATAATATAATTCTGTATAAAATATTATTTAAATTCAACTAAAGGTGTCCAAGATTCAAAGATCTAAATTCTGCAGGTTTTACTAAATTCCCTCTGTATATGCATATATTGTATCTGTAGGTGACTACCTATAGAATCTTTAAGGAATTAACCTCTCTTTCTGCCTGTGCTGTCAATTAATCACTTGGTTATAACTAAGCAGTGTTGCAGGCTTCACTTGTGCAAAGGGATTTGCTGTTCGTGCAGCCCTGTGTTTTTAAACCTCCTAGCCAGAGGCAGTGCCAGCTGTGTGGATGCAAGGTTTGGTTCATCTGAACGCTGAGGTAGGGAATGATTTAGATGTGAATTTTAAACTCTGGCTTTAAGTGCTTGTGCATTTTGAGCTGGGGTCTTTGTAAGAACTCGGTTTTGAAATAGCACAGGGTTAAAAAAAAGTGTTGTTTTATATGCCTCATGTGTGGTCTCGATGGTTGCGATTGCTGGTACTGTCACAGGAGTTGTGTTCAGGTGGGTAACTGGGCTGCCAGTACACAGGAGCTAAATTTTTTGCATGCAGAATTACACACGTGCCATTCCTGAAAATGGCACTTCAATAGCCCCCTCTCCCAAATTTGCCTGGTATTGATCCACAGGTGGAGTGCAGAATGAATGAATTTTATTTATGCAGAGGAGAGCCAATGATTTTAATCATGCCACACATTTCCATTTTGTTTAGAAACCAAATTGTAGCAGCAAACCAAACAAGAAAAGTCTTGTTTTCTGAATGATGTTATTTGTTTATCTGCCAAAGTGCTTTGCATTTCCTCAGGTCACAGACCAGCCCATGTCTGGCTATGGTAATATTGTAAGAGTTATGCAAAAGCAAAGTTTAAGAAAAATCTTTCAACTGAAAGAAATAGGATCTTAAAATCCCAAAATAGAGTATGGAAAGGTACACATCATGTCTGGCTTCTCTTTCCCCTTGTGGCAAATGTGACTCAAAGGAGTTGGTTTTTTTCCAGCTCGATCTGTGTACAGTTTGGGGGAGTTTTATTGTGAATAGGTCACCTTATAATACACAAAAATATTTCCTCCCAGAGTTCTGTATTCATAAATCTCTCTCGATTCTCACTCTCTAGAAACTGAAATCTGGATGATTTTGTTTTCTTCATGGAAAGAAGAGTGAAAAAGAGTGAAGGACCACCTTGGCGTGGGGCTGGTCCCCTGTTCTTGTCTGTGCTGCATCTCCTGCTGCAGCTCCCCTCAGGCAGCTGCAGGGCAAGCTGCTGTCCCCCTTCTGTCAGCTGAGCAGAAGAGTAGGACTGAAAACCTGAGACTTTAGAGCATTGTGGTTGTTGCTAAAGAAGGAAAGAAAAAGAATTTCAAAGTAGTTATTTAAAAAATGTTTTCAGTCTTCACTTCTCTGTAGGATTCTTTAAGGGCCACTTTTACTTCTTTGCTCTACCAAAGAACAGATTGGCATTATGGTTAAATACTAAAGCAGCTGCCTAGCATAGTGGAGGTGTTTATTGAGAGTACCATAGTTCTTTTTTGAGGAGGGAGCATAGATCTGAAACCTACCTTTAATGTGTTCTTTCATTCTAGCTCATGATGATTTTTTTCTATATAAAAATATATCACAAAACACTAATTTCTGTCCCTGCACAGTAGGGTTAGCATCACTGTAACACTGATAAATAGAGAGGTTGCATGACATGACTGAAGCTATGTAGTAAATTGGTTGCAGAGCTGGGTGTAAAACTGATTTTAAAGTTCCTGGAGCATTTCTGTGGGTTGTCCATCTTTGTCTTTTGTTCCTAAGTCACCCTGATGAGTTCTTAGCAAGTGAAAGGTAGATGGAAATGTTTATGGCAAATGATCATCTATAATATCCTTTAAAACTTAATCAGTTAGCTCAAGATAAGGACACACCCTTTTATTATGGGGATGCTTTTCACTTTCATATATATTTTTCTCTTTGTATTTCATTTTATAAAGCTATTTTGATTTGACAATGAAGTCATCCCAAAGAATTGCCATAATGCCATAAATTACCAAATAATTATATTACTTTCTTCCACTGATCAAACAATTTATTTCAAATCTGGTCCTCCAGAGGAACAGAAATCCTTTTACTACGTGTTTTATACCCCTTTGTCCAGCAGATGAAACAAACATTGCCATATGAACATGCAATCAATTCTTCTCTTCATTAAGTATGTATACATTTATACAGACACACACTCACGCACATATGTATTATTAGAAGACCATGAGTATTTTTGCCTTGGGAACTCATTCTATACATGAGCAAACACCACTCAAAATTACTTTTAAAGGTGGCCAGTATTAAAAACTGTGTATGTAGCCAGTTCTGTTACAGCTGCTACTGACTGTGCTCACTGGGGGCAAATTTTCCTTTGTAATTTATTATCTGTTTTCCTCCATTCCAGTCTCTCACCTAGAACTCTGGGATTTTGCTCTGCCAGGAGGGAGGGTAGAGTGAAAGCTGCTTTGCTGTCATTGTAGTAACTGCTCCAGCCCAAAGGATGCTCTTGTCATCTTAGCTGGATCCACAAAGAATTACTCTGTCAGGCGTGACAATAAACATGCTCAGTACTTAAAAAATGCTCTTCTCTCCTCCCTCTCCCCTTGTAAAGACAAAATGGCTTTTGCTCATACAATGGCTTTTTATTGAAGGCCAGGAAATCTTGGATTTTGAAAGTACCATGCTTAGGATGAGTTTCAGTATGGCTCCCAGAGGACCTGGGCTTAATGTGCCTCCATGGAAAAATAGGGGGTGATTCTTGCATTCATGCCTATTCCAAGTAGATCTATCATTTTGACCTCTGTTGCCTTTAATCTTCCATACACTCTATCCATTTTTAAATCTCCCCATGGCTGCCATCGTATACATCACATTCTTGGCAGTGCTGCTTCTCCAGTACCAACCCTTATGCTTGCAGTCCGGCTCCACTCCTCCAGCTAGCTCCCAGAGCCAACTGGCATGTCTGCACAAAGCCTTGTACCCTGTTTTCCCTCCTCACCATCTCCTGAAGCTCTGTGCGAGTGAGTTATCGTAGGTGCCTGAGCTGCGGCCGGGCTGGATTCTGTAATTCTTTCTTGCACAACTCTCACTTAAGGCCTGTTGACTTCAATGGGGCTATTCATGTAAGCGGAGGCTACAAATTCAGGCCCTTGGGTTGTAAGGTCTCTGGGGCATAGGCCCTGTCTTTGTATGCCTTGCAAATATGTGCTAGATGAGTAATGATAGCTCAGAAGAGTGAGTGTCGCTTTACATTTGCCATACTGGAGGAAGGTTGCCAGGATTGCACTGATGCTGCTTGTGGTCCCCTTCCAGGGGGGAATTAATCCTTCTGTGCAAAGATACCTCCTGCTGACTGGTGAAAAGAAAAAAAAAACAACTGGTTTAGCCATGAATATCATTAGCTTAATCTTCTTTTCTCTGATCTTCCAGTACTATTTGTTTTGTATGGCTTCATCAAGGTTTTGTATGTGGACAGAATAATTGAAAACAAATTTAGCATGTCTCAGACCATAAAGTTCCCTTTCAGCTAGATCACTAGCTGTGCGGTAGATAAATGTCTGGTTTTCATTTTTGGTTATGTGAGAATGGTTTGATTTGTAATTTTGAATGTTAATATAGAAGAGGAAATTTCCTCGTCTCCTGGTCTATGGAGGCATTCTGGGTTTCTTGCTTCTCTTGCAGCAAATGCTGTTTATAAAAAGGTTATTTAGTACAGAAGAGTATGTTTATGTCCTTGAACCCTAGAGGCCCCACTCTCTAAGGTCAACTAAGACCTCCTTGTGCTGTACAGTCGCAGCAAAAATGCCATCTCTACCTATACAGATGGTATTTTAATGCAGTGCAAGAGGATGGCTGAGGGTGAGCCAACAACTGGAGGAAGGGTGAGTTTCTCAGAGCAGTGAATCAAGACCAGTCCATCTAAGTGATTTCAGGAGAACAAGAACATACTTTCTGTTAATACCTCTTAAGAATTCTGCAGACAGAGAGATTTGTAGGGTGGAGATGTAGGTACTAAAAGGGAGCATCCTCCCTGGGCGAAGAGGCTGATGAGCAGAAAATGCAATGCTGTGAGTGTTGAAGTTGATGCTGGTGTTTGGGGCTGGATTTAGGAAGTTTTGAAATAGGTGTTGATAACTGGGTAGAAAATGAGACATCAGAGGGCAAAGAGAAGAGTAGAACTTTGAAGATGAAGGCAGGCAGCTTATGTCTGGTATGAGGGGGATGGGAAGCGGGAGAGTTGGGAAGCTTGGTGATACGAGCGAAGTGGGAGGTTGGAAGCACAATCCTTCTGGCTGGGTTTGAAATGGGTTTGAGCTGGGGCAAGGCTGTGAGTGCCAAAGCCAGAGAAAGGGATGTGGCAGGGATCATTAGTTTCTGAAATGTTTATACATGGTTTAACTTTTCAGTCCTCAAAATCACAGGCACATTCACTAGATACTTCCTGTTTAAGGGGGAAAAGAATGTCATTTGTTTTAACTGCAGTTGAAGTAGGAATCAAAAGCTGAGCTGAGGCAAAGAAATTTTACTGAATGTTAGGCTGGACAGAAAGTAGGGTTTGCAAGTTGAGTGTCACATAGGGACTGGTTTAAAGCCCCTTGTGTCAATAGGCATCTTCCATTAGCTTTGACAAGGTCTGGAGAGGGTGCATATGAGAGTACTATGTGTATAAATGCAAGCCAGAGACTTCTGTCCTTACTGTGTTTCCTGCTGACAGGAAGCAGGAATCACTGCCCAAGGCTGCAGGTGGAGGGAGTCAACATGGCTTTGCAGTTTTATCCACCCCACAGAGAAAAATCCTTTGAACCTCATTTAGGAATCAGTCACTGTAAATTACGCAAGTGTACTCAAAAATGTGTCTTTTGAGGGGATTTATCAGTCTGTTTTGGAGACAACAAATTTCTGGTAATCAAGAGCTTGTCTGGTATTTTTTTGTCTTGATATATTTAGTATAATAACTATTAATTGCATGCTTTCCATTATCTCGCTTCCCTATGTATTGTGGACTCCAACAAATACTTTTAAGAGGATGTTTGTCTCTCAGAGTAGGAGAGTCTGTACTACAGATAGCTTTATGTTTTTCCCCGTATCTATATATGTCTGTAGATAATTTGGCTTCCTGACATGAAGGCATTGCAAGCCCTGTGTGTGATAATAGATTATTTAATGTCTTGCCAGCTTCACGGTTACATGGAGAGCAAACCCTTGGGCCTTCAGATCTTCATTGGGACAGCAGATGAACGGATACTTAAACCTCACGCTTTCTATCAAGTCCATCGCATAACGGGAAAAACCGTCACCACCACCAGCTATGAAAAAATCATTGGCAACACCAAAGTTTTAGAGATCCCATTGGAACCCAAAAACAACATGAAAGCAACGTAAGCACATTGCTTTTTATTAACAAGGTTGAGGAGGATTAAATTGTCATTTGAAGTTCCTTCTCCTTGGAAGGAGTCACTTAAATGAATAATGATGCCTGCTCTGGACGTACTCCCCTTTCCAAAGCATTGGAATGATATACGAGTGTAAGATCCTTTTTAAGAGCACATAAGCAGCAGTTACAAGCTCCTAGGTAAAAGCTGCTTACAGAGTTACCAGTCATCAGCTGACGATGCAGGTATTTTTTACTCTTAACACCAATTGACTGTATTGCAGTCATGTGTCATCTTCAGTGTTAGAATGGGGCACCAAGGAAAACAAGATTCTGATCTAAAGTCCTTTTGCTGCAGGGACACGATGAGTAGCAAGGAGCAGTAGGCAGTGGAGGAAAGGTGTGCAATTCATTTTGGATTTGAAGGAATAAAAAATATCTCTTCTGAACTCAGCCAAGTTTCTCTGGCCATGAAATTGCAGTCTCCCGTTGTAATAGGTTAACAGAAAAGCAAGTACAGGCACATCTTTTCTGTATTACTCCCTCCAGTTTTATGGAGGCAGAGGGATGAGGCGGGCACCAGACTGAAACTTCAGGCTTGAACGTGTGCCAGGCAGCAAGAGAGTGATTGCTCTGCAGAGGGAAGAGCTGTATCTCCATCCTTCAGAGGATACTGACAAAATTAGCAGAGCAGCTGTGTTTTTAAGCCCCCTGTTCCATCACAAAATGCACATTCTTTCTTTATACACAACCTTTTTTTGGTCAGAAAAGTCAGAAAATATACCTCATTCCTAACAAGTAACCCCGGAGTAATAAACCCTTGCACACAAACAATGGTGAGGAACAACGTGGGTGTAGGAAACAGCTTGGGGTTTATGCCTCCCAAAATGTGATTTTAATTCATATCAAAAGAAGAAGAATGGTCTGTCTTTAAAATTGATATCAAAATGGTTTGTCAGTGCCTGTTTAATAGCAGTGCTCACTGCATCCTCTGAGGAGTGTTGCTGAGCTGAAGAGCTTAGGTTCTCTAAATATTAATTGCCACATTCTCTTAAGTGTGGCAAGTGTGTTTGCTGGGTTACGCTGGACTCTTAAGAAGTTAACCTGCACTTACACCAACTTTAAGTTGCAGTGCTGGTTCAAGCAATCCTAATCTCTTTATTGCTGCTCAGCCCCATTCTGCTTTCTACACCCTCCCTTTCTGCAGGGACTTGGTGAATGGGAGCAGAGAACCATTTTCTGCTCTGCCAGGCTATTGCTTTGCTGGGAACAACATTCCTGGGCTCTGGAGGATGACACAGTGACCTGGGCCAGGGCAGGAGAGGCCAGCTCTAGTGGTAGCACCTACTTTGTCCCAGAGAAGGAGAGAGCAGTCTAGTTGCTGCTTTGGAGTTGAATTCAGTGCTTGCATTACAAACTGAGGGAAGATGTGCCTGGGTGGTACATACAATTAGCTGCTTCAACTGCTGTGATTCCCGTGGAGCTGAACTGATTTGCCCACATGCAGGCAATAGCTGCTGTGCAGTCTCTAGACACTGAGCTGTTTGGAGAGCTGGTGGTGGAGGCTTTCATGCTCTCTAGCTCACAGAGGGCTGCAGCACAGGCTCAGCTTATTGCCTGCCCCAGTGTGCACTTCTGGTTCTGGTTCACTCTCCCTGTCCCAGCATGCTGGGATGAGCTTTGCCATGTTTTCCCTTCTGCTTAGCACAGAGGGGAAACAAGACTTGGGGGTTTAATGTTTGGAGAGTGGCTTCTGCTGTCACCAGGGTAAAGGCCACCCCTAGCCCTCAGCTGGGACATGCTTGGGACCCATTGAGCCACCAGGCCCAGATCCCTTGGGGATGGTCCAGCAGCATCCCTCACTCACTGTATGTCTGGGATTTCTTCCCCTGGAATTGCTGAAATGGCAATATCTAGATCCTAAGTTGAGCAGTATTTGGAGCTGCTCTTAACCCAGGGATCAAAGCAAACCAGCTTAATCCTCTTGACTGTCACCTATTTCCAAACTATTTGAGAGCAGCAGTGTTAAGCTAAACAGCATGTGTGTTTGGCAGCATTGACTGCGCAGGGATTTTGAAGCTGAGGAATGCAGACATTGAGCTGCGCAAGGGAGAGACAGACATTGGCAGGAAGAACACCCGCGTCCGGCTTGTCTTCCGTGTGCACATCCCTGAGTCCAATGGCAGGATCATCTCTCTGCAAGCAGCATCAAACCCCATCGAGTGCTGTAAGTATCTCCTGAGATTTGATCCTTCTCTGTCTTCGTAACAACGAATGTCATGTCCCTCTGCTTCATGCTGATGCAGTGGAAAAATCCCAATGTCCTCAGATAGACTCAAAGTGCTCTGTTTTTCCTGCACACTGGGTCTGTGCCACCATTTGAGTGACCTGCAGCTCCTACCTATGTGCACTCACTTTCCTGAAACAAGCTTTGGTGGCAGGTGGCTCTTCATGATGCTTATAATTTGTGAGGACGACAAGGGACTTTGGGGCTTTGCAGAGTTTGTGTTGCTGGCTAGCGGCTCTTCTCTGGGAGCAGGGAGCCAGTGTGAGTATGCATACAGGGGCATATATGCATTCCCCTTGTTTGTGTATGAGCATGCAAGCTGTCTGCCTTCCTGGGAGGGGATTCACTTTGAGTGGAGGCACAGCCAGAACTTGTTATCTGCAAGCTGGCAGGTGGTTGAGGGCTTTGAATTCAAACCTGGGCCAGATCCCAGCACTGTGGCCAGTCCTGCCTGCGGAAGGAGTGACCTTTGATGTGAGCTGTGGCAGGAATGCAACTGAAATGGAGAAACAAGTTTGATGTAGAGGCTCAAGAGCATCCTGGTTATTGTTTTGTGTAGATGTCGGTGCTAAGGGGTGTACAGCTCAGGAGACTGCAGCTGAAGCAGGGAAAGCCTGGGTTGTTCTGGTATTCCCCTGAGGGATAAAAGAAACCCTGAGGTTTGATTTGAGGAGCAAATCCTATCAGTGTGTAAGGTGAGAAACCTGCACCTCCCACTCATTTCAATGTACAGGATCCTGAGAAAGAGGCCTCTGATAAGGTGCCACCTGTGTTGCAGTCATTTCTGGAAGGGCTCTACCCGCCTTGCTGGTTCATGTGCATCCTGTGATGCTTTTTGTTGGTAAATGGCAAATTTTCAGCGGTTTGGGGATTTCACAAATACACAATGAACAGTTTTCCTCTACCTTTGCTAAATGACTCACCCCTTTAGCAGAACCTGTCTTGCTGTAAGTCATGTGAAGAAAGTCATTGAAGAGTTTCTCATGTGTGAGTTCTATTTATTGAGATGCAGCTTTACCTAAATAACTGCTTAGAATACGAGGGGAGCCAATTTTGGATGGGAAATTGAGAGAAATTGTGGTTAGTGAGTTACTGATGGCAGCTTTTTAAAAATCAGTATAAATGAATGAAACAAGGCAAGGCTAAGGAGAGGATGGTGGATATGTATGATCTTTTGGCAGTGTTTGAGAAGATACTATTGGACCATTTTAGCAGCTGAGTGAAGTCTCTGGGCACTGTGATGGGGAAAGGAGTGGGAGTAGCCACCACCTTTCTCCATAGGAAACAGTTACGATCCTGTATGGGACCAGATGGCTTAAACAATAGCGGCCTCCACCCCAAACGTGTCCCTGCTGAAACAAAGGCCCATTTGCTAAAGGAAACAGTAAGCTGCAGCTTCTGTGGATGGGAAGGCAATTGTGGCAAAGGATCACCTGGTCTCTCCCTCAGTTTCTTTTCTGAGTGGAAACAGCCCATTCCTGCCTGAAATGGGGAGCTACTTGGGTGGGGAAACTCAAGGTGTAACTCAGACATACAGGAAAGTGGCACAAGCCCAGAGCAGAGGGTGGATGGTCCCTGGCTCATGCAGGGACCCCTGCAGATCACACCCCAAATATGAGTTAGCCGGGCATTTCTAAGACCCTTCCACAACTGCGCTTGCTATTTGCGCCCTTCACCAAAGATTATTCAAGCAGAAATCTGGTCATGGTTTACAGAATAAGATCACATTTTTCTGAACTGTATGTGCACACCTCATTTGCTGTGCAATGACTGCTATTTGCGGTGGCTTGGTTAAGATGTCCAGGTGTTTATTCTGAGATGCGTTTGCTTTGATGAGTCTCAGGGGCATAAAGAAGAGCCAAGTGTGGAGATACCAGGATAAGTGGCTTGGTTTTCTGTTTTTTGTAATTAAAATATGAAAATGTTGGTTGCACAGAGGACAGCAAAGCTCCCACAACAAAAAAGTGTTTGTTCCCCAAGTTAAAAAAAAAACAGTTTTATTTGTATGGTACTGGATATAGTGGCAGTTTGGAGAGATAAGTTAAGGACTGTTCATTTCTGAGCTCATGGAAGCAGAGTATAAAGTGATCTGGAGTAATAAGCTGCTTCCATTTAGTGTGTATGTTGCATATTTAGCCACATTTTTGCATTTCAGTATGACTTCCTGATCTCAGCCCGGTTCTGGGAAGTTGGTTAAAAACATCAGTTGGTTCAGCCAGCATTAGTAATGCAGGCTAAGTCACCCTAGAGATGATAATCTCAGTTTCTTCCAGACAGTCTGCACATGTGGCGGAGCTCAGACTCAGGTAAATTCACGTGCTCTGCCAAGAAGGGGCTTTCTCCTTGTGTCCCGCTTCCCACCTTTGTGTGCTGCTGGGATTCTCTTTTTTTTGCCTTTGTTTGCTTTTCCTTTTGGCCACGTGGGAATCCCTTATCCTCAGGGACTGTCCCATAAGATCTCTCCTGTCTGGTAGTTGTTAATAATATCCCTCTGGGAAAGCCCTAGTAAGTAGCAGATTTAAGATAACTGGCCATTTCCCTACCAGTGGGGCTCCCCTGAGAGCACTGTTGCTACCAACAGAATATCTGAATGCTCTCCTCAGCAGAAGCTGATCCTGGCTAAAAACTCCCACTGGTGTCAGCAGATCATTAGCTGCAATGAAGCAAGAACTGTGAAGTATCTGCTTTTCACAGGGCGATTTGGTTCCACCTCATCTGTGTCACATTCAGCACTTGACAGGTTTTAGGAGGGGATTTCACAGGTTCAAAGCATCATCCGGAGCCAGTTCCTCCCCAGGCAGCTGTGTGGGAGGACCAAGGAGGTGATATGTTATTAAACCATCAGTTATGCCTTAAAAGGGACCTCATATCCAGACAAGCCTGCACATTCAGCAGCTCGCAGCTTTTTTCTCCTGTTGCCTGTTGATTTGTTCTAAAGCCACTGAGGAGGCAAAGGCATTTGAAAGCCCTCTGATAATTGTAGCAACAGGTCGTCTATTAGTTAGGGACAAAAAGCCACCCTCTGGCAGATGTGGTGCTGGAAAAGTGAGAAGAATCCCTTCTCCTGGGTGTTGCTCCATGCTGAAACGGCAGCAAGCCCTATAGGCACTGTGTGAGATGTCCCTGGGATCCAGAGCTGATGGGTGTGTGCAGCAGCGTGTTGCTCCTCTGCACACCTTGGTGCTATTAGTCACAGTGCAGTCGTGCGGGGCTGGGCTTTAGGCATAAGCCAGCTTGTGTTAGATGAGCTCTTGCTGGGCCAGGCAGGGCTATCACAGAGCTGCTATCACAGAAGGTGTTGAAATCACATGTATTCAAATACCTTCAAATGCAGCCCTAATAACAATCAGCCACTTAGCAAATCGCACAAGGAGGGGTTTGCTGTTTGCAGACCTGATCATTGCTTTCGAACCATTAAGGAAATTTCTGTAACTATTAATTTGCTCTGATTTACACTATGACCTGAAACGCATTTCTCAGTGAGTGATTCTCTGGAGTTTCTGTTTCTCCAGAGGAGGAGAGTGTTTCTACTCCTCAGCTGAAACATCCATGTAGCACAGAAGGAGCAGTGTTGAAGGGAGTTCAGAGTAGCCACTTAAGCACCAGGAAGGTAGCTTGGTTTACTCCATGCTGTCAGCAACCAAAAACTGCTTTATGTGAGTGTCTGTGAGATGTGGGTTTAAGGCTTAGGAGTTGTCATCCACACTCTGTGATGGCTTTTATTCTAATGGATCCTGGTTAACTCTTCCTTTGTTTTGTGTAAGCTATGTTTGCTGATAGCAGGCTGTGCTCATAAATCCCGTAAAATGCAAACAGTTGCACTTGGCACGAGAGATGGAGTCTAAAATCTTGTTCTTATAATAGAATCCCAAGGTGTTAAAAAAACAAAACAAACAAACCTCATTGCTAAAGAACTGTGTGTCCATCTGAGGAATTTAAATAGTTTCTATTATTGACCATATTTTGTTCCACTAAATTGGGTCAAATATCTTATTTCCCTTTAATCAATTTCCCTGGAAGTTTCCTTTATTTTTCTCTCCTTCTAGTAGGTTTTCCCATAATATTAGACAATCTGACTCTATGATATGTGAAACATTAATAACTACAGAGGAAAGAGCTAGTCATGTAGAAGAATGTTGTCTTGGCAAACCAGCGAGTGCTTTTCCTTGGCTGGGAGCTGTGCTGGTTGGAATACAATGGCAGGCGAGAAGGAGCCCTAGTTTATTGAGACAAAAAAATAGAAACGAATGGTCTCTTTGCACTTGCGAGAGACCCATTTGCAAGTTTAATCATAACCACGATTATTATGTGAGTAGAATGGTTTCCAGCTGAATTAAAGGAATTTCTTTTGCCTCCTTCATTTCAACTGCCAGGCAGTCACAGAGTTTGCCCTAAATACAGCTGACCCAAAACCCGGTGCTTTTCCTAAAGTGAAAATATTCTCTCTTACAGCACAGAATTTGAAAGCTAATTCTGACAACATGTGCCACTTTTAATGTGCACCCAAAATATTTCAGTCTGGAAGGTCTGAGTCAGACAGAAGGAAAATGCCTGCCCTTTTGCAGGCTGCAAGCCTTGCTATGAGGATGAGCTCCTGTTTACTTCTTGTCTGTGCAGTACCACACTTGGTAAAACCAAGCACCCCAGCGTAATACGCAGAGCATGGATTTCTGAGCATAACTGAAGCTCATCAGATCTCCTCTGCAAGGGATTAAGGGGAAATGCTGTGCGTACCCGCAGAGATGATTGACAGAGAAGTGAACCGAGGCCATGGTTTTCCTGTCATTAATCACACGCCGGTTTGGTGAGCTGGCTGCAGTTCATAGAAAGTATCATAGTTATCTGACACTGCTGCCATCAATGGTTGTCACTCCTCCTCTGCAAGGACATCCTAAATTCTGTGCAGAGAGAGATGGAGAAAAGCCCTCTGTTTTTTGTGCTTTTTTTCTTGGATGGCTCTACACAAACTGCTGGATAAGTCTTGCTGGCAACAAATTGGAAACTGTTGCCATTCATCCTGGGTTCTTCTTTTCATAGCTTTAGGTTTTCAAGGTTCCCCATCTAATCACAAGGGTTGCTTTATTTACTTGATTCTCACCTAAGCATTCCACTGCCCCATGTGCCAACCAGGAGGTAAATCATCCCATCCCTCTGATTAGAAGATTCCTGCCCTCAAGGGTGCATTACCAATATCTGTCTGCCTGCTGGAGATGTCTTCTGTCCTCGGTTCTCCCCTGGCTCTCTTACTGCAGCTCCCCAGCCTTTGGCTCTCCTCCCACAGGAGAGCTCAGGGTACTTCTGCATGTGATGAACAGGATCAAAGTCTCTCAGGGCATTAATGTGTTGGATAAGCATTGGGCACAGGAGTTCTTCTCCTATCCATCCTACCCCAGGCAGGCATGTTGTGGTAATGAAACATGGTGTGACAGGAGGAATGAAATATTTACTTTGGCTCATCCAGGTTTGCACTGAGGTGGAAGAATTAATCCCACTACAAATTACACCTCTGCTATTGCTTTTAGGGGGGAGATGGTGTTAGCAGTAGACATCCAGCTCTATCTGCTCTTCCCAGATCCAACAGAAATCAGTGGCTGGAGCCAAGAGCCTTTGGGGGTTTGGAAAGACAAGTCAGGAGTGGTGAGTCATGGCTTGAGGGCTTCCAGCAAGCTGGGATGAGCTGGGGCTGCCCTGGGCAGTGTAAGGGCAGGGGGGGTCCAAAGAGGGACCTGGGCATGTGGCCTGGGGAGACCGCTGCACTGGGGTGCAAGACTGCACCTCTTTTAGGTAGCCACGTTTTTGGGTTTACTTGGCTTGTGATGGCAGTTTGAGGTAATAAGAGGTGATGCTAGCTTTGATCCCACTGAGCTGCAGGTGAGCCTCGGTTCTCCTTGTGATCGCCCAGGGTAAGTTCTCTCCTGAACTCTGGTCAGCTATGGGGATAACAGGTAAGCTCTGGATTCAGTGTTGCAGCTGTCAGAAAGACTGTGTGGAGCATATTTCATTCTGGCAGCTATTCTTTGGCTTCTCTTTACACAGAGGTTTGCATGGAGGCTTTAAGCTGCTCTGCACAAGGTGGCACTGAGATAGTGCACTGATAGATGGAGGCTGTAGAGTATCTCTGCTCTGGAAGTGTTGGTCAGACAGTGCAGAGTTCACAAGCCTGTTCCTCCCGAGAGGAAGATCATGTCAGTGTTTTTGCTTTGCCTGCATTACCTGATGCATCGTTCTTATTGCACATGTGGGGAGAGAGATTGCCGAGACGGTTCATCTCTGGAGGCTGTTAAGAGACATTTAGCTTCAGCTAAGACTCCTCATAAAACGAGTCAGCTTTCGGGCAAGACAAGGCAGTGCCTGGAAGCCCTCCAGGCACGTAGAAAGAAGCACACTGCTCAGGCAGGGCTAGAGCTGCTCGTCCCAGGAGACATGTGCAGGAGGAGCTCTGACGGGGAGAGCTGGGCAGCACGGGGGAAAAGGGGCTCTCAGGTGGAGCTGCGATTACCTAAGGAGTACATTAGGGAATACAGCTGAGGTTGTCACTTGGAACCTGGTAGCAGCAATGGATAACACTGTCCTGGGGCAGATGTGGAGCTGCAACAGACTTATCCAGGTAATCAGTTGTTTCAAGACATCCCTTCTTTTCCCTAGAAGCCAAACAGTCTCTGCTGAAAAAAGGAGCAGTTATGGATGCTGCAGGCAGGTGGGAAGCAAGAAACACCTTCACCCTGCTGTAGCATGCTTCTTTGCAGTCAGCCTATAGGTTTGTGTGTCCCATGTGAAGAGTTCAGCCTGCTGACTCAGAAGTTTAGGCCATCTTAACTTTTCCCCCACGTGCTGGCACAGCGAAAGGGGACAGAGGCTTAACCTTTGGGTTAAGGTGAGCCTGGGTGGGCTGTGGGCAGTGGCTGGGTGATGTGAGCAGGGGCAACAGGGCAAGGGGCTGCTTCCATCTCGGGTTGAGGGTCGTTGGAGGTGGGCAGTGCTCTGAGACAGCAGCTCCCTTTCTTCTCTTGTGTCGCTGCATGCATTGTATTTCTTGGCACCATGTATCCATGACATCTTGATTTGCAGACAGTCAAATAAAATAGAAGAATAATGTCCCCTGTTAATAGGCCGACACACTGCTTCAGGCCAAGTGTGAGTATTTCTATAGCATTTGCTTTGCTGCCTTATGTCAGTAACTGTTGCCATTGAAAGTAAACACCCCAACTGGTTAAATCAACAGGGTTTTGTTTATTCAATGCTCATAAACTCCAGTAGCTATAGGTCACTTTATGAAGTGCCAACCCCTGGGGGAAGAGAAGGAGTAGTGTGAAATTACTGCATGCAGTCCACCCATCATGAGTCTTAGAGGAAGGGGATTTATTGGCAATTAATATTTCTTGCAGAGGGCAAAAAAAGTAATCCTATTGAGGCAACTCTGTGTTGAACCTTGAGCCTTTTTACTGGTAGAAATAGGGTGAAACCTTCTTATAGGCCTGGGTAAATAAAAAAAGATCTTGGAAAATGAAAAGTGGGTTTTTATTTTTGAGGAAAGGGTTTGCAAACTGCCTAGTGGGAGAAGATTGCACGTAAAATGGGCGAAGAAAACCTGGTGCTCAGTAGGTACCTGAGTGTCTCCCATCTTTCCCTTTAGCATGATACCTGCATTGAGAAACTCAGCTGAAGCACTTCCAAATGGTATTATTCTGCAGCACATGTAAAGCACACGTGGGTTTTTGACATCCACAAGCACAACCAAATTTGTGTCAGGGCAGAAGCAGTTTTGGAGATGCCCGTAGCCTGCTTGTGCTGTAGCCAAGCTGCTGGCCATGGGGCTGTAGAAGTCTGGAGCCGCACCAGGGAACCCACAGAACACTTCTGCCCATCGCAGGCTTCCAGGCAGCGCTGCTGAGGCTGCCCCAGCTTGGCTGAGGGGCACAGAAGGGTATTTGGCATTTCCTAAGAGCTGGGATGCACGTTCCCAGTGAACCGGCTGTCCTCCTGGCTCCCTGGTAGGTCGCAGCATACACAAACACTGTGCTCTATGGAAGTTGGACAGAGGCTTGGTCTTCAGCAGTCATTTCCAACTTGCCGAGATCCAAAAGTAATTAAGATGAGTCAGACGGTTATTTCCAGGCTAAAATTTGTCCTTCCTCATCCTGAAGAAACCTTGAGAACCACTGATCTGTGGGATGTCAGCATAAAGCTCTCTATTAAGACACTGAAATCTGAAGGAGACATAAATTAACCTGGAATTTTGATGATTTGGGATGCTTTGGAAGTGAAATTTGGGGACTGAGTAGGAATAAACAGTGTCCGGGGCAAAGCTTAAATACATTTTCTCTTGACTGTTGTAGACATGGTTTTGATTATTGTTATTTAATCTTAAACTTTTGAGGTTACAAATCTCTCTTTGTGATAAATCCAATTACGAACTCATCAAAAATTTGAGGATTTAGGGAAAGGAATTAATCAGAGTCCATGTGAAAGAAATTAGCAGCTTCTGTGAAAATAATCTGAATATATATTCTTAATTGTCAGTATCTTAGCCCAGCTGCTGTTATGTATTTGAAGGAAACAATGAGTCATAAGGTTGTCTTAAATAGATCTTTAAAACTGCCTCTCAAATGTCACAAGAAAGTTACAAATATCAAATTATCGATATTTTTAACAAGAGCAATATTTCCATATCACGACTGGCAGAAGGAGTTCACCTGAGCTTGTCCGTGCTAGAAGAGTTGCTCCCCACTTCTACAGACACCTGTCTGACAGCTTTAATGCTTGTGTTTTCCTACCATATACGCTAGCATTTTCTTCATATGGTGAGAGAATTTGTACAGCTCTCACTGTGGCCAAGACCTGCTGGGTTTTTGGCCTTCTGAAGGTTGCACAGCAGTAAACCAGTGCTGGGCCCAGGTCACAGAAAGCACAGCCTTGTCTGTGTGCAAGTGGAGAGCTAACACATAGGATAGCGTTTAATTCTTTTTGGCTCAGCAGCCAACGGTGTTCAGCAAAGGGAAGACACAAGGGCTCAGAGTCTCTCTTGGGAGCAGGCTCTTTGTCAGAGAAAGTTAAAATGCAGCCAAGGCAGCTGTTAAATCGATGAGCAGCATCCTCCAGAGGCTTTTCCAGTTGGGGTGGATGAATCTGGAGGAGTTTGAGTGCAGGTCATGAACTCACAGCTCACCAGACCCAAACTGCTGCCCACCTGGTCTCGTCACAGGGAAGCTTGTGATGTCTTCCAGCTGTCTGCATTGCAGGGAGCAATTCTCGCATCTTCACTTTCATCTTCTCCTGCACCTTCTTAGCAAACAGTTGGAAATGGGCTTGCAGGGATGGTGAAACAGGACTTTGCTTCTCTGACCATGCAGATGGCTGTTTTAATGGGATGAGAAGGTGGAGAGATGGTGCTATCCTGGTTTTTTGACTGGGGAAATAGAGAATAACTTGGTGAAATCACACTTCAAGTTTGTGGCCAAGAACAGTAAAGACACCAGACAGCCTTGATCACATACATGCCTATCTGGCTTCCACCCTACCTTTTCTTTCGTTGCCTTTTATAATGATACTCAGTCTGCAGCACAGGCCCTGCTCCCCAGATGTTCAGGCCTCTGCATAACATGCTTGAAAAGCCCTGGCTGCAGCAGTCCTGATGTGACCCCTTCTGCTTGCAAATACAGCTTTGTGATTGCCCCTCTTGTTGTGTGCACAAGGCTCGATGCCTGCACATGGAGACAGTGATTTTGTTGGCAAACATGCTGTTCCAGGCCGAGGGTAGTCCCTGCTCTGTAGGAGGCAGTGGACTTTTGTAGAAAAGGTTTATTTTTACTTTTTTTCTGAAGGAATTCAGTGTTATTCAGTGGAATCCTCTCTGCAGGTGGAATTTTTGGGCTCCAGGGCTGCAGTGTGCCTGCACTTGAAAATTTGGCCATTTATTTGGAAACAGACATGGGCAAGTTCCAGCTCATTCATCCAAGCTGTCCTTTCTCAAGGACAAGGAGTAAGGCCAGCACAGCTGAAACGCTGCAGCCAGCTCCTGAATGTTTCCAAATAAAATGCCTTGAGTAAGTTTATTTTTCCCTCTCAAACCTAAATTTAGCACCCTGGAGAAGCTGCTTTGGCAGTCAGTGGATGGTAACGATGACAAGATCGATCTGTGGATAGTTCTGGGAAGATTTGGAAAGTCCTGGTAAAACGAAGTTGGTTTCATTCATGTCTGCAATTTATCCACAGCCCAAAGGTCTGCTCATGAACTTCCAATGGTTGAAAGGCAAGATATTGATAGCTGCCTCGTTTATGGAGGACAACAGATGATCCTGACCGGACAGAATTTCACAGCAGAGTCCAAGGTGGTGTTCACAGAAAAAACATCAGGTAAGGCAGGGTTTTTTCCTAACTTTCCCTAGTAGGATAAGGAAAATCTGTAGTGCTGATGCGTCCCATGGTCTCATCCTAAGGTTTGTGCTCATGAGTAACTCTACTTGAGTGAGTAGTCCCATTCAGGTTCGTGTAAGTAAGACCAAATCACTTGACCTAACCATGTGAGTAAAATTAGACCTGGGAGCAAGTATTTGTCTTATGGGTTCACAAGAATACAGACACTGGGAATCAGCAGGAACAGGATATGTTATCAAAGAAATTAAATGACCATTGCATGTTTCTCTGTGCTTGTTCAGTCTCATGTTTAGTGAATGGTGCTGCAGAAATCATAACTGGAGTTAATATTTTTTATTGATGTGAACTCCAGGCAAAGACTGTGTTTTCTTCCATTTAGATATCTGTGGTGGAAAATGTACATAATATGTATTATCAAAGTGAAATTATTTTTGTACACATACTGAGATACACGAACACATCACTTCATCTTCCATGGTATTTTCAGGTATTTTTATAGAGGCTCAGACTGTAGCAAAACAAAACCAATTCAAAGAGAAAGGCCAAAGGCCTCCTGTTACAGCCTAGTGCTGCTTTTTTCCCAGTAGAGCTGCTTCTTTTAAAACATGTTTTGCCAAAGTTTTCAGGTAACCTTGCAAGCTCTTGAGCAATCATAAAGGGGAAATGAGTGGCAGACTGTAGATTCTCTCTCTTTTTCCCTTTCATATGAGTCTACTTATTTGCTTGACTTGCAGAGAGCCAGTACATGATGGTTCCAAGCCCTCACTGGTGTTGGATGAATGTAAATAAATAATAGGAATAAAGAATGGTTACCAGGAGTTATTTAGTTGCCTAGCATCACCTTTACTGCCTTTCCTGAGCTCTGTATGTTGTGTTTTCATAATGGCATACTATAATGAACATTACTTGATCTCTAACTAAAAGAGTAACTGACCCCAGAAAAAATACTTAGCATGATCTAATGGTTAAGGTGGGCAGCAGAAATCCAGGTCCTCTTGTATACAGGAGGAACAAACAAATCCATTCTGCTGAAGTTACCTGTTTTTTCAGAGCTGAATTGTTTGTAATATCATATGCATGCAGGCATTTCATTTCAGCTCACTAGGCAGTATGTGTATTTTATTGGATTTTCAAAGGCTTTTGCTAAAGGACATTGTTTCTTTGTAAATGGTCTGGACTTGTTTAACTTACCCTTCATTAGGCTTGATTTTTGTATTCTAAATACTGTGCTCTGCAAGGATAATAACAATGTCCAGGGATCCAAAAAGCACTTTGCAAATATGAAGTGCTGGGCTCTGCCATCCTTTACTCCTGTTGATTCCAGTGAGACAAGGGACTCTGCAGTACAAAAGGCATCAGCCTGTTTTATGTAGACGTTGTGTTCCCTTTGTGCTATTAAAAAATCATGTTGCTCCTAAGGTTTTTTTGTCAGTAAACTGAGGTAGAGGCAGCTTCAGTGATCGATCTCATGACTTGCAAGGGATTAAAAAAATTGCATTGCCCACGTGAACAGCAGCTGTATGATTTATAGGGTAATGCCAAAAAGTAAGAATTGATCCAAAAATCAACATAATGTGGACATCAGCTGGTGACATGGGGTGGGGCAGGAGGAATCAAGTTGTGGGTCCCTGTTTCTTCCCACACCACCAGCAAGCCATGCTATTTTACAGCGAGAATGAAAGGCTCTGGGCCTCTGAATTGTGGAGGTTCAATGAGCCTGTGCAGTCAGAGCAATTTTCTTGGCACCCTGTATTTCCTTTTAAGCCCGTGTATTAATTCCTTCCCACTGTGCTGCCACTGTTCCGTCAATGTCAGTGAATCATGAAGGTGCATGGGAACATGCTTGGCAGCCCATGACAGTACCTGTCCCAAGAATGTTTTGCAGTAACTAAAGGAGATGATACACTAAAAGGAGGTAGCTTTTAATGCCATTTCGAGGAAACAGGGGGAGGGTGTTTTGGATGTTTCCATATAAGAGCAGAGAAGGCTCTGGCTGGAATAGATGTTAGAAAGTAAAAAGAACAACAATATTTTCCACACTAAATCTAAAGCTTTTCTTCACTGCTGGGGAAACTACATTTTTGTTGTTCTTTTTTTACCTCCTGGTAGCGGAGAGCCATGCCTTATCCCAGCGGCAGTGCCCAGTCTGGAGCAGGGATTTGCATGCTGGTGTTCCATATCCGGCTTCCCCACCACCCTTCGGTCTCTGCAGGCAGTCTCAGTCTGCTGGACTTTGAATAAATGACTGGCAGAGAGGAATTCACAACATGGGAGGCCCAGAGTCAAATCTTTGCTCTGAATCAGAAGTCTGTGTAGTTTGCAGTGGGTTATCTGGGGACCCTGCTGAAGGCAAGCTAATCCTCTGTGTATACACGCACTGCGTTATGCTGCAGCGATACCTCTTACAGATACACTCTGAGGGGCTTTTAAGTGAAGATTGCTTTCTTGAATAGGTATATCTTAAGGTGAGGAAGGTTAAGAAGCTGAGCTGGATATGCAAATTGTGCAGGGGCTGATCAGACTCTGGCTGCAGCAGATAGAGAAATAAGCCTTTGTACTTGGGTTGTCCAAGGTTAATGAGAGTCCCAGGCTTGCATGAAAATTACGGTCTTAAGCACCTGCAACTTTCAGGTTGCCTCACTGTACATTGCAGACCATTTTAATTATCACTACCAAGGCCATGCTTCGTTGTCATTGCATGAGGCTGCATGAACGCGGAGCAAAAGGCCCCGTTTCATCAGCCCGATGTGACAAGGAGAAATGTCACTGGGTGGAAGGAGGAGGTGGATCCTGCACTCGCCTCAGGGAGCTCGCTCGCTGCAGATCCAGGCTGCACAGCACCTTGCAAAAAGCACCGATAAGCTGCTCAAAAGCAAAGCAAGCCACAGTAAACATCCCGGTGGGTGGATAGTGCCTCGCTAGTGTCACACTGCCATTGTTGCGCCCTCTTCCAGAGCGTGACACGGCCCTGGGGAGCCTGTGAAACAGTTGCACCTTCGCGAAGGCAGGAAGATGCCCCAAGCTCGCATGGTTTTCTTTGAGTTGCATTTTAACAGCGCACAAGCTTTATCTGTGTTAGCAAGTGGTACTTGATTTCCCACTTCTGCCACCAGTTTTAGCTCTGCTGGTAATCACACAAGGGTGAGAGCATGATAACCATCTAATAGCTTTTGGTATGCTCTACTCCACAATGCTCCTTGACTTGTTTGTCAGGTGTTTAAAGAGAGAGAAGCAAGACTCTTTTCCCCAGAAAACTTTTGTGCAGGTGTCTTTGTGCAGTGAGATACTCTCCTGTTAGTTGTTTCACAGACTCCAGAACCTGGGTGCAGCTTGAACCCCGGGGTCTGGGTCAGTGTCTGCAATGAAGCAGGTGCTGAGGTGGCAGCAGTCAGCAAAACAGAGGAAACTGCTGTTGGGCCTCACAATTGTAAATTAAGTTTTATCCCTCAGGCAGATGCTCAAAACCTGTTTCAGTTTCCTGTGGATCTTGTAGGCAATTCTTCACTTACTAGCAACACAGAGAAATGTAGAAGTGTTCATATGTGACCAAAATACAACATGCTTCTATAGATAGGTATATTTTCCCCTAGAAATACCTGGAAAACAAATATTCCCCAGATTGTCCTGGGATGTCATTATAAAAATAACTGTCTTGTATTACATGTACTACAAATTACTGCAATGAGCTTGCCAATGAGAAGTCTGAGAAAGTCTCTCATTTTAGGCTTGTGACAGGAAATGGCAGCAGGAAGCGAGCTGAAGGGGCTGGAGCTCAGTGCTCAGTTGTGAGCAAGGGGATAAAGTACTTGCATGTGAAATGCTGATGCATAAATAGAGTTCATTTTCTCAATGATAAAATTTACCAACATGCAAGCATTATAGTTTTGAGTTCTCTTTAAGGTTATCTCTTCCTGCTGAACGATTGTAACTTGTAGCTGCTGTAAGCCAGGAGAACTCGTGAATTCAATACAGTCCGTCCAGCACACAAAGCAGAGTTTGGCTGGAGCAGTTTTAAGGTCTGAACTCAGAAACACATAAGCGAGCCCAGCTAAATAGAAATAGGGGAAGCAACTAGATTGGATTGTACAAACAGAAAATATTGAAGTGCATGTATTCTTTTAATTTTAATCTGGATGAGAGAGTTTGAAAAATCAAGGATTTGGAATACGTTAAAGGTCAAGGGTGTTAGTGTTTGGTTGGGGCCCAGATCTTACAATGTAGTTAAAAAAAGAAAAGGTTTGGAATTCCCCCTTTTGTTTTAATTGTCATGTAATAATTTGCAAGTCAGCTGTTGGTGGTTGCATTGTGTTTACTCCCATTTGTGTACTGGTTACTGCTGCTGTGCTGTAAGTGATAGAGGAGTCTCATGTTTCTCTTGGAGAAAAGTGCAACTGGACTGTGCTTTCCTCTGCCAAACTCTTATGGTGGCCACATGGACATCATGAATCATCGCTAGGACAATGTGGGTGGTGGAGGAGCAACCCAAACAGAAAGTGTACATCTTTGGAGAAGATCTACCATAAATCTTTCAATTCAGCCATACGGTGTGAAGAGAGGAGGTGGTGCTCTCTGTGCCCTTTGAACTGATGCAGCTGTCAAGGCCTCTAAAGAATGGACACTCAAAGTGTGACAAAAATAAATCTGATCAGCTCTAGATTCAAGCAATGGACTTGTAGTTTCTTTTTCTTGTGAGTTTCTGCATGTCTCTCACCTAGGTGGTCTTTTTGTGGTAGTGATTTCCTAGGGTGCTGATAGCTAGGGCAAGTGAGCTTGGACATACTTGAGTGTCCACTGGTTTCAGGAGAGCCCACCACAGGGCAAGATCAGGACCATTGTGTTCAGTGTCTTGGTAATGAGTTGAGGTTTTCATCTGCATGGTGCCCAGAATGCCATGTCTAAATGAGGCACTTGCCTCTGTGCCCTAGAAATGAACCACAAAGCCTGTGCCAGGATACCACAAGCAGAAGCCTTTCCTCTTCCCACCCTGTCATTTCATCTTGTACCCCTTCTTGCTCCATCCTGTACCCCCTTTGGAATACATGGCAGCTTTACTAACATACCTGAAATATGATTTGTAGAGTTTGTTGCTCCAGGTTGGGCAGTAGCATTCATCCTTCATGCACAGCAGGAGCAGTTATCGTGCTGCTTGAGGTGTGCATCAGGTGTCCAGCCTTTGCCAAACCTCTTTGAAGCTGGGGACTCTGCTTCTTTTTGTGTGTTGCTGTCTGTTGGGAATTGCTGTAGGAGATGGACTGTCATTGCACATCCAGCTGTGCTAAGTATAGTGGCTCACGTGCTCAGAAGCACCCATGGCCACATGTACCTGCAGTATCCCACTATATTCATTTGCATTCTTTGCACTGGCTTGCCTATCACTAGAACAACACTAATGATAACTATTCTGATGATAGCTGTATTACTTCACAGTGTCTCTCTGATTTCCAGCACTTCTGTACATCTCTAATTGCAGATATGCTTTATTTTAACTCTGAGCAAATCATTTCATGTCTTTGAAACGTACTACTTTCTCTTTTAGAAGCAAACAAGCAGGCTTCAGAGAGATTTAGCTCTCAAGTTTGCACTTTTCAATGTTCCTGCTGCACCACAAGCTAGCAAATAAACACACCAGTGCTTTCTGGTTTTGGAATTTCCGCTTTCTAGAAAAAGTCTTATTTATAAAGCCCAATAAGTTGGACCCAGTGATGCTATCAGTCTTCTTGTACCTCTCCTGCAAAACTTAAAAGCAAATCATAGCTCCTAGAAAAGATGCTCCAGCACCTGAAAGTCTTGTAGTGAGGGGCCCAAAGCATAGTATTTGAGGTCCTTTGTGGGATATGTGAAAGGAAATTGTTAAGACAGACCACAGCAATGTTCCCCTTTTCTGCTGTGTCAAGTCTGAAATTTCTCACTGTGCCCCAAAGAGGGAACTTAAAGCCTGTTAGTAATCTAACAGTTTCATGAATGATCAAAAAATTCCCAGGGAATGCAAAAAATAGCAAACTGTTTTCAACAATTCTCTCTTTGAACTTAATGATGCAAAATTAATGATGCAGTTTTCTCAGGCAAGGATAAAAGAGATACCAAAAAACAGTAAAAACTTTTTTTTTTCCCAGATCCATCCCAAAGATGTTTGCCATTTGACCCCAGTCAGATAGCAAACTTCAAATATTTAGTTCAAGCTCCAGTTCCCTCACTAATTTCCTAAATTAAAGAACTGAAATAGAAGGCTGCTTGGAGACCTCATAGCAGCTTTCCAGTATCTGAAGGAGGCCTACAAGGACGCTGGAGAGGGACTCTTCATCAGGGACTGTAGTGATAGGACAAGGGGTAATGGGTTAAAACTTAAACAGGAGAAGTTCAGGTTAGATATAAGGAGGAAATTCTTTACTGTGAGGGTGGTGAGGCACTGGCACAGGTTGTCCAAGGAAGTTGTGAATGCTTCACCTGTGGCAGTGTTCAGGGCCAGGTTGGACAGAGTCTTGGGTGACATGGTTTAGTGTAAGATGTCCCTGCCCATGGCAGGGGGTTGGAACTGGATGATCTTAACGTCCTTTCCATCAATTCTATGATTCTATGGTTAAGTTATGGAGGACTAGAGGAATGGGACATATCTTAAAACTAGGATCATAACTGAGTCACAGATGCAGTCTACTGCTGAACATGCCTTGCAGTGTAGTTTTTTAAGGCATTTTAACCTGAGACAAAAGCTCAGCATCTGGGGAAAAGAAGCTATTGTGTGTTTCTTTTAAGGGTAAAGGATAAATTAAAAAACATAGTTGGGAATAGTTACAGAGTTAGCAAAAGTAGGAGTGGTACTGTAATCCTAAGTGATTCAATTTGTTTGCAATTCAGTTTTTTTGCTCTACAGAAAGTATATGAAATAAATTTGCTATCTTGCTATTTTCTTGGTAATTTAGTTTTCTCTGCTCCAGGCAGTCTTTGGCTGGAGTCCAGCCTTTCAAGCTGGATGCGTGTCTTCTCCACTGTAAAACTGGACAGCAACAGGATGAACCAGGGGATAAATTACAGCTATCACTGTCAGGAGGCCCACCTGATTTTTGCATTAGCTAAAGGTGATCACTTTCCAGGTTAATCTTCCCTCCTTGTGCCTTGCAGTGCACCAAAGTAAAGCGGCTGCAGTACAGGGCCTGCTTGGTAGTTCTGTTTGCAAAAAGATGTCAGAACTGGGGCAGTCAGAGAGGTTTTATTCTCTCTGAGTTTTTGTTTGTTCTTCCTAAGCAAAAGAGGAAGGTGTCTCAGCAAAACCCTCTGTTTGTGAACACTGAAGAGTAACAAATATTAATCAAGAGGATTAGAGTTTGCCCTTTTCTGCCGTGCAAATGACAAAGTTCCAGGGTAAATCGGATAACTTCTGCTTTTCCTTGCTATTATAACTGCTGAAAACCCAGCAAACCTTTGTGCCCCCAGGTTTATCCCATGGCTGAAGTGTGCTGTCTGCCGCAGGTGTTCTTGTAGTCCCATGGGGCAATTGTCTGACATTAAACGGGGGATCCCAGAAAAAACACTGCAAAACAGGAAAAAATCTAAGGATCACACACACAAAAATGCAAAAGTGTGTGGCTGCAGAAATGGAGTTGCCATAGCTGTTAGGGACTCAGTGAGACAGGGTGGAATCCAGTGTTTTGGAAGGTTTCCCCGTATGACACAAGATTTTGGAATTTTACAGCTGGTAAATCCTTATTAACACAGGCAGCCACTACTGGCCTGGATTCCCTGGCTCACTGTTTACTATGGGGGTGCCTCGTGGAAGTATGCCTGGTCCTGATTATTCAACTTGGACTCTTAATTGTTTAAAGGGAATATTAAAAAATAATAACTCTTGGAATAAACAAAAGGCAGAGAGACAAGCTCCCATCACCTGTTGACAGAAAATTGATCATGTAGAAAGCTGGCATGGGGAGTGGAATTCCCTGTTCTCCCACTTAGTCATCGCATCCTGGTGTGACTCATTTTATTACATGGAGGTTCCCAGTGGTTTTATTTTGAGAGGAGCTTTTGTTTAAGAATTTATACACACACACACACACACACACACAAACACACGTATAATCTTGAAAAAACAAAACATCTATTTTGATGAATTGGCATAAGGAATCATTTGGAAGAGCTGTGGAATGACAGACTGCCCCTGCTGCTTCACTACTCAACTACTGTGTTTATGTTTTCTTTTAGTGTGAATTGGATTCCTCAACAATAGATGGGGAGAAATCTCCTCTAGACTTGTTCTCACTGTGCAAAATGTCAGATTTGGGGCTGGGCTGGATAGTGGATGACTAATCCATTGGCCTTTTACCTCCCAGACCTTGACTTGTATCTTTGGCCTTGGTGACTCAAACTTGTGTCCGCACTGAAATGAAGGCACTGGCTTCTGCTCACCATAAACAGAGCTTCATTAGCTGCAGTGGGCAGTCTTGTTTGAGAAAGAAAAAGAAATCCATGGACGTCAAGCTTAGTGAAAAACTCAATAGCTCTGCTTTTCTGAGTTTTAAATTCTTTCATTCATGCTGTGTTTGCTGTAAGGTTTGAAGTAAATACTTAGGAAGACACAACCGCTTAGGACTAGATGCTGAGCAGCCTTGCAGTGACAATGAAGCACAGTAACTTCCCACTGAAATCAAACTTTGTCCCTGAAAACAGCAGCAGAGACTGTGTGAGCATTCCCCTACCCATCAGGTTTCCACATCCCAGAAGTGGTGCCTGTTCTGCTGGAAAGCATTCATTGTTGTTTACTTTGTTCTTGGGGTGGTTTTAAAAACCCTTGACTGTTTTCCAGAGATGCTATTATCTGCTGATAAAAGCTGACAGAGATAATTACCGTGGTTTTTTGGAAGTCCTTCCAGGAAACACTGTGAATAGGGACAGTTCATTGCAAGCCCAAAGGGAACTCGGCAGAAATGTGTTGTCAGAGCAGCTGTCCCACTAACTACCAGGCTCAGTTTCTTTGGTGAACTAGTGTGGTTTGCTGCCTGGGAAAAAGGTAACAGGTTGTTCATTAAGTAATTTGTGTAATGCTTGACTGAAAAGCAATGCATATTTTCAAGCATAAAATCACATCCAGGCACAGAATCACATACAGAATTGGCACAATTGTATGCTTAGTCTTCAACTGGAGAGAACTGCAAAGAAAATTTCCTGAACCTCTCAGTCCATCAGTCATGCTTGTTCAAATAAAGTAGTAAGTTTGTTTCTCTGCTAGTTACTGACCCCAAAGTCATGACTAAGGGACCATGAATAATGTGTAAAGGCTGTAACTGGTTCAGAAAACCTTTAATTGGCTAATTAAAAAAAGCCCTATAAGGGGCTGCAGAGAATCACCCAAAACGTTCCTAATGCAGACTGACGTTTTGATTTTCTCCAAAGTTTGAAGCAAGACTTTTGGTATGATCACAGTTTGAGTTAGGGAGGGTAGAATTACTTTCTTCCAACAACTCATTCATTCCTCCAAAGAGTGCTGACACAATCAGATCTCTCATCAGGGTTTAATGCTAAGTCTCATAGTCCTGAAGCAGCACAAAAATCTCTATTTCCTGAACATTTCACTGACCTGTGGTGTTAAAGACTTGCCAACTAAGACAAACCATTAAATGAGCAGGGAACCACAACAGTAAAAATATTTCATGAGGCAGCCATGGCTGGTAAGACCTCAGGGTCTAAATCCAAAAATATTTTATCGTCTTTAGTGGAGCTACTACTCTTTTCAGAGGCACGGATTGAATTCCCCATAGCGGAGGTAGAATTTGAGACACACCACACACGAGGACCTGGCACTAAGTTCCCATGTGATCCACACATGTAATGGAACATCCCTGCAGTGCTCTGGCTGGCGTGTATCACTGTCAGGACAGCCCAGTGCTGGATGTGAGTTGTACAGTGCACGTTCTCTGCTTCTCCATGCTCACACTTTTACTGTACTTCAGCAGAAATGATGCTGTTCCTTTTCTGCAGTTCTCTTACGTCTCCACTTTGAAGCAGGTTTAATTATATTCAATAAACAGCTTTCTGGCCTTGTAGGCTTTAGATTAAATTATTAGTCAAGTTGGGGCTTAATCTTCTTGGTTTGCAAGCAAGGAGGGGACCAGGCATTTGTCCCACTTGTGGCATGACAGAATTACAGGGTAGTGAAGGCTGGGAAGGGACCTCAGGAGGAGGTTGTTGAGCACAACCTCCTGTTCAAAGCAAAATGCATCTCTAGTGTTTAAGCACCATCTGGGTTGCAGCACTGGCACTGGAGAAAAAGGCCTACTTTAATATACCCAAGTTGTGACACATGTACTGGGGGGCTGTTCTCTACCATCATATTAGCATTATGATTTTTAGCATATCCTTACAATAAAAATCCCATTTTTCTTGATGGCTTTCTTGAAACATCCACTTTAATTTCTTCCTGTTAAAAAAAACCAACCAACCAAAATCTAATTTATGCACATTCTAAAGATGATAATTGTGTTGACAGCTTGGTACAAGTTTTCTCTGTTCAAAATTTCTTTGAATTGTCCCACAAATGGGCTTAAACTTTGCAGTTTATTCCTCCTGTTCTCTATTAACTCTGACTGTGCATAATCAAATTATTTCATTACCAGCAAAAAGGATAGGTTAAAATAGATTTCTGAACACAGTTGTATTTTTGATTTTATTCACAGCCTCCCTTATCCTTCTGCCTGAAGCTCACCGTAATGTCTGTATCAAGAGGGGTTGATACAGGGGGGATGATTGTCTTGAGCTAAAGTGAGTCAGTGAGACAGATGGAGCCACATCAGGATATTTAAGCATAAAGGTCAGGGAGTGAGCTGCAGAGTGGCTATATTCAACAGGGCTTTCGTGCTTAAACAACAGGGATTGCTGCTGCTGACAAATTTGTTAGAAACCTGTTTAGCTGCCATGAGCATGAATATATCCAAACAAGCATCTATCATCGTTAGAGTGATAACCCTAAATACATTTATTTCTTGTTTGTTTGGGCTTATTTTCATTTGTACTCTTAATCCCCACAGACTTTGGACCGAGTCTAAACAACATTTGATTTTTATGGTTGGCTTCATTAGCTTTTAGTGCAATTTCAGTGGCTCTGTTGCTAAATCAAATCCACTGTGATTGTGGCCGCATCTGCTTCACAGGCCTCTTGAATACAGCAGATGACTGTCCTTTATTTCATGCATTTTGGACCAACAATTCCTTTTGATTTCTACCTTCTTTGTGAAGTTAGTGCTGTTGTATCTGCACAGACTGTTTGAATTTAGCAGTACAGAAACAAAGATGAAAACATTCTGTCTGGAGGAAAACCAGTGTCAAATATTCCTGCTTGGCTGTCCTTGTTGTCAGGACATCTTCATATTGCATTGCTTAGACAGGTCCTGATGTGTATATCTATCAGAGCTCTTATTTTATGACATGTTATTTTGTTTCCTTTTCCCTCCTCTTTTCCAAAATCATCTTTTGGGGTTATTTTGGGGATATGGGGAAGTTCCTTAACACACATTATGATGGTTTCTTTTCACAAAGGTCACCTAGAAGAGGAATCTCTCCATTAAGTATTTAATGCCTTGTCATCAGACAATGTATTTAGTATTTGCTGGATTAAACACCCAGTATTTGCTGGCTTCCCCCTTCTCCGATGTGTTCTGAAAGTGTTGTCAAGCACTGGAATAGGCTGCCTAGGGAAATGGTAGAGTCACCATCCCTGTAGGTATTTAAAAGACTTGTAGATGTGATGCTTAGGACATGGTTTACTGGTCACCTGGGCAGTGCTGGGTTAACAGTTGGACTCAGTGATCTTACAGGTCCTTTGCAACCTAAATGATTCTATGTTTACCTTTTCAACAACGGTGAAGAGTTCACTGCATCAATAGAGGTATAGATTTAACCTTCAACAGTCCAGAGCCATGGCCAGAGTGAATACTTATTGTTGAACAAGTATTCTCCATTCCTTTGCACAGCGGTCCTTTGGGATGCGAGAGCTAAACAGCACATCTTCTTGCTGGCTCTGTCTGCACAGCTTGGTTAGGCAATCTCTGCTCTGGCAGTCTGTCACTAATCCACGTGTTAGTGTAGAAAAGACAGCTGACTGACGGTGGGAAACTTGAAGCACTTAAGGAAAGAGAAGGCAGAATTATTTGGCTTGTCCTTCCTGCACTGGAATGCTGTGGCAGTAGTAGAGATGTGAGGTGTTGGAGGCTCAGGCGCTCTCTCCTTGTGAGGTTTTTCGTCCCAGGTAGCTGATGAATGGAGCCAAACTTCCAACTATTCCTCAGTTGCCTCCACGTTCCCAGCAGGCTGGATTGGGGGTGAGGAGGCCCAGCCAGTGCTGTGTGCCCACTTCTGCCCCACCACAAGCCAGGCACCCTGCCCAAACACCCTGGGGAGCTGAGTTATCCTAAGGGAGGAAGGGGCTCGCTGTTGGTGATGGCTTCAGGCAGATGACTTCCTTGTGTGTATTTGGGGCCCAGAACATAGCAGAGGTGTCTAAGGTGTGGGGTGCTCGGGAGGCAGTGGGCACATCAGGAGGGATCCCAGGGCTGAAGGGATGTGGAGCTGGGGCATCTTGATCCCTGTTAGGAAGAGGCACCCTAGGGAGCTGAGCACATCTGTCAGTTCATTGTCTGTGTGGAGTGGAGAACAAAGAGGAAAACAACAGAAAAAATGCAAAATGCATTTAAAAATACTTTTTCATTTCCCTTTTCGCCAGAAGCAGAAGTACTTAAATAACTGAGGACAAAAGCAGCTCTTGCAGAATTTCCAAGAATTGGGAAAAATACAAAGTCCTGTGAGAAGGACTGGTTTTAGGAGACTTCTCCCCCTGTACTGGGTGTGCAGTCTGGGGATCCCCCACAGAAATGCACCCAGGAGCTGCCTCCTCCTCTCTAAAGCAAACACCAGCTTTTGCGGCTGCAGTATTTCAAGTCACATTGGTTCGTTTAGATATGTGTCCCCTATTCATTTTAAAACCAAGCTTTCAGAAAGGTATGAGGCAAGGGTTTTTCCCCATCAGTATTTTTATTCTGCAAATTTCTTGGCTAAAAGGCTCAGTGGAATATAAAAATCAAAGGGCTAGAGATTAAAACCTATATATAGAGAAAAAAAGCAGTAAGGAAGGCATTGCTGAAGGATGTTTCTGGAAGTATAGGTGACAGTAGATATAAGAAGTATTTGTAGCCAGATGAAGTACCCGATCTCTGTACAAACACCCTGTCAATACTGATATACTGTTATAGCATGGGGTTACTTGGGTTGTATTCCATACAAGAGGATCAAATTTTATTTTCCTCTATAAATACAGTTATGTGTAACTCAGAATGGAGACAAGCTGCATGGATGTAATTAAGAGCAAAAAGACTCCCAGTGGTTCAGTGGTAGAGTCACACATGCAATGAGGTGCTTTTATACTGAGTACAGTGAACGTAGTGACTTTAGGAGGGCTGATGGCACTCTGTCACAGCCCGCAGTGGTGGCAGTGCTGAGGCATGGATTCACTGTTGGAGATGGGCATGTTCCTTGATCAGAGGAGATGTACTGCTCGTTATCATGTGCTGATGTTTCTTATTGCACGTATAAAAGCATACATAGTAAGAAGGCGCACACAACAAGCACCCTATAGCAGGTTTCCCAATTACCCATAAGGATATGTCCCTGTTGAACTACTTCTGGGAAAAAACTATACTCCTGTGAGAATTCAGAGCAATTTCACTGTGCAGCACCTCTAAAAGTCAGCCCTGAAGTAACGCACTTTATTTGCTTCCATCTATGCATCCCGTAAAAGATCTGGATTTTTAGCTAATCCTTCCTTCACCTCCTTACCCATTCCACCACTTACACACTGGTGGGAAGCCATGTGGTCTTAGCTTAAAATAGCAGATAGTTTGCTGAGTTGCTGACCAAATGGTACCATTAACAAGTTATCTGACCTTCTGATGCCCTCCATCAGTCAAGCTGGCTGAAGTAAAGTCTGGTAAAAAGCAGATGTTGCACCTGTGCTAAGTATTTCATTCCTTGGTTTGGCTAATTTCTACATAAATATTTAATTTTAATATGTATGTAAGCTTTTTCTTGGCAAAAGAAGTGTTCAGTGATGTATTTAAATTAAATGCTATTAGTTAGGACTGGGAAGGTGCTTGAAATTAAGTCCATTTCAAGAGCTTTGCTAACTTGATGCCCTTAATTTGTTTCCTTTTTTAAAGTCAAGCTTTATGATTTAATGAAAGTGCAGTGAGGTTAATATTGTAATATTCTTCTAGATGGGCAGCAGATCTGGGAAATGGAGGCAACAGTGGACAAAGATAAGAGCCAGCCTGTAAGTATGCAAAACATTGGATGTCCTCTCCTTGAGCTTCTCAGACAGCAAGTTGTATTCAGGGAGTAGTTTTCAAAGAGCTTCTCAAAAGCAGAAAGAGCAGCTATCTTATTGCTGTGGTGAACAAATGTCAAAAGCTTCAGCAGTAAATGTATTGCAAAAAGAAACTATTCATTTAGCAGTAACCCACAGCAAATTGAATAACTGCTAGATTTTGTGTTCTTGCAGAAGACTCTATTGTATCAGCCCAGTCCTCTGCAGGATGCTGGCTGTCCTGACTTCCTTTTGCCTGCATGGAAGTCTTGGGTGCTCTGTACTTTGCAGGACAGGATTTGGACTATAGTATTTAAAATGAACACTAATCTTTCAAGGGAATGAGCTTCTTTGTTCACTTTGCTTAATGGGACCTTACTGTAGTTGTTCAGTGTATTTAGGAGCTAGCAGTTACATTGCCATGGGCCATGCCTGCCCTTGCGGAAGAGAATGGGAGACTCACTGTTAATTTCCATGGAAGCAGGATCTCTCTGTGTATAAGTAAAAAGCCTATAGAATAATGAAGTTTATTCTAACAAGAAGAGAGACCTCAGCAATACAGACTTGTTCATCAAGCATAGTATGATTAACAGTGCTCCCACTTTTATCTCCATTCTTGTGTGTTTTATTTGTAGCTGAGACTTCTTTCTCCAAGTTCAGGACAACATGAAGTACAAGAGAGGATACAGTACATAGAAACCAGCTTTATAGTACCAAAAATCTTCAAGTCTTTCACCATCTGCCTTTTTTTCCTTCCTTCTTCTTGTACCCTACTTTATAGTGATGAGTAGCAAGGTTTTTCTTCCTTTATGCCTGAATATGTAAGAGGGGAGATGCGCACAAAATCTCCTGTCAGCTTCAGTTACTGATCCTACATTGTCACCTTTTGTTGTTTCAGAGCATGCTTTTTGTAGAAATACCAGAGTACCGTAACAAGCACATTCGCACAGCTGTGAAGGTGAATTTCTATGTCATCAATGGGAAAAGAAAAAGAAGCCAACCCCAGCATTTTACCTATCACCCAGGTAACTCTCAAGGACAGAGCAAATTGTTGCCTAGTTCTCAGGAGCAAGATTATATTTTCTGCCACGTTGTTTTCTTGCTGTTATTTCAGGTTCTGAATTTTACAAAGTTAATTCAACTGAGTGCAGATGAGCACTCAACAGCTCTTTGGTTTAAATGATGCATGTGATTTATGATCACGAATTTCCATAAATTTAAGGGGACAGTTACCTTGGTGATGCTGCCCCATTCACTTGGTGGGAGTTTGCCAACAGCCTCAATGGGAACCGACTCAGTTTGTGACATGACATGACCCTGTGAAAACCATAAGCTTTGCCTTCCCCAGCTGACGTGTACGGCAGTAGGATAATATCAGATCTGGGAAAGTAACAAGGGCTTGGTATGGAGGAAGACGAGCAGTACATGTTCTTCAGAATGAGGCTGGTTGAGAAAAATATGAATGCTTTTCTGATGTTCTTCCTCTTGGGAATTGGTGAGCCATGTCACAATAAATGCAACAGAATTACTAATGAGATTCTCGGAATTTCTCAGCTTTGGCTGAGAGAAAAATATTGTGAGAAAATCAGAGTATTGTGTTTGTGGAAACCAGAAAGCATAAAATAACAGTACCAGACTTTATGCAAGCTTCAAATGATGTCTTGACTAGTTTCTAAGGACAGGCAAACATTTATCCTTATTCTTATTTTAGTCTCCTCCTGCCTCAAAATCTCTGGTCCTCTTCCTGAATTTATGAACTGTATATAGGGTGTCACCAATGTGATGGTTTTGTATAGTTGTTAAATTGTTCTGCTATGGGATAGTATTGACAAGTACAAAACTATCTCCACATGATGTCTAAAATAGACCACTTCAGAGAAGGAATCCTTATACTTCCAAAAAAGAACCCTGTTGCATGACAACACAACTCTTAGTAAATCATAGTCTTTTAAATGATGGTGTCAGAAAGGTCTTCATCTCTCAGTATGGAGGAAGTTATGTGCAGGAACTAAAAGGAAAGCTCTAAAATAGTTCAAACTCTGCCTTTGGCCACTACTTAAATGTTTGACAGAAAAATTAGGAGTTGTATGTCATGGGATTTCTATTTATTCAGTCTTCCTTTGAGATGGAAGTACTACATGAAACACCCATCTATGGCTCTTATTTTGCTTATGTTTTGGTTATTTAGCTCCTTAAATGAATTAAAATATGAGCTAAAGTATTGAATTTTTCAGCTTTAGAAATTTGTAGTTAAATAGTTCATTAAAGATTTTCAAGAACCTCTTAGTACAGAGTGCTTTCAAGAGAGACTCTGCCATGATTGCATGTACGTGATTTATTAAACTCAATGCCTGGGAGATACGAGCTTGCACATGCAAATCTTGTAAACAGCTTATATCTCTTATTACTTCAAGGAAAACCTCTGTTTCTTATCAGCTTGTTACGAATAATATCCTTTGCATGCTTTGTTCTAGTACCATCAATCAAAACAGAGCCCATTGATGACTATGATCCAGCTTTAATCTGCAATACAGTACACAGTGGTCTGGGAACAGTAACACAGCCTTACTATTCACAGCATACAATGGTCACCGAATCCCCTTCCTGTCTTGTGGCCAATATGGCTCCTTGCCAGCAGTTGCGCTCAGGCCTTTCTTCTCCTGATTCTCGATACCATCAGCAGAATCCAGCCGCTGTAATATACCAAAGAAGCAAGAGCCTTAGCCCAAGCCAACTGGGCTACCAGCAATCCAATCTGATGGCTACACCAGTTGCTATTTCAGATGCCCATAGGTCAGTGCTGGTGCATGCTGGTTCTCCAGGCCAGACTTCAGCGGTGCTCCACCACTCTCCAGGCAACCAGCAGTCTTCTCCAGTGATTCACTATTCTCCAACCAACCAGCAGCTGAGGTGTGGAAGTCACCAAGAATTTCAGCACATCATGTGCTGTGAAAATTTTACATCCAACGTTGCAAGATCCAGCCAGCCCCAGGTCAGTCAAGCACAAAGGTTAAGTCCAAGTTCATACCCTACCGTGATCCAGCAGCAGACAGCCTCAGGTCAGCGAGCAGCAAAAAATGGACCACCGGTTAGCGACCAGAAAGAGGTGTTACCAGCTGGAGTCACTATTAAACAGGAACAGAATCTGGACCAGGCATATCTGGATGATGGTAAGCAATTGTCTTTTCCTTGTATGGGTTGGTTTGTTGGAGGGAGGGGGGAGGTTTAGGACTTACAAATCCCACCTATTCCTTGTCACAAAACCAGTGTGGCCTCCTTTTGGTGGTTGTGGCTATCTGCTGTTCGGTCATGCTGCAGTTCGGTGTTTTCAACTGCATTTTTGGTAGATGGCAGTGCACTTTGGCAACCAAGCAAAAACCACAGTGTTCTGCAGAAACCCTGCTGTCTTGCTTCATGCTATAGAGTGAACTGTCAGGTTTTAAGATGTTCCATTTTGTTAGTTCAAAAATGGAGAATCTGAAGCAAAATGCACTTTTAAATTATTTTTTTATTATTCATATCATGGCAAAGTCCACTTTGTTAAATGCTTTTGTACATTTTGTACCCAAAAAAAAAAAGCCCATTGAACAGTCTATCAAGGCCTGTAATGAATGGGGTAGTGCTGCAGGCAAAACTATTGCAGATGTTCTAGATGAACAGTAGGACATTGATAAGTAAAACAATGCTGTTTCTTTGCTGTGAGCCAGCAGATTTAGCCTTTAGGAATGAACATAAGTTAGAGTAAAGCTTTCTTTGAATATATCCTGCTTATTCTTAGGTAGGCAGCTATTGGCAATCTGGTTGATTGGTTCTTTTATTAAAGTATGTTCCTTGCAAGAGGAAATCAATGCAAGGTTATTCGTGCAGCTGGATGCTGAAATCGTAAAGGCCAGTAGCAACCCTAACACCAGTTTTCATGGGAGCAGAGTGATGTTGTTGGGTATGTTGTTGCAAATATGGAGTGTTCTTATGCATGAACTACAGATGTAATTTTCATATATATTCACTGCTGCTGTCCTCTCAGTCTAGGCAACTGGATGCATGGTTTGATCTTGTGAATGTGTACTGGTATGTGCTTTGTAAGCTTCTAGTGGTCTGGAATTTTTACTGCAGTTACTCACCTAGAGTTGTGAAATTATGCCCATGAAAGCTTTACTTTCTTCAACTTAGGTACTGGGTGCCCTGTGGTTGTATCATGTACAGTCTTTATTGCTGGTTTCGTGGGCACAGTAGAGTTTGGATGGTTTTCTTCTTCAGTCTGTGTTTGGGATGTGGTTGATGTAGCTTTGGTGCCATCACAGTAAAATCTAGAGAGTTTTTACTTGTCCCCTTGCCTCTGAAGAGCAATGTTGAATCTGGTTTTAGCAGTGGCTGATTTAGGAGATTTGCAAGAGTATAACTAAGTAAAATCCACTTCCCATTCAGGGAATGGGGCATGATAACAAAGCAAAATAGTGTTTCTGATAGTAAAATTGAACACTGTGTTTTAAGGTAATTTTAATATGACAAGCTAAGAGATTCTTCTATGCTTCTAAAAATATTTGGTACAAACATCGTAAAATAAATAAAAAGAAAGAAACATAGGTAAAAGCTTGCAAACTTCAAAGTCAAGCCTGTGTCCATTTAAATGAACTCCCAAAATGGACTGCAAAATCAATTTCATTGGGTTTTGAATCAGGCCAGTAACATCTAACTCTAGCATAGCTCACAAGGGATGTACTTGACCTCTGTGCTAAGAGAAGCCATTAGGCAGAATGGCATCAAGTTAATAATGAAATTCCAGGCTTCTCCTGGGGTGACTGGATCATCTTGAATTGATTTCAGCTGGAGATTAATTTATCAGTTATGCCACCCAAGTCAGGCCAGGAAGGACTGGTCTCATGCAGTCTCTTTACTGGCCTCAGTGAGTTTACATTAGCTAGAAATGTGACTTGGAGAATTGTGATTTACTTTAGGACTTCACAAAACATTTCATTCTGAACTGTTCAGGACTTGAATTGAAAAGCCACTTTGTTTGCTGCTGGGGAAGAGTGACTCAGAACATAACAAAAGCCATATTTTTCCTGACTAGAAAGTTTATTTTTGTGCTTTATAGCATTAAAGGAAAGCAACTCCAAAGGCTTATGGAGGCTTTACTCTCAAATCCCTTTATCCAGAAAGCTCTTCTGAGATAAAGTGAGCTGTTAGGTCTTGCTGCGATTTTTCACAGATAGATACTGAGATGATAGGTTCCCAGCCAAGCTTGGCATGAGTGCACAGCACTGCTGTTGGTGCACAGGCTTAGGTAATCACCATTTCAGTGTCTTTCACTTCCCTTCGCTCTTCTTCCCTTTCCACATCTTCCTCCCCATTCTGTGTTCTTATTTCTCTGTATTTTCTGCTGACTGTCCAGCTTTCGTCCCTTTCTGTGGTTGTGACCTCTGCTCATCAACTCTTGTCCTCTGCCTTCATGCTCCATGTGCAGCCTTGGAGTTCTGGACTTTGCTTCTATTCTGAGCTTGGTCACAAACTTCTTGAGTGACCTGGGACAAGCCCTGCTCTGCCGGTTCCTCATTCCTGAAGCTGTTGCCTCTCAGAGTGGGTATGCTCATCCAGTCTTTGTGCTGTTCTGGAAGTGACCAGAGAACACCTCATAGCTAACACAATAGCTATTTCTCTTTACCTCACCCAGCTTCCTGCTGCCACTGCTGACAAAACCCTGCATTATTTTCTTACTTTCCCTTCTGTATAAAGAAGGTATTTTTCCTTCTTCCTGAGACCGTGGTTTCTTCTTTGCTCAGAGCTCATAGGGTACGTAATACTGGGGACTTGGCACACTTAACCTGTCTTTACCTCCTGCCTTGTGAAGACAGGAGCTGATTCCACCTCCAGTCCAGGAGGATTAACAGTCAAATGTGTCACCATAGCTCACAGAGCTGTAACCTCTGAAGGCTGAATAGCACCAGCAGTCAGGCCAAAACAGCATGGACTTTAAGGGAGGTATTGTCAAATATCTACCCATCTTCTCAGGTGGATTTTGCCATGTGTGAGGACCTCTTTGTGCAGAAGCCACACAACTGGCACAATCCATACTGGCTACCTTAATGGTAACTTTAGCATATCTGCAGCTCATTTCTGGCTGTACTGCAGATGTAGAGACCTGCCATGTGCTTTCTTGAAAGGAGACATTTGCCCCTGTTCTCCTCTTGCCGGTGCTGCCTTAGAGCAAGAGGTGCCTAACCCAGCCTATGCAGCCCCCTTTCCAGCTTTCTCCTCCCAGACAGAATTACAGTGTGTGGTTGCTGAAGGAAGGCTTTGGAAATCCAGAGGCTGCCTTTGGAAATGCAGCCATTAGGGAGACTGATGCAGGTTAGACATTGTCATACGTATGTGTATCTTCATGTACACATTCCTCCATATATCTCCGTATTTCTTCATCAAAAAAATATATCCATCTGCAACTATATCAAATAGTAGTGAGATGAATCCCCAGAGGAAGGGACTATTCATGAAAAATCAGCAGAGAAACCTTTGTTCCACACCTCTGCCTTGTTTCCTGTTGGAAATACTCTGGAAGTCAAGATAGGCCATGGTCAGGAGATCCTTCAGGATCCTTCAGGGTGTCCAGGCTAATGCTGGCAAGCAGTGATTAGCTTCAAATGCAGGTGAAAGCCCTAGTCTCTCTGAGAGAGTGCTCAGCATGTTTCAGCCAAGGCCTCATCTTAATATTATTCATAACCAAAACCAAAACCACCCACAATGGTAAAAGTTACACAAACAACCACAGAAATATGCTGACAAATAGAACTTAGTTCTTCCAGGACTTTCAGAGCAACCGGATTAGCACTTTAAAGTACAAATCTAGTTAGAAATTCAGTTACTTGCAGCACAGCCCAAAATCCTTTGGTGGGGCAGGATGGTGAGGGCTTGGGGTACTGGCCATGCCCTAGCCTGCTCATGCTCATGCTCATGCTGCAGGGCCAGAGGTTTCCTGTGTAGCTCTGGAGAAGCCTCTCAGCTGCTTTGTGCCACAGTTCCGCATCTGCAACACAGAGTTACAAGGCTCTTTCCATATACAAATAATGGTTGTGTAGCTGTTGTCTTGAATGTTATCGACTTGCCTGCCTTAGATTTAGTTCTTCTTTTCAGTTCAGCTGTCATGTCGTATGCTTTTTACTTTACAAAGAAAACCGATCGTCATTATTCAAACAGTAACTAACCACATCTGACACTCAGAACTGTCTGCTCTGTACAGCAGCTCTAAATTATTTTTGGTGCACCAGCAGTCTTTAATGGGGAGGAGAAAAGCAAGGCAGCTGCTTGTGTAGTGGTTTATCAGTCTGCCGATCAGCAGAGATGCTTCAGCGTGAACTCCTGTATTTCACAGAAAATGTCAGACACAGCAGGTAGTTCTTTAGGAAATGGATCTGCAGGGTGCCCAGTGTGATGCTCATAAATCACCCATTGCTTTCAGTCACCTTCACTAAGAGCCCTGTGTTAATTTCTGCTGTTCTGTTCACTACAGCAACCATTGCCCTAACCGTGGGTCTCATCCCAGACCATTTGGAGTGTGCTAGGTCCCTATATTTTTGTGTGTGTGTTCTTTCATTCAACAACAAGAAAATCCAAAGTCTGTCCCCAGAGTGGTGTAAAATGAAATTCAGTCTCTTCTTTCCTCCGTGTTCAGGAAGAATCTTTCTTTTCTGACCAGCTCTTTTCTCCTTAGGCCGGTAGCTGTTAGGCACAAGCCTGAGCAGGGTGTACCTCCAGGAAACGCCGGGTCTCCTGGGGACCCAAGAATCAAAGCTACTGTGTCAGCCTTGAGTAAGCAGCAGTCAGGGACTGAGCTCTTTCCTGCCGGCTTTGGTCTCTTGCTGCCCTCCCCATTCACCCGTGCCGGTCCTTCGTGTTCCCTGGGGAGACCAGCGTGCGTGTGTGCATGAGAGGAGAGGGTCAGTACAGCCAGGAGGGAAGGCAGGATGCAGGCCTCCCCCTCACAGCCAGCGTGGTCCTCGTGGCTTTGGCTCGGGTGCTAGCACGTTGTGAGCATCCTGCTCGCCCTCCGCAGCCCCTGCACAGCGGATGGAGGAGGGGATGGCACGAAGCCGAGCTCTGTCAGCTTGCTGCCAGCTGGGGATTTCCCTGTGCCGGGGAGCCTTGGCTGCACCATAAAGGCAGTTTGAAGCCCTTCGTGCATTGAACAGTGGAGCAGCAGTGGCAGGGGCCAGGGGTCTGGCCTCACCCCGGCCATTGAGAAGCCACTTCTCTCTCTTAACACTGGGTTGATTTCATCCCCAGAAAGCACAGAAGATGGTGGCTTAAGAGCATGTTTTAGTTTGGTTTGTAGTTGTTATCATCATGTGTCCGTGCAAAGTAAACCAGCAATACAGGGAAGGGGGGTGGATGTTCTCGTTTCCTGGCATTTTAGACAGGAGTGAATTTGAATGTTGCAAATGGGCTGTGGTTCAGTTAGAGCAATAATTTACATCAAAAAGAGCCGTGCTCTGTTTTTAATTAGAACTGCTTTTCATAGAAGGTGTGGTCATTTCTGCTCAGGCAGAGTTTGACTAAGAGGGAAGCACATACGTTCTCTACAGCATTTTGCTCAAATGCTCTAGCAAATCTCTGTATTCATCAGAGTCATTCTTGAAGCTCTGACTCATATTATTCCAGATTTTCTTTTCTCTACTGGGACCTTACAGCACTCCATGCTTTCATTTTGGATCACTGCTATTGTGGGTTTGTGTTGCGTTAGGATCTGACTGCCCCGTCATATGTCAGTCTTGCTTTTCTAGAGGCAGTATTTAAAGAGAAGATAAAGGTGGTTCTGCTCCCAGCAACCTGTAGCGTGTTGGCAGGAAGCTGGAAGAGCCGTCTATCAGGAGGAAGGTCTCCTGGGTTGTGTCTGAGCAGAGTATTTAACTTCCCTGTACCTCAGTCTACCATTACTAAAAAGTATCTTGTTATCGCTAGTACAGTTCAGCATTTAATTCATTCGTGTTACTAAAACTCCCATGGATTCTCAGAAATAAAAGTATCTGTATACCTGAACGCGAACTAAGTATTTGTATTGCTATGGCAGGCTGGCATCTGCTGTTCTTCACCTCTAGAAACAGTTTGCTATTCAAAACCTCAGACGCATCCAGCCCCTTTTCAAGACTGCTTTCCCCAGCAGTGTTTCTGAGCGCCTGTCCTGCTGCCTAAAAACATGCAAACCAAAACAAAGCGAGAAAAAGAAATCAGTGGAGGAAGGAAGAAAATGAATCAAGTGATTAAAACCATAGTTCCACTGGCACCTCTTTGTTCTCGAGCTCAGGAATCTTTAATTGGTGCAGTAAGTGCCCACAGGCAAGTTGTGTTACAAAGTGTTTCCTGTTCAAAAGAACATGCAGACTCCATTAGGAGACCACGGGCACAGCCGCCAAGAACTGACACTGCAGGATGGGTACGTGGTGCCTCAGTGGGCTGGGTCTCACCACGAACTGATGCTCTGAGTCAGTAATCCCTAGTTCTAGCCATTTGCTGGTGGAAGGCATGCCACTGTTTGAAGGCTACGCCAGTGGACTGTTATCAGCAGAAAGCGCTTAGTTTTCAGAAGGCATCAAGCACTTTTCAGTGATAGTTTTGAAATACTGGCAAAGAGTTACTTAAAATAAAGAACTTGTTCATGGAATTGGGAGTTGAAAGCTTCTAAACCACAATAAAGTCCTTTCCCAGACTTGCTGTCCATTTACTCCATGCTCATGGCATTCCTTAGGCGGTCTGAATCACAGACAGCAGACAGCTCTTATAAAGAAGACCATAGACACCCATGTGTTGGAAGACATCTGCCAAAATAGACCATACATTTACTTTTATTCCTTCAATACACTTTCAATTTAAAGGGATAAAAACAATAAAATTTTTCAGTCCAGTGACATTATTCGTCCAGTGACACTGTTCCTCCAGTGAGAAATGGTAGTGAATTAAAGTAATTCCACTGCAGAAAGAAGCAGACAGGCTATTCCCCAGCTCTTACACGTGGGTGAAGTAGGGTACAGAGCCTTTAAGTGACTTGCAACAGCTGATGAATAAAGTCAGCTGCTAAAACTGTAACTTGCCTGGGGGGATCCTAGGCTGCTAGGTCTCCCCACCTGCATCCCTCATGCAGAGGTGAGGGTACCAAAGGTGTGTGAAGCTGTTGTCCAGATGTGCAGGAGCTGGGGCAGCACTGGCCATGCTGAGAACAGGAACACCTTATTAAGAACACCCTGATTTCTTAGGGCAAAGACTGGAGACAGAGCAAAGCTGCTGTATAAGCAAGTACAGGATGTAAGGAAAAGGAATCAGTGGTCTTCCTGCCAGGTAGGGGTGACACTGGGTGCTTTATGCAGAAGTTCTTTCAGTCCAGTCAAAACCATAACTGTTTTGACAACATCTTCTGAAAATGGGGGCTTTGGAGATGAGAAGCAAGAAGTGTATAGATAGGAAATGGCTTATAACAGAACTTTTCAAAGCAGGAAAGGGGGTTAACTCCTTCCAGTGCTAAATTCACCATTTCACAATGAACCAGAGAAGTGCTCTCTGGAAACCTTTAACAAGGCTTGTTTCACACTTGAGGAGCTTACCACATAACTGTGCTGGTTAAGGTGGTTGATTTCTTTTTTTATGTTATTTTGCTAACACAGCTAATATGGTAAAAGCCCTTGTATAGACACAGCTCTGTCGGTGTAAAAACACTGGAATCAGCACAGCTTATGCCAAGTCAGGGAACCACCACCGGCTGTTTCACTGAAAGGCTTTTGTACTGGGATGACTATGTCTGCATTGGAAGGAGGGTTTCTAGCAGCAATGCCAGTGCTGCTAGTCTGGCTAACCTTGTGGGGGCAGCTCCAGCCTGTGTGATAGAAGGGGTTTTCACATGGGCAATAACTGCACAAGCTTAGCCTGCTTGCTTTGGATGTTGACCACCTCAGAATGAATCCTCTTGTTAGTAACTTCCAGCACAGATGATGCAATGGGCTGAATTCACTGACTAGAAAGAAGCTTTGCTGAGGGGAGTTGTACCCTCCCTCAAACTATATAAGGAACATGTATTCAAGTACGTCTTTGTCCTCCCGGTTTATCCTGTTACCTCCCCTTTAAAATGTGCACAGTGTAATTGAGTAAGTATAACCAGTGAACTGGCAGCTTGAAGCATTTGCTAATTCTTTGCAATTTCAGTGTGAATCTTGGAATATTTATAGTGGCTTAAAAGTCCCCGTGCAGGTGACTGCTACAAAATACAAGAGTTAATTTTTTTTCTTAGTGATCTTTTCAAGTCTAGTCCAAGAAAACCCAAACCATTAAAAATATGAACCGTGTTGTTTTGGTCTTTCAAAATCCAGGCAGACAAAAATGATGCAACTTAAGGGGGTGGGGTATTGATTGCATGATTTTAAAACCAGTCTTATGATTATTAGAGGCCTGAGTCATGAATGCTGAACGCTTGGATTTGGCATTGCTGCTCCTCACAGTTTGATTTGTCACAAACTGTGTTTATGCTAAGGATGTGCAAATGTGGGAAAAGGGTAGGGGTCTTTTCTCCCCTTAAAGCTCAATATAATACACTGGGAGGATTTGGCTCCTCCTGTGATGGACAGTGAAAAGGCATCTTGGGCCATTTTTGAACTGCACTTCTGAAATCTTGCTAGCAGCTGCAGAAGAGTCCTGCTGCTTTGAAAAGTTTGGACAACATCTGCACATTTCTCTAGCTATTGTGAAATAAAATGCTTGGCAAGGATAACCATCTTAAAGATGTACAGTCTGGTTATGGTGCAAACTGAAAGCCAGTTAGAAAGTCTTCCACTATAGAAAAATGGCTGGATTCTCAGCATTATTCACACAAGCAGAACTTTTCCAGTTAAGGCCACATCCTTCCATGCAGCATGGATAGTTAATGGGGACGTGTTGTCTCTATAGATCTTTTCTCTCGCAAGTATGAAGACCTATAGGTGATTGATTTAAAATCCATTTTTCTTCTGCTTGCTTTTCATACTTTGTTTCTTATGAAAATATTATTATTATTATTAATAATAAATTCCTGGCCACTGTTAAATAAAAAAATGATGATGAATCATATGAATTTCTCATCAAAGTTAGTGTTCTTATGAGAACTCTAAGTAGAGCTTTTCTGTCCAGCAGAAGCTGGTATGGCCTTTTGCTCCCCAGTCATTTTGCAGTGCTGCTTACTCACCAGTTCCAAGAGGCTTCTGAGCTCTAATTTGGATGCAGTATGTTTTTGGAGGAATTTTAAAAGCAGACTGGACAAATGTACACGAAGACAATCCTGCACTGGCTGTGAGAGGTACTAGATGACCTAATAGGTCATTCCTACTTCTCTGATTTGAAAAACAAGCAGCACATCTGTAGTCGCGCCAATAGGAGAGTCAGAGACAGGGGGAAAGAAGAGCAAATACTTGAAGACCACAGAACTCCCTTCCCAGTACATTAGCTCGGAGTTTGAATTTTCAACCAGCTGCTGCTTTCACACTTTTTTTGCATTCTGTAATGTATTTTCTTCTGTGTTTACCAAGAAGAAACCAGTGGAAGGTAAAAGCCAACCTAAAATGTATAAACAATGCAGTTGTGTCTGAGTCATCACTCCAAGTCCCCATGCTTCAATTTGGGAAGCGCAGAAATCTGGGCGTACATCCAGCTGTGAATTTCACAGATGGATCCTCTCTCTGAAAGGGGTCTGCACAAAAATCCCTAAATGCAAGTACTCCCAGCTTTGCAAACATTCACGTTCTCCAGTTTAGGTGCACATCTACTAGAAATGCTACAGTCCGTTTGGCAATTAAAACTGTGATCTCTCTGTACTGGCATGACTAATGGTCTGATAGCAGTGACTTTGAAAACTTTGTCTTGAGTTGGATTTAACCAGTGTTAGGTATAGAAGAGTTAAATCTTCAGCTACAGTTAACTAGAGAAAAACCACTGAGGTTCAAAGGGCTTCAACAGTGATGTCTGTGTGACTCAGCAGGGCAACACTATTTCACTCTGAGAAACTGGTCTGATACTCTCCATCTTCCCACAGGTTATCCTGATCCACACAGTTCACGTTTTAATTGGGCTGTGTCCTTTTGTGGGTTTTTAATTTGGAAACTTTGCCCTCAGCTGAACAAACACAGTTTCTTTAGAGTGAAACCGTAGTTGAACTAGATGTAGTGAGAACAGTGCTATTGACTTCTGCCTGTGGACGTTGGAGTGATAGGTTTGCATTGAAGGGAGAATGTTTCCGCGTGGATAATTGTGAGGTGTGGAAGTAAAGGTCATAGTGGACTGTCCCTTGCTTCCACCCAGCTGTGCATCTGGGCACGTTTTGAATGGTGGGTGGTGGGAGGGTGCTGACAGTGTGGTGGTTGTGTGCCAGACCTGCCTCTGCGCCCAAGCAATGCACACTGCATGACCAGGAAACCTTGAGGCCCTGCAGAAGGAGCCAGATGATGTCACAGCAAAGTGACAGCACAGTTTAATCCTTTTTCAATGCTTACGTGTTGACTTGCTCTGCCTTTTTGGAAGGACCCTGAACCTTCCCCTTTAATGCAGAAACAATAATTTGGGCTGGGGCGAAAGCAGCAGTAAATTAGAGGAGTGTGAGTTTACAATCATTCCCTCTTGATCATCTATGCCACAGGAGCCCAGTCAAAGATTCCCAAATTATGGTGTGGTTTGGTTTGGTTTCTTAATGATGTATGACTTCATCATCTGTGAATGAATTGAGTCAAATGTAGGACAAATAGTGAGACACATGAATGACTCTTATGACATTTGCAGTGTCTCAATGGGTGCTGGTTTATTTAGGTGGTTTCTAAGTTTCTTTGGAAAGAGTGAGAATGACTAAATGAAGGGGGAGCCACTTCAGAAGTATGGGAGTCAATGGTGAAAGTATTGTGACAGTTAAACCTCCCTGGGCTAAATATCTGTCATTATGAGCAACACAGCATTGGTTATTTTGTAAGAGCTTGATTCCAGGAGACTGTAGCCACAAGGCCAGGGGAAGCAGGATGATGTATCAGACGTTGCAATCCCTTTATGATCAAATACCTCCTGGTGCTCATGCTGGGTCTTCATCAGCCACTTTGGGGTTTCTGATTCTTACCAGGAGACAGCAGGGCTGTTCTCTGAAAGTGTGGAGGTCCTGACTTTGAAAGGCACCTGCCCTCGGATGCTCTGTGTGGTTCCGGTACACCCAGCTTGCCCCCAGGCAGTGCCTTTGGCTGCTGCTTTTCAGGGGAGGGGGTACTGCAGGGGTCACTCAGGGCAGTGCTGTACCTGTGCTTAAACCTCGTGTTTCATGGGTCTGTCAAAGCCATGTAAAAATAAGGCCCAGCATTTTTGTAGATAAATGGTCACCAGCCTAGGAACCTGTCCTTAGGGCTTGGGGAAGTCCCTCAATTCAAGTCACTGGAAAGGAAGTAATTATAATTTTGTACAAATTAATGTTTGCAAAGGCTGGCAGTAGTCTACAAACACTGGCCACTCTAGGCCTTGGGTAGGTCCGGTGAGCAGACTGACTTGGTTTTAACCAGAACTGAGGCAAATCAAAGGAGGACTTTTAGCAGCTGCATTTTTTAATTACATTGTGTTTTGTGGGTCTTTTTCCCTTGAAATTACATTAAGATTTTTCTTGTCTGGTTTCTCCTCCATGCATTTTCACTTGCTTTAAAAGCGGTGCTGTCTTCTTCCCTGGAAAGCACCCTAAGATCCTGATTTCCAGCAGGCAAACACTAGGGTGAGATTTTCAGGTAGGCAGGCTGAGAACTCTTCTCCTGAGATCATCTTGCAGCTTCATGTCTTCAAATGGCTTTTACTATGTTTTCAGATATGTTTCCTTTTTAAAAAAGTGCCATCGATTTTAATGCAAATTTGAGCTCAGTATAAATGTTATAGTCTATTATTAAAGTAAAAAGCACACTAAACTGTTATGTCTATTTTAGAAATGAATATCCATGTGTTTTATACTTGGTTACATTTCATAGCTCTTCCCATCTTCAAAGCTAGTACAAGTTTTAGATCAAGATTAAGAATTGTCAGGAGTTCATGCTGTTCTGGTAATGGTCTTAGTTGAGATGTGGCATTAAATCTCCTCCAGCATTTCCTGTCATGCCAAAAAGCATCTCTGCCTTTCAAAACCCGATGCTGAGCGTGAGTGTCTCTGCAGGAAGGCTGGATGAAACCTCTCCCGCATGTGACATTCCAGTGCAGCTATCGGGCCATGAAAATAATCTAGCCCTTAATCACAGCTAGACTGTAATATTTACTAGCATTTCAACAGATTGTGGTCACTGTAACAAGACATTAATTTCCTTCAGTGTATGCAACAAGAGATGCACACAGTTGATGGCTGGTTTATTACAGGAAGCTTGCGTTGCCGCACACAGGCACACTCTGCTGAGGCCAGCTCAGTTTGGGAGGATCAGAGGCTGAGAACGAGAGTGATTAGCCGAGGGCAGCCTCTCCCCTAGCACTGTAGCAGAGGTAACTCGCATTGTGCCACACAGACCAAAACCTCTCGAGGATTTTTCTCTTCACGCTGCATTCAGCCAACAGGCAGATGCACTGGTTATCTGGGGAGTCCCTGTCTGTGGCACCTGGACAAAAATGCTTTGGCAGACGTATAAGCAAGGAAATTAGTTTTCTTGTCTTTAGAAAACAGTGCGCGCCATCACGCCTGGATAGATCGAATTTGTTATGATAGCAAAACAAGTTCTATGGAAACCATTGTGAACCCTGGAGCGAGGCTGCCCAGGAGAGTTGGGGAAAGCCGCTTTTGTTTGTTGTGCTTGGCATCATTTTGCTCTGGATGAAGATGCTTTAATTTTGTGGGGAGACCCAAGAGAGCATTCCTCTTTTTCCATACCAGAACGCCTTCCAAGCTGGCATAAACGTCCCCTCTTTCCAGCTGCTCCTTTCCAAACACACTGTGCCTCCTAAAGATAGTCTTTACAGTGGCTGGGGCTGGTGGAAAACATGAAGCCTGCATGGATTAGTACAGGAATTCATTTGGGCTGACGAATTGGGTTTCCCTCTATAAACAGCAGTAGTGTTTTCATCTTCTGGACAGCACAGCAAACTTCACGTCCTCTTGCTCCTCACCCTGTCTCTCGCACTGCATCCAGGCCAGCCGTGGTAAAAGACATACTAAGGCTTGCTTTTGGGGGATGAAAGAACAGCACACATTTCAATGAGGTGTTTTCAACTATCTCCCTTCTCAGACAGGTTTTTTCCAACCCTTAAAAGAGGTGATAGGGTTATTATTTTTTTTTTCAGGTTATTTTTCTTTCCAGATAAAAGGGAAATTAAAGTAATCCCCTCTCCACTGGTTTAGTGACTGTACAAGCAGCTCACATGAAGTATTTTCTTTACTTCATTGTTTAACTTCCACTACAGTGTGCTTATAATTTTGCAGGAGTTAGGGATTCCCAAAAGAGGATTTCTGTCTATCCCTTTCCCCTGGAGCTTTAGGCACACAGAGGCAGGGTGGCAGGAGCACAGCCCTATACTGCATCACTGCCTCCAGGGCCTGCCCTAACCCTGCCGGTGAAGCACTCCCCCCAGCACACCACTGAACACCTCTGCTGCAGCAAATACGCTTTTGTGTCACTTACACTTTCTTTTATAGCTTACTTGGTAAATATAATCATTATGGGTTATTAATCACCTGACATGGCTTCCATTATTGCTTGGGAGGGAAAGACCCATAAAGGGCAATTACATGATCAGGCTACATTTAGCGGTAGTTTGATTTACCTGACTATTCAGTAATGGTCCATGTCGCTGAGTAACCGAGCATGGGATTAGAATTGTGTGGATGGAAATGGGGGGTTTGGGCTTCTGCTGTCAAATTGAAGAATTATTTAAATAATAAAACCCTATCATCACTTAACTTTCCCTTTTCACATGTATAGCATGCACCTATTCAAAGTTTGTTTCTTGGAAATAAGTCTCAGCAAGCCCCCACCTCCTCCGAACGTACTGCAGTCTCTCTTGTAGGCACTCTGGATCCAGCCGTTCTCCACCTCTAGCAGGGGTGTCTGCTCTGGGATAAGGGGAAAGAAGAGAGGGTTATTGTGGCTTTGAGAGAGAGCAAGCAACTGAAATAGGCATGGGAGAAGCATACTGGAAGGAAAAGGTGCAAGGGTAAAAGGCATTACCCTCCTTCATGTATACCTGCCCTGTTGCTGAATCATGATCTTTTTATACAAAACACAGATTTTACTCATGACAATATGGGATTTAAAAAAACAAACTGCAAAAAAAGCAGAAAATATATAGAAAAACACTATAGTAATGCTGTAGTGTTTTGGAAGTTTATCAATTCACAGTATATTTATTATGCTGTAGTTCACAGTGTGAGCATTGCCAAGCATTCAGAAGTCAGGCTCAGGATTCTGTTGGCTGCAACTAAAATATATTCTTTGCCACATCATTTGATGTAGATACTTATTTGTGCAGTTCTGATGTGCACTCTCATCTGATGTGGTTGTGATGGAGTTAAGCACCGTTCCCTTTACGGCAGTGAGGAGGCTGCCCAAGGGGAGCCCCTGCATGCTCCCAGGAGAGGAGGTGCTAGCCAGAACGTGGCTTTTCATGTACAGTTGCTTTAAGCAGGCTCAGTGGCTGCCAAGAGTTTTGCAGCTGGAGCATCAGCCACACTGAGCCCACGAGGAAAACAAAACCCAGCAGATTTCCAAAATACTAACAGCTGGATGCAGATGACATTTCTTGATCCATGAAAAATAAGGAAGCCCAACCCAAACCAGCCGCTCTCACATTGCTCTCTGTCCCCCTTCTGATGCAACCCCAGTGCAGCGGCAGGACCAGGCTAGTACATCGCACAAGAAGAAATGCAACTAGGGGAGGTTTTTGGGGCACCTATCACAAATGATGAGAGGGGCAAGAGTGTCTACTGGAGACAATCACTGTCTTGAACTGTACAGATTGCCTCTTTGTGGCCAACTGCAGTATTCTGATCATCCTTCAGATCTCCACCAGGGTCACAGTGACCAAATTCTCTCTGGAGACTCTGCTAGCTGTTGCTATTAACAGTGGTGAATTCCAGCCCAAATATAAACTGTGCTGTTATTTTTAGGGTTGATTTCAGTCATGTCGAGGGGACCCACTGAGAGGAAAGCCCTGTTTTGTGATCTGTGGCATAGCCAGGTTAGGCCGTGTTCCCCATTCACTTTCTGTGTTGACGGGCCCCTCAGGGATCTTGTCTGCTGGCTTGGCCATGAGGCATAACTGATCTCTGCTTGATGGGACTCTTCCAATGTTAATGGTTGCTCCCAGCTCACATTGGGAAGGTTTTCAGTTCCATGATGCTCCTTCAGCCCTCTCCTAGCACTCACTGCAGCATAAGCCTGCTCTGAAGTCACTATGGCTTAGCCACCTGCTTCAACTCAAGCGCATTTTTACCTTCTTAGCAGAAAAAGGAAAGCTTCTGGGGTGGTTTATTCTTTCCCACCAATAAATTACTTTCATTTTTAGGTGTCATTTTCATAGTACCTAGAGTATTCCTTCCCCTTTACCAGACACCAGCCTGTTTTGGTGCTCCTGGGCTCTGCAATGGTGTGGCCAGCAGGTAATTCCAGTGTGGTGTGAAGTGTGGCAGATGCATTTTTTGCCAGGCAGTTCTGCAGTGCTAGCTGGGACAGGCTCTAGAGCACATGCTACAGCCCACAGCAAGTTCTCTAAGCCTCATGAGTTATGGGGGAGCACAGGTTAGGATGGACAGCTGTCCTGTTGCTTCAGCTGGGTTTCTCCTCACCATGGCTGTCACCACTGTCCTTCACCTACACATTGAGCAAAGCATAGCAGCTGGTGGTAGTCAGCCATCAGAGCTGTTCCCTAGAGAAGAGATTACAGCAGTGCTGTGCAGCATTGCTCCATGATGGTGGTGATCGTGAAGTCACATGGTGCTGCATAAACACACTGTGAGCCTTCCTTGTGATGATGCTGCAAAGAGTGTGTGAGGAGTCAGCATTACATCCCCTCCCATGAATCAGCCTTTACTACTGCAAAAATTGCCTCATCTGTACTCAGCATCCTAAAGGACAACCCTCAGTTCCTGTCATAGGACATCCTCTGTTGGTGTTCCCAAGCACTTGTACCATCTCATCTGTTAGGAAACGTTGGGTACAGCCTAGGCCAGATTCTGAGAGGTGATGCGTGCTTGTCTCTTTGTGTATTTGATTTTTTACAAAATGGATAGATGTATAATTCACAGTGGTTTAGTTGAGAGTTATCTACCAAAATCTGCCCTTGTGGAAGATGTCTGGTGGCTTTATACGGTTTCATTATGCTGTGTGTGTGTTAGCTGGGGCATTTCATTGCTGTTGGCAATCACTCTCCTTCCAGGACCACTCAGAAAGAGTTATGGTGATCTTGGCCTTTAGCTTCGCTACTACTGTGTCTCCCAGCTGTCTGTGGCTACTTCCCCAACTTTAGGACAAAACAGTATTCTCATTCAGTCTGTGTTCAGAGCGGATGGCCTGCCAATTGCTTCCGAATGTGTTCTGTAGTCAGATGAGATCATATCAAATATAAGCAAGTTTTATCTTTATTTTAGGCAAGAGGGTGTTTTATCATGATGCAGTTCCAAACCCTTCATTGTTTGGTTGGAATTCACCCAGGAAGTGTAGCAATGGATGGTTAAATGCAAACTAATAGGTTCAATATGAGCTACAAATGCAGAGCCTGTAAGCTGGCTGTGCAAACTTGTGTAGGAGAAGGAACATTGCCATACAGCTGACGAGAACTTGGGAGTGATTAGGATGGTCTTTCCAGGTACTTACAGTGTCTTGCAGCATGCCCTTGAGACAGTGCAAGAAGCATAATATTTCACGTCCTGCTTGAGTTGCATGGGGATGCACACAGCTCTCAGACCTCACAGTTGGAAAATTTGGGATGGCTCATCATTAAATCCTGGGAAGGATTCCTTGGGGCAGTCTCTTTGGGTGGTTGTTCCTATGTCTTGATCTGGAATTGGGATGTGAGGTCTGGAAATAATTGAGGGCTAATTTTTGAACAAATGTAGGTTATTGCTGTTGTGGTGAGGTTGGGAATTGCCCAACTTCAATAGCGCCAGCTGCACTTCAGCTAAAGATAGTCACCTCGGCAGCTATTGGACATCAAGGAGCTCAGTTCTATTTCTGGTAATTAAATCCTTTTATTTCTTTCTTTTTCTTTTCCTTTTCTTTTATCTTCTTTTTGAGAAAAATAGTTTTCTTGTTTGTGCCACTGAGTCAAATTGGAAGTTTGAAGTCTTTGGATGATGCATATACCTTTTTCTTATTCTCTCAAGCTATTTACTGTCAGACGTTCCTGGCCTTTTTGAGGTGAGATGCAAAGTCCGTTACAATATCTGCTCCCATAGTCTTTTGCACTCCTTTTTCTAGTTATAGGTGTCTCTTATAATTAGTTTGCTCTCTCCGTTCATAATGGTCTCTGATTTGTACATATACTCCATAGTATTATGTATTACTTTCATTACTACATTATTTTCTGTTAGAAAGCCTGCATAAATGAGAACTCTGTTGTGGCAGATGCTGTATTGACTCCAAAGGGAAAAAAAAAGCAGTTCCTGCCTCAGAGGACTGGCAGTCAAAGTGCAAAATAAAAGTTAACAGATGGATGTGGGCATACAGAGTATCCTGTATGTGGCACCTCCTTGACATTGTTATATGTGAATTATAACACTCTGTCAATAACCACTTAAATATTTAATGGTCTGGATTCTTTCCAGCTAAACTGGGACTCATAACTGTAGCCCCAAAGTTAGGGCTTGGCTGTCCTGGACTCCCATTGCCAAGACCCGCAGACCTCTCTAGTGGTGCCCGTTGCTTCCCGTTGCCTGCAGAGGCAACCAGGGCTCCTAAAACAGTGCTCACCATTCAGTGCCTAGCAGAAAGGGGGATGAATCTTACCCCAGACATTCATTTGCTGAAGGGTGTGGAGTCATGATAGAAAAATAATCTGTGTACAAAAGTGATTTCATGTGTTTTTCACTAGGAACAGTGTGCCTACTGCCCATAGTCCTCTTTAAAATAAAGCACATAAGAAACATATGCCTTCTTCGCGCTCATCGTTCCAAAGTTGTTTGTGAAAGCAGAGTAATTGCAAGCAGAAGGTTATTTGCATGCTGGTTCCAGGGGAGAGTTTGGTTTGTCTGGCAGAATTGTTCATAGCCACTTGTCCATCTCCCTTGTTACCTTGGACAGTGATTTTCAGTTGGCTGTTTTCTCCTGAGAACCAGGCTCAAAATTCAGTTCAGACATGTTTGGAGGGAAACCCGGTTTGCTGGAGAGGCCCAGATTCTGCAAGAATGCACAAGCCCTTCAGTGGGGATGCTTGCAAAGTTAAGACACAGCAGAAGATAAGATGCCAGAGAGTTAGAGCCAATAAATAGTTTTGTGGATTAATAGACATAAGCGCTAGCGCTCAAGGGAGGAAAATAGATTATATTATGGACTGTTCATCCCCTGCAAAGCTGCCTAAAGGGAAGGGTAATATGGTTTGTTTCCCTTAATTAAATATTTGTTAAATGGTTTGTTTCCCCTCAATTAAATATTTGTTCTGGTAGTTCCTTTGTGACAGAAATAAAAAAGCAGCAGCATTGCCTATTCTTGTTTCTTTCAGCTAATCCTGAACATGCTGTAACTCCTCTTCAATTCCTACCCCCCAATTATTTCCTGTAAAAAATAGCTTTCTCCCATTTATTCTCTTTCTCTTCTTTATTGAAGCATTTTGCTGAATGACTCATATCTCCTCTTAGTAAATAGGTTAAGTCTGGGAGAATGATGAAACTGCGAAGTGACATGTGAATAAATAGTGCCACTGCTTGCGTGCTTTTCCTGCCAGCAGTTCCTATTTTAGAGGCATTGTGGTATCTATTATCAATTTCATTAGCTTTTAAACCCTGAGGTGCAAGCTACTGTAAGAAAAAGTCATCACCAAACTCCTTTGGTTTTGCTGTTTCTAAACTAAAAGAAATATGTCTTAATGCCAAATGCCACTGCTTATCTCAGCCTTTATGTAGCAAATTCATAAGGTTCACACCGTGCACACAAAAGTAAATGTGAGAACAGTTCACCCCTGTACTTAGCAGCAGCAGCAGCAGCAGCAGCTGCTGCAGAGTTAGATCGGGTCAGGATTGGCAAAATGAAGACTTTCTTCAGCTTCAGTCCATCAGCCTAATGTTCCTGTATTGATTTAGCCAAGTAATGTGATTTAAGAAGATGAACTCCTTCCCCTTCTGGTATAAGTTTTGTATATTTATTTATTATGTACGTATTCTACTTGGGAGATTTCACTTGGTTAACTAAAAACTAAATACAAGCTTCATCTCTTCTCAGTAACTCACTACCTATCAAGTAGAAAGAGCCAACTGCATGACTCAAACATGTGTCCCTTCCCTTGCAATTTCAGCCAAAACTATCTGGCATCCGAGCACTGCAGAATGAAAGTCATATCTAAATATATGTGAGCAGAAAGAAAGTCAGTTAAAAAAAGACTTTGTTATGGAAAGCTACTACAAACCGAATCCACGGTGGCCTGGAGTTCCTCATCACACCCAGGCTGATCTAGTTTTCCACTTTCAAGGTACGCTTCCCAGAGCGGCTGCTGACGCTGGTAAAAGAACTGCACATATTTTTGCAGTTCCTTTATGCCTTACATGTAGTCACTAAACAGATTTAAAGGGTTTATCTAGCAAATAAACAGGATATTTATCATCATCTTAGCAAATTTAATAATACAAGAGTTTTTGCTTCATATTCATATGGTTCCCAGCAGTGTCAACATCAATATTCAGAGCCAGTTCTTTGTCAGGTAACCCGTGAATGAGATTGGCAGTGCCTGGCACTGGGTGCCACCCTGAATGTGTTCACTTTATGTGCAGCACAGTGGACCAGGCAGAAAGAAAGTTCTGAGAATGAGATTTAAAGAAACACCCCAGTTTTATGGCATGCCTCTTCCCGTTGTACTTATGCAGTGACTTCTGCAAATTAGGGTTTTTACAACAGGGGGACTGAGCCTACAGATGGGCTCCAAGGGCTTCTTCCAGTGATATGCTGCAGCCTAAGGGGGCAAGAGTGAAAGGGCATGAAATTGTGCCTAAAGGTGCACTTTCCTGCTTGCCAGCTGATGTGCCTTCCTCCTCCAGTCAATGTGTAGGCAGGGTTTGCACCTACCTTAGAATCTTCTGATAAAAAAATTGATGACTAAATACTGAAATCTACCAAGCAAACAGGAAATCACACTCTGGAGCAAAAATTGCTCTTTCTCTTGCTGTTCCAGCCAGTAGCCCAGGATGAGAAAGCTCGAGCATGTGTGCATGTGTGTCCTACAAGTGCCACATAACCCCAGCTTCCTGGTTCATGAAGAAGATGCCTAGAAAAGTTAACTTACTGATTTCCAATAGACTCAGACAGGGATCAAATGGGTTAAATAACTGAAAGCACAAGTGGCACCAGCCCATTCTTAGAAGTCCTCCATTCAGCTCATTTTAGGGCAACATTTGGCACCTCTTTCTCCAGGAGAGTATGTGAATTGTAAGCTATGTAGTTCTCCCATATATACCTTGCACTTCAGATTTCAGTCCTCTTGCTACAGGGTCTCAGGAAACTGGTTTTCCAGGGAACTAAACAACCAGTTAACACCCAATTCTTTTCTTAACTGATTAACTGTGTGAAAGTCCTTTGGCCATGGAAGTGTAATGATTTTTTGCTAATCACTTACAGGTTCAGGTGCAACTTATTACTGATTTACAAGATTGTGGCTACCTGTGTAACAAGCTGAAGTGAAGCACGGCAAACTAGGACAGGCACCCAACAGCTCTGTGTGCAGCAAGTCGTACAGGGAGAGCAGCACACATTTCACCTGTCTCCACTGCTGCAAACTGCTTTGTTTCCCTTCCCTTGTAACTGGTCACTTTGCTTTGTGTTGCTGGGGAGGACTTGGCTGGAGGGAACTGCAGAGTAAGAACTTCTGTCTAAGGATAATGCATGAATAAACAAAAGCAAAGGGTTGCTTGTCGAAGTTATTCAGGCTACTGTCTGGGGATACCAGTCCCAGACTTCTTGCACAATCAGTGGAGAGAACATCTGTGAAGCTTCTCACAAGTGATACCCCAGCATCTCTCAGGACAAGGCATCCAGGGCTGAGGGATGCTCCTTAGTCTCCTGACTTTAGGTGCCATACAGCAAAGTCGGAACAGATCACTGTCTCCAAAGCGCTGTTACCTATGTTGGCTCAATTTCCTAATACAAATACTTATGACCTAATTTTTAGAGATGAGGACTGCAACATTGACTGGCATTTATAGGTTTAAAGGTTTTAGGCTGGTAACTTAAATTGTTGCCTATTAGTATTTTTTAGAATGCCTAGGTGAGCTCAGCACCTCATGCCTTTGGTAGTTTGAGATCTAGACTACTTAAGGACTTTAAAACATCCCTGTAGGGACTTCAGAAAATGATTGCTCTCTACTACATCCACACATTTAGTATAGGCTCCTTCAATGAACATCATCATTTTGGGCTTTTTTCTGTTATCTAGGCATGTATTATTGAAGTTTCCTGAGTGTGACCTTCACAATCTTTCTGCGTTTTTCAGACCAAAGCAAGCTAATAATAAATCTGGTCCTTCAGGGCTACCATGGACTTGGCCAGGGCCATATGGCAAGATGATGATACAGGAGAGGTCCGGGCCCTGGAGTCCCACTGTCCAGTCTTCTGCTTTAACCACTAGGTCTTGCTTGTTTTTTAACGCAGGCTGTTGGGGTCTTTACTGGAATTGCACTGGTAATAGTGAAAGTACTTAGAAAATCCTTGCAGTTTCTGGGGTAGTGTCACAGACAGAGTCATGTGTTATTTCCTTGATAGTTTTGCTGTGTAGTGCATTTAGGACACTGATCATTTTTAATTTTTTAGCAGAAATGCTATCTTTATTTTCTGCTCTTTTCTTACAGGCACACACAGCTTCCTGTTAAAGATTTTGGGTAGGATAGTACCATAGATACTGATAATTTTATCTGTGCAGCTTACTCTGTAACTAGCTTGAAATATAAGGGACGGATATGTAAATGTCAACAGTGAAATCCAGATCCTGTGAATCACAAGGAACTTAAGATATTGATTTCAGTTGGGACAGGCTTCAGCCAAAAATATGCATTTTATTTAGATCCTGTTTTCCATCAGATATCTATGTTATGCTGTTAAATTCATGGAAAGATGCCGATGGGTTTTGAGTCTATTGAAACTATTATAGCAAAAATGCATTACGGGACTTGAATTGCCACTTAGTTTGAGATCAGGAACATCTTCCAAGAGTTTGCTTAATTCATGGAGATGACCTGATTGCTGATGGGCTGGATGGTGTAGAAGAGGTGTATAGTTTACACAGACCTCATAGGTTACAAGCAGCACAAGGAAGGAAGGATGTGGGGTGCATCTATGGGCATTATTTCAATAGGAGTAAAATTTTTTTTGATGTAAAGAAAAGTAAATGTAAAGCTTTACAGCCAAGTGCCTCATAGTTGTTCTATGTCCTCATTTACCAGAAAAAAAGCCTTTCATTGCTGTTGATTTGTAAAGCAACCCCTACACATGCACCCAGTGTTTTTCCCCAACACAGTCTGTTGGGTTTGGGCTCCTTGTGCCTGATACACCTAAGTTTGTATTTACCAGTCAGTTAGTTGCTCTGCTTGCATGTGCAAAAGCTGATTTTCCAGGGTGCAGAATATAAAATAGGCTGTGTACTGAGTGGTAGGTTCCAGTGTGCAATCTGTGGGAGCCAAGTAAAATATTTCTTTTCTATATATAGTCACCTGAAATCCAGCAGCAAAGATACTTCTGAATCTTGCACTCAAAACTAGCTTAGTTTTTAAGAGGCGCTTTTCCCTCCTTAATATTGCAACTTCTTTAATTTCCACATGGTTTTGCAGACGTGCCAAATGCTCTGATGATGAATTTAAAAGAAATCTCAAAAGATCAGCCAAAACTGAAACAGAATTTTAAATACTGCCATTTTATGAGAAATAAAAATCACCTTATTTCTGTTGGAAGCAAAGACTGTAACTTCAGGAATTTCTTTGCATGTATCTTTCCTGTTCTTTACAATTAAGGCAAAGTCTGCTTTACATGGCCACTGTGGTTAGATCTGTTATTTAAAAGGGACTGACTTTTGATCTGGCATAAACGTGTCGTGCTTGATTTGGGCCACTAAGATGCTAATATAACTGAATTTTGCAAAAGGCAGTGACTAGTCTTTGACCTGACTTCCAGCATGGACCTCCTGTGCCTCTGAAGTCTCAGATCAAATTATCACCATTTTGCATGTTTTGTGATCAGTTCCGGAGTGTAATTTTTTGCCTACTTACTTTTAGATAATATCAGTTGAGAAAAGAGGGGGAAAAGTAAAATCTAGTGCTGGATCTGAGCAAACAAAAAGGTCAGCGGTTAAGTTCTGCCTTATGTATGGTATATGCTGAAATGTCCTTTTAATAAATTAAACCACCAAATGAAAGAGTAGCTGAAAACTGTAACATTTGGCCTTGCAACACAGGTCAAAGGTTACCTTTTTTTCTCAAAAATGGTTTTGCAAATCTTTTTCAGAGCTGATAGATACACACCTTAGCTGGATACAAAACATTATATGAGAAAGAATGGCTGTGATCTTTGATCCAAGCAATCAAAAAGAAAGGTAATTAGTGTTTTTCTGCCTTTTCTCCAGCTGTGTGTTTCTCTTAACCTTTATTTATTTTTTATAATTAAGAAGTCATGCCCCTTTTTATTTGGCTTAAAGGTTTTTTTCATCCTTTTTCTTCCCCACTTGTGTACCACAGAGCTGTCCTGAAGTAGCTGGGGCCTGGTGGGCACGGAAGGAGAGATGGGGTTGTGCATGCTGGGCTAAAGCATCCTGTTCTTCCCTGGCAGCAGGAAGGTCCTGTGTTAGGACCATGGTTTGCCTGGTCATGTTTGGAGGGCACACTAAAAATTCAGGGTTCAACTTTCCTCCCCAGCCCCTGTTATGCCTTTAGTTCCTCCCTGCGTGCCTTGTGTTTGCTTTGCATGTAAAACGCTTCTTGGCCATGTCATTGGCACAAATGTGGAATATCGCAGGATCCCTGCCTGATGCAGGGAGGAGCCGCTGGAGCTGAGCTTTGCCTCCTCTGATGAGACCCTCGGTCTTGCAGGATTCCCAAAGGGCACAAGACCCCAGCCACTGCCACTGGTATAGTGCTGTGACAGCATCGACTTCATTGATGTTACTCCAGACATACATGTGGAATAGCGCTAGTGAAGTCGTTATTCCGATGCGTGTGTGAATGTGTGTGCATGCATGCTGATGAGTGTGTGTGCGGATATATAATCAATTACAAGGAGCCTGACTCATTGCCAGCTAAAATTGGAGGCTGTTTTCTGTCTCTGGACTACTAGTCGAAGCTCGGTATTTAATACAACCCACTATCATCCCGCAAGTGAATCCGC